>NC_090436.1:389668178-390273011 GCF_031143425.1 Pleurodeles waltl | reverse complement strand
GCTCCACAATATAATTCCCAGCCCACGGCCGTCGCTGCATTGCCGCAACGTTCTGCTGGCCCTCTCGCCCTCTCCGTACCGTCTTGCTTTCACCTCTCTACCCAGAAAGCTGATCTCACAAAGCGCTGCCCCCTCATATTCTGACAATTTCTCCGGGACCTCAGCCAAGAGGGCATTGGACATGTCGGCGCATAGTCGTTTCGCCATCATGATCAGCTGGGCCTCCAGGTCTGCCAATTCCCGTTGTATTTGCCTGACCACGCCGTGTTGCTTAGCTAGGCAGATCCCCCGGGACCACCACCTTAAATGCCTCCCACAAGGTGCCCCGCCGACGAGACTGATCCTTTATTAACCGTAAAGTATTACACTATAGCGGTCCGCACCTCCTCCCTAAAGGCTTGATCTTTCAATGCATTGCGAGGCAGTCTCCACAGTAAGTCACGGCGCGCGCCCCCAGGAATTCCCAACTTCAAAAGAACCGGAGAATGGTTCGACAAGGTGCGAGGCATGTGTTCAATAGACTCCGACCAGAGCTCTACGTCTCTTGTGCCGAGCCATCTATCAATACGTGACCAGCTGTGTACTGTGTTGATGCATGTTACTTCTCTTTCAGCACCATGTTTTACCCTCCATAAATCTACCAAAGCACCCTCCGCCTTAATTCCGGAAAGGGCCCCTGCAGCCGCCATGTGCTGGGGCCGGGCCCGGCTCTCACAGTCCGCCACTGTCTACAGAACTACACTGAAGTCTCCTCCCCGCAGTAGCGACCCAGGAAGCACACCAAGTGCCACACCTCCTCAATGAACTGCAGGTCGTCCACATTGGGCCCGTATACTGATACAAGTCGAAACAGCCTGTCGTGTAATGTACCCTGAAGTAGGACATAGTGGCCATGCAGGTCTATAATCACTTTCTCAGTACACCATTGAAGCCCCTTCCGATCAGAATGGCTACCCCCCCCTCGCATAACTTGAATGCGCAGCCACATGACACTCCCCAATCCAGCTGGCCCTCACCCTATGCTTCATAGCAGTAGTCAGGTGAATTTGTTGGAGCATGCAGACATCTATCGCACGACGCTGCATATAGGCCGATACTAATCGCATCTTGTGCCCATCATTGTGCCCCTGGACATTCCAGGTCAAACAATTAACATATGTCACCCCCCCCCGGGAGCCATCATAGCAAATGCCTCAACTGCACTGCGGCCATTTCCCATCCAGTCACAATTCGAGACAGCAGCGAGGACAAGCAGATACAGATAAGCAAAGGTAAAGAGAGAGCATTCAATACGATAACCAACAAGACAACAACCACCCACCGCCCACGCTGGCCCCCCCAATTGAGCCAGCCCCACAAACCCACCCATACCCAAACACAAATCCCACCGCATATCAACAAACAACTTGATTGGAGTCATCCAATGGGATGCTGGAGTGGCCATCTGTCTTCCACCCCGGTGTGGGTGGGTGGGTGGTCAGGAGCCTCCATATCACCAGTAGTACCACGAGACAGACTGCACCGAAGTACAGTTCACACACAAGGCCCAACAGGACATAAAACACAGTTCAGGACCGCAGGCGTCCACCCAGAAACAATTGTCCTCAGTCATTATCACTAAGAGTGTTGCCACCCTCTCCAGTATCGTGTGAGCACCCCGGGATCACCATTTTGGGGATCATTTTTGCATATTTAGTTGCCCGTTTCGGGTCAGTAAAAAAATGTAGTTTGCCTTTGTGCTGTACACGTAATTTGGCCGGCTAGATGAGGGAATATTTAGCATCCGTCTGGCTCAGAGCCCGCTTGACTGGGAGGAACGCCCTGCGGGCCGCCTGCACATCAGGGGTATAGTCAGGGAATATGTTTAGCTCATTGTTGTTGTAAACCACGGGTCGGCGCTTCCTAGCAAGGCAAAGTATGGTGTCTCTGTCCCTGTAGTTTAATAAGCGCACAATGACTGGGTGCGGCCCAATGATCTATGCACCCGCTCCACCACCAACACCGGAGAAAGCTCACCAGGGAACAGTGCAGACAGCATAGTCTCCGCATAGTCCTCCATGCGCTCCAAGGCTGTTGATTCCGGGAGAACCAAAATGCGGATATTATAGCGTCTGGAGCGGGCTTCAAGGTCTTCGTTTTGTTCCGGATTACCTCGAACACCTGTTCCATTTGTAGTAGCCTCGCTCCGTCCCCACGACAATCATCCTCCAAATCAGAAGTGCGAGATTCCACCTGACAGATTTCAAGACAGGTGTCATGGCCGTCCAACCTTTCTTTTAAACAATCCATTTGCTCCATCCGGTGATCTAGCTTAGCGTCGTTACCGGCCAGACTGTGCTTAAGGTCCAAGAACATAGCCTTCACTGTGGTCGACTGAGTGTCTTCATGTTGAGGCAAATCGTCCGCTGACTTGCTGGCTTGACTGCATTTTTTCTTCTCCTCAAATGTGAGTTTGGGCTGTTCCTGGTCTGCTTTCACTATCATATCAGGAGCTCACCCTGGGGTGTGGGGGGCACCGTCCGAAATCCTCTATTGAAGCGCCCAAGCACGCACCAGACACCACCCAGTTGTATCTAGCAGTGTTAACTTGGGGGGCGCCTACTCTCCCATCTTGCCCGCAGGCGAGTATCAGCACACATGCCGCTCCTCCACATCAGAGCCCCGGGTCTCACTGACTTTTTCTGCTGACCCAGTCTACAGGCCTCCGCTGGAAACAGGGTGGGGGGTGCACTCACACTGTTCCTCTCGCCCCCGCCAGCCATGGAACAGACAAGGCCCCGCGGGGACCGGAGCCAATCACGTAGCTCTCCCTCGTCAAATCGTTCCCCCTCCAAGAGGATGGGCGCATCGCCTGGCAAAAATCACAGGCCCGCCATCAGCAGCAGCCAGCCAGCCAGCACCGACCCACGTCCAGGGCACAGCGCCGGCACTCACCCGCAGGGTCCGCAACCCAGTCCTCACCCTGAGAGCTCCAAGTCTCCTTCTTGAGGGGAGGGGGGGAGGGTTTGGCATCCACCGCCTCGTACTCCACCCGCGGCCACCTCCCGTCCACCTCCGGGGCCCGTCCAGAGGCGCCCCACACAAGCCACACATAAGGCCAGGCACCTCCTCCGGTGACCCGAGCAGGCCCCACGCGTACGCTACTGCCGGGGCCTCAGCACATAAGGCAGATATACAAAAGCACCTCGGGCATCCGATCCGTCAGGATTATGGATGGATTTATGCCCCTGCCCTGCAGAGCCTCACGGCGTGACGGCCATCTTGCAGGATGACCAGTCCACACCTCCAAGAAGCTCTAGATGATTGATGTGAAAGTGCTTCTGCATTGGTGACCAGAGGCCACATACTGTGAGGTCCTGCATATGTGCACCAAATCCTGTAGAGATGCATTTGTTGTAACAATGACTTGCAGAATTGGGGGTTTAAAGGGTCAGACCCTGCAACAGATTGTTGCTTTTCCACCACTGCAGAGAGCAAAGGGTCACTGGCCCTACCAACACTATATCCCTCTGGTGTACTGGGACTGGTAGGATGCTTGCTGCTTTTTAGCACTGCCTGTGTCAGAAGAGGTCCCTGGTTTTGCTGCATCTCTATATTGTCCTCTCCGAAAGGAGCCCCTACGCTGAAAAAGTCCATAGTTCAACAATAGTGCGGAGATGTTCGTGTCCTTTTTAATTTTTTCCAACATTTCATCTACCTGTGGTCCACACAAATGGTCACCATTGAAAGGTATATCAAGTAAATGTTGCTGGTCATCAGGCTTAAAGCCAGAGACTATGAGCCATGTATAGCGCCTAATGATGATGCTTCTATTTACTTCCCTGGCACTTGCATCAGCTGAATTTAGTGTACATTGTAGAGTGGCACTGGAAATAATTTTCCCTTCTTCCACTAGCTGAGCCCTTCTCTGCCGGTAGTGTTCTGGGAGATGCTGGAGTAGCTCTGGCATTTCATCCCACTGGGCTCTATCATAACAGAAAGTAAGCCTACAGAATTGGCTACATGGAGGTGGCTGGCTGCTCGTGCAGCAACACGTTTTCATGCCGCATCACACTTTTTGCTCTCTTTATCCTTTGGTGGAGGGGGGGGGGGGGGGGGGAGCATCTCCAGTGCTGAGAACTGCCCCTTTTCCAAGCATTGTGAACCACCAAAGAAAAAGGAGGACCTGACCCTGTAGGTAGGATCAGCTGGACAGGGCTTGCATTTTTTGTTCACCCTTGGGTTTATTACTCTGGACTGGATTTTAAATATTTCCTGTGTGCTTAAGCATCCCTTTTAGCATGGGCAAAAACTGTACTGTCCTATAAGACCTAATCAGCATTTCCACCAGGAAATTATCCTTATCTTGTAAACCATGGAGATGTACTTTATGATAATGCACAGCCCTACTGAGGACCTCCTGGTAGGTTGTTTTATCATCTGGTGTTGAGAGTTTTGAGGGGTATAGGTTGGGATCCATGTCATCCACAGGGTCTATGTCATATTGATCCCATGGGTCATGGGCAGACCCTGTGGGTCTTAAAACTATGGAGCGTCATAGGGTTGAATAACCTCCTGTGTGTCAATGTCACACTGTGATGATGGTGTGGGTGATGTGTCCCATCGTAATGATATAAGGTGTACAGGTGATTGCGTATTGAGTGGCGGTATTGTAGGTGGCTATATAGGAAGAACAGGTGAAGGAAGAGAAGGTATAGACATTAAAGTGGGTGGAGGAAAATGATTGGGCTAATGCCCCCGTCTTTACCGTTCTTCTTTGGAGCCTTGGGTGGATCTGGCCCCATGTTTTGTTCCTCAAAAGTTTTCTTCCTTTTAAGAAGTGTGCCCAATGGTAGGAGAGGTAGTTCTGTCACTACCCTGCTGGTGTCTGGATTAATAAATAAGTTTTTTTGCTTATTATCAAGTCTGTCTTGGAGTTTCTTAAGAATGGGCTCCACAGGCCGCTGTTCGAACTCCAACAGCATTTTTGGCATTTGACGAAGAGGGCTTTTTCGACACTAACAGAATCTTCGATGATGCTTTCTGTGTATGAACATGTTTCGGTGCAGAAGATGTTTTCCGATCCGAAGATGATATTTTCGCTTCCAATGCTTTCTGGTGCTGTCCTGGCGTCGCAGCTCGCTTTTCAACACAAGGACCAAGGCAACTTTTCGTGCCTTTGATTTTGATGCTTGTCAAAGTTTTGTAGGCAGAGGGACGAAAGTCTGTTCCTTTGCCTGCTTTCAGATACCACCATGGAACTAGAGCAGTGGGGCTCCATGAGCCATCCTGGTTGGTTTACTTAAGGTGTGTACAGCTTTCACCGGCATACTGACGTGCCCTTGCAATGTAGGCGGATCAGGGTCAGAGACAGAGCCATCACCGCTGCTGGCAGGCAGTATGGGAATGTCCACAGGCATAGCCTGTGCCTCAGTGTCCCCGATTTCTTTCTTCTATTGACTGCTCCCCAAAGATATTGGGCACATCGTAACATTGTCAGCTTGGTCAGCCTGCATGGTGGAGTGGGCCCAGCACTGCTTCCTCTGCTGCCGAAATGTCTTCTTGGATCGAAAGGCCAGGCACGTCTCACATGACAACTCGTTGTGTTCAGGGGATATACAGAGATTGCAGACGGAGTGCTGATCCTGCGTAGAGTACTTGGCATGGCACTTGGGACAGAAACTGAAAGGCATTTTTCCATTCCTGTGAGCTCGTGGAGTGGAAGAAGTGGGGACAGAAAAAGGAAAACCAAGTCAAACCGGGTCCAAACCCAGGCAAACAGATT
The DNA here is from genome assembly GCF_031143425.1 of Pleurodeles waltl. Taxonomy (NCBI): domain Eukaryota; kingdom Metazoa; phylum Chordata; class Amphibia; order Caudata; family Salamandridae; genus Pleurodeles; species Pleurodeles waltl. The sequence continues at coordinate 390,267,247 of NC_090436.1, read as the reverse complement.
GGAATCCTTTAAGAAAACCAGTAGGTATTCATCATTGTTGAATATTACGTTGAAGGGTGATCAAACCAGGGCACTGGTGAGGCCTAGTGGCAGGGATCGAAGCTTCAGTTAGGTAACTCCAAGATAGACATCTGACCCCCGACTGCGGAAAGTAACTACCTAACAAAGAAGCTGATGACAATGCGCAATACAGACTATAGGAGAAGTCACAGTTACAAACATTCGAGCCCAACATTAGATGGCAGGGGTATTCTAAGCATATGTATCTACAGCAAATACATGCTACAAATAAGGTGTTGGTTAGTTGGCCACTCTTGGAGTAAGTTCATGCTTACAATGGGACTGGGTGTTGCCTCAGTGCGATGGGTACACCTGCTGTATAAGGGCCCAAACGCTAGGAAGTGGGTGAGGCATGAGGTTTCCAGTTCATATGAATTTCATCGGGGAACCAGGCAAGGATGCTCGTTATCTCCACTACCGTTTGCACTTGCTAATGAGCAGCAGGTGTAGTTGTGCAGGGAACGAGGTCAGGGAGGAGGCATGGTGCTGGATGGAACTGAACACCTCATTTCTTTTTACACGTGCAACCTATTATAATTGTCCAGTATGGAGGCAGACGTCCCCTTCATGGTCCAGATGCTCTGGGAATTTGGTGTAGTTTTGAAGCTACATGCAAACTTATCGAAGTCCTACGTTTTCCCTCTGCAACTGGGCCTGGATAGGCCTCACACCTTAGTACCAGGCATCTAGTGCGCCCCCTGCACCTTTTGTTACCTGGCATACAAATTTACCATGGATTAGAAGACACAAAGGTATAGTAACCTGGGCCCTGCCCCGTGCTCTTTGCTGGGGAGCTTAGCCTTTTGGCAGACACTGAAGCTTCTCCTTATGGCGCAGATTGCAATTACTAAAATGATTATGCTACCTCGGTCGCTTTATTTCTTCATAAACCTTCCCGTGTGGATCCCTGGACTTGCTTCTTCTGGAGCTTATATGGGATGGGGTGTGGCCAGAGGGGGCTTTGGATGCCCTCAGGCAGCCTATCCTAGAAGAGGGTCTGGGGTACCGGACTTTGAGGCCTATTTTCTAGCAGCCTAACTGCAATGGATTATTAAGTGACTGGATGGGGCAAATCCGGTGGAAACAGCGCCTATTTAAGGGGTGCTGTTGGCAAGACTTCTGCAGCAGGTACCTCGGAGAAACGGGGATGGTCTGCTACTCTCCACTGCCTTCAAATGTTCATGGCGGTGTGTTCGCCATACACGGCATTGCCTGTTGTATCCATCGGCCCTCCCACTGGTGGGTTCGCCCCACGGTGATCTCCCAATATTTTTTCCAGCGGTGCAAATGGCAACTTGCACAGAAGCAGGGCCGATTGCTGGAGGTGACTGTTAAGGCTTCAACGTTGATACCCCTGACCACCTTGATTGACTCCCATGGCCTGCCCCCAGAACACTTACAAGAATGATATGCCGTTATCCAATTGTTATTGTCCATGGGCCTGAGGAGGAACCTAGTGAAGTGATTTTATTCTGCCCATTACAGGATAGTTAGGAAACCCCTGTTGGCCTTGCGGATAAAAGGTAAAGGGTCTTCGGAAGGGCTATACCAGACCGAGAATAGACAAGAATGTTAGCATACCCGCAGAGGTTCTTGAGCAACACACACCTCAAATACATTCAATTCAATTACCTCCATATGACATACCTAACACCCAAGGAACTCACTGCAATCTATAGGGGCGGGGAGGGAAGCTTTGCCCTAATTGTGCACTAGAGAAAACAGATTTCTGCCACATGACCTAGTCATGTATGCAAATCCAGGAGGTCTGAGGAACTGGGCTACAGAAATAAACAGGATGCTCCCCAGTTCTCTTGGATAAAAAAAAAAGGGGGGGGGAGGGGGGGGAGGTGCAGTTTAATAATCAACTTGCTACCACTGTAGATGTCTTGGCTCCCACGATTAAATGTGGGGCTCCTGTGTGAGGGAAAGAGGGATGTGCTGCTGAATAACAGGAACCTGGCATGGTTTATCACAAATGGCTCTCGCCCGGTACTGCCTTCCTGACAGTGGGGGAGCTACCTTTCTGACCTGGCCTCCCTGGCTCATGCATGCTAAATGGGTCCATGATAAGATGCTTAGACGCAATTGTTTGAACTACAATGCTATGGTTAATGTTTTCAGGTCTAGTCTGTATATCAACAATGCATATTGGTTATGACTACATTGTTTCCAAAATAGATGGGAAGTGACTATTTCCTCTGTGCTACTGTATATGTACTGAATTGTGAAGGTTTAGGTACTTTTTGGGGGTTGGTGGGACCATAAACTCCCAATAGACTTGGTGGAAGGGATTAACAAATGTGTGTATGCTTGATATGTACAGGTGAACTTGTAAAAAAAACTAATAAACATATTTACAAAAAAGTAAGTATCCATCAGAATTGCTGCTTCTAGAGCTCATATGGGATTGGGGGGTGGAGGGTGGGTCGGGGGGCTGGGGGTGGGGGTACCCAGAGGGGGCTTTGGATTCCCTCAGGTGGCCTATCCTGAAAGGGGGACTGGGGTACCAGACTTTGAGGCCTATTTTGTAGCAGCCTAGCTGCAATGGATCATTAAGTGACTGGATGGGACAAGCCTGGTTGAACTGGGGAAGGTGGGTACAGCGCCCACTTAAGGGGTGCTGTTGGCAAGACTTCTGCGCCAGGTACCTTGGAAAAACAGGGATGGCCTGCTACCCTCCATTGCCGTCAGATTGTCGTGGTTGTGTGTTCGCTGTACGCGCATTGCCCACTGTATGCTCCGGCCCTCCCACTCGTGGGGTCGCCCCACTGTGATCCCCCAATCCCTTTCCCAGCGGTACAAATGGCAACTTAGACAGAGGCAGGACTGATTGCTGGAGGTAACTGTTGAGGCTTCAATGTCGATAACCCTGGCCACCTTGATTGACTCCCATGGCCTACCCCCAGGAGACATCCCTCATTATGAGGCTCCTGTTAGGAGGACCTTTATGGCTCTTTGGGACAAAGGGATGGATGAAGGAATAAATGACCCACAGTCATATGCCGTTCTCCAATTCTTATTGTCAATATAACAAAAATGAGTGATAACTACAAAAGTTACAAAATGTGTCACTTGAAACACAATAATTATTTCAAACAGGCTTTTTTTAACTTCATCCATTTAGAACAGTAACTTGAAGGTCCACTAACATCAATGCTGCGTCTGTGGACTATCTAACCATAGGTACAAGAGACAAAATATTACAACTATATTCTAGAGTCACAATGTATTAAATATATTTTTGCGGCTCTTAGCTCAGTTACTCTCAGCACCTGCAATAAGTAAAAGGACAGCATCAGAGAAGCATTTCAGTCCCAGTGCTGGTTGCAGGAGTCTTCTCGGTGCAGCCAGTTCACAAAGCCTCTTATTGACCATCAAGTTTTATTAGTGAATCAGCTTGTTCACTTCGGCCTCTACCTGAGTAATTGCCAAGTAAGTACATAAACTGAATACATTTAGCTCAGGACACAGAAGTTCCTGCCGTAGATCCTAATCAAAACCTCTCCTGAAGGTCAACTCTAAATTGTTTCCTAGCAAAATTAGCAAACAACAGAAAAGTGAATCTCAAAATAAAGCAAAAAAATATGATAATTGGGACAGTACTCCAATCACACTGTATGTGCATAAAATAAGTTATTTTCAGCATTTCATAAATGTGACTTCTTACCTGTATAATTTCTGAATTGCATGGGAGGCAGTTTTTCTAACATATGGTGACAGGTCTGAAGATGCTTCTTTAATAGCCAGCATCATAATAGGGACAATAATGGGAACACGGATGCTTGACAAAACTCTTAATGCACTTGCACGAATCAATTGGTTAGGATCCTAAAATAGGAAACAAAACATTACATTTTGTACAATATTTGTAACTTACCAAAAAACACTCAAGATTTCACTCAGCTGCCCAGACATTCTACAAAGAAACAGGACTGCCTGGCAAATTTCAACCTAAAGCTTACTGAAATCCCCACCTACCTCTATGTTTCCACTCACCATCAAAGCTGGCAAGAGATGAAGAACGCTTTAAGGGTCCATAATCACGGACTACAGTAGAATGTGGTTTTCACTATTCTAATTTAGCTGTTAGCTTGCAAATTACTAGTGATTCTGTTGGTAAATATACAGGAGATGTATTAGCAACAGAGGTACAGCATTATGACACACAAATCTGTTGTCAAACTGAGTTCTGAGAAAGACTAATGGTCTTTGACTTACGCCAAGCATGACCAGTCTTTTTGACAGTATCACCAAATTATTAAGTCCAGCATCACTGGACCTTTTTCATCCTTCTTCAAAACTTTTAGTCTGGTTGGTGGTATACACCAACTATATATAAATAAATGTATACATTACCACCTTTGTCTAAAAATATATTAAACAGGCACAACTCCATTCATGTATTTCTTCCACAAAATCTCTTGCTATGAACTTCATGCATGCCTTTTTTTAAATCTCTTCATTATTTTTGTAGATAATGCCAATACAACAAATGGATATTAATGTGTGTTGTATCATCTTAAAGTGTCTGCAAATGGCTAATTGCAACATCCGAAATACCCAGAGGAGTTGGTGAACTCTGTTTCTTCCTTGACCTTCTAAAGGTAGAAAAACCTACTAGGTACGGGATGCTGCCTGATCAGTTGATTCTACCAACATGTTATCAGAAAATTATCTGCCCAGTAATCTGGGATAATGAAAGTTGTTTCAGATTTTGGATTGATATAATTCTTTTTCAAATTGTTTATACACCTAATACAAATACTCTAATTGGATAAATTTAAATTTGGCCATACCTTAACTTACCTTAACTTACAAATGCCTTTCTCTCGAATTTATACCAGAACAGGCTACCCAGTTTGGTTTGCAACTTCTATCTAAAACTGCTTCATAAATCCATTCACTCAGACAGCATTACTTTAAACAGTTGACTCCTGGTTTAATGGCTTCCTTCCTGATTTAATCTATCTTCAGCATTTATAGAATGTGGCCTCAAGAAGCTGATTTGGCTATCTGGGACTTCATCCTCATTATTGTTGGTGTGGCAGCAGAGGCTGCCCAAATGCTGTGCACGACAGTAGCACACCTCATTACATTAATATACAACTATAGGTCACAAACTCTCCAGCTGCAACGTGCAGCCTATTCTCGCTGATCCGTTCTTTACGTAACCTGAAATCCTTTGCCTGAATCAATTTTATGTGTTCCTTATTAGCACTAATGCTTTAAATAGTAGTAACTGTATAATGGGTTTATTATGCCCCTTCCCATAGGCTATCAGCCAGTGCCAGTGGGCTAATCACCACCTCTATACTCACTAGATTATTCAGTTATTTACCAAGGCCTAATTCACTATTTATTAAAGTGGTGCAACTACTATTTTTGAATGCTTGTGGTAGAGTCTAATCCATTTTCATATAATTGTTTCTATTTAAAAAATGTGATTTTGTGTTCCAATGGTACCGCTCAAACATTTGACTAAATCTCTGATTTGGAATAAAAGTAGGTATTTCCTGAAACAGCCAAAATACCAAGAGCAATACTGATTTTAGAGACAGCAAAATTACTCATCAGTGACATTAGCAAATTCTGTGCTGAAATGCAACAACTTTGCTAGGCTATTTACCTGCATCAAAAGGTATTGGTTAAGTGCTATAAATATAAGTCATGGTGCGTCTGGACAATAAAATGCCCTAAGATGTTCCCAGAGATTAAAATAGAGGTTGCTTGAGTCCCTTCATGACATATTCTGAAAGAGGATGTAGAAATATGTTACTTACTCTATCCTAGTTCCCCATCATTCTATCTTCATTAAATGTATAACCATGAGAATATTTTAACTTGTGTGCAGAATTCTTGAATATTTTGTGAAGATAAATCTCTTAAAATAAAAAAATCGTCTATTTTAAAGTGTTTTTAAAAGAAGACACATTAGAATGAAATCTGAATCAGACGAAGAGAAACCCTAATAAGTTAAATCATACTCTGTCACTTGAAGGTGGGAAAGATGATCCACTTACTCATAATGCAGTACAGTGGTGTCTAGCACCAAATCATTTTTTCTGGTTAGAGTAAGTATCTTTATCTATTTTTTCTGAAGTTAATGCCCCAATTATTTATGCACTTACTACGTACAGGAAACATCGGGCCTTGTGCACATCTGAAATGGATTGGATAAATGCCTTGACTGTCAAACCTTGTAACACTGTCCCACAGCCGTTCTTTGATTGTCAAAAGGTCTCTAAAGCCAAGAAGCTTTGACTGTTGAGATTTTTGCACCAAAGAAACCATTCTTTGAGGGAGTTCTCATCAATGTTGAGGTATTTGAATCTGATCGTTATTCTAAACATATACCCATTGACTTTCTGTTGCTCTTGCACAGAGACAATTATAAGTTGCACCTGAAATAAATAGAAGACAAAAATGAAGAAGTGCTTCTTAGAGGAAGAGAACGTCCCAAATCCAAGCCACACCACTTCTAGTGGCTGCAAACATGCTGGCAGTAATCGGTTCGATGTAACACATCAAACCTGCTCGCAATGCCATGTGTTTAACATAATCCTTTCAGCACAGTGATGTTAAGTGAACAAAATATTACTTACCTTCAGTAACTGTGTTTCTGGACCTTCAGATTCCTCACCTGTTGAATAATCCCAGGTATCAGACTGGACCCTGAAACTTCAAACCTCTGTGACACTGATAAGGGTGCTGGCTCTGTCTCAGCACTGAAAGTGACGCCTGGTGACGTCATTGAAGCCATATAGCGAACACTCTGGTGCTTTGAGGCGAACAGATGGAGCTACATCGCCCAGCTACCGTGCAAAAAGTTAATTGGAACCTTGTTAGTATTTCACCTCTTATAACCAGCCATCAAACAAGAAAGAGGGTAGGATCAGTGAGGAACCTGCAGGGAGCTAGAGTGTCCACCAGAAAGATCTTTAAAAAAAGATAACTTTTTCTTCTGATGGATACTCCTACCTGGAGATTGCTCACCTGTGGCCTAGTTTCCCAAGAAATACAGGGCTGCTGGTCAGATGAAGAAATCTTGCAGAACAAGTCTAGAAAAATGCCCAAACCTGTGCAGCTCTAGGTCAAAAACAGTCTTGTTTAGCGAACATGTGCAGGGATGCCCACATTGCCATCTTACGTATTCAATGATGGGAACACCTCTTACAAGTGCAGAAGACAATGAGTTAGACCTGGTGGCATGGCTCCTAATTCCCTTAGATGGTTCATTTTTGGCAAACGCATAGCATATTTTGATGCAGAGGATGATCCAACATGATAGTGCCCACTTCTGAACTGCTTTACCCTTCCTACTGCCACAGTAGCCAACAAAGAGCTTATCATTGACTATGAAGTCCATTATGCCTTTGACATAGCAGTTAACCGCATGAGTATACAGGGAGTGCAGAATTATTAGGCAAATGAGTATTTTGACCACATCATCCTCTTTATGCATGTTGTCTTACTCCAAGCTGTATAGGCTCGAAAGCCTACTACCAATTAAGCATATTAGGTGATGTGCATCTCTGTAATGAGAAGGGGTGTGGTCTAATGACATCAACACCCTATATCAGGTGTGCATAATTATTAGGCAACTTCCTTTCCTTTGGCAAAATGGGTCAAAAGAAGGACTTGACAGGCTCAGAAAAGTCAAAAATAGTGAGATATCTTGCAGAGGGATGCAGCACTCTTAAAATTGCAAAGCTTCTGAAGCGTGATCATCGAACAATCAAGCGTTTCATTCAAAATAGTCAACAGGGTCGCAAGAAGCGTGTGGAAAAACCAAGGCGCAAAAAAACTGCCCATGAACTGAGAGAAGTCAAGCGTGCAGCTGCCAACGATGCCACTTGCCACCAGTTTGGCCATATTTCAGAGCTGCAACATCACTGGAGTGCCCAAAAGCACAAGGTGTGCAATACTCAGAGACATGGCCAAGGTAAGAAAGGCTGAAAGACGACCACCACTGAACAAGACACACAAGCTGAAACGTCAAGACTGGGCCAAGAAATATCTCAAGACTGATTTTTCTAAGGTGTTATGGACTGATGAAATGAGAGTGAGTCTTGATGGGCCAGATGGATGGGCCCGTGGCTGGATTGGTAAAGGGCAGAGAGCTCCAGTCCGACTCAGACGCCAGCAAGGTGGAGGTGGAGTACTGGTTTGGGCTGGTATCATCAAAGATGAGCTTGTGGGGCCTTTTCGGGTTGAGGATGGAGTCAAGCTCAACTCCCAGTCCTACTGCCAGTTCCTGGAAGACACCTTCTTCAAGCAGTGGTACAGGAAGAAGTCTGCATCCTTCAAGAAAAACATGATTTTCATGCAGGACAATGCTCCATCAGACGCGTCCAAGTACTCCACAGCGTGGCTGGCAAGAAAGGGTATAAAAGAAGGAAATCTAATGACATGGCCTCCTTGTTCACCTGATCTGAACCCCATTGAGAACCTGTGGTCCATCATCAAATGTGAGATTTACAAGGAGGGAAAACAGTACACCTCTCTGAACAGTGTCTGGGAGGCTGTGGTTGCTGCTGCACGCAATGTTGATGGTGAACAGATCAAAACACTGACAGAATCCATGGATGGCAGGCTTTTGAGTGTCCTTGCAAAGAAAGGTGGCTATATTGGTCACTGATTTGTTTTTGTTTTGTTTTTGAATGTCAGAAATGTATATTTGTGAATGTTGAGATGTTATATTGGTTTCACTGGTAATAATAAATAATTGAAATGGGTATATATTTGTTTTTTGTTAAGTTGCCTAATAATTATGCACAGTAATAGTCGCCTGCACACACAGATATCCCCCTAACATAGCTAAAACTAAAAACAAACTAAAAACTACTTCCAAAAATATTCAGCTTTGATATTAATGAGTTTTTTGGGTTCATTGAGAACATGGTTGTTGTTCAATAATAAAATTAATCCTCAAAAATACAACTTGCCTAATAATTCTGCACTCCCTGTAAGTATGAGAAGGTGATGCAGCCACTTCACCTTCTTCACGGGATTTGGCAAGGGATAGAAGATGGAAGGGTGATATGCTGACCTTGGTGAAATAGAGACATCTGAACACCACAAGTCTCTCGCTCAATGAGACAAGAGAGGAACGAGAGGGATTAGTGCATCAGAAAACTGCAGCCTCCTAAGCATTAGCCAAATCAACATAAGCAATCCTGATAGGTGAAGAGTGGACCCTAGGAAATTACCACATACACTTTGTAAGTCCTGTCCATTTGTCCAGAATATTTAACTCAACATATTAATCAAAAATAATGTCAGGTAAGCCCTCAGAAACCTAGCCAGGTGTCTAGCTTCATCCTCAGGCTTCCTCATTCACCAGCATGATTATAATGGCAAATGTGCTTCCAGTTTTGTCGGAAACACTTTGTGAGGTGGAGAGAGCCAACTAGGGTGATTAATAATTTTCAAAGTATCTCCAGTACACATTTACCTATAAAGTACTGAAAATATATTAAACATCTTGGACAGCAGGCCTGGGAGAGTTATTACTCCAGCAACTTTTTGGCAAACATGCTTCTTGCAAGTGGCACGATCAGGGCATTGTGGCTTTCATCAGGATCTGTACCCCTTAACACTTAACCATTCAAGCCCAATCACTCAGCATTCATTCAATAAGTAGACCAAAGTGGTATAACACTTGTGTTTTGTGTTTGCATATGAGACCTGCTGAAATTAATAATAAAATAAGGACAAACAGGGCAAAATATGAGAAAATAAATGATAAAAAAAAGCTTTATATCATATGCAGTTCATCATCACTACATGCTTGTGTTGGAGTGGCAACAAACCACACATGTAAACAAAGCCATAGTATGTTTAGTGCAGTTAAGTGCTAGTAGTAATTTACACCCACACATCCACACTCTCCTGCCTTACCTTTAACTAAAGTATATTAAGCCATAAAGAGGTAGGTGTAGAAGGTCCCTTGTAGGAACACCCCGGGGAGGCACTGAAAGTGGCTATGTGGTCTGAAATAATATCTTAACACTTCTTTCACTTAGAAAGGAGGCCACCTACTACATTTGTCAAGGGGCGACCACCTTCTGCACATCTACTCTTCAGGCACCTTCTCCGAATATTATCAGAGAATGCAGAGAATTTAAGGATCAAGCTAGCTTTGGAGAGAGCATGTTGGTGTGCATGGTGTCACACACCATGCGTGTTGACGTTGCCACTGCAGACTCATGGGAATTGGAGTCCAAAGGGCCGCTGCCTCTCTCAGACCCAATAAAAGACAAACATACACAGTAATCAAACCCACAGAATATCATTCTATGAGGTGAGTGATCTTAATATAAAGATGAAGGCTACATGGCGAGAATTAGAAATTAACAAACTAAAATGATGGTCCTACCTCACCATGTGCTAGATGAAAGGGAAACCTGTTCATGCACTGAAGAGATGTGGGAAAGCTAGTCCTATCCTTGTCCACGGAATGTCACTCTTGACTCCTGAAAGATGGGTTTTCAAATGGAAGACTCATCTTTGATCTATATTAGATAGTCTCTGGGTAATGTTAAGTGGAGTGTTACAAACCTTTTTCAGAACAACCCATCTAAAGTCATCTTCTGTGTGGCGCTGTTCAAGATAATATTTTGTGACCAAATGGTGCTGCGGTGATTGTTAACCCAGATGTGTAACATTTCAGGATTGCTCTACGTTGATTTGGAATTTGAAATGAAAGGTAGTAAACACCTTTGGAAGAAAAGCAGCTCTAAATGACGACACTAGCTTGCAAGGGAAAAGGGTCATGAAAGGCAGGCAGAAACACAGGGCTTGCAGTTCACTGACCTGTCTCACCAAACTAACAGAAACTATGAAAACAAGGAAGGGCCTTAAAGTATAACCCCATCAAAAAGGTTAAAACAAGATTTAGGTGCCACTGGGGAATAACAAAAGGAGTAACAACAGATTCTTCACCTTTTGAATATTCACTAAGGCATCAGGCTGGAAACTCAACAGCAGTACCCTGCATGCTGGCAGGTGGAAAAGGAAGCTCCACTCTGACAGTTTCGTGCCATAAGTAGACCTATACAGGCACCACCGGTGTGCACTGATATTATCTGCTTTCTGATTAACCTGAAGACGCAGAGTCAAAATTATATCCATCGTGACTAGTGGGCAAATCCTATGTTGAAATCTTATTAGATGTAATAGCCCAGTTCACAGATCTTACAAGTTGGGGGAAGGGGGTAAGGAGATTTCAGTGGAGAATCTGTGGTTAAATTTACTAACAGAAAAGGCATTAACGAAGGTAAGTAACTTGTTCTTTCAATAGGGACTTTTAACTTCAGATTCCTTACCTTCTGAATAGCTACCAAAGTAGTACCTTCCACGAGGTGGGTCTGTGAACTAGCTCACACCAAAAAATCCTGAAAGACCGAGCAGGCCCTTCCTGGCAGACTGGCTGTCTAGATAAGTGTTGTCCATAAGCATCTGCACTAGCTTCCCCTTGATGAATGGCAGCAAGCCAAGCAGATGGTTCTCAACTTCATAAGGATGATATGGAGCCAGGCCTCTGCCAGAGACCAGACGCCTCAGTTCGCCACCTCCCCAAGATAGCCGCCTCAACCCAGAAGGGGTGCATCAGTCACCACAGTGAGCAATGGAGGGGTAAAGAGATGGGTCTGCCACTGACACAATCGTGGTCACACTGACCCCATATAGAACTTTTTCAGTTCCCTCCAAAACTGAACTAGATGTTAAAGATCTCCAAGTGCTATGCATCCAATCACACTGCAGAGCTGTATGTGTCATCTGGCATGCTTGATCAGTCCCAGCAGCTCAGAGTCATTCTCACTGAGATCCAGACAGAGGTTAAAACATCAGGATCGTAGCCAGAATGTCCTGGACTCTCCACTCTGGGGGTAATAGGCACGAAATTGCGCCATATACAGAATGGCTCTGAGGAAGGGGAGAGTCCGCGAAGGACTTAAGTGTGACTTTGGTAGGCCAACTGTGAACCCCAACAATGTTAGGAGGTCCACTGTTGTCTTGAGATGGGTGAGGACTGACTGGGGCGTGCCCACCTTCAACATCCAATCATCGAGGTATGAGAAGACTGGGACCCCTGACCTCCAAAGGTTTGCTACAATGACCACATCACTTTCGCAAATATCCAAGGGGTGCTGGTGCACTAAAATGCTCCTGGCACGCCATAGGTAGCTCCTGTGGGCCTGCAGGATGGGGATGTGCCCGACAGGGATGTGGGCCTGCAGGACCAATGCCTCCGTCCAGCTTCCTGAGCAGAGGGCAGAAAAGGCCTGCGCCAAGGCAAACATTTTGTATTTGTCCTTTCATAGAAAGGCATTGAGAAAGCAGAGGCTGCCTCTCTCTAGTTCCTTTGGCCAAAATAACCTGCACTTCCTGCTGCAACAAGGAAAGGTGGTCCTCAATCAGCCACTCCGGGGATGGTGTGTCAGGTTTTAGAGAAATGGTAGGGAGTAATCCAAACGACAATTTACAGGACACACTTGTCTGAAGTTATCGTCTGCCACCCTGGCAGAAATGTGTGCCAGCAAGGGCATGCAGAGAGATTATGGGGATGGTGGAGATGGGAATAGGAAAAGCTAGGCTGCACGCTGCCTGTTATCAATGAGCTTGATGGGTGCTGGGGCCACAAAAAGATTAGTGAGGATTTCTACATCGGCTGGATTTGCTGGAGATACTGAAAGCCCCTACCATAGCCATTGAAATAGCAATACTGTTCGTGTGGCTGGCATGGTGGTGCAGAAAAAAAGGCCCAGGAGAGCGCTGTGGCCCTGCTGTCTTTAAAGCTCTCCAGGGCCAAATCTGCTTTGGCCCCAAAAAGACTGCAACCATCAAATGGTATGTCCATACAACTTGCTTTAATGTACCCTGAAAATCCAGTGGACTGCATCCAGGCATGCCTGCAAAGAGCCACACTGGTGCCTGTGACTTTGTCAAGTGAATTAATAGTGCGTAGCTCATAGCAGATAGTGAATTTGGCCACATTATGACCATCCTGCACTGCCTGAGGTAGGATAGCACGGGCTTCTTCTGGAACCATAGGGTGCACTCAAGCGATCAAACCCCACAAAGTGCCTAGAAGGCAGATGGCATTCACACGAAGGAGGGGCAAACTCACAGAGGTGAAGACCCTTTTTCCAAAGGTCCATATTTTCTTGGATCCCCCGACAGGGAAGTAGTCTGGAAGGAATTTGGATGAGTAGTGCTGGCCGAAGCCTGTTTTACAAAGCTCTCGAAGGTAGGGTGCTGGGTAATTCTGGGTTGCCCAGGGCAGGGCAATGACACCTGGCAACCTATCAATTAACAGGATGGCCTGAACAGGGCTTGGCCCAGGTCTCCAGGTCCCCAAAAGCGTGTATATAAGAGCCTTATTAAAAGTAAGTAGAGGATCAGAACTCATTTGACCAGGTTTAAGCACCTCAGTCAAAATAATGGGCTTTACTTCCTGGGTAGGAAGTTTTAGATCAAGAATCTTTGCTGCCTTTCGTACAACAATGACAAAGGAGTAGTTTCCTCTGTGACAGGACCCACAGCTAACACCAGTCCAGTGTTTGGGAAGGCATCCAGACCACTAGCATCATGGAGGTCCTTATACTAAGTATCAGCCTAACCGAGCTGGGCAGATTCATCCCCAGCATCATAGCCACCATTGTCTGAGTCCATGTCGGACAATTTTTATAAGGAAGAAGCCTCTCCAGGGCACAAGGGCATTGTATTAGAGATAGAAGGGTGTTTAAACGGCTGTGGCACAGTGAAAGCATTGTTGAGGTCGGGCGGTGCCATCTCGAAATCAGACAGCACTATGAGCTGGCCAGTGTCAGCCAGTCGATGGAACAGGCATCCGAGTAGGTGGGTTGTGTTCCGGCATGGGTTGTGGTGCTGGAGAGGGAACCAGTACTGATGGCCGGTCATGAACCCAGAACAAACACGGAGGGCCCAACTGGTGGCAAAGGTGAACCCACAGGTGGAAACCCAAATGGGAGTCTTCTCAGCTCAATGGGGTTCACAGGCATACCAGAAGGAGCCGGCAAATTGGCAAAGAGCCACAGCATTGCTTCATAGAATTCATCAATTTGCCGTGGAATTGCCAACGGCTGCAGAAGTGCAGGTTGCCATGGGGCAAAGGTCAGAATCAGCGCCAAGGAGAAATGAAATCAGGAGCGAGACTTGGGGGCAAAATGGCACCTTCACACCTTTTCCTCAGGAGATTGGGAGTGGTGGGATAAGGCAGAGTCCAGTTTGGACTTCTGTGTTTTTCCTTAGTCTTATCCGTGGATTTGAACATCAACAAAAGTTTGGCATGGGACCGGCCTCAGGAGCAGGACCTGCCTGTGGACCTTGACCAGTCAGGGCATGGAGTCTTGCAGTGTTTTGCTATAAACTGTTTTGCTTCCTGATCTCACATAGCCTGGGGTGCATCAAGGTGCATCACTACAGGTCTTGGCGTTTTGGTCCAATCCCAGGCACACCAGGCTAACCATGTGTGGGTCAATCACAGACATTTGTTTGCAACATTCCACATAGTAGATTTGGGAGGTGACATAGACCAATGCACAATTTGTTGAAAAATTCTAAAGGACAATCTCAAAGGAAGCCATGGGTAGCTTCGGATCTGCGTCTGTGTGGGAGGGAAGGAACTGATGTCAGCGCTCATGGGTGGCGCCTATAGAGAGGTTTTATGCACATCATAGCTGGCATGGAACGACATTAGAAAATCTTCCAGTGAGCAGGGGTAAAGTTGAAGATATCTGGAAGGATATATGAAGGATGAGGAACCTTAGGTTATTGCCAAATAACCCTTGACAGAGTCAGTTTCTCAGTCTCTCTCTCTCTCTCTCTCTCTCTCTCTCTCTCTGTTTCTCTCTCTCTCTTAGAGAAAGTGCGAACTGTAGGACATCTGACAATTATGCCCACACAGGACTGACAATCCTGTCCGTGCACCTAGACATAAAGTTGTTGTGGTGCGCAGACAAGTTTTTCCATCTCCCAGAATATATAGATTTTGTGGAAGGGCAGCACACAGATAAGATCACATCCACTGCCTAAAGCAGAAGCTAAAAGGAGCTTAGGTGTCCCTCTCAATCTCCAGGTATGAAGGTGGAGGCTCTGGAGGCAGTGGCGCAGGACCATCCCTCCTGACTGTTTGAGGAGGGGGGGTATGGAGTAAGTTGGGACAGGGTGAAGCAGAAATTCCACCTCAAGTATTTTTCCAACTGAGCAGTGACCCACAGAGCAAAAATATTGAGGACTACCCTCTGTAGAAGATGCCAGTTGTGATCGGCAAGGTAACGCTGGCTCCAACTTCTTGTGCTGATATTCAGAGACCCGGCCAGGTGAATGGCTGCTAACCACATCCCTGGATGGTGTGTCCAAGACCACAATCTGAAAACCTACTAAAAAGGAGTTCAGAGCCTACTCCTCCTTCCTTGTTAGTGTATCACATTGCAGACCTGTTAACTGTCAAGAATAACAGTCCAGTTGCAAATGGAGGAGAGGATAGCCTTGAGAGAACTGAATCTCCCGTAGTTCTAGCAGGCTGATGTTAAGCACGAGCTCTTCAGAATACCGGAGTCCCCAGATCTCCAGATTGGTGCACCACCTGAAAGAGGAGGCATCAGTCTTTCACTGTCACGGTCTTATGGAGGTGAGAAATTGCACATTTAAAGAAGTTGGTGCCTTTAACAAATGTGAGTGCACGTGAATTCTGTAGGGAAAGATTGTGGTTTAAGAAACAGACTTAGCTCGATTCACTATACTATCAATTTAAATTGATTGATGGTATCTAAAACAGTATTATCAATATGGGAAAGGAGGCACCCCTACAACTGAAATGGTGAGACGCGCAGGACTCTAGGAAATCTACAATACAAAAGTGCACCCAAACATTGGGTGGATTAGGAAGGTGTTAACCTCAAAGTCTATGAGGCAACATGTTCCTAGAGACAAGTTTCAAAACAACATTTTAAAATGTCAGTAAATAAGACAGGACCGACTCAAAAAGGGAGCTCAAGAGTGAAATTTAGGAAAACCACACATGTTTATTACAAAATGTAAAAAGGCACAATACAGAAATAATGGAATGCAGAATGCAATGGTAGAACACTATTTGGATCATAAAACTGATGGAAGACATATCCAATGGTTTATATTTAAAAAGGTGGAATGAACTCATTGGGCAAAATATTATTATGAAGAGGAATATCCGTGAACAGTTTATGTCAAAGTTTAATACTTATAGAATGAGCCTCAATAGTACAGAAGAAAGAAGAATGGAAACACATTGTTGTGAATAATGTTCAATAAAAGTATAGAAGGTTATAATGGATATGGAAAGGGAAAGGTCTTTCTTATCCAGTTAGATAGATGCTGTGTTTGTATTATGTATCTTGAACTTGGTGCTCGTATATCAATTCTAGAAATTAGGTTTCTGTTTGACAGAACTATTCAAGCAGGAACCACAATCCTAGTGAGGGCAAGTCAGATACACACTATAATTAACCTGTGCTCACCCTCTGGTAGCTTGACACAGAGCAGTCAGGCTTAAATTAGGAGGCAATGTGTTAAGTGTTTGTGCAATACTTTAAACAGTAAAACAGTGAAAACAACACACAAAAAGACACCAGATATGGTTAGAACAATAGTGCTTATTGCTATGAATAAAACAAGAACAAAATGACAAACATCTAATAAGCAGGAGTCAAGATATTCATTTTTAAAGATTAAAATGCAATATAGTGCTTAAAAGCATAAAGCCCCAACTGAGGATATCTGGTCCTACTAAGCTGGGGGAAATCCAATTGTTCAGGCTGACCACGAGGGACTGCGGGTTGGATACAGTCCCACTAAACCTTTACCTTCGTAAAAGTTGAGCCAAGAGTCCCGTTCGTGGGAAATAATTTTGCAAGGCGCAAGGAGAGCGTCGCTGGCGGTGGTCCAGGACCGCAAAGAGTTGGTCGGGCGTCATGGATGGGCAGGTTGGAGTTTCATGTTCATAAGTGGCGGTACTTGCTGTGTAAAGAGACAAACTTGCTGCGGGTCATGCTGATTCTTTGTACAAGCTGCACTGTTGCGAAAAGCACAGAAGTTTGAATTCGGGGGCCAAAAAATATTTCTAAGGGCCCAGAACTGGAGAGGCGCCTCCTGGGGGGTCAGGAGCTGGTTGAAGACTGGTCTCTGTAGCAGGTGAGTTGGAAGCCTTTTGTGTCCCTGAGACTTCAGAAAACAGGAGGCAACCCAGCAGGCTCTTTGAGTCACTTTGGTTCTGGAATGTAGAGATGCATTCCCAGCCCTTTTCCCTCCCAGGCAATAGGGCAGCAGGTCAGCTCAGCAAAGCCGGAGTCCAGCAGAGTAGCAGTTCAGCAGAGTGTCAGTCATTGTAACAGCACAGCACTCTTTCTTCCTGGCAGAACATCCAGAAGTGTACTGACTTGGTGATCTCAGAGATCCAGTACTTATAACCAGTTGTGTCTCTGAAGTGGGGTAGACTTCAAAGAAAGGTCTTCGAAGTGCACAGAGGTCCTGCCTTTCTGCCTGGCTCCAGACTCACTACACGGGGTATGCAACCCTATGTGTGGGGCAGGACAATGCCCATTCAGGTGTGTCAGCCTACCCCTTCAATTGAGCCCAGGATGGCCCATCAGGCTGTGGATGGGCCCATCAGTCACACCTAAGCTCCCTTTGTGTGTGGGAGTCTAGAGGGAATGCAGAAGCCCAGCTGTTGCCCCAGCCTAGACGTGTATTCGAGACAAGCAGTTGGCACCAAGTGGCTAAAGTTAGAAAATGTGAACTTTCTAGAAGTAGCCTTTTCAAAACTGCAATTTAAAATCAGACTTAACCATAAATTGTGATTTTAAATTGTGATTTTAAATTGTGAGTCAAACCTGACAAACGTATCCCTTTCAGATTGTGAATTACACTCATAAGATATAATAAGGTAATTCTAATGTTATCTTGTGGGAGAGACAGGCCTTGTAGTACTCTCCTGCACATGTCCTGCCTTTTAAATTCACTGCACTCTGTCCAGTGGGTCATATAGGGCCTACTGTAGGGGGTCGAAGTGGCAGTGTAAACTAAACAAACGGGCTCTGCAATGGCAGGCCTAAGACATGATTCAGGGGCTACTTAAGTGGGTGACACAATCAGTGATGCAGGCCCACTAGTAGCATTTAATTTACAGGCCCCAGGCACATGTAGGGCACTTTTACTAGGGACTTTTCAGTAAAGTCCAACCGGGTATGAGCCAATGTTATGTTTTTGGGAGAGAGCACAAGTACTTTAGTGCTGGATAGCTGTGGTAAAGTGCACATAGTTCTAAAGTCAGCAAAAACGAGGTCAGAAAGTAGAGGAGGCAGGCCAAAGGTCGGGAGAAGACCACCCTAAGGCTGTCAGGTCCAATAATCAGTAATAATAAAGAGAATTCAAACCGGTACTAAAACTCTTTTCTATTTTTAATTTTCTGTTATTAGTTGTATGTGAGATTTTGATGGGGCATCATTTCCTATCTGCATATCTTGGAGAAAGAAATAGGCTGGAGTAGTGACATGAAGGACAGTGCTGTTGTAAGATAGGGTCTTGCGATTGCTAAAAGTACTGAGATGTAAAGACCAAAATCTAATTTGTCTACTACTAAAGATAAGATTGTGAAATAGGTTTAAGCAAAAAACAATGGGTCTTAATAGTGTGGTCAGTGTTTATTAGAGGAAATGAGTATAAGAGACATTTGTTCTCTCCTTTGTGACATGCTTGGTTGTTCTTTGTTCACTAAGGGAGCCAATGTAGGTATTAGCCTGTTCTAAGATGGTGGCTAACATTTGTATAATATAAATATAAATAAAATAACGTATTTTACCCCCTAAAAAACAACCACTATCCAAGCAGGTTGATCGCGCAGGAGAGAATTACCTCCTCTATATATATATATATATATAGGACAGCTATTTAAAGAGTTACATAGAGGAACAAAGAACTACTTTGTTCCAATATGGCAAACTTTCTTTTGAGCATATCGAGTTAGGAGGGAGAAAGGAAAAAAATTAACTGTATGTCCTAGTGCACTGGTTTATTTGTATGCAGGTGAGCAGTGAAAACTGTTTAAAAAAGAGCACGTGTTGAAAACTCAGACATGTTGTCAGGAGAGGAAAGACTCCAGTCACAGTAAGAAGAACTGGTGCAGGCTAAAGCAAAGGTTTGCAAGTGATTATATAACTTCAAGATCTTAGTTTTCAATAGGAGAGTCATAGAGGGGTGTTCTACAGATTATACCCACAACATAATTTGTGTATTTTTTTTAGGTCCCACTGTTGAAAAGAAAAAAAATATATGGACACTGAGAAGTGACTGGGCGTGCCAGTAATGTTGAAAGAGTTTTTGCTAAGACGTTTTAGCTGGATACACTGAAAATAGACATAATTCAACAGGTAATCTGCTCATATTGTGAATATTCAGTGTGAGCAACAGACAACCACACTAGGGGGATATATTGTCATTTAAGTATTGCTTATCTTATCAATTTCACCATACAGATTACATGATACATAGGCCCTCTATATGGAGTTAAAAGATTAGGATGAAGCCTGTCCCCAAGAGATGAGAGGAAGCAAGGGTGTTGGAAGCCTGGAGGCAATAAATAATTATACTGATAATGCGAAAACGTTTCAATTTTAAAAAAATATTCTAGTGATCCTATAACATGGACAAGTGGGCCCTTATCTAGAAAGATTTTATTTACATATTTTGAGTTAAAAATGAGACCTCATTTGTGTCCAATTGTGGGCAATGTCCATTTGTTGACATCTTTGGATTGGACTGGGCCAATGGTGAAGAAGTAAGTATCAACTGGAGAGACCCCAGATATGTTTTATGGATGTGAGATGTGATATAGTTCACTTTTAAAGTACAAGGATAATATCCAATATCAAATCTCCGTTATGTAGAAGGCTGTGCTATGCTTATATTTTGACTAAAACTCAAGTATGGACGAAGAGGTGTGAGATATGGAAATTAAGCACTGCATTTACATCCCTAGTATATGGTATAAAGTGTACCCAAAGCCTGTAAGTTGAATGTCACTAGTGGACAGCAGCACTTATTGTGCCATCTCCAGTGTAAACATGGCTTCAGGCCTACAGCTGTAGGCCAGAATGGAGCTATGTTAAAACTTTCAATTCGACCAGTCAAAATAAACCCTTTTCATAGGTCTAAACCTTTCTTTTAAATATTAATAAGTAACCCATAAGTAACCCACAAGGAAGGCTGCATGACATTTAAAAGCAGGACATAAAGAAATATAATGCTAGCATGTCCTTACAGTGACTAGCACCCAAATTGCTATTTTCACTGTGGAAAGGTTGTATGGCCCATGGAGGAACACTGGATAGCAATCGTAAATATAAATTTTGCTATCTCAGGGAAGGCAGCAGCTAGAAATATAAATCAACTTTTTAAAATGTATCAAAATTCTAATGCAATAGTGACACCGGGTGTTAGATAAATATTAAGGGAAAGTAACTTCTAAAGGGCTGATTTTCCCCTGCATAGAGCCTCTGATGACTGACTTGTGTGCGCCCCCAACAGTAGCCCTCTGAGTGCTCAAACACCCTGAATGAAATGTGGAAACTGTTCCCAGAGCAAATGCAGAGTTAAAAATACCTTGATGTTGGGAGGTGTTTTTGTTCCTCTGGCAGGATGGCCAGTTGAGCTGTGCCCAGAAACGTTATTTACTTCAAAGGGTCCTTCCATGTCACAGGCAGATGTCAGACGACAATCAGACAGGACCTTTCTACTGTCCCCCCCCCCCACCAATCAGGCAGGTACCAATCACACTGGGAAGGAAGCTGCCTGAAGAACTGGTTCGGAATGACCACAGAGGAGGGGATGCTCGTTAGCTTGTCCACACCTCTGGGTGGGCACACAGGCTTTGCACAAGATGAGAAGATTACACCATGTTAGATTTAGGTAGAGAGGGGAACTATGTATGGGACTGCTTGCAGTAGACGACTGGCTGTTTGCAGTAGGGCAGACAGGAACTGCTGCTAAAGTGGACAGGGATTCCTGTGGGAATTTTTATTCCATTGGTTAGGGAGGAACCAGGAGTCCCCCACATCCTCCCCCCCAAACAGCTAGTGCCAAACATAAACGTGACATCCCTTGGCACCCTCTTCAGAACACTTTCAGTACCTGAGGAAGACCAGAAGAGGACTGGACCTGCTGTCTGTGGCCTGAGAGGAATGCTGAAGGACTAGATCTGCTACTTCCTGTACCAAGGACAAGAAGTGGACTCTGAGTCATAAGGTAGACCTCCTGTTCAAGCTTCAAGGGTACAACAAGGAATAAGAGGCCTTTTTTGCAACCGTGCAGCTGACCTCTCAATTGGACCTGCCCTGGACCATGCTGTTGGCCTCTTCCGGAGTGGGTCCTGAACGGTAAGTACTGTTCCCGAGGACCCAGCTGGACTTCTCCTACCACCTCAGAAAAACTGTGACTTAGAAACATTTTCAACTTCAAGACCTCCAGAGGACCTGGAAAAAGGTGCCAATCCAATATGACTGGTGTGCACTGCAGATTCAGGTTTAATCCGCTCACAGCTTCTCTGCAGCAGCAAATCTGATACAGCAGGACCTTGCAGGGATGGAATCCAGCCTTGTGGAGCCCTCTTTGGATACAGCCTTGCCCCGCTGCAGGATACAAGCTTTGATAAAGTGCCTAGCAGCAAAGGTAAATATTGACTGGGAAAAGTGACCTTTTTTGGGGAAAAAATTTGAATTTATCCCCCTTAGAGCTTTCATGCCAAAAACAGCTTCAATACTACTGCGTCCAATGTATATCCCACCTCGTGGAGCCCTTTTCAGCTATAGCCTACCACCTTGCTGAAGATTCTAGACTCAGATGTTTGGGACCAAGGGCTTGATTAAGAGTTTGGGGGACAGTTACTCCGTCACAAACATGGACATCTCGTCCACCATACTACAAGCACAATATAGCCAACATCACTTGTAATACAGCAGACGGTATATCCATCACGTTTGTGAGAAGTGACCGTCTGCCGAACTCTATATCAGGCCCTATATCCAAGTGTAAAATTTACAACCGGGCTATATTCGACCCTTGTTCCATCGTGATAAGCCTCAAAACATGTCTTGGTCCCCATCTACTGTGAGCACAATTCATGCTTTTTGGAGGTTTTTTATTTAACACTTAAAAAATTCATACCACCAGTTCCCCTTATTGGGTTTTTGTCGTTTTTGTTTCATTTTAATTATTAAAATGTCCTCTACGTTTCTAATCCTGTTTGGGATTTTTGCTTGGTTGTATACTGACTTTACTGCTGTTTTGGTATTACTATGTTAAGCCTGCCTGCTCTGTGTCAAAGCTATGAGCTGTAGAGTTCAGGTTAATTCAGTGACTTTGAGGGTTCACTCTGACAAGGACTGATTTTTAGTTGGGGTGGGCAGTCATCCATTTTGACTAATAACTCAATTTCTTACACCAACCAAGAGAGAACTCCTCTATGCCAGGATTGTAAATCGTTCCGTATTAAGGTTGTGCAATTTACTTCCACCGGTTTGTTCCAGTCTTCTGTAATCCCAATCACCTGATAAGTCAAAGGAGTGTTTACATATAAAAGGCTAATCTGCAAGAAGCTTTCTGGCTAGGGGCTTTGGGACAATGTTATTTAATACTTAAGATTTAACAGTGTTGATGCTATAGCCTGACACTAGCCTGTATTCCTCAATTCCCTTTAGTAAGACACGGAGCTAGAAGACCAAATTTGTCATTGTCAATGGGATGTCACTGGCATACATTGCCAATTTTAGTGTGTCCGTCTATGCAAATTACTTTCATAATGTTGTTGTGCTAGATTTGGTCTGCAAAGGATTCTGTGGCCATGGCAAAAACTAATGTGGACAGAGAACATCCCAGTCTCATTCAAGGAGGACTGAGGATCAGCTTATCACTCTTACCTTTGCCTTGAGGTCCTTAGAGCTCATCATTATCTAATTCTTAAAACTCTGGGGGGAGCCAGATCTCACCAGTGTCCCCTACATGAAGGTCCAGCCCACTGTGCTGAATGTTTTTTTCAGCATCATGCGCCAGGCGAAGAGGCTGTTTATTTGCTTTTTGTCCTAGCATTATCCCCTCCATTTTGCCCCAGTATGAATCTGAATTGGTTCAGGTCTATCAAGCCTGATAATAAAGGATTCAGTTATGCTGCAGACATTTCTATGGATATTTTGGTGTCCAAGTTGAGAATTGTTATTAGATTGTAAGAGTCTAATCCCCTCTGGTCCCTCTCAGCCTTTAGGACCACTATTTGTGTTTCCCCCACTGAAGGTGCCAAAATTGTGCAGCGGTATTATGGAGACTGGCTAAAACTGGGGCCATTTTCCCCTGGCTTAAGGGTTAGGTGCTTTCCCCACCTTAAATTTTGCAATACTTCTTTGACCACGATGAGGTTGTCTAAGGGTGCTGCTTGGGCAGCAGAATGGGCTTGCTCACGTGCTGTCAAGACACACATGTGGGCTGTCACAACTTCATCCAGTATCCTATGTGCAATGAGTTTTACTTGACAGGGTCATGTCACCGTTCTATTGTGGCGCTTCCCTGGCCCAAGTACTCCCAGTCATGCTTCCCTTGTGGCTCCTTCCAGTCTCTAGCACTCATTGATTACCCTCCTGTTCTGTTACTGTGCAAGTTAAGCCTATTTTGTACCTGCGCATATCACATGTCTATTTAGGAATGTTGTGAGTGCTGGGTGCGGGTAACATTGGGATTTCATACAGAGTTGGTCTTCTTTTAGTAAGTGTGTTTCAGGAAGAAGGCAAATGTTGCATTTGGAATTATGTACTAAGCTCAGAACTGCTAGTTGTTTTGTTTGGGGCTTTTAGAATTGAGTAACCATCTTACCAGTAACATACACAAACAGTAAACAATAAACTAATTCTACCACCGAGGGTCCTGTGGAAGACCCTGGTAGGAAGCATCTTGACTATTACCTGTAGGTGTAGAATTCACCCTAGAAGGCCCTCTCCTGGGCTTACATTCCAAAGTTAGGATATAAACATCCTGTAGGAAGCTGTCTATGTATATACTGTATCAAAATGAGGTATAGTGTGCACCGAGTGCAGGGGTTCCCCAAAGGTTTAACAGGGGCTAAAGTAAAGAATACTAATGCTCTCTTTTGTGGTAGTGTGGTCGAGCAGTTAGGTTTATCAGAGGGTAGTGCAAGGCATTTGCTGTACACACACAGACAATAGAAGAAGCACACACCCACTGACTAACTCTAGGCCCATTGTTTATATATAGCAAAAATATATTTTGTTACCCTATTACTAGAACCAGAAGGTCTTTGTTGCAGGTAAGTACAGTTGTAAATAGGTATCAAGCAAATGTATCAAATGCACTTGTTTGGTTTTTTACCAGGCAAAAAGTGTGTGTGTGGGGGGGAGGGGGTATTCATGTCAAAAGAGGCCCTTTCCTACACCCCCGTCTTGCAACCAATCACCTGTTACAGCAATCTTCCTGAGAGTCTTGAGTGGGGTCTGGAGGTGTTGCAGAGGTTCAACCCTCCGTGGATGACTCATTGTTTTATAGACTTTTCAATATGTTGTCTTTTACCTTGGCTATTGTTTCTAGGGTGTGTTTACAAACTCCAACTTTCTTATTTACTTTCTTCCAGGTGTACTGGCTAGTAAGTTGTTTTGGAGTAGCCCGGTCAGCAGAGTCCTCTGCGTCCTTGGGTTGTAGGCTGTATCTTGTGTTGCTGCTGTCCACTTTTGGCATAGTAAAGCCTCAAGGGTTCAGCATCAGGTGTGTTCAATATATGGTGCAGCGGGTTTCTGCCTTATGTTCCTCTTGGTAGTTCCCAGATGCGTATGCTGTGCCTTTGATACCAACTCTCAAAGTCTTTCTATTTCAGCAAGAATTCCTTGGCCTATTCTTTCAGTGTCAGACTCTCGAATGGGTCCTTTTCTCCAATCTCTAATCAAATTTTTTTCTCCACAGCGTCCATTTGTGCTTCTACGGTAGTGATGTCTCTTTTCAGCTCACGTAAGTATAATTTGAAATTTGATTCCATGGACTTTATCCAAATCTTAAATCTTGAGGAAACTTCACACTCAGGTGTTGAGGCTGCCATTTTCGCAGTTTCTGGCACTTCCTTCTTTGTTTTGCTTAATGGACCTCTTTTCATTGTTCAAACCTATTCCTCTGCTTGGCCATTAAGTCCTCAATATGACACCTATTCCTGTGACTGGTCATTAGGTCCTAGATGTAGCTCCCCAGAACAGCCATGCCCACCCCTCACACTGTCTCTTGAAGCATGGGGTGGACGGGGCGGGAGAGGGTCGGGAGGCAAGCTCCACTATGCTTTGTATCCCTTCAAGCACCAAAGCTTGTGTGTACACAGTGCCAGGGCATTCTTATACATAACCAGTCTGGACTCTTGTCCTTTCAACTGCCCCCTAAAGATAGTCTTCTGGCCTGCCAAAATTTCAGATTTTGCCCCTTTGAGGCTCAAAGGTGTTGCTTGCTGTAGGTTGATTGTCACTTCTCTTATGCTTGCCTGTGCTCGATGGAAAGCGCTGTTGCTCCTTCCATGTTAATGCAAGAGGTTCCACACCTCTATCGTGAGGCCGACTGCCAGGCACCTGGAGCACTGCCAAGGCCCCCAATGCCTCTTCTTTCCAGTGCCTGCTGTGATCCACACAGCCTGGGCCCACTCACTCCTGCTCCCAGCGAGCCAAACACTTTCTTGAACTGGTGGGGTCATAGTAATCACCCCCTGAGCGTGTGTGGCTTCTCCTTGGTCAATTTCAATCAAGTCCTAGAGCGCAATACTCTTCACCTGCAGGTTGTGTCACAGATTTTTATTTAGCTGCATCAGCCGTGGTGATATGCACAAATCAGGGCATGCTGATGCCCTTTTTCTGTGCAAGGGGCCACAGTTCATGCCCTTACGTGCAGTCTGTTGTTCACTGCTCTCCCCAGCTTGAGGCCTTGTAGTGACTCCAGTTTATGTGACTGCTCCCAGTGCCCATCCGTCCAGTCACACAGGTCTCACACCGCGTCTTGCTTTTTCAGGGGAGTTCACCTGGTTATTTTGGAGCATTCAGATGCTGATTTCTGCGGAGCTCTGAACATATAGTACATCCCGCAGCTGGCCATGCCACACCACCATCTAGTATTTTAGAGGACATGTTCTTAAAAGACAGCAGCTTGAATAGCAAACAAGAATCAGGTTGCTTATCAGTTTTGAACATGACCATTTTAATCACCTCTACAAAACGTGGATGGGGTGCAGAATATACCTTGTTATCTGGTGTATTTATATATCTAGTAAACGAGGGGCTAAAATAGTCAACACATCTCTTTTGAAATTCCTCAGTTAACCCACCACATCAGGAAGCTTTGCTCCAAGCCACTGATGCTTTGGCCTCTGAAATTTTAGCAACCAACAGTGTTTGCAACAGTGATTCTCATTCATGCATCTGCAGCCAAGGTAGCATACCCTCTCCCAGTATTACATAGTATTTATTGGTGCTGTTCTGCGGGCAGTGTATATATCTAAACAGTAGTCAGCACATGTATGTAATTTATCTTGCATGGACATACAAATTTAGCCACTCTCCACTTAAAAACTACAATCTCTTGGGTTGCCCGGTGTGAGTTAGACAGCGGGTCAGCTAGAGCCCTGTTTTCTTTCTCTTCATCCCTACATTATCCAGCAGTCACATATTTACCTAAATACCTAACCTCTTGATCTGACACCCCTGGAAAATCCAACCGTTTATTTTTTTCTCCTACTGTCTCCCACTCATTTGATCTGATATAATCTCCCTCAAAGGTCTTTAATTTCTACATTCCTAGTTTATCTAGTGAGCTTCAAATAGCTTTTCAAACTCCAGATTATTTCACTGTGCTCATTCCTCTTATATAGACATTGAATGCCTCCCAATACACCCTAACACTGGAGAGAGAGCTTTCATTCAATTCACAATATTCATTAATGGTTTGCTCAGCATCCTCTCTAAACTATGCATCAAATAGCTTCAAATAGAAATTATTGCAATCCATCCCTGTCCATCACAATCAGGAACACTAATGTTAAGGTCACCAGGAAGTGTCCAAACAATGTTTATAATAGCATAAAAAAATACTGTCAATAATTATACAGATCTCATGTGAGAAGCCAGTAAACTATAAGGGATTCACATGGTGTACCAATGAATGACGCATATATCCTTTTAACAATTGCTTTCTGGTATGCGATGTTAACTAAATCAATCTGCTGCATTATGGTTAGATTTTTGCTGCTGCTTCTGTGGTTCTAGCCATTGTGGTCCATTTATTTAATTGAACATTAAGCATAACATTAAAATTACCTTCACATATTATCAACCTATGGTCCACCCCTACATATATTAACTGAATACCTCGGGACAATCTATATTGGGGAAATCTACATTGGTTAGCATGACACAATTGTATCCTAGTAGACACCATGTAATAAAATATCAGCCGTCTGTTCCTGTTACTATACAGATATATCAAAATTGCATGCCCTTTCTAAGAATTATTGCCAACCCCAAAAATATGTGTAATAGGATGAGAAACGGCAATGTGAACCACACCCCAGTTAAATGGGTCTCCTGCACTGTGATACTGTGTCTGGTCAAACATGTTAGCACTTTCCTAATTTTTCTGAGATTATTCAACCCTCTTACATTCAATGCGATCATGCTTTTCTGAGGGTATTATGTATAACGCTTACAATTCCATAATCATTGCCTGGATTCATCTGTGATTACTTCTTCATATACACCTCCCCTCATTTAAAATCTCGACTGTGACTCATGTCTTTACCACTTTTTGTGATATCATTATGTAACTCCACATAAAAACACCCAATTGGTCCTATTCTGAATTACCCCCACTTAAGGGAACTTCCCCCATACCAAATTCAAATACAACCTCCCCCCCCGACCCTCCGAGTCAGTCAAACACTAGGTTATTAAGACTAGTCTTTCAAACTACACAACATATATACAACTAAAAATTTATTATTTCATAGAAACACAATTCATAATTACAATTTGCTTAAAACTACTAATAAGACTGAGAGGAGTTTATCTCTAATAAAACCCTTCCTATTGCACACACTACATCTGTATATTGCATTTTAGTAAAAAAGTTACAACACTGCTATCAGCTTCTTGGTCCATTTTCCATTAAAATTAGATTTACCAATGTCCCTTGTACAGACTTTAAGAACAAACAATCTGATAAAATATGAATGTTACATTTTGTATTCAAATGCATGTGTATTTCCCATTATTTTCACAAATTGCTTTTGTCACCATGGGATTTAAAAAAAAAAAAAAAAGCCAATCTCTGCTCTGTGTGTTGTAAATAATCAATATGACGGTACATCCAATCATTTTGCCACGATTCCCTTATGCACAAGGTTCAAGGTTTACATCTCAAGTAAAGAAGATATCTATCCTTGAAGCAATATTTTATCACAAGAACCCAGCATGGATTTAGGCAGAAGTAACAATAGGTTCACAAAATCCAAAATTGTAACCAGCTTATCATATATTACTTTTATCACTTTCCTTACATCGTGTGCCCATCTTAAATTACTCCCCACAATCTACAAAAGGATGCAACTTTGCTACTTAGGGAATTTTCCAGCCCTGCCCAAAACTTAAAGTACCACCAGGCTAACAGAGTCCAAGCTGTCAAGCTGGTTTCCATTCCTATTGCCCGGACCACACAATCATTTAGAAGGCTGAGCAAATATTTTAAGGATTTCCCTTGTACCCTGTCCCACTACAGCATAGACAGCCAGAACATTTGTGTCCTCAAAAATTCCTACAGAGTTTTTTTTAGATCCTGCAGCTAATGAAAATGTCTTCTCCTTTAATGTCTCTATATGTTCTTTGTACTCTAATTTGTTGCTGACAGTACACCTGTCAGCAACAAATATTTTTGTATCACCTACATACCAAGAAAATTGAGGGAATTTCTATCTCAACACCATAAGGTTTATCTTAAAAATATTGTTAGTTTTTTCTGGTTACAGTATCTATAGAACTCTGCTAATTTCCTTTGTAGGCCTATTTAAGTTGTATCCGTAATAACTGGGTTGTTTGCAGTGCTTAATTTGTGCTTGTTGTTTCCGGTGCTGAGCAATTGTGGAACTACAGGAATTTATTTTCACTAATACCGAATGGGTCTATAATCTCCCCCATTAAGGGGTCCATAATCTCTCCCATTTTCAAAACCGGGGACAGGTCGCTCCCCAATAGCTACTGTCTGATTGCCTTAATTGACAATGACGCAAAGTACTTTGCAGGTCTGTTACTGGATCATCTGCTTGCATGGACTACTGAAAAAGGAATAATCCCCATGATCCAAACATGATCCAAACAGGATTTTCTAAACAGACTGGCACCATCATGAACATCATGGCCATTGCCCTCTTAATTGACAAAGTTATAACACTGAAAAGTCAGCTCCATCTATGCTTTGTTGAGTTGAAGGCCGCATTTGACCGTGTGGACAGGAATCTGTTGTGGAAGAAGCTTAAAACCTGGGGGTTCCATTGCCACTCGTACACCTGATAATAGCCCTTCATTCGGAAACATGGGTCCAGATAAAATTGGGAACAGGCACTCATCTTTCAAGGCGGATCCCCACTACCAAAGGCTTAAAACAGGGTTGTGTTTTGGCCCCCGCACTGTTTAATTTATATTTAGCAGACTTAGCGGGCTCACTCACCCTCAAACTTGCACCCCCGAACAATCGGGGACCTGGTACCTACATGCCTCATGTACGCTGATGACCTCGTACTGATCAGTCATAGGGAAATAGGCCTTCAGAGACTATTAAACGCTACTCAACATTACTCTGCCACTAACGCCTTGACAGCAAACTTTGGAAAAACATGTACATTGTCAATCAGATCTAAGGCACCTTCGAGAGCGTGATTTTGGGGTAAGACACGACTTGTTCAAACAGACAAGTATAAATACCTTGGAGTTGTTATTGACATACCAAAGATCTTCGTGCATCAAAGAAAAAGCCTAATGGGAAAAAGCCTTGCCATGGCGTTATCCTTAAAAAGACTAAAAATGTATCTGAATGGGCCTTCATATACCCCCCTCCTGAAAGTGCTAAGAGCCAAGCTCCTGCCCACAATTACATACGGGAGCGAAGTACAAAGAGGCAGGGACATAGACATCTTAAACCACGCAGTGAGCAAAGTTTACCAGATGATCTTCAACAGCCCCAGATTCACCTCTCCTGCCCAACTGAGACTGGAGTTTGGCCTACTGAACCAATCCCTGGCACGACGTGGTGCATTTATAAACTTTTGGAACAAAGCTCGTGGTGCCACTCCAGATTTTCTTAATTACTACATATGGCAAGAGCTCAAATGTAATAACACCTCCCCGGTCAGAATCCACCTAGATGATTCACTTATGAAGACATGGCTCACTGACCTCTGGAGGATCCCAATCCCACACAGTGCCTTTAAGAAAGCAGTGGGGAAATCAATTAGGTTTCAGTCACTACTGGAGAACAAAGCAGCCTTCTCATGGAGGTCTCATGCATGGATGACTTTGCACACCTACATGTCCCTGGCACCACAGTCATATCTAGGCCAGGGTTTCTCGAGACGAACAAAGGAGCAATTTTTGAAGTACTGTCTTGGTCCCTTGGCTGAGGGATGAAACCAACTATCTGCTGCCTGTGTGGTGGGGACACGGAAGACCTCCTACATGTCCTCTACTCATGTACCCATCATGAACTAGAACGAAAAGCCTTACTAAAGATCAAATTCAACGAAAAAGGCATACAGACACAGAGACAAGAAGTACTGCCGTGCTTTGCACCTGGGGACCTGCAGATGAATTGTGCTTTAGTGAAATTTCTATCGCTGGTGACGCAAAAGCAACATTTAATAAATCAGCACCATCATCCCTGTGACTCACAGGAGGATAGTTCACAACTCACCGCTTGACAATGGTCTCTACTAGTATTAAGTGACACTCTACTCACAATGGAGTGAGCAAAGCTTAAAGTAGCAATTGTCTAATTATGTTTTAAAAACGCGTTCATATGGAGCGCACATCCAAACGAATGGAGAACGCGCACAACCCTTTGATGATGATCTAGTAACATCACAAATGCATTTTTAAAAGTTTTTGCTTCTTTTTTACCTTTGTTATGGTTTTAAGTAACTAAACAATAAACCTTTACCTACCTAATACCGAATGGTGATCTAGAAGGTAGGGTGTAAACAATAGAGGGGTCAACATGCAACCTGTCTCAAGCGGTTTTAAATTGGGATTTTACATGAAAGCAAACCCTCATGTCTCCACTCTGGCCCAGTTTCCTCCTTGGAGCCCTTTCAGAATATGTGTACTTGTGGGGATTTCTTTTATTAGTTAATGTCTCCAACTTTAACCAGATCATAAGCAGTGTGGAAGTCTAGGAAGTAGGAAAAAAAGGTTGTTGCTTTGTTCTAAAGCTTATTGCGCCAATGCTCACAAACTAAAGCAGTGGCCCTATATGTAAATCCACCTTGCTCCATCAGAATTAGGTCATGGCCTTTGGTCCATTCTTTTAAGGATGCTGAAATTATTTTTGCAAATAATTTCACCCCTACACCCAAGAGGCTTATCAGCCTACAACTATTTGGGGATACAGGTTGCTTCTCAAAAATAGGTTTTATAATCATCCTTTCCAGTTGTTCGTAAACTACCCAGTTAATGTCATCCTACAGAACACTTGAAAATAAAACGTGGCTCCGAATCCTGATTTGATTTTATTACAAGTGCTGAAAGGTCATCCTGAACTGCTGCCTTTGTTAGTTTTGCGAGCATAATGTTTTTTTTATGGCAGTGAAAACAGGAACATATCTCCTAAATGTCTGTAAACATTCTTTGGGAGCATCCGTATAACCTGTCAAATTTATTTTGTCCACATTTCTTACCTACTCTTCCTCTCACACAACACAAATGGCTCTGGCTGGTTTGTTTTCCATACCTTGCTGGACTAACTGTCAACATTTCTTAGTATCTTTAGAGAATTTGCACTTAGCATACAGCCTCAGCTAGTGTTATGAAAAAGCAACTTAAAAAAAAAAAAAAAGCTTTGTATTCCAGCTTCTACAAGTGAAAAGGATTATGTTACCTTGTAGACATCTGTTCATGGCATGTAGTGATGTAGATTCACATGGTTTGCATACTCCTGCCATCTAGTGTTGGGTCCGGATGTGTGCAAGTTGTTTTTCTTCAAAGCTTCTCGAGTCACAAGGGAAAGTGACTCCTCTTTTCGGTGATACTGTGCATGGGCATCAAATTCACTGTTACATTGCTTTCCCAATGTAGGGTGAGAATGGACTGTGACTAACTGTTCGTAAAAAGATGTCCATGTATATGAGATTATAAAAATAGTACTGCAATGGCTACAGGTGTCCGGGGAGGAGGGTGGGTGCATGTGAATCTACAGCACTACATGCCACAAACAGATGTCTACAGGGTAAGTAACAATCTATTTGATGGCATGTGTGGCTGAAGATACACATGCTTTGCATGGACTATAATGCAGTGTCCTCCAGAAAGTGGTGGCTAACTGTTTGAATGTTGCAGTTGTTTGACAAAGTGTATGTAGCACTGCCTGCTCTGCATTTGCTTATTGGTGTACTAAATCATCCACACAGTAATGATGTTTAGTAAAGGTCTGTGGAGTTGACCATGTAGCTGCTTTACATTTCAGCTATTGGTATATAGCTCAAAAAAGCCATAGATGCTCCTATCTTGCGAGTTGAGTGTGCTCAAGGGGCTGTGGGCAAAGTTCTTTTAGCTTGGGCATAACAAGTTTGAATGCATTTAATTACCCATCTTGAAATGCATGATTTTGATGTGGAATTCTCTGTGTGAGGGGGTGAAAAAGCGACAGAGTAGCTTGGTTTTCCAAAATTCTTTAGCTCTGTTAATATAGTACATTAAGGCTCTTATTACATCTAGTGTGTGAAGGGCCCTTTCTGCAACTGAGGTGAGTTGTGGAAAGAAGACCAGTAATCCAACTGACTGGCTTAGATGAAAAGCGAAAACTACCTTCGGAAGAAATTTTGGGTTAGTTAAGGACTACCCTATACCTATGAAGAATTCTTCCAAGGCTAATGCCAGGTGCTCACTGACATATTTTACTTAAGTGATTGCTATTACAAAGGTTACTTTCCCTGAGCCAAACTAAAGAGGGCAGTTTTGCAGGGGCCCAAAAGCCCAGTAAGTACAATGTTGAGATTCCAAACAGGTGTAGGGGGTACTCTGGGTGGAATCACTCTTAAGACCTTCCATAAATGCTTTGATAACTGGTACTTTAAATAAGGATAAATGTTGTCAATTTTGGAGGTAGGCACTTACAGCAGCTAAATGCAGACCTACTGATGTGTATGCTAAGCCAGACGTTTGTAAATGAAGCAAATAGCAAATAATATTTTGAACAGTTACATTGAAAGGGAGCCTGGAGGCGAAGTTTGGGCATTTTGTGTTGTGTGCGGTTGCGAACACTCGTGGGTGGAGTTCCCATTCGTGGACTTGCTGCCCCATCCTGCTGAGGCCCCCCGTCCCCTTTTTGTAAATAGAACATGGCTGTTTTGTAGTCTGCGGCAACTTTGCCACCCAGATGTGTTAGAAAAGCTTTGAGTCACAGTTGAACTGCTCGAAGCTCCAAATAATTGATGTAAAGATTCTGATGTTTCATGTCCCAGAGACCCTGAACTGACAGATTCTGTAAGTGTGCTCCCCATCCTGTGAGTCATGTGTCCGCTGTGAGTGATCTTGGGAACAGCGGCTAGAAACGGCATGAAACACTGGTCACCCCAGAGGTCGGGAACGGTGATTGCCGCGGATAAAGGCTTCTTTGTTGTGCGAAAGTTGTGCTGTTTGAAAGTTGGTTTGCTGCAGAGAACAAGTGCTGTTGGCATCTCTGTATGGGTGACGACTGGTATTGCACAGGGATGGGGAGGCAGCGATTGCTGGGGCAGTGTATGGCCAATAGCCTTAATGTGAATGGAGGCCCACAGCCAGAGTAAGGTCAGTAACGGGCTGATGCTGGACATTTACCATATGGGCTGGATCTGGTTCCCATGTCTGGCCACACAGTGAGTGTATAGATGCACAGCTGGCTGGAAGCTGATTGTGTTTGCCTGTCCCTGTTGGACGGGCGGGATGCTGTGTGATCCTGGCACATGCAGTGTAGGTGGGCATCTACAGTCTGTATGTTGCAGAATGTTTGCCCGTGGGTTGGAGGAAGTTGATCGGTTTTGTTAGTTTATCTTTCTTTCCATTTAAGCAGTAGTTGGGATCAAGCGTGGTACAGTGAGGGGAGGGAAGACACCTGCAGAATCTCATTCCAGACGATGGGAGGTGACTTCAGACATCTGACTTGGAATATCAGGGGCTTAGGTACATATACAAAGAGATCCAGAGTGCTCACGTTGGTGAAGCGGCATTAGATTAATGTCGCATGTCTGCAATAACAATACTGATGGGAATCGAGGTATAGATGTACCGAATAGAGCCTGAAAAATGGTCTCCAACCAGAGCACCAAAGAACACATCTGAACCCAATGGCAGAAATAAAACAATCTAATTAAGGCGTTGAGGCCCATGCGCGGTACCACCAAGTGGTGGAATCACTTTACCTTGTGACTCGAGAAGCTTCTTTGAAGGAAAACAACTTGCACACATCCGGACCCAACATGAGTTGTCAGGAGTATGCAAATCATGAGTATCTACAGCCACACATGCCATCGAACATAAATTAACATTCTCATCCTACATAGGGCCTTTGTTACTTTCAACCACCTGTAAGCTCCATCAAACTATCTTTTTTTAGACTGGCTATATTCTGTATTTTATCCCTGTTTGAGAACATATAAGGAATAGAAAGGACCAATAAAAGATGGTGCCCATGACCCGCACGCGTCTCCAAATCTGTGCCGCCAGAGTATACAGGCTATACTGTGCAAGGAGAGTGCAGAGTTACATGCCCTTCTAGGGGTGATAAGTAGCAATAAGGAGTTTTGTAAATTTTTACAACCTCATGGAAACACAAAAGCAAACAAGCTTTCCTACAGTGTATAAACATTGAAGGACCTGTATGCCAAAGGGATCACCAAGCTTGTGACCTCAGATCTCATTAAAACAATTACTTGAGGACATCCTACACAAAAAACCTTATACATTTAGCCTGATAGAAATGATCTGTTACTGTATGTCAGTGTGTTAGCCCTGATTGGGCTCAGCCCAGTGTTTGCCGCTACATCTACGACTTGGGTATTATTGGAAACGGTTAGTCAGCTTCTTTTCATCCAGCAGGAAGCCTTTGTTTACTGTCACAAGCTTTTCAGTTGCTCGCAGGCTGGCGTTCAACTTCTGTGTTCCTCATGTAAGGGATCCACCTGTCGTTGGACTTCTTTGGTTTCTCCAATCAGCCTGACGCATCTACGTCAGCTCGCAAGCTTGAGGACACGGCCTGCAGCAGTGTGATCCTGGGGAGCTGACAGCCTGCAAGGTTGGTGGCGGACGAAGTGGGCTGGAGACACCAGCCCTAGGAGTTATGCTGTAACACAGGGAAGGATCACTGGAGGCCACCAGAAAAACGAGCGCATGCCCAGCGATGGCATGGGATTGGAGAACTGTGACCAGGAGATGAGGGGGTGCTGGAGTTGGTAACTCATGCAGGAGTGAGCTGGTGAGCACGAAGGGGCACTTATAGGAGACAACCATGTGCAAGGACAGACCAGCGAACACTATTAACCAGTAAACAATGCCACATCAGCGGTCCACATGACAGGGTGGAGCAGACATTATGGGAGGGTTCCCCATTGGGGGACCAGGAGCCCACCAGGGCCGAGCTGCTGGCAGCTATGCAAGGATCTCAGACTGCAATTGAACATAAAATAGAAACTGTCTCTGCTGACGTACATCTCCTCCGTGCCGATCTGAGGAAGGTAGAGGATAAAGTCACTACTGCTGAAGGTAACATTGAGGCACTGCAGGTGGAGGTTGCAGGCCTGAAACATCAAATGGCCCAGATGTCCACAATCTCTGTTGAACTAGAGGGGCAAGTGGAGGATGCTGCAGGCTCCTCCTGACTCAGCAACATACATCTGCTGGGGATCCCAGAGAGAGTTAAGGGGTCTTCTGTGTAAAACTTCCATGAGAACTGTGTGCGGCGAGAGCTCCGGCCGCAGGGGTTGTTTGACATTTTCGTGGTGGAGCAGACGCATAGGGCCCTGGTACCATCCCTGCCTCCGGGGGCCACTCCAAGGACATTCATTGCAAAAATCCTGATCTACCACGACAGGGACTGCATTCTCCATGCCTCCTGTGAGCAGGCGATGCCCCTCTTTGAAAACTGTTGAATTTCCATCTACTCTGATTACATCAAAAAGGTGCAGGAGCAACGCAAGTACTTCCTGAGCATGAAGAAAAAGCTGGGGGAGATGCACCTAAAATACATGCTTCTGTGCCCCTCGAGACTGAAGGTCATCTCGCAGGGGAAAGCGCACTTCTTGGGCCACCTTGAAGACATTTGGGAATAACACTAACTTTGAGAAAAATCTGCAGCTCTCAGATGCAACCCCTTGGGTGAGGACCGCTGGGAAGTTGGCTCAATTAATTCCCAAAGAATGACATTCCGTGAGGATAGCACCATGCAGGTGCACAGCACTGTGGCCCTGGAGAGGGCCCTGGACGATGGAACACAGCCTCTTGAGACTGGAATAGAGACTGGGGTCTCGGGCCCAACACTGGGCTTTGTGCCTGAAACACTGGTCACCCCAGAGGTCGGGAACGGTGATTGCAGCGGATAAAGGCTTCTTTGTTGTGCGAAAGTTGTGCTGTTTGAAAGTTGGTTTGCTGCAGAGAACAAGTGCTGTTGGCATCTCTGTATGGGTGACGACTGGTATTGCACAGGGATGGGGAGGCAGCGATTGCTGGGGCAGTGTATGGCCAATAGCCTTAATGTGAATGGAGGCCCACTGCTAGAGTAAGGTCAGTAACGGGCTGATGCTGGACATTTACCATATGGGCTGGATCTGGTTCCCATGTCTGGCCACACGGTGAGTGTACAGATGCACAGCTGGCTGGAAGCTGATTGTGTTTGCCTGTCCCTGTTGGACGGGCGGGATGCTGTGTGATCCTGGCACATGCAGTGTAGGTGGGCATCTACAGTCTGTATGTTGCAGAATGTTTGCCCGTGGGTTGGAGGAAGTTGATCGGTTTTGTTAGTTTATCTTTCTTTCCATTTAAGCAGTAGTTGGGATCAAGCGTGGTACAGTGAGGGGAGGGAAGACACCTGCAGAATCTCATTCCAGACGATGGGAGGTGACTTCAGACATCTGACTTGGAATATCAGGGGCTTAGGTACATATACAAAGAGATCCAGAGTGCTCACGTTGGTGAAGCGGCATTAGATTAATGTTGCATGTCTGCAGGAAACCCATCTAGATGGCGCAGGAGCCACACGCCTAGCTAGGAAGGGGCGGGGTCAGGTTTTTCACTCCTTCTATTTTATGTATGTCAGGGGAGCACTGATTTGGGTGGCCCTGCGGACACAGATCTCCTTACCAGATGTTGAGGGTGACAGTTGATTTTGTCATCAACAAAAATTAAGGTTTTCATCATTGCGAGGAGCAAGGTTTTTACATTGGCTTCTGACGAATCAATTGTAGATTCTGGTGTCGCCTCATCTACTGGAAGCTTTTCCTCTTCCCCAAATTCGGTAGTCCTTCTGCAGCCAAAGGACAGCTTGGTTTGATGATGAGCCTGTTTCTCCATTTCGTTATCTTGGTGATAAAGAGGAATCCTGTTGGAGTGGTGTCACTGTTTGTTCAGTGGAAACCCAGGATTTTATTATGGTTGTATACTGAAACCCATGCATCGCAACTATCTTCCTGCGGGCAGGCTAAGTCTGTGGTTTTGCCCATCTGAGCTTCCAGTCCATGAAACACCCCTGCCTCCTCTGTCACTGAGTGGTGTGCGTTTGGGACAGAAAGCAGGTGGTGATGCCAAATGGTATATAAGGCAGATTTTCAGTGCTGCTGTTCTGCCACACCAAAAGAAGCTCCTGGGCTACCTCCCCGGGGTAATATCCATTGGATGCAGGTACTGTACAACTTCCCGAATATAGTTATTGTGTAAACTGTTTGCTGAAAAGAAGGGAGGTCACAGAGTTCTGGCTTCCCAATGTCCATATTTGTCATTTGCATCTTGCCACAAGGACGAGACAGGTGTGATATTGCCCCCCTCCCAAGAGCTGCTGGTGGGGGCACGAGCAGATTCACCAAAATTACTGATATAGTTGTCTAATCTGTAGCATCAGCAGGAGGTGTTTAGAAATAATAGTATATTTGAAGATATAGCAGGCCTTTCCCATTCACTTCCTTGCTGGGTTGATCAAGACAGTCCTGAGCAGTGCAGTGAGCTGGGCCGTGGGCCACTGTGAAGTCCTGGGGCCTTTACAGCAGCATCAGTCTTGGATACACTCTGCCTCAACTTGTCATCTCAGTGTGTCAGCCCTCTTCCCAAAGGTGGCCTATGTGAGAGGAGAAAACAAGGCCAGGCCTAGCACTGCTGCAGCAGGCCCTGGCCACTCCAGTCGAGGCGCTGGTGCTTCTACCCTCACCCGCCAACCCTCCAATGTCAGCTGGAAAGAGTCTTGGCCCCAGAACAGAGTTGGAGTCACACAATAAATGTGTCACAGCCAATCCAGGCCTGCATATGTCCATGAAATTCACAATAGAGCTGTTCAGGTCGGCTAGGATGCCAACAGCCTCAGCAACCGGGCAGGCCTGTAGATGTCTTAGACCAGATCACCATCAGGTATGTTTCTTCAGGCAATGGGACTGGGGACAGATGTTCTGTAGTTATTCTGTGGTGTAGTTTCTATTTGATACCATCCTGGTGAATATTATGTCAGATCACACCTTATGGGAGCCTCACAGTAATGCAACCATCTTTGAACTGGCACTCTGGCACCACTAAACCACTTTCAATCCATTTCTTAAGGGGTATTAATGACTAATAGCTTATATTTCTTATTCCTGTTTCTCCTTATTCTTTGAGCTCCTGTGAGGCTTTGGAAATCCAGAGTTCAGTCATTTGTAAATTATTTGTTTAAAAAAATATATATCTCATGATATTTCAGTAACTTACAATAGAAGTCACTTGCTGACTTATGATGCATTCTGTTGGAATGCCAGATGAACAGATACATCCATTACAACTTTACACCTTTCTCTTGTATCACCTGTCTTATGGGTTTCATTGATCTGCACCTCAATAGGCCATTTTTGCACTGTCCTTAAGGAAAATGTTCCTTACCCAGTAGACATCTCTGGCATGTAGTGCTGTAGATTCACATGCTTTGCATAAATCCGCCATCTAGTGTTGGGTCCGGAGTGTTACAAGTTGTTTTTGATGGAAGAGTCTTTTTGAGTCATAAGATCGAGTGACTCCTGCTCTCGGTGATACTGCACATGGGCATCGAGTCCCCTTTGTTAGATTGTTTTCCCGCAGGCGGGTGAGGTAAGGAGTGCATAGAGAGTAAAGAGAAAGAGATGACCATGCAGTATATTTAGATATGTACACTATTTATATGACAATGCAACTACAATTTCCACAAGGGTCTGGGGAGGAGGGAGAGAGCATGTGAATCTACAGCCCTATATGCCACTAACAGCTGCCTACTGGGTAAGTAACATTTTCGTTGCATTGACTGTAAAGCAGTCCCTCCAAATAAGCTGTGGCTAGCCTTTAGGAGTTGGAGTTGCTTGTAAACGTGTTCTGAGCACTGCTTGGCCAACATTGGCTTGTTGGCGTTCTAAAACATCTACAAAACAGAGTTTAGTAAATGTATGTGGTGTAGACCAAGTAGCAGCTTTACGTATGTCTGTTATTGGATTGTTACCTAGAAAAGCTGTAGAAACACCCCTTTTCCTAGTGGAGTGTGCTTTAGGATTAACAGGTAAGTGCTGTTTAGCTTCAGCATCGAAGTTTTAATACATTTGCCTATCCATCTGGCTATACCATTTTTTGATATTAGGTTGCCTTTATGAGGCATTGAAAATGCTTACATTTTCTAAACTGTTTGGTTCTGTCAATATAATACATGAGAACCCTTTTAACATCTAGTGTGTGAAGAGCTATCTCTGCAACAAAGTCTGGTTGTAGGAAAAAAAACTGGTAATTCAATTGACTGGTGTAAAATTGTGAAACTACTTTAGGAAGGAACTTAGGGTTTGTTCGGAGAACTACTCTATCTCTGTGTATTTGGAAGAATGGTTATTCTAAGGTTAGAGCCTGGAGTTCAATTACACATCTTAGGGAAGTGATAGCTACTAAAAAAGCCACTTTCCATGAAAGGAATTGTAAAGGGCATGTATGCATTGGCTCAAAAGGTGGACCCATGAGCCTAGTAAGGACAGCATTAAGGTTCCAGGATGGTGTTGGGGGTACCCTGGGTGGAATGACTCTTGAGACATTTCATGAAAGCTTTGATAACTGGAATATTGAATAAAGATATGTCTGTTTTGGAGGTAAGCAGCTACAGCTGCTGAACGAAGACAAATAGATGAGTATGCTAAGTTTGCTTTTTGTAAATGCAGCAAATAAACAAGGTCTTGGACTGAAGCTTAGAGTGGGTCTATGTGTTTAGGTCGACAGTAGCCTACAAAACATTTCCATTTTCCAGCATAACACTGTCTGGGTGCAGGTTTATGTGCCTCTTAGTTTAAAATTTCCATGCATTCTGGCAGCATATTTAAGTAACCAAACTCTATGACTTCAGTAGCCATATTGCAAGGTTGAGCGTTTTGGGGTCTGGATGCCTGATCTGTCCTTGATTTTGAGTGAGAAGGTCTGGCCTGTTGAGGAACTTTTTGTGCGGAACTACCGATAGATCCAAAAGTTTTGTGAACCAAGCTAGACATACCCATGCAGGAGCTACAAGGATCGTGGTGAGTGGGGTTTGTCTCAATTTGCAAACTAAAGGCAAAATGAGTGGGAGAAGTGGAAAAACAAAAGCAAATATCCCTGACCAATTCATCCATAGAGCACTGCCCTTGTACTGAGGGTGTGGATATCTGGGCGCAAAGTTTTGGCATTTTGTATTTTCTGCAGTGGCAAACAGGACTTTTTGGGGTGTTTCCCACTTTTGAAAGTACTGGCGAAGGACTTGTGGGAGGAGTTCCTATTCGCAGACCTTTTGCTGCATCCTGCTGTGGAGGTCTGCAAACTGGGTGTCCATGCCTGGGAGATACTCAGCCACTAAATGAATCTGGTGGTGAATTGCCCATTTCCATTTTACCCGAGCAAGATGGGACAACTGAGAAGAATGTGTCCCACGTGTTTCTGCAGATAATACATAGTTGTCATGTTGTCTGTACGGACTAGAACCACTTTGTTGGAGGGTTATGGCAGAAAAGCTTTCATTGTTAGGAAAACTATTTGCAGCTCCAAGTTATTGATATGTGAAGCTTGTTAAATGGGATTCCATAAACCTTGTATTGTGAGGTGGTTGGAGTGAGCTCCCCAACTTGTCTGTGATGCTTCTGTAGTCAGAGTGATCTGAGGCACAGGGTCCTGAAAGGGCCGCCCTTTGGAGAGGTTGGTGGGATTCCATTATTGCAGAGGATGGGGAGTCTGGCGGTCCAACAATACTAGATCTTGGAGATGACCCTGTGCCCGAGAGCACTGATGAGACAGACATTGCTGTAGGGGACGCAAGTATAGTCTGGCATGAGGAATAATGGCAATGCAAGATGCCATCATCCCTAATAGCTGCATCACTGTCCAAGTATGGTTTTCCTGTGGTTGAGAAATCAAAGTTTGAATTCGAGCTGGACTTGGATATGCTAACCCTATCTGAGCATTAAGAATTGCTCCTTGATAAGGCCGTATGTGTAAAGGTTGGAGATGGGATTTGAGAAAAGTGACTATGATTCCCAGAGTGTGAGGGAGGTCTATTGGGATCCAAGTGTGGCGCTGAGAGTGTTGGAACATGCTGGCTTTGATGAGTCAATCGTCCAAGTAAGGGAAGACATGAATGTGTTCATGCCTGAGGTATGTGGCAACTACTGCTAGGCATTTTGTGAAGACCCTGGGTGCGTTTGTTACCCCAAATGGTAAAACCTTGAACTGATAATGTTTCCCCGCAATGAAAATCTGAGGCATTTATGATGTGCTGGATGAATGAAAATATCAAAGTATGCACCCTTTAAATCTAAAGCTGTCTTAAAGTCATCTTGCTTTGACAGTGGAATGAGATCTTGGAGAGTGACCATATGAAAATGCTCTGAGATAATGTAGAGATTTAGTGGGCTGAGATTTAGAACTTGCCTGAGTGACCCATCCTTTTTTGGTATAAGGAAGTATAGGGGGTATACTCCGGACTCTTGACCTTTGCAGTGAGAAGGGGACTAATTCTATACCCCCTTTGAGAAGAAGGGATCGCACCTCTTCTTTGAGAAGAGCAAGATGTTCTTGTGAGAATTTGTGAGTGCGAGGGGAAAGGTTTAGTGGAGTGGAAATGAGCTCCAGAAAATAACCATGTTGGATAATTGAGAAAACCCATTGGTCAGTGGTGACATTGGACCATTGTAGGTAGAAGTTTTTGGTTCTTTCCCTACTAAAGAGGTGTGATGTGGTGGAAGGTGGAAGTAATCATTGGTGTGCAGCAGAGGTAGATCCTCTGGAGGTAGATGCCCTTCCTCTGCCTTTCTTGTTTGCACCTCTGTAGGATCCTCCTCTAAAGGTACCTCTATTGTAGAAATGGGAACCATATTTGTTTTGAGAAATGGAAGGCTCAGTAGAGGATGGTATGAAGCCTCCCCTGAATTGTGGGCGCCGATAATTACCACGCTGTGTAGTGGTGTGTAATGCCCCCATAGCCTTTGCTGTCTCCTAGTATGTATTAAGTTTTTCTATGGTGTTATCTACTTCTTGGCCTATCGAATGGCATGTTGAGGACTGCCTGTTGTATTTTTGGCTTGAATCCTGAACACCTAAGCCAAGCGTGCCTATGTATAATGATACTAGTATTAATACCATGTGCTGCGGTATCTGTGTTATCGGTTGCACACCTAATGGAACTATTAGAGATGGTCGGACCCTCTGAAACTATCTCTTGTGCCCTTTTATGATGTTCTTATGGAAAGCACTGGAAGATATGCTCCATTTCGTCTCAGTGGGCCCTGTTGTATCAAGCCAAAAGTGCCTGTGAATTGGCAATAAGTCAGTGATTGGGAGCTTGTGCAGTCACTCTTTTTCTCACTGTATCTAGTTTTTTACTTTCCTTACCAGGAGGGGGCACATCTCCTGTGGATCGACTATTGGCACATTTTCATGCTGTACTGATGACTATGGTGTCTGGAGGAATTTAAGCCTGTATAAATAGGTCTGTAGGTGCCGCCTTATATTTCTTATCCACCCTCTGGGTGATAACCCATGACTTTACAGGTTCTTTAAAAATATCATTGCCATGTATACGCATGGCAGGTAACATCAGTAAAAACAGACTCTCTTTATGTGTGGTAGTCACGGTGTCGAAGAGGAAGTACTCTTCAACAGGGTCAGTGTGCAGCTGGACATTGTGGTATACGGCTGCGTCTGTCATGACCTGCTGACACGATGTTGTGTCTTCAGGTGGTGATGGCCGTGCTGGATATAAGTCAGGGTTATTTGGCAGGATGGGATCTGGATCATATGAAACCCATGGAGCTAGTCCTGTGGCATGTCACCCAAAACATTCCCTTGA
The DNA here is from genome assembly GCF_031143425.1 of Pleurodeles waltl. Taxonomy (NCBI): domain Eukaryota; kingdom Metazoa; phylum Chordata; class Amphibia; order Caudata; family Salamandridae; genus Pleurodeles; species Pleurodeles waltl. The sequence goes on along the minus strand of NC_090436.1, from coordinate 390,223,333 downwards.
GGTAGTGGTGAACCCTGTGGTGAAAACTGTGGTTGAATAAGTGGTGTAGGAATTTGAGTAGGTGGTGGAGGGGTAGAAGGAAGCACTGGCAAGTGTGGTGGAGAAGGTTGAGGTCGAACTGGAGCCTTGTCCTTGGAGACCTTTTGATGGGGAGGAGCAGTGTCCAAGGCCTCTTCAAAGGTGAGCTTCCTTTTGATTAGAAAGGAGGAGGGAGGCAATTATTCTCCCTGTTCTTTTTTTTGTTAATTATGGAGTTGGCGCTGACGAGCGTCCATTATTTCTAACATGGGCTCCACTGGTGAAGCTGCTTCGGAGGAATGACTGGAGTCTCTAGAAGTGACAGTCTTATGTTCTGACATTTTCAGAGTCAAAGTCTTGTGTTGAGTCGAAGCTGTCGGCTCCGAAGTGGTTGCAGAATGATTTTTGCTCAGTGCCAAAGGGCTTGGTTCGATGGATCTGCTCGATCCCAAGGCTGCCTGGGATATTGCCAAGCCGAAGGTCACTGCCAAAGATTTTTTGGTCTTGGCTGGTTTTTTTTTTGGTCTTGCCGGAGGGCATGGCATCCAAAGGGGATTTTCGGATCCAATCATGGCCCGGAGGCAGTGGTGGTCCGGCGAACTGTTTCTGAGGCTTCTTTAAAGCCTTAGTATGGGGAGTATGGTCTGTTCTACTCATGGGTTGCGCAGAGGTTACTGGCTGGTTCTCAATTTCCGAATGGACATCCGACTCTGAATCTTAAATGGAGAAGGCCTCCTCCTGTTCCTGCTCCTCCTGCGCGTGCTCTTCCCCGAAGATATCCGGAGTGTCGTCTGATGTTTTAGACGCCATCTATAATCTAAGAACTCTTCAATCCCGGAGCGTCTTCTTGGGTCGAAAGGAACGGTAGGCATCACAGGTTTGTTCGTTGTGGTCCGGGGAGAGAGACAAATTACACACCAGATGGAAAAAATGTGAGTGGCATTGAGGGCAAAAACGAAAAAGAGTACATTCCATTAGACCTGTGTAGTCCAACACCAAGTGGAAGATTAGGCTTGAAATTGGCACGGAGGACACCCAGAAGGGCCATAGGCCAGCTCCCAGTGTGGAAATTCAGACTGACCACGAAATATATAGAAAACTTGATTGAATCACAATACTGTCTCTGAAACAAAGACAGAAGAGAACAGTTCAGAATACACCAAGCCGAGGAAATACCAGAGGAAGAAGAACATGTGTTCAAACACGACAGCCGTGTGAAAACAATTCAACAAACGATTCGATCCCCATGTGCAGAATCACCAAGAGGAGGAGTGATAAGTTCGCCATCTAGTGTTGGGCTTGGAGTGTTACAAGTTGTGTCTCTTCGAAGAAGCTTTTTTGTGTCACAAGATCGAGTGACTCCTCCTCTCGTTGATAGTGCGCATGGGCATCGAGTCCTTTGTTAAATTGTTTTCCCGCAAGAGGGTGAAATAAGGAGTGAAGAATTGTATATGTACATACATATAGCAAGTAAAGAAGATGTCCATGCAATGTATACACATATTTACATAAGAAAAGTACCACAGCAGCTACAGGCTTCCAGGAAGGAGGGAGGGTGCATGTGAATCTGCAACACTACATGCCACGAACAGATGTACACTGGGTAAGTGACATTTTCCGTTCAACAGCATGTGCAGCTGCAGATATACATGCTTTGCATAGACTAAAAAGCAGTCCCCTCCTAAAGTAATCGGTGGCTAGCCTGTAGGAGTTGGAGTACTTCAAAATAGTGTTTTAAGCACTGCTTAACCAACATTTATGGCGAGATAGCACATCCAAACAGTAGTGTTTAGTAAATGTGTGTGGTGTGGACCTTGTGGCTGCTTTGCATATATCTGCCATTGGTATATTTCCTAAGAATGCCATTGAAGCTCCTTTCTTTCTAGTAGAATGTGCTTTAGGAGTTACTAATAGTTGCCTTTTAGCTTTAAGATAGCAAGTTTGAATACACTTTACTATCCATCTGGTCAATCCTTGTTTGGAAATAGGATTACCTTTATGAGGCTATTGAAAAGCCACCATAAGTTCTTTAGATTTTCTAAACTCTTTTGTTCTGTTTATATAATACATAAGAGCTCTTTTGAGATAAAGAGTGTAGAAAGCTCTTTCAGCAACTGAATCTGGCTTTGGAAAGAAGACTGGCAATTCCACTGACTGACTGATTTGAAATGGTGAAACCACTTTGAGTAGAAATGTTGGATTTGTCCTAAGTACTATTTTGTGTTTGTGAATTTGGAAGAAAGGTTCTTCTAAAGTGTATGTCTGAATTTCACTTAATCTCCTTAAGGAATAACTGCTAACAGGAAAGCAACTTTCCATGAGAGAAACTGAAGAGCGCAACAAATGGTGGACCCATAAGCCTTGTGAGCACAATGTTAAGATTCTAGGCAGGAGCTGGTGGAGCTCTAGGTGGAATATCTCTTTTAAGGACTTCCATTAAAGCTTTTATGACAGTAATTCTAAACAAAGAGGTATGCTGTCTGTTTTAGAGGTAAGCTGATATTGCTGCTAAATGAATTTTAATAGATGAATATGTAATATTTGCTTTTTTGTAAGTAAAGCAAATAACATGCAATATCCTGTACCGATGCTTTAAGTGGATCAATGTTTTTGGGTTGACAGTAATATACAAAACGTTTCCATTTAGCTGCATAGCACTGCCTGGTTGTAGGTTTACCTGCTTCTATTAGAATGTCCATACATTCTAATGGAAGCTGTAGATATCCAAATTTTATTACTTCAGGAGCCAAATCGCCAGGGTGAGCATACTGGGATTGAGAAGCCTGATCTGACCTTTGTTTCGAGCCAATAGGTCTGGTCTGTTTGGGAGCTTGTGATGTGGTACTACAGAAAGATCCCACAGTGTTGTGTACCAGTCAGAGCTACGGGTATCATAGTAAGAGAGGTGTGACGAATCTTGTTGACCAGAAATGGAATTAGTGGGAGAGGGGGGAAAGCGTAAGCAAATATCCCTGACCAATTGATCCATAGAGCATTGCCCTTGGATCGAGGGTGTGGGTACCTGGATACAAAGTCATGGCATTTTGTGCTTTCAACTTGGTGCAAAAAGGTCTATTTCTCGTGTTCCCCACATGTGAAAATACTGTTGAATTACTTGTGGGTGAATCTCCCATTTGTGTATTTGTTGCTGCATCCTGCTTAAGAGGTCCGCTATTTTGGTTGTGTATCCCTGGGATATACTCTGCTAATAGGTGAATGTGATTGTGAATTGCCCACTTCCAAATTGTGCTAGAAGGGACAATTGAGATGAGTGTGTCCCCCCGCTTCTGCAGATAATACATTGTTGTCATCTTGTCTATCCTTATTAACACTGTTTTATATGTGATCTGTGGTTGATATGCTTTGAGTGCTAAGAACACTGCCAGCAATTCCAAGTGGTTTATATGATAAGTCTGCTGGACTGAGTCCCATTCTTCCTGTATCGTAAGATTGTTGAGATGGGCTCTCCCACCTGTCATTGATGCATCTGTGGTGATTATGGTGGGAGGCACAGGGTCCTGAAATGGCTGCCCTGTTGATAAGTTAGTGAGATTCCACCATTGCAGAGTTGTAAGTCTGGTGGTCCAACAACACTAGATCGTGAAGTTGACCCTGTGCCCGAGACCATTGTTGTGAAAGACACTGTTGCAGGGGTTTCATGTTTAGACGTGCATTGGGCACTATTGATATGCAGGATGCCATAATTCCCAAGAGTTTCATAATAAACCTTACTGTGTAAGTTTGATTGTATTATTATAGTAGAGATACGAGACTGTGGAACACTTTAATGCTTTGTGGGTTTGGGTAGGCTAATGCTGACTGAGTGTTCAGAATTGCTCCCAGATATGGTTGTATTTGCGCTGGCTGAAAGTGAGACTTTGTGAACCCTAGCATGTGTAGGGTATCAATTGTGTATTGAGTGTGCTGTTGATAGGTTTGAATGGTGCTGCTTATATGAGCCAGTCGTACAGATAGGGAAAGACATGTATATACTGTCTTCTGAGGTATGCTGCAACCACTGCTAGGCATTTGGTAAATACCCTGGGGGCTGTTGTTACCCCAAATGGTAGCACTTTGAATTGGTAGTGCTTGCCTGCTATCATAAACCTAAAGTATTTGCGGTGTGCTGGATGTATGGCAATATGGAAGTAAGCATCTTTTAGATCTGATGCTGTCATGTAGTCTTGTTTTTGAAACAAGGGGATGACATCCTGTGGAGTGACCATGTGGAAATGCTCTGAGAGAATGTACTGATTGAGAGGTCTGCGACTGAGGATTGGTCCGAGAGTGCCATCCTTTTTTGGTATGAGGAAGTATAGAGAATATACTCCTGTTCCTTGTTGAGTGATAGGTACTACCTCTTTTGTACCTTTGAGTAGAAGAGATTCTACCTCTTGTTTTAGCAGAACAATGTGTTCCTGAGAAAGCCTGTGTGAGCAAGGGGGAATATTTTGTGGAGTGGATATGAGTCCTAGGCAATAACCATTGTGGATAATTGACTGTACCCATTGATCTGATGTAATTTTGTGTCATTCATGGTAGAAATGTTGCAGTCTTCCTCCCACAGGAGATGTGTGCTGCGTGGGGATGCAGAGAAAGTCACTGCTTTGATGAGGTGGAGGAACCTCTTGGGGCAATGGATTTGCTCCTACTTCTGAAGCTGTGTCCTCTATAGGATCCTCTGAAAGATCCCCTAGAATAATACTGTTGTCCCTGATTTTGTTGGGACGTAGAGGCCTCTGATGTTTGGGGTTTAAAACCCCCTCTGAATTGGGGCTTCCGAAAAGTACCCCGAAAAGGTTTTGTGTAAAGGGCACCCATGGCTTTTGCTGTATCTGAGCCCTTTTTTAATTTTTCAATAGTGGTTTTCACCTCTGGTCCAAATAGTTGCTGTTTGTTAAACGGCATATTAAGGACCGCTTTCTGTATCTCAGGTTTGAATCCTGAGGACCGCATCCAAGCATGCCTTCTGAGCTTAACGCTAGTATTTATTCCCCTAGCTGGGGTGTCAGATGCGTCTAGGGCAGATCTAATTTAATTGTTGGCAATAGCTTGTCCTTCTGCCACTACCAGCTGTGCCCTTTTTTGGCGTTCGGTAGGGAGATGCATCTCGCCCCAATGGTCTCTGTCATACCTGGCTAAAAGAGCTTGGGAGTTGGCAATTATCCACTGATTTGCAGCTTGAGTTGCAATTGTTTTACCTGCTGCATTGAATTTGCAGCTTTCTTTACCAGGGGGAGGAACATCCCCTGTGGACAGCCTATTTGCCCTTTTCCTAGCTGCACTAACCACAATGGAATCAGGTGGCAATTGTTGTGTTGTACAAATTGGATCTGATGGTGCAGCTTTATATTTTTTGTCCACCCTTGGTGTTAGTACCCTAGCCTTTGCTGGTTCCTTAAAAATGTCAATAGCATGTTTTAGCATGACTGGTAGCATTGGCAAACATTGGTACTGTTTATGTGTAGAGGATAGGGTGTTGAATAGGAAATCATCCTCTATGGGTTCAGAGTGCAGCTGCACTGTGGTATGTGGCTGCTCTAGCAATCACCTGATTTTAGGCTGTGGTGTCTTCAGGCGGACATGGCCTTGTGGGATATAGATCAGGGTCATTAGATTGAATACCATCTGGGTTATACATATCCCACGGGTCTACATTATAAAGATTGTCACCCATATAATCCCCATTTGAAGAGGTAGGAGATTGTATAGAAAACTGTGCGGGTGAATGTGGTGGTGGAATATCAGGTGGTGGAGAAGTAGGAAGGAAAGGACAATGTGGTGGAGAAGACTGATGTACTGTCATTGGCTTCTCCTTGTGCTTAAATATTTTTGCAGGTGAAGGTCCAGCTTCCAGACATTCTTGGAATTACAGTTTCCTCTTCGTTATAGGAGGAGGAGAGGCAACTTTCCCTGTATCCTTTTGGATTTGGATTTTCCTCTGTTTAAGGTCCATCGCTTTCAGAATGGGCCTAATTTCTGTTGAATCCTCCGCAGATGGAACATGTTTACTTCCCACAAATGTATGCCCCGAAAGCTTGGTGATTGACTGCTTTAAATCGGGCCAAAAATTGGTTTCAGAAGCAGATGGAAGTCTTTTCAGCTCTGAAGAGGAGCTTGGAAGCTTCGGCTCCGAAGAGGAGCTTGGATGTTTCGGCTCTGTTGTGGTATGCACGCGTTTCGGTTCCGAAGTGGAAGCTTCAACCTTGCGACTCGACCCTGAAACAGGCGTGGCAGTCTGATCGGTCAAATGCATTTTGGCTTTCTTCGAAGCCGAACCCGAGGGCCGGTTGTCGAGATGTAATTTTCAGGTCCGACCATGGCCAGCAAGCAGTGGTGGACCCAAGACCATCTATGCCAACTTTTTAAATTGGTTTTGGTGATGGGAAGGGGCTGGTGTACCTATGAACTGCGCTGTAGGAATAACCTGGCTGTCCCCATCTGAGTCACGGTCGGAATCGGAGTCTGTGATGAAAAATGCACTCTGCGCCTGTTCCTCGCCAAAAATGTTGGGCCTTTCGTTCGGTCAACTTCAATGCCATCTCTAGCTGACTCGCTTTTTGATCCCACAGTGTCTTCTTGGAGCGGAATGATCGGCACGCCTCGCAAGTTTCCTCCTTATGATCCGGAGAGAGGCAGAGGTTACACACCGAGTGTTGGTAGGTGTAGGGGAACGTGGCGTGGCACCAACGGCAGAATTGAAATGGAGTCTGATCCATGAGCCTGTGACGCAGAAGGCCCGAGAAGGGCGTCAGAAAGGGCGTTTAATCAATCCTGACGCTACAATCGGATCGAGTGTAGTTAGGAAAACGAATTTGAAAAACGATACAGACGTTTAAAGGAAAGATAGAGAAGTTCAGATAGTACCGAACCGAGATCTACCGGAGCGTCCAAACCAGTCAGCGGAAAGGACTCGATGCCATTCGCACTATCACTGATAGGAGGAGTCACTCGATCTTGTGACTCGAAAAAGCTTCTTCGATGAAAAACTACTTCCTTAGCAGGTCTTAAGGCTCTCCTACTAGATTTTAGTCAGGACTCCAGGCGTGGTGTCAATAAAGAGTTAACCGATGTCGACGATGCCCCTAATGGTGAAGGTGAAGCTGGAGGAGGAGGGGCCAGATCCACACTTCGTGCCGGAGTAGACTGTGCCGACGTCACTCAAGGTCTATCTGCCACCAGTACCGGTGCCATCATCTGGGGTAGAGGCTGTGTCATCTCTGGTGCCGAGCCAGTGCATTCAAAAGGGACTGATGGTAGGAAAAGCATAATTGGAGCCTGCTTGTACGGCGCCGGCATCCCAAGTGTAAAGGCCAACAGACCTGTGGAGCCAGTAGGTACACCAGAGGGGACCATTCCTTTATTAAAAATGCTAAACATAGCATTTAGGAACAGAGACGGATTGTCTCCCGGAGCCGGAAAGGCAGAATTCTCCTCCTGTTCCCCTTGCGGAGGTTGGGCAAAAACTGACACCCAAACCCTGAACTCCTGACCTTGAGTGGATGCAGGGGAAAACTGAGCCACAGGACTCTCAGGCGACGCCGAAATCTCCAAAGACAGTGCAGGAGACGCCTCAGGTGACTTTGGCTGGGGAGATAGAGTGGGACTAATTTCCCAAGTCGCGCGGTGCTGTGATCTCGAAGTCTGAGATACAGACCGAGGGCTGTCATCTCTGGACGAACTGCGCCACGATCCATGACGACGACGCTTCTAGTGGTATCTCGATCTCTGTGCGACTAAGTGTCCAGATTCTTGGATCCACTACGTCCTCTTTTCTCTATCTTAGCTTTCGAAAGAAAGCGCTTTGCCTCCCTTTCTTTCAGAGCTTTAGGGTTCATGCTGTGGCAAGACGAACAACCTGTGACATCGTGATCCGAGCTTAAACACCAAAGGCAGCTCTCATGTGGATCCATCACAGATCTGTGACCTCCGCACTCACTACAAGGTTTGAAGCCGGATTTCCTTGGTGGAGACATAATAGCACTGTAAGAAATTCCCTCAAAACAGTTGAGAAAACAACAGAGAGGTAGAAAACCATTAGCATTGAAGGTGTGGAAAAAAGGGAACTGACATCAGCACGCCAGCGAGGACTTCTTATGACTCCGATGACGTCAGACAGAGTCACGGGCGAAGCCGTGCTATTATGAGTTCCTCATCGACGTGGACAGCTAGGAAAAAAATTCCGCCTAATGCTGGCGCATTGGGAGAATTCATAAAGTGAGGAATCCACAGGTAGTTGTATCCATCAGAAATGTTTGTTCAGACTAAAGGTTTTTTTTTGTTTTGTTTTTTTAAATCACTATTCCACAAAGCCATGATTAGCTACACTAGTATTCACAAAGTTAACAGCATTAACTGCTCTCAGCTATTGCACCCTAAGGCAATATGTACATGCTGATTTTAACTATGAACAATAGTGACCCAAGCATAATCTTACAATGGAAGCTAAGGAGTCTACTAGAGTTATCAAACTTTAAACAAGATTTTTTCTGCTAGATTAGACCTTCCAAAAAATGACATTTACAGACGAAAATAGTCTTACTGTTCACAATGCTTCAACAGGTTTCTTAAAGTGAATCACTTTCTAGTCAGAATGCCCCAATATAGGATCTCTGGCACTTCTACTGCTACATATCTGGATAGTAGCAATGTGTCCTCCATACGCAAGGCTAGCATTGACCATCTTTTCTTAACACTGCACATTTCGGTTATGTCAGTGCATATATAAACATATTACTATAAAAAGCTGGGCTATACTTACTTTCAAAGCACGTTGGAAAGTACTGATGGATAACAAAGCCAAGTCTTGCTGCTCTTCTGCATAACGAACAAGGTAAACATAGACCAGTTTTTTGATCTGAAAAACAATCCAAAATCAAAGGAAATTTTGACAGGTTTACCACAAAACAACACAGTTTATACATCACAATAAAGTTAACACAATCACAATCAAGTTAAACAAAACATAACCAGCTTTTATTCCTTTGTAGAAATCAGTGTGAAATCTTGCTCCACATGAATAAAACGAAATTCTAAGCACATTTTCCCAAATCTTAATATGAAAAACTGGGTTGTTATGGGGTCTCTCTTTTCTTTACAATATCACTACCCAACGAGCTGGTGGAGGAACTCGCCCTACTGCGAATCAATTACAGGAATGCAAATAACTCCCGTCATCGCCTGGCCTGGTCCGCTCTAAGGGAGCTTAAAGCAGCTTCATATAGACTGTCAACTGGTAAAACGGGCATCACCAAACAGTACGATTTCGAACGTCAACGCAGATGTAAACACAATAGCAAAAAAAAAGCTGCAAACAAAAGAAAAGATCCCAAACTTCTCCAGAAAGGTAAGGTCCCAAAAACGTTATACAGCTACTTTTTAAAAAGCGGCTTACTATGTAAACGCGACCTAAGCTCAGAAGTTGTCTATAGGTTGGCAAAAAAAACATTATCAACCATGCACCTTAACAGTAATAAATGCGCTAACTGTGTGGAGATGGATTATTGTGTCACTTGGGACAAAAAGCATAACAATGTAAAATCACAGAAGGTTGCAAAACAGTAAATGTGTTCTTGTTCTGCTTGAGATTAGAGTCAATCAATAGGAGCCACACGAGGCGAGCGCACCGAATGTGCGGATGCGCAGAGAAAGCCCTCTCTTCTGGAAACCACTCTGTGACCAGGAATGGGAGTGCGCAGGGCTTCGTGCTTCCATCCTCCTCTTCCTAGTTACCGCCATTCAATGGCACAACATTCCTGGCTGTGAAACTAATCATAACAAGCCCGCATTACACTTACGGAACACAGCCAGATCGGTTTAATTACTTCATCAATATTCCAACATCAAACTTCATGACTTATTGACAAAACCGTTGATTATTACTGCTCTGTACCTGTGAATCGTACTACGTCACTTTTTGTATTTTCTGCTATAGAACTATTCACGCACCTGGACAACGGGACACAGTAGTAGGTCTCTGTAAAATGAAATTTACAGGACACCATTTTTAACCGTCACAAATGCCATTCAATTCTATTTTATTCAATAAGTGTGCTGCCGTGGGTTCCAGTCGCATTCAAGGATTAAGCACGATTCAAACAAAACGACATTTATAGAAAGGATAAAGTGAAACGTTTGTTACGAAAAAGAAACGGTGAGAAAAGTTAGATGCTGGAAACATTAGTGCGTAAAGCATTAAATGTGAAATTAATTTAGTATAAAAGCGATAGATGAAATACAACTTTTCAAAAGTTGATTTCAGAGTAAGTTTAGGCTACATGTTAAGACAATCACAGTTCTGTTTTGCAAAGAACGATACACGTGTTTTTGGGATAGCGGGTGATTTTAGAGGTTGTTTCAGGGCAGTGGCATTCCATATGTGGTTGGCAGTACATGTAGTGTGCAGAGGTGTTTGAGCGTACCGGCAGGAGAATTAAGTAATAATTAGGGGAACGTATTCCTATGCATGAACTAATATAAAATCAGTTTCTAAAATATGAGAAAGTGTGTGGTGGGTAAAACAGGTGTAGGACGCACAAGTCCAAGTTTAGAGGACAGATCAAGAAGCCTTGGGATTTCGCTTAAACAAGAAAATGCTTTCAGTTTCTAAATAGATCTTTTTTTAAAGGTTCTCTGCCTAATAAATTAATAAAATATATTAAAGTTATGTGTTTATTTCAAATTCATAGTTTCACACTTTTTTGCTTCCAGTAAAAAAAAACAATAAAAAAAACAAGCATTTTCAATTTATTCATTCAAACGTAATACTCTTTGCAACTGACTTTTTCACCTAGATTCCTCTAAGCAGAAACAGAGGTTACCTCGGACAGAACGAATCCATCTAGAATATGCACTGGCAAAGCCAATACGTCTCGTCTATGCAGCTTTGGCAATGTGTTTTAGCCTTACACTTGTTCACCAGCGGGGCTGCTGTTCAGCATGGCTACAAGTTACTGGCATAGAGGAGAGCGGAGTAGAGGGTCAGAGCGGAATGGCGAAAAGTGGAGTAGAGTGTCTTGGAGTGGCAGAAAGTGTTGTATAAGGAGTGGCATAGTGTGGAGTCATGTAGAGTGGCATTCACTGGAGTGGCATAGAGTGGACTGCTGTATAGTGCATCAGCATAGAGTGTTTCAGAGCATAGTCGTGTAGTGGCATTGAAGTCAGCATCGTACAATGCAGCAGTATAGAATGCAGTGGTGTACATTAGAGTAGTGCATAGAAGAGTGCAGTGGTGCAGAGTGGCGTGGCGTAGAGCTGAGTGATGCAGAGGCACAGAGTAGAGTGGCATATAATGTAGTGGAGTAAGGTGGTGCAGAGTAAAGTGCCATAGAGGGCAGTGACACAGATTGGAGTAGTGCAGAGTAGAGTGGTGTAGAGTTCAGTGGCAGAGACTGCAGTGTTTCAGAGTAAAGTACCAGAGTGCAGTGGTGTAAAATGGAGTAGAGTAGAATACAGGGATGCAGAGTACAATGCAGTGACAGACTGCAGTTATGTAGAGTGCACTGGCGTCGAGTACAATGGTTAAGAGTAGAGTAGTGGCACAGAGTGCAGTGGAGTGGCAGAGTAGACTGTTTCAGAGTAAAGTGAAGTGGTGCAGGGTAGAATGCAGCTGCATAGAGTGTGATGTAAAGTAGTGAGGAGTGTAGTGGCATAGAGTGGAGAGGCGCAGAGTACAGTGGCATAGAGTAGATTGTTTCGGAGTAGAGAGAAGTGGTGTACAGTGGAGTGGTGCAGGGTAGAATGCACTTGCATAGAGTGAAATGGTATAAAGAGGTGTAGAGTGAAGTGGCATAGAGTGCAGTGGTGAAAAGTAGACTAGACTGGCATACCGTGGATTGGCACAGAGTGCAGGAGCATAGAGTTTAGTGTTACAAAGTAAAGTGCATTGGTGTACAGTGTATTGGTACAGAGTGCAGTGGGGTAAAGTGCAGTGCTGCAGAGTGGCGAAGAGTACACTGGTGTAGAGTACAGTCGCGAAGAGTGTACTGGCACAGAGTAGGATGGTACAGATTAGAGTAGCGTGAAGTGGCGTAGATTGCAGTGGCGTAGACTGGAGTGGTGCAGAGTGTAGTGGCATGCAGTGGTGTAAAGTGAAGTGGTGCAGAGAAGAGTGCAGTGGTGTGGAGTTGTGCAGAGTAGAGTGGAGTATTCATGGTGTGGTAGCACACTGCCATTACAGACGACACATTTTCAACTGAAATGACCATTACATTTGCCCACAGACATAAAATTTTACTAATAAAATTTACAGCGCACAGACGAAAATGTGTGAAAAATTGCATTACCTAGTTTAATGATTCGTGTTGACCATATTAAAGCATTTGTTTCCAACACTCTTCAGAAATAACAAAAAATGTGTTTCATTTGTGCATTCATAATTCAGATATATTCTGAAATACTTCTACAGTTCTTTTAAACGTTGTTGTGTGCTAGGGAAAAAAAAAAAAAACTCTTTCCGACCCCCAGTATCCAAGCAAGATTGTCACATAAATCCTCTCACTTTGAAGTCAAAGAAAGAAAAGTAAATAAGTGTTCTTGCAAGACAGCGTCTGATGTTTGACATCGGTCTTTGAATGCACAGCAAATGTGACAAGATAAAAACAAGATTTAAATGGCCGTTAACAGAAAGCGAGTTTGTGGAAGAATACAGAAAACACGGTTTAGGCAACGGGAGGGACAAACTGAACCTGGAGAGTCAAAAGCAAATAAAGCCAGCAAATGGAAAGCCAGAAAGTGTGAGTTACAAACCACAAAGCCAATGTTAATCAACAAGCAGAAGGTGTTCCTATGTCAATTTTCTGAAAGTCCTCAAGATGTCTAACAAACCAGGCAGCTGCACTGTCTGGTAGGCTGCGATCTAAAAATCAGGACGATAAAGCTACTTTTAAATAATAGATCCTGGTTAAGTTGCTGGTTAAATTAAATATCTTTTCTGAAAGCATGGTGCTTCATCGTCCTAGGATAACTGATGGTGAAAGACAAAGATATGGTGTTGTTGCTACAATATTGCCTCAATCACGTGCAATTGCAAAAAATACAATCATACAAGGCTAGGAAAATTGAAAAGCCAAATAAATTAATTTCTGGCACTATGAATAATGCTGATCTACAGTCTCTATTTTCGAATTACACATCAGAGTATGGATACACATTTTTGATCAGAAAACCTTTCCACACAAGTTTCAGTGGACAATGTTCAATGGGATCCTTAGGAGAATCCAAATTACACATTATTTACAATTTGCAACATAGAAATGTTCTCTCAAAATTAGGCCTTTTTTCCTATTTTACTCAAGGAAATAGTTTTGATCCTTGGGGTACTGAAATATTCATTTATTAAATTCACCATCAATAATTATCAAATATTGAGATAACATCTCTCCATTACAACTGTACTAAAGAAACACATTGCTTTTCATATAAACTACATTTATTGCCAACAGGACATAAGAGTCCAAGGGCACTCACCTCAGATAAGAGGCATGTACAATCTTTTCAGTGAATGATTAACATTTTCATTTAGGCAGCTCATTAATTCAGATATAATCACTAAATGCCCTTATTGGACTCAATGTTTGTGGACCATTCAAATGATTTTGTGGTCTACTTCTTCAGAACCAATAATAGTAATTCTGTGGCTGATCATAACAAATCACACGGGATTATGCTTATTTCTGGCTTTAATTCCCATCATACTGGCTATTCTAAAATGAATATGATTCCTCTCCATTGACTCAATTATTTTGCTACTCCTTGTGTTATATCAGAGCTTCTAGCACCCTCCCAGTGGAACTAGTGAACAAACTGGCTGCCAAGGATAATCTTAGCATGGTTTCCTCGTGGATAAGCTGCCTTGTCATTCTTCATACAAGTTGTTTCGCACAATTTTTAATTCCAGCCACACAATCAATCAATCAACACAATCGTACTTGTTAGAATTACATAAAGGTAATAGGATTTGGAACCGCATTATGCACGGTGTACAGGGCACTCAAACCATCAGATATTTACACCTGATCTTACATGAATGTTGGAGGGCAGTAATAGCCACCTCAACCCCATGATGACAAAGCAGGTTTGGAAGAAGAGCTGTACAGAATACAAATCTCATTTGAAGCGTTAAAATGGTCAGTGTGCTCAACAGCACAGTTCCCATGACCCTAACCCCATTTTTCTTTAACAGTCGCACCATGTTGTAGTGTATAAACTGTTCATAGAAAAAGTTTTCACAGAGTAGGCTTAATGGCTAATTGAGTTCTTGAAGCCCAGTCATTGTGTCAGGCTCATTTGCTTTTTTCATACAAAAACTGCAAATCAGGGTTTTGCCATCACAAAAACATTAAAAAAAAATGTTATTCTAAGTTTCAGATAATACAAGTTGTATTGAAAAACAAGGGATGCCCAAACCATCCTGGTCCAGTGAAATGAAACTAGTTACTTAAATGTATCTGCAGGTCACCAGTGTCGGAATCGTGTATAAATTCAAATATCAATTATTCCTCGTCATCAGACCTCCTTTCCGAGTTACAATAGCAGTGTTCAAGATTAATATGAATGGGGGCATGTCTAAAGGGGTAAGAGATAGTAGATTCTTGTAAAGCTCTCCTATCCATACTTTGCACCGCTGTCCCTATGTTTGCAGACCCTCCTGGCTGGGGGAATCTTTATACCATTTACCCCTGGTGTCTGCTAACCAATTAGGTGGCATATGCTAAAAAGGGCTAGTGGTACTACAGCCAATCCCATGCGTGGAGACAAAGAGCAGCAGATAGGGACCAGAAATAATGGTGCAGCTGAATCACTGCAGCAGATGGCTAACTGGAAGCAAATGAAAGGAGGAAGCAGCGGAGTGGAGGAGAAAAGAAATAAATATGTAATGTGACTTTCTTCTAGGGAAGAGCAGTCTTCACTTAAGCAGACAAAGCAAAAGAGGGACTGAGGTCACAAATTACTGGAAACCCATGATGCCTAAACCTCAAGGAACCCTGCCAATTACAAACTCCATTGAGAACTAGAAAGGACAAATAAGACCAAAAACCAAAAACTTTGGAGAAAGCAAGATTTTTTTTCAAATAGGCCCAGAACAGAGAAGAACTACTGCAGAGGAGCAATCGCCAATGCTCTCATAAGGGGGAAAACGCATAATCATTACGACGAGTGCTATGTGGTCTTGGAAGCGCCCACATGGTGATTGGTGTACTCTGGATAATTATAAAAGAACGAGACCAGGAGGTATAAGTATCACGTAATTATGATAAGGATTAGTCAGGAACCATGTGACATCACATTTCACTTAACACGTGTTTTGCCTAGGTTTGCAGTGCAGTGTCACTCTTGCAATTTTCACCTTTGTGAGTTACTACTATTCACAACACATGATCAACACCACCTTATGGCAACAGTGTATAATTATTAAGTACATATTTTTATATATTAGTTTATTTCAGGATCCTCACTTATGCCCATTTGAAGAGGTAAGAACAACTTCCTTTCCAAAATTTGTGCATCCTATCTAGATAGAGACAGGGATCCTATTTATCCTGACAAATGGCCCTGACCTGTTTTTGATACTATAGAGGGCAGAAACATGTTGCCTCAACACAGATGCACAGGGTCATTGAACCTAATCAACCGCCACCTTTTTCTGGTATTAAATATACCTGAGGCATCCAACAAAAAGTATACCTTTAGTTTTACTTCAAGGTGTTTGTAATGTATCTGGATCCTTCCTTTACACAGTACACTCCTTATAAACAACTCCCTCTCAATAAAATCGAGTCCACCCCCTGGTAGTGATATCTTGCCTGGGGTGGTGGGTGAGGCTTCCAAGAGTGAAGCATGAAACAAGATGTGGGTGAGGCTTCCTCATTCAGTATGACTGGCATAGCTAGGTTTGTTATTCTTTAGGTGTTATCCTAAGCGGGACTTATAGACATCACCAACAGTTGTCCATGTGCTAACGCAGCTAACCCAACAGTTCTGATACAGCGCACAATCCATCAGGAGATGTTCCGCTTCTGCACATCCCGTCCATTCTTCGCTCTGACATATCCGACGAAAGGTTGGTCATCCATCTGGAACTCCAGTATGCGGTCAAGGTCGAACAACAATGCTCTTTTTGGGTCAAGATGGTGAAGTCACTCCTCCTCCTTGAAGGGATGTGGCGGAGCAGAAAAAGTATGTAGAGTGATGGATTGACCTACGTGAAACAAAGTGACCCTCGTAAGAAGCACCAGCTTGTCTGGGAAGAATTTCAAATGTGGAGGCTTGGATGGCAAGGCCTGAAGCTCACTGACCCTCAGGGAAGATGTTATCGCCACAAGGAAGGTCGTCTTGATAGTAAGGAGAGTGAGAGGAAACTGTGTACGGGTTCAAAGGGAGCACGTGTAAGGAAGGTGAGGACAAGATTGAAAACTCACTGAGGCATAAAGAGAGGCGGAGAGGAAACTGATGTAAATCTTTCAAAAATCTATTTACAATAGGGAATTTGAAGAGGGATGGCTGATCAAGCAACCGCAGAAAGTCAGATCTTGAGATTGCCCAGAGCAGAGCCCTTCTGGGCAAGAGAAATAATGAAGAGAAGAACCTGGTAAAGGGGGAAGAAAGGGGACTGATCTGTTTTTCTGCATACCATATCTCAAGTTTTGAATGGCAGGCGTATCCAGTCTTGGAGGTGGGATGCCTGCGTGCCAAAATAATGTTTCGGACTTTGGGTGGAAGTTTGAAATCTGTCAACTGTTGCTGCTCAATCTCCATGCAAGAAGATGAAGAGTTGACATGTTTGAGTAGAGAACCCTCCCCTGCTGCTGAGACAGAAGATCTTCCCAAAGGGGCTGCCTGATCAGAGGACCGAACTCCATGCCCAATCTGGCACCACAAGGATGACTTGGGCCCAGTCGTTCCTGATCTTCTTGAGACCTCTGGGCAGGAGTGGTATGGGCTGAAAGGCATACAGGAGGGCAAAGCTCCACTTGAAACAAAAAACAAGAGCCCCTTTGTAAACTCCAGCACGCAAAACTGTGGACATTGCGCATTCTCAGCAATGGCTAACAGATCTTACCAAGACTTTACCCACTCTTGAAAGAGCCCATGCATTACTTCCAGATGGAAACACCATTTGTGATCTGCTAGGCATTGACGGCCGAGTTTGTCCACCCTGGTGTTCAGAAAGCCTGCCAGTTGTTGAACAACCAGGGATATGGCCTAGCGTTCCAACCATGTTCTGAGATGCGGGGCCTCTTGATAAAAGGTCCACGACCCCATCACCCCATGTTTTTTGCAGTACCACATGGTGGTGGTGTTGTCCATTGACTTTTGCACTAGCCTTCCCTTGATGGAGGTTAGAAAGGCTTTCAATGACAATCGGATCGCTCTGAGCTCAACAGGTCTATGTGCAGTTCAGATTCCATCAAAGACCAGAGGTCTCTGATCTCCACCTCTCTTAGATGGTCGCACCATCCCAGTAGTGAGGCCTCTGTCACTACTGTCAGATCTGGTTGTGGATGGCAGCGGGATCTGCCACTGACCCAATTGCTGTTCAGTAGCCACCCCGTGCAGTTTCCTTGGAGATCTGGACCACGCTGTTGAGAATCCCCTGATGCCGCGCCCTCTGGAACTTCAGGTCCCACTGCAGAGCCCACATATGCAAATGTGCATGTCACAGGCAGGATGTGGGAGGCCAAAAGGCCTAACAGCCTCAGAGTCAGTCTCACGGAAATTCAGGCTACAAACTGAAAGCGGTATCATAGCCTGAATATTCTTGACTCGCCGTTTGGGAGGATAGGCCCAAAACTACACCGTGTCCAGAACAGTTCTGATGAAAGGGAGCGTCTGAGAGGGACTTTGGCACATTGATAGTGATCCCCAACGAATGCAGGAAGTTTGCCATAGTCTGGAAGTGGGAGACAACAGCCTGTGGCAAACTCGCCTTCAGCAGTTATTTATCGAGGTAAGGGAAGTCTGGCTCCCCTGACCTCCACTGTCGCCTTGGTGAACTCCTGAGGGGTGCTGGTAAGGCCAAAGGAGAGCACAGTGAATTGAAATTTGCCTGTGGCCTACTGTGAACCACAGGTAACGTCTGTGGGCAGGCAGGACGGGAATGTGGAAATATGTGTCCTGCAAGTCCAGTGCTACCATCCAGTCTCCGGGGTCAAGGGCAGACAAGGCCTGAGCAAGCATGATCATTTTGAAGTTTTTCTTTTTGAGGAAGAAATTGAAAAGGCACAGGCCTAGATTAGGAAGAAGGCCCTTGTCCTTCCTGAGCACCAGAAGGCAGTGGAAATAACTATGACCTAGTTCAGGAGTCTGCAACCTCTCTACAGCACCTTTGGGCAAGACAGCAATCACTTACTGGTGGAGAAGGGAGAGATGGTCCTCAGTCAGCCTTTCATAAATGGGTGGCATAGGGAGAGGGGTGGTCATAAAAGGGAGGGAGTTGACCCTTTGGAAAATCTGCAAATCCCACTGATCTGATGTTGTAGACAGCCAGGTGATGGCAGATCCTGCTCCCACTGGGTGCCCGTAATGGTTCAAGGGCAAACTAAGGCTACAGCTGCTATGGGGGTGGACTGACCCGACCTCTGGCTGCCCAACCCACAGGGGATTTGTGGGTACCACGTCTTCAGCCATGCCGGGGCTGTGAAGATTGGCCTGGGAAAGATGCACCTCGCAGCCCATGCCATAGCTATAAAATGTGCAAAATGAACTTGGGTTGGAGAGCGGCCATGGACAGGGCCAAGGATCTGGTAGTAGCCCTACTATCCTTGAAGCGCTGAGTCTGCCTTGTGTCTAAAGAGATAGAAGTCATCAAAGGGCAAGTCCATAAGCGATGCTTGGACATCTCTTGAAAAGTCAGCTGTTCTCAACCAGGCGTGGAGCCCAAAGGTCACCGACAATGAAACGCTCTGCCCAACGAGCCGGTCGTGTATGATCCCTATCAAATCGTGAACTTAGCTGCATCTCTCTAATCAGCAACAGCTTGGGAGAGTACGGCCTGGGCCTTCTCAGGGACAGTCGGCAGCACCTGCACAACCATATCTCACAGAGTGCGAGAGTAGCAGTCCAAAAGGCATGCTGTGTTCACGGACAGCAGTGCTAGGGTGGTGGAAGACAACTTCTTGGAATCCCTCTCCGGAGGGGTGGCTTGGAATGTGCCAGGATTTACTTGGGACGTTGAGACTTGGACCACCGATCTCTCAGGGGTAGTGTGTTGGATGAGGGTCCCCTGGAGTGGGGTTGTGACGGCAAGCAATGATCCTGTTCACAGAAGCCCCTGTGCAGGGTTCAGACCAAGACCCTAGCAGGACATCTGTGAGGCATATTTAATGGGAGAAAAGGGTTCTGAAGGGGGACACTCCTGGTTGGAGCACCCAAGTCAAGACGTCAAGACTGACGTTAGTCTTGACTGCCACTGAGAGCAACTGAAGGTCAAAAACCTCAACCGCCCTCCTAACCATTGCAAAAGATGCTCTCTCCTTCTTAGCCATAGTAAGAGGAGAGACCATGCCAGTATCTGGAGAAGTATCCAGTCTGCTGGCATCCACCAGATCCTCACACCTGGGATCCAGCAGCAGGTATTCTTCAGAGTCCAACAACCCCTCCGAATCCACCCAGAGTCCGAGCTCATAGGAAAAAGGCTCAGGATCCGACCTGAAAAGCATGGACCCAGTCGGCGCAATCCACCGCCCATTTGCTTCATATAGGAGTCCGGGATTAGCATGGGGACTGAGTCGCCAAGTAGCATCCGCGGAACTGGGAGCATCGATATCGGGACCAGCAAGGGGAAGGTGGAGAGATACGACTGCCCCCGTCCAGATCCATCATTGAATCCAAGGGACCCGGTTGTGGTGGGGCCGGAGCTGTCAGCATGGAACCAGTACGGGCCCCACCCACACCAGTAAGACCCGAAGGTGCACTGGAGTGAGCTGGCTACCCAAATATGAGGTGTGTGGCCTCAAAAAACTTTCCAAGTTGGGCTGGGGTCACTCCGGCTTCTGAAAACTTGGAGAGGCGTAGAGATGCCCTAGGCGCTGGTTCAGTTGCAGAGCCAGGCCTCAAATGATATCACTCCATTGTCTTGTCAACCAACGAATGAGGTAAAGTTGAAGACCTCTTCAACTTCTTGCTCTTCTTCTTTTGGTGGGGCATACCCAAGTGACCCTATGACTGAGTGCGATGACGATCTCTGACTCCGCAACCACTCACCGAACCTTCCTCTTGACCAGGATAGAGATCGCTGTGGCACGTCAAAAAAGGTTACGTCAAATAGTGACTAAGGGGTAGCTCTCTCCGGATCTGCACTTACAGGTGGGGAAAGAAAAGAACTGATGTTAGTGCACTGGGGTGGCGCCTATATAAAAACTGCAAGTCAGTTTCGGAGCAGACGATGCCAATGATGCCACACGGAGCCAAACGACGCCACCTAGCGGTGCGCAGGGGTACTGCTCAAAAAACGTTTTTGGATCCAGCCTGACACCTGGAGATTATTCTAAGGTAAGGAATCTGCAGCTAGAAATCCCTACCAGATTAGGGTTTAACAAACATTACCACTGAATCTCTTTGTTTTAGCTTGTTTTAGAGGATGTCAATGGTATTTTTCCGACTCTCACTTTGTGACTGAAGTATAAAGGAAAGCTTTCCTGATCTGGAACCTCAAAAGGGCTAGGTAAAACGTGCTGACTTTAAACAAGCATTAAAATGCATGGCTTCCTACTACAAAGCTTATCAGCTGTCCATCAAGACCTATCATTTTTTCACAATTTTGAAACCACAGAAGGAGTACTTATTGATCAACTGATGAATGGTCCTTCACATCCTGCAATTTTGTGTGGATGAAATACATTGTTCAACGACCTTAGTAACCCAATCCTGAAAGAAATGCATAATGTATGCAGTTTGACTTAGTCTGCTGAAGATGAATGGCTTCCTATAGCCTAAAGACCCAATATGGTATAATACAGAACTGATTGGAGGCCACCTAATCAATCGGAAGGAGTGGTCAGACAAGAGTAATGTAGCTGTTAAAAACATTTTGGAAGATGAGGCTTTAAAGCAGTTGATAAGCAGAGAGAAGAGTTCGACATCCATCAAATCAACTATGGCAATACCTGCAATTGAAACACTGCCCACTAGGCAAAAGAGATGTGGGATAGCCCAATTTGCAAGACTCCCCATTCTTGGTCTAGATGAAAAGATCGTTTTTGGTTTTTTTTTAAAGCGACAGTCTCTGGCAACGACAGTGTTTTGGTTGAAGAACCGTATGACAACCTTGTAACACATTTTGTTGAACAAATGCCAATCTACACTATCCAAATTTTACATAGGCTGAATGCTGAGAATTTTTGAAAATACAGAACAGTGACCTGAGGGAGGGGCACTTGAAGTTTTGCCTTTTAGTCTTTTTGTAACACTGGCACTGGATGCTATATAGACCAAAGCAATGCTCGTACTTGTGTTGCTGGACATGTGGAGAAATAAATGGAGATTTTGTGCACATTATGTGGCCACGCACATTGCTGGATTCACTTTGTATGCAAAGTACAAGTAAATTAATCCTGACTCAATCACCCTCGCTGGCTCTCACGCATAACACCATGCACGTGGCTAAAATCTATATCCACAGGAAGAAATTGGTGGTGGCAAAGAAGTGTATGCGATGTCAATGGAAAACTAAAAACCCATCTACTTCTGAGGACTCGTACAGAGACAAATAGCTTCCCAATAACACACCAGATACCAGTTAAACATCTAACACCAGAGGTATATGGGATCCTTTTTCTAAATAATTATGGTTTACAGATAAGCACTGTTTACGCACTCAAACTTCACATACAACAACTAACCAAGGATCAATTCATTCAACTGAGGTGCTTTGTCAAATGGACCCACTAGCAGTTGCACAGTGTATTTATTTCCTTAAGAATGGATCCAACTACAATTTCCTGCATCACATGATATGTTTTGTTTAAAACTGCAAGGACGCTTGTAGTTTATTACAACGCTGGGCAATGTATTTAATCTGTTTCCTATATATTAACTGCTAATAAGAAAATTATCTATGTTTATTATATCTTTATATCATTCAGTAAATGGAATGTCTTTGATAAATACATATGGAAAAAGAAAATTTCACATCTCGCTTATCTGATCTATCTGTTGCATTAAACTTTTTATTAACAACTGTTCCTTGTAATTGTGATGGTCGTTGTACTGAGTCTTACACTTGTCACAAGTACATAATAATAAGGTGTTATAAAAATACTCAGATCTAGAACACATAGCTTTCTCCAATCATGCTCCATTGCTTCATCTCCTTGATACTAAGTATACCCACGAGCACAGTGACTAATCGATGCAGGAAATGAAGGGATGAATTATTACATTACAAATACATCATTGATTATGTCATCTCTGGTACAGACCAAGACAAGACAGGCAGGTTGCTGGGCCCGCAGAGCTTTATACTACTATTTTATGGAACCTTCTGTCACAGCACTATTCTGGCACAATTCTTTTATTCCCTTTCAGAGTCCCAAACCATGTCTGCTTCCAGGTTTGAAGCCACAATACTGGTTATCCTCAATCCCTGCAAGGGCCACTCCCTCCACATATCCTACAGACCAATATCTTTGCTAAATGTTGATGCAAAGATATTCATTGGCACCCTTCAGCCAAGTTGGGACCCATCCTGAAGTTCTTAGTGTTCACAGACCATTTTTGTTGGTCTCCTGGAGGCCCCAGTGAAAACATTAAAAGAAAATACCACATATAGCAGATAATATGAAAACAGCTCGAAATACCACCCTGCTATCACTCAACATGGAGGAGGCACTGAATGGCATGCACTGGTAGTTCGTAGGTAAAACTCTTAAAATCTTTGGCCCCTTCTCTTCTTTGTTTTTCATTTGCGCTCACTATGTGCTTACTGGCAGATAAATTATGTAGAAATGGGAACAGTTGGAGTTACAATAGTGAGAGAAAAACAAACTGTACGGACAATATACTTGTGCCACTAACTGACCTTTTCAATTACATCCTTGCTTTTGTGAAGATGTTCAACCAATATTGCAAGGTCTCTGGATTCAAAGTCAACATGCAAAAATCACAGGCCCTATGTGTCTCTCTTACACAACATCAGGTAGCTTTATTGAGATGCAGTATCCTTTCCAGTGGATCCGAGAAACAATAATATCCACGAGAATACAGACTACCCCTCTACTTTCAAACAGGATCAGCAGACTTGCTACTTAAGACATCTTTCCTGGTATAGCAAACTAGCAGCTGTCATAATGACAATCCTACCTAACGTGTCCTTTCTCCATCAAACCCTTCCACTATTGTTTCCAATAGAACACATAAAGTACTTCAAGATGCATCAGATTACTTTATATGGGGAGGAGAAACAATAGGCTGCCCAAGCACAGAATGCATTGAATCCTTGGTGTTTTGCTGAAATAGATGATCATAAGGACAAACATCTGGAGAATTCTGTGGATTTTAAAGAAACAAAGACCCTTAACAATGATGATGCTAGCAGTATGGGACAGAGTAATAGTGCAGTTGAACCTACCTCTACATTCTCCTCCCCATTCACTCCGATCATAAGTAATCTTGAATTTTCCCCATCAATACAGGAAGGAACATTCAATACTTTTAAGACTAAAGGTTTTCTGAGAATGGAAAACCTTTTTCATGAGTCAAGAGTCAAACCACTGGATTATCTTAAAAGGGCAATATGGGCTGCCAGAATACAACAATATAATTACTACTTAATTAGGCACTGGGTCTTGCACAATCGTTCTAAGCATCGAGATAACCGACCCATCCCACAATTCTAAAATTTGTTAACTACAAAAAAGTGAGATTAACTCATGTCAGACATTCACTAATTCTTCAAACCCAAAAAGAACAGGAAAAAACAAACAGAGCTGGACCCAACACTTATAGAGTTGGAATGAGAAGAGAAGAGATATATTATTATAAAGCTCACATTTCTGAAAGCACAGCAGGAAGAGAAGTAGTGGTAAAACTCACATCATACTGGTATTGCACACCAGTCACCTGACATAAATGGGATTCCCATAGATAAGATGCATGTTGCTGCAGATGTGCCATGATTATTAGGCTAAAGTTACTGACAAGCTGGAAGAGATACTGGAGACTGCAATATGTAGACTGCTAGGCCATTCAAACAGAAGGCCTATCTGTTGTACTCGGAAGCATAGAACAGATGTCACTGCTTTATGCGCTGCTAAACAGGCTATCATACTGATATCTTACAGGGCAAACCCATATTCCACAGAGCCTCCATGAGCAATACAGTAAAGCAAACAGTAGTTCCTACGGACTCTTTCATACATGTCAGAAAGGAGGGGAGTCTTGAGATTCATCTAAAGAACAAAGTAGAATTCCAATACTTTATAAAGAGTTATTTGTATTCAAATAATTAACTCATTTTTTTCTATATGAGGTGCTCCAAACGAGAAGTGAAAACTGTGTAGTGCATGTGAGGACAGATCAGTAACAAAAACAGTTTTATATGCAAGTATAGATGTCAAAATAAACTTGGTTGTCAGTGGTCACAGCTTTTGCATAAGCAAATTGGTGCATCCCATATATTAATTCTATCAGAACCACATATAGTGTCAAATCGTAAACCAAAATAAGCTACACAGTCAAAGTTTCAACCCTATTGCTTTTTTTGAGACGGGTCTTTATGAGAACAGTGAAGGCTGCTACCTAAAAAATAAAGGACTGGGTCAAATGGTCGACTGATAAGTGAATACAAATGTGAGTGCCACCCAGAGGGAACAAATTCCTCACCTACATGAGAAGTGGAATTTGAGTTGAATTTACTGGTCAAAAGGAGGGAAAAAAAAAAAGCAACAAGGGGTGTACACCAAACTGGACTCAATTTGTGTTCTACAAAGTATCTTACTCAAAGTATAACAGAAGCATTATGTTTCTGGAACAAAAAGGAAGAACCAAAACTTGTTTAAGTACTAATGAAATCAGGGTTGGTGTGGCACACGGATAAAACACACACACACAAACACACACACACACACACACGTCAGGCGATTTTGTGGTATGAAGCAGAAATAGGCCATGACAGCACTGGGGGTTGGGGGAAACAACAGATTCCAGATCATAGAGAATTTTGGTAAATAGCTATGAAATCTTCTACGAATGGCGTAAGTCATATTATCTATTATAATTTGAGAAGAAATGGCCTCTCTTACTGGGTTCTTTATCTTCAAAGTTCAAAAAGCTCACACGCCCCCAGTAGCTTTGAGTTTTGCAAGTAACTCCAAACTCAGATTGTAGACAAGAATAAGTAAGTGAATAGACCAGCTAGCTGAAGCAATGGCAACTGTACAAACATTTTACTTTGTTTGAAATCACCCAACCTAGGATTTACTCTTTTTGGACTCCTACACAAGATACTAAAGAAAAGGGGTGGTTGGGCTATTTTAACTGCTGATACCCTTCTGTTTTGCATTAGTCATCCTAATCCAGGCTTTCCTCATCAGTGACTGTATGTTTTATGTTCAAAATCCAATACATAAAATACATAATGTTAACACGGCTGAACGTCTTTGAAATAACATCACTTTAGCAGCCTGATCACCTCAATAGAAAAAAATCCAAGTCATGCCAATGAGTTGAGAGCACACTAGATTCTGCTATCTCCAGAAGTTGCCATACTTCAGATTTCAGGCAGGAGGGTGAAAGGACAGACCATGTGGGATTGTAGGGTGGAGAGAGGGCAGCATGTGTATGTTCAAAAGAAACTAACATTAGAGAACAGAAGTTCCATTAAGAAACTGGTCTCTTCTCCACCACTGGAGCTTTCATAGTTTCAATGCTTAAACCAAACCAGCAGGCAGTATCAAACAACTACATACTAGTAAGAGAGAGGAAATTGGGAAAGTGTCTCACCTTATTGGAATAGATGATAAAAGATTGCCTGTCAATGTAGACTCCTTTGTCATTTCTGCAGCCAGGGAGTAGTGTTACTTGTAGGTTTGATGGCTCTTCTAGGTGGCTGCCCTCAGCCAGAGGTGCCCCACATTAAGAGCTGTAACGATTGCAATACTTCTTATTGCATCAATATTCACTGTGCCCCTCAGAGGCATACTAGCTTCAGTGTAATAGGTGATATTTGCTGATATTCATCTTGCTAGCACTTACCTGGGATTAAGTTGAACCTTTTCTCTAGATGTCCTAAAGCCACAAAAAGGGCATCAGTCTTTCTGAATTGATTGGTTATTCCATTGTAAAACCCTAATTATCCAAGGAGGGCAGATGATAGGTTTTGGCAAACGGAATGCAAGATCACTCGATCTGATGAGGTAAAATTCTGTAGGTAGACTGGAGATGAATTTGGGATTTGTTTACAGAATGACCACATCTAGTAGGCATGGATGTCAGTTAGGAATCACAGCTGTGACCACTGGCTTGCCCCTTGCAGCCCCTGGCCTCAGAAGTAGCAAAATCAGTGTCAAGAATACTGGGGCAGCTCATCTTTATGGGCATAAGGGCTCCACCCTACCTATTTTCTGCCCATTTTTTATTATGCTAATAATGAATGGAAATGGAATTCCAAGAATTGCAATGAGATCTCTGGTCACAGCTAAGATAGAGTATAAAATAAATGTTTCTAAATGTATCCTGAAAGTGCGTTCTTGCAGATGAGTGTGTGTTGTTTGAGACAGTGTTGCGTGGCTTGTATGCAGTTGCCATTTTAGATTCAGCTTCTTAAAGTTGACATCTCCTTTCCGCAGTAACCTCTGCCACACTTTAATGCGTGAATGTGCCTAGCGGTCTGAACAGCTAGTTCCAGGGTCGCATAGTTGCGCACATGACGTCACTTGTTTACTTTCTTGGTATGCTTGTTAGGAGACAGCTCATTTCAGCCAGATAAAAATGAAAAGGTCGGGGTCTGTCTGTTTGTCTGTCTGTCTCTCATAAGAATGCTACTTCATTATATGAACAGCTTCTGTGCTATTATTCGTTGAGAGAAGCACTTCTATGCAGAGTGTATCATAGAACCTCTATGAGCTTTGTCTCAGATGTGGCCCTGCTCCCTTCAACCTCCACACTGTCAAGGAGGATAACCTAGCCTGCTTCCAGACAAGTCATATCAAGTCAAGTTTATTATGTTACGGAACTCCGAAGGAGATCCACATAAAATAGTACATAATTGTATTAAAAGAAAAAACAAAGGTAGTAAACGAATTAAACTTTGAAAAACAAGTTGATTAAGCTAATACAAAGTTAAAAAACACTTAAAATAGCTAAAAACTCTAGCACAAAACATTTCATTAGGCGGAACAAGTAAGGCTTGTAATAGGTTAGAAGCAGTACAAAAAGAAAAAGTAAGACAAATCGTGCGCAGCCACCTACGGCGATAGGGCAACAAGGCCGGGCAGATTAAAACAACATGTTTCAAGTCTTGAATGCCGTTATGGCACAGATTACAAATAGCGGAGGAGCCAAACCATTTTGCTTGTAATGTGTTTAGGGGGAGCTGCCCCTGTCGCCGCAGGAGCCAGAATCTTCTCACCCGATGAGGCAGGTTCCAAATAAGGTAGGGCTGTGTGAACCTTGGTCTTAAGGAATTTGATATTGTATGAAACCTCTGCCGATGTGCACAAGCCAGGCTGCCCTGGCAGAAACTCACCGCCCAGGTTGCTTTCCTAAGTGTGGATTTAAGCTGTGCTGGAGAGAGAGTAAAAATTTCAGAAGGATCTAACTGTAGATGATCCATGGCATATAAAAATTTCCTGCAGACTGTATATTTTACTTTATGAATGGCTAATATTTATTTTTTTAAGCAGTGACCGCAAAGAGTTGCTGCTGCACGTCATCAGAATAAACATCCAGCGAATTACTGCAGCCAGGCCTTGAATTAAAGAGCTGCGCAGGCCCAACTCAAGTCTTAATAATGGTGCTGAAAAGGCGGAATTTACAGTTAAAATGTTCCTTAAGACACGTCCCTCGAGTTTATCAAGAAAGATCCACTTTGATACCACAATATGCTCTATACCATACAGTAGAGATGGAGGTATCTTCGCCAGATAAACTTCTAAGAGATGTTTAACATGCCTCTGCCTGTTGCCCTATATAAGGCATTCAGACCGTTAGCTTGAGATTGGGTCTTCCTTTGGTTATGCTCAATATGTTCTCTACCTTTAAGATTCCCACATACAATTTTACCCAAAAATGTGTAAGAGGTTACTCTTTCGAGGGGTTGAGCTCCCAAGGACCAGCAAAAGTTGCTGTACTTGAGTCTTTTATTCCTGTGAAAGCACTGAATTTTGCTTTTTGAGAAATTTATTTTAAAAAATGGAGCTTCCGTGTATCGTTCGAGGGCTTGTAATCCGTTATTAAGGCCCTTTGGGGTGCGATCTAAAATTATTATGTCATCTGCATAAAGTCAACAGCATAGTGATCTACCTCCTAATTTAGGGGCAAAACCCTCACATTAAGTTAAATGTGCGGGTAAATCTGAAAGACTCAGGGAAAATAGCAATAGAGCCAGCATACATCCTTGTTTCAGGACGTTTTTGGTTGAAATTACATGAGATAGACCTTGTTCACCCCCTAATAGGACTCTGCACCAAGTGGAGGAGTGAAGGGCTACCCCAAGGTCAAAGAGGATGCCAGGCATGCCTAGTCTTAAGAGCTTCTTCCATAACAAGACCCGATCTACCTTATCGAATGCTGTAGAGAAATCTATAAAGGCTGCATAGATCACGTCCCCCCGCAGAGAAACATATTTTTCATTAATTACTTGCAGAACAGAGATATTTGTCAATTGTGCCATGATTTCTCCTGAAGCCAGACTGCTCTAGAGGGATAATGTTATACCTTTCTGCCCAATCATTAATCTGTGACAGTAAAAATTTGGTGAAGATTTTTCCGACTGCATCCAAAAGTGCAATCTGGCGATAATTCTTAGGGCAACTTAGATCCTCTTTATTATACAAAGAAACAATGACGATACCCTTCCAGGATTGAGGAACATTCCTGGCTTCGTAGCAATGTTGATATACTGGGAATAAAATCCTACACCAGGAGGATATATCTTGTTTTGTTATCAGTATTGGAATTTCGTCCGGTCCCATCGCAGTTGAACAGCGCCTACCTTTTATAGCAGCCTCAATTTCTCTTAAAGTGGGATATGAATATAAGGAACCGAGACTGGTTTGAGGAAAATCCACTGTAGTCCCATTAGAGGCATAAAGGTCAGATAGAAAAGTCGACCATCTTAGTTCGCTGATAGATATTGGGAGGGGCTGGTTCTTGTACCACACCCCTCAGCAATTAGGGACCAAAACCGCCTCATGTGACCGGAAGAGGCTGCTTCTCTTACTGCAACCCAGAATCTATCTGTGGCATCCTTTTTTAGGCACACTCTTAACCCCCTTCTCCTTCTTTTTAAGATGTCTAGCTGGGATTGCCTCACAGATGTATAGTCCCAATGCTGTTTACGTATAAGAGTATTGATTTCTCTACTCAATAATAAAAGGGAACGGGGTTTTGCTATATTTTTATTCTGGGGTTTCTGACGAGAGATCGAAGCAACCAGTTGCATAAAACTGGTAAAACTCTCCATTACTTTTCCTACCCAGATACCAAGATCATTCAGGGTACTTTCTAGGATACCTTTAAGCCCCTTAAAACTACTTGGGGACCAATATGTTCTTCCATTTTTAACATTCAGCTAGGGGTGTTGCCCCGGTAAACTCCATGAATCGATAAGTTGTGCCTCCAAGTCAAGAGATACTACCAAAACATTATGATCACTAAGAGTAGTCTGTAATACTATTACATCCTTTAACAAGGAGAAGGACTGATAGTTTGTTACCACATAGTCCAAAACTGAAGCAACCCTGGGTGATTTAGGAGTACAATGGGGTGGGAAATCAGATGGGAGTCTACCATTGGCAACAATACAATCATTCTCTCAGATGCTCAAGCAAAAGCTTCCCACACTTATCAAGCCTTATTTTATGAGGAGGAAAAATACAGGGAGGTAGTCCAAATACTTCCTCCTTTTCTTCATCCCAAAAGGATGCAAGTCCCTTATTGGAAATCTTGCAATTTAAGTCTCCTACCATGATGATTTGCGTTCTTGGATCCTTATCACAGAGTTCCTTAATGTAAAGGAATACCTTGGCTAGAAGATTATTAAAAGGGACACCAGGAGGGACATAAGAGTTAATCAGAGTGAGGGAGGTTGTCTTGTCTCCTACTCCGATGCAGTATAAAGTTACTGCTAAAAACAAATTACTGGGATCCCTAAAGCATTCATGCTGCCAATGTAGTCTATTCGCCAGCAAACATGCAACTCCTCCCTTTGCATGACCCCTCGTTGATGGGGAGGCCTTACAGCAAAAGGAATAGTAATTTTTGAATCGCAGCTCCCCAGTAGACCAGGTTTCTTGGAGGCAAATTATATCAGGATTTAAGGAGTTCAGAAAGTCAATTTTTTCCCCCTTAGACTTTGTACCTGCCACATTCCAAGATATAAGGGTAAGCTCATTGCTACATTGATGGTACTGTTAGCCTGGAGTTTGTGGTAGAACTACTTAATACTGCTGGTAGCCAATTCCAAGAATGGGGATTGATGCTCAGATTAGGAGGTGGACAAACCAGGGAATCCCTAAGTAATACTTCTTGGCCATATGCCCCTAGGTGAATTTTTAAAACTGGCTAAATGCGAAAATTAGTGTCATGTTTAACAAGGGGGATAACTGAGGAATCAGAGGATTGGCGGACCCGCTCTGTTAACCTTAAACTCGTCTCGTTCAAGACAGGAACTACATTGATACCTTTACATTGTAAAGACTCTACATTATTTAGGATTTTGTTGATAGTCATTTTAGAGAAAAAGGATACGCGAGACAGGGGACCAGAGTCAGTTGTCTTCTGGGAAACCAAACGTATATCCCTACTTTCAATCATTCTAAGGGGGGTCAATATCAGAAAAACATTTTAACAATTGAGATCTGTTAAGAAAGAGATCATTGTAAAATAAAAGCATAAAGTCTAGCGTTAAGCTATCCTCAGGGAAACAACCCTGTCCTCTTCTGGTGAGTTGCGGCCAAGTCTGAGCGGGTACAAGTCCTCTAGTGGCTTCAAACGACTGTGCTGAAGGGTTTAAGGATCACTTAATTGGTTGAGAGATAGTTGGTTTACTAGCCGAGATTAGGTTGACCATTTTAGGGTTGCTAATGTGTGGATGGGGGTCGAACAACGACAGGGAGACAGTAGATGCAAGGCAAGGATGTAGAACTGGTGCCTCCTGGTTTAAAGGCTCTTGCAAGCCAGATTGGTCTTTGGAAAAACTTATCTTTCTCTGACATTTTTTATAATGTCTCCGGATTGATTTTTTGGACCATTTGACTTTTTTCCTTTTACCTGGTGGAGGCTGTGCAGGAGTACCAGAGGTCCTGGTCAAAATATTTACTTTTGCCTTTGGTCGAGCTTTAAAAATTGGGAACATAACCGTCTCAGGATTTTGGCAGGCTGGCTCTAGGTCTGTTTCTGTTGAAAAGTCTCTTAATATGAATCTAATAGAATTGACTGGGCTCTCAATTGGCGTGAGATTCATAGGAGATAGTCCGACCTGCGGTGCACCGGCCTAAGAGCACAAATCAGTACCAAGGGCATTTTCTCTGTTTGCAATAGTGTGGTGCCGTGCCAGGAGGTCACTGCAGTACTGCATGAAAAATTCGGGATTTACTCTGTTGCCAGTTGTCAATTCTTTTAGAATGGACGTTACGGAGTCAAGAATGCAATCAGATCCCCCAACAATTTTTTCTAAAAGGTTCAAAATAGAAGACAAAAGTCGCTCTAAGCTTAAGAGCGAAGAGGAGACCAAAACATTTTTATCAGGATTACTATTTATAGTGTTAACGTTTAGACTCAGGTTAGGTGTTGTTGAAATATGAGAGCAAAGTGAGGAATGGTTGGAAGGTGTGCTACTAAAAAGGTGCAGACCCATGAATGGTGGTAGAAGCGTTGGCGAGGGAGATTTTGCTTCCTGGTGTGACCCATATCTTTGGATAAGTTCAAAATCAAGATCAGGGAGGGTCAAGTCTCCAGGAAGATTTTCCAGGCCGGTACAAGGAAGAGGGGCGTCAATGCCAAGTTCAAGAGATGAAGTTTCCTTTACAGAGACCAAACTGGTTGCATCATGATTTAATGGTAGGATTGTACTTGGAGAGGGCGAAGAAGCTTTGCCAAAAGCCGAAGGCTCAAGGGTAAAGGAAGATGTGTGAGACGGGGCTCAACCCCTGTTTGGGTCTGCTAGAGCATGAGGAAGGTCTGGTTTCTTGAAATAAGGACAGGAGGAAAGTGGTTCTTCCAGTGAGGGAAACCCCTTATGATCTGAAGAACTAGGCTTTAAAGGATTGGGGGGCCTTCTCTTTGTCCCATAGGTAAATAAATTGATTTCAGCACTTTAGGCCTAAGGTATTTGTGACTTTGTTACGCAAGGGATTAGATTTTGTTTTAGAGCAAGATCACCCCAAAATCAATCGGCCGGATCTAAGTTTTTTTGCAGTCATTGTGCCCCACAAAACAACACTTGATGCTTCACTTGTTTTGAGATGGAGAATATTTAAGGTAGTGATTAAAAGACCAAGAGTACCTCAAAACTCCTGCGGTGTTTCTAAAACCTCTTTAGGCACCAGGTGACTCAACTCTTTGTCGAGCGGGCCTTAAGAATTTCTCAGTCCTACTGTCCAGATGGAGACGAGGGCACCTGCTCCAACTCCTCGGAGATGTGAGAACTGCAAACGTGATCAGAATTTTAGTGGCCGGTGGTGGGCAGGTAGATCCTATGGTGGCGCAGTAGGCCTGCCTCCAACCCCCTGTGGGGTGTCCTACCGATGACTCTGATTCTTCTTTATGGCCACCACTGGATAGATGTTGCTGTAGTAAGGAGTGGTCGGCCCCCACACATTACAGTCTTTCAGGCCGCCCAGAAAGCAGCTGGGGTGTGGGTGGCGTTTTCGGGCTGTGTTCACCGCTGCGCCTCAGGGCTACCTTTCGACTGGGCTTCTTCTTCTGTGCCCAGCAACCACAGCCTGTCTGGCCTCCAAACCGCCAACTGCCCGCCTGTCCACCAGGCGCACTGAGCACCAAACGCACGCCGGACTGCGCCGGACCTCCAGGCCCACAACCGCTGCTGCTCTTTTCCAGCTTGTCCCTCTCTCTCCGCGGGACAATCCTGTCCCCTGGGTGCCTGGGGCGACCGGCGGCCGAGGGCAGCACTGCGGACCAACAACAGCCAGACGAGCCGGGAGGCGCACAAAGTCCCGTCCTCGGCGTCCATAGCTCTTCACAGACGCGGATCGGCGCTCCCCGGTTCCACAGCGCCTCACGCAGACAGAGCTCAGCTGTCTCCGGCAAGCCCCACACTCCCTGGGCAGCCAGCCACAGTCCCGGGGCTATCGCGCCTCCTCCTCCTCCAGCCGACGCAGCGATGCAGGCAAGCACTGCCCGCTCTCCTCCCCTCCCCTTCCCAGCCTGCCGTCTGAAGCGGGAGGAGGGTCCGGCGCTCGCACTCCACTCCGGCTCCTCGGGAAAGCTTTTCTTCTTTGCCGAAAATGGCTGAGAGTGGACGGACCTCCCAGCCCCAGCTGCCTGGGGCCTGGTGGGGAGAGCAGAACGCCCAAAGGAGAGGACAGTGGAGTGTTGGTGCACTGTGATGTAGAGCTCAGCTTAAGTCCCGATCTGAGCGAACCTCTTTCTTTCCACCAGAAACAAGTGTGGGAAGTTTACTCAGAGACGTGCCGCGACATAAGCAAAAGCCGAGGAGTCCACTTGAGGAGCAGCAACGGAGAACACCGAGATCGTCGAGGGAAGAACCGCAAGTCGACACCTAACGCCAAGGTATGGGGTTTTGCCCATCCCAAGTGATCTGGCAGAAGATACTCCCACTATGCTCTCCTCAGTATAGTTTTAGATACACAGAGTACATAAATATTAGCATTAGCAAAAAGTGCCATGGTTGAACTGTTTATTGTATTCACCATTTTAACAATGCTGGTGACCTTAGTATGTCTCATCTTGGGAATAATCGCAGCACATGCTTTTTATAAAAGAAGGCAACCATTCTAATAAATATTTTGAAAATGCTTTTAGTATCTTTCTTGTGTTTACCTTGGATGCGCAAGAGTAACTAACAAAACGGTTAGATTTGTTTGCACGGATTCCATGGGGATAAGTGTGTCATGTTCAAGGTTGACAACAACATTTTTCCCTGTTCTGTTTAGGGGTTGGATGTGGTACCGTGAGCTAGCCACAATATGACAACACTTAACAATGGTATATGTGGAATGAGTATATTGTGAAGTCTGCTTTGTCTAATACACAGTCCTGATATATTTGTAGGAATCGTATAACAAGAGCATGTTTATTTGTGAGCCTGCCTGTATGACTGAGCATGTGTGAATGTGAAAGTGAGCAAGAGTCAATGACAGGTAGAGTAAGAATGAGTGAGACTGCGTGTCATTAAGCGAGTATTAGTGAGAGTAGGAGTTATTACAAGTGAGTGGGTGAATGAGAATGAACTAGAGTGAGCGTGAGAAGTGTTAGAATATGAGTGAGGATTGGTGACAAGTGTAACAGTGAGTGACAATGAGTGAATGAGACTAAGAATGAATGCGAGTAAGAGTGCGCGCATGAGGGTGAGCAAGAAAGAGTGAATATTAGTCAGTATGAATAAGAATGGGTAACAGCTTGTGAGAATAAGATTGAGTGAGACTGATGGAGTGAGCATACGAATGACTGCAAGTAAGTGTTAATAAGTATGAGTGAGTTAGATTAGAAATGAGTGAGCGAGGAGAGTAGGAGGGCGTACAAGAAAGTGAGATTCAATGAGTACAGGTGAGGGAGAAGGATAGTGAGTTAATATAAGACAGCTTGAGTGACAATGTGGTATAAAGCTTGTGAGTCTCACGTCTGCCGCTGTACCCGACTTAATGATGGTAATCCTTAGCCTGCAGAAGTAACAATGGTAAAATACTGTTGCTGCCATGCTGGCGGCATTTGTTAGCATGACAGACATGTGATAAAATACTGGCACTGGTATACTAGGGGTATTTCTTGGCATGTAGGGCAACTGTGGAAACAAATGCTGACACTGGCATATCTGACAAAGCTCTTGGCAAGGGAGCAACTATGGCAAAATGCTATCACTAGCTCACTGGAGTGGTGTAATTTATCAAGGCCTATGAGAGTCTGGCAGAGGTGGTGTGACCTCTTAGCGAGCGTCAACTCTTGATTCCACTGAAGAAACTGGTCAAATTGGGTTCATCTCTCATCACACAACTGGGTGTGTTGGGTGATGCAGGAAGCTGGTATGAATGTTAAGAAGTCTGGAGCACACGTATCTAAGGATGACATGGCATCTAACAAATGAGGTGGCCAGGTCTTCCAATTACACATTTAATACATTTAATTTCAAACTACTGAGCTGGCCTCACTAGTAATGAGTAAACTTTGAACTAGCATAATCCGCACCTTTGGTCCCGACACAAAATGTCAAATTTTCTAGCTAAGTTTTAATTCTATTATGGACACGGAGGCAAGGATTATGCCCCCTCAAACTATTGCATATTCTTTTACCCACCCTATCAGGAACTAGAAGTATAAGTGGAGAATTGAGTCTTTGCTGGACGGATCCTCTTTCCATTAGGTATCTTGTTAGGTATCTTGTTATCATTTTATGAATCTCCCTAACTGTAGTGGACGCATGAATTTGCTAGTAACGTTTCTCTTAGCTACTGATCTGCAAAGTTTTTGCTGTCTTTGACAGTAATTAATTTTGTTTTATTAACCCAGGAAATTATCAGTAGCAGGAACAGGACAGACACTCTTGAGTACACAGCGGATGTTGTGTAAAGAAAGAGGGGCTGGAGGAAGTCAAGGAGCCTCTTTATGAGATACAAGGAAGACGGCTGTTCTTTACCCCGGGTTCAGTGGTGGCCAATTGCCTGCTTCATGAAATGCATCAGTGTTTAATAAGACTGGTAGAAGAATTACTGTTGCAATTGCCATGGTTGGTAGAGATGCTGCTGAAAATCTCCTCAGGAGGATGATGTGCCCAGTCCTCTGGCACCTTAACTACACAATACCAAAAGGTCTTGAAATCTCGGTTTTTGCTTTAATATTCTTCTGCGGGGCCTGGTCTATTTGGCCACAGAAGGCGGCCTCACTTCAACGGGCATAACTAATAACTTTTTTTTTACTTTTCCCCTAAAAGATGTCTATCTGAACCGACACCAGTGATTAAGAACGGCTACTCCTGCTGACTCGTTTACAGCCACTGTTGCCATCTCACCCTCTTACAGGATAATCTGCCTCTTTCCTCTTATCCTCTGGAATCGTGTCTAGATAAGGGGCAATGTCTGACCCTTTTCTGGCAGTCGAGAACTGACTACCCTAATGTAGGTGGGTGGCAATGATGAGACTTTATTCGCAAAGCAAGCCATTCTCTGGTCTTCACTGTCGAAAGCAGACAGATAGGAAGATGTAGAATATGGAGACCACCTCTGGGTTGCCTACATCACTACAGTTTGCCTTGAATTACTGAAGGCTTTATACTTTTAACAAAACTTCCCTCTACAGCTGCCATGGCTGCCGCTGTTAGCATGATTTTGACTTCTTCAGGACATAGGCGATGTTGTCAAGTGATGGAGTAAAAGCTCCAACTGATTAAGCAACATACCTGTCCCAGTCTGCTCCAATGCCAGCCTCTGTACATTCTTTCATCTCCCCTTCTTCCTATTCCACCCTGTCAATATATGTTTCAGCCTATAAGAGGCAGGACATGTGACATGTGGTGGTGGTTACTGAGGAGGATGAGAATGCATGGTGGTGGTAGTGACTAGGTTGCAGAAACCATTCCATATGGTCAGTAAGTCTAGTGTTTAAGTCATGCATCACATGCTGATGGACATGTATTGGGTGAACATGGAACTGAAGAATCAGTGGGTCACAGTAATGACTGTGTTCATAAATCGGGTCATAAAGCACAAAATGTTTGCGGTAAATATTGCCAGTGCCTTGATTTCAGATGAGAGCGAGAGTAATATTTTTCACCACAATTACAGTAATCTTGTATGTGAGGGACAGCATCCTCAACAGGGTGACTTCTGGTCTGCATAATGGCCATCAAACTTCTACTTCATCTGCATATTGCAACTTTGCTGAAATTTGGGGGGGGAGGGGAGGTGGCTGTAGAAAGGATCCTAAAGTCCATCATTTTTTCACTTGATGGAGGTATCCTTTGTGTGGAGGATACAGACTTACCCTTTGTTCGAGATTAATGGAATATGATCCTTGGTTGACTTTTGCTGTGGACCCACCAGGAGAGTAATCGATGGCAACATGGTTAATGGAGGTGGTGTAGATGAAGGGATTCATTGACAAGGATACCAATAAAGTAATGCAGAACTGAGCATGCTGATAGCAGCTTGGACTCGGATGATATGGGTCCCAAAGGGCTCTTTGTTGAGGAAGAGGTCTTTGCTGATGTGGAAAGCAACAAGGGTTGAACATCTGCACGATCAGAGGCAGTCTTTTACTATGTCTTTGGGAGGGGTTTCAAAGGGAATCTTCATAAAAGGCCCTTTTCGAGGTAGCTTGGCCACTGAATGATTCCTTATTTGCATATTTGTCCAGGGTGAAGGGTGAACACTACACAGATTCCTCCCAAAGGTGTGGGTTTCCTTAGCTATGGCTTTGTTGAAGTAATATAAGAGACAGACCTCAATCTTTCAAGATTTTGGCTGAGACGTTTCAAGAGATCATAGAGTCCTTCGCTTTACGCTTAGGATGTACGTGGCATATGCCCCCTTTGAATGGGCTACTCGAGCGCAGGTTTCCCACCCAACCACTATAGGAGCTACATGGACAGAAGTGGGCCTTTTGGAAGAATCAGTGAGGAACTATTCCAAGTAATACTTCCTGGTCCAGGCTCTAAAAACTATGTGCTTCCATAGTTGAGACAGCGTAAGCATTAGAGAAGCCCGGGAAGAGAAGCTGGTTGAAATACAACTGAAAAAAAATACTGAGTGTAAAGCAGATGCCAAAGGGCCTTTTGTCACACACAACTTGAGGTAGTAATTGGAGTTTGGGAGTTTCCCAATGAGGTGATCTATGATAGTATGGCAGCAGATTTTTAAATTGGCACTGTTTAAAAGGCTTTCAACCATGTTAATCTTAAACCTACAATAAGTTAATGTTAAATGTAAAATACTAATATAAATCACCATGGGACTCACAGCTTAATGAAAGGGAATGGATCATCCACGTCAATCTACGAAATATCCAATGCTGGAGAAGTTGACTATTTCCACAAAGTAAACTGGACATGACTCGCATCTCGATGAAAGCAGGGAGGTAACAAAGTGAAAGAGGAATAACGAGTCCCAATAGCTCCAGGATTTTAACTTTTGCATTTGCAAGTAATTTCAATCTTGTTTTAGTAGCAGTATACCGGTCATTGGATCCAATGACCGGGGCTAGACAGTGTTTGGGGAGTCTATATTAAGCCACACTTTCATGCCTATTAAGCAGGGTAAGCATATGGGAGGTATATCATTCAATATAGTAGATTAAGAGACATTTTGAAGCTGCGTCTACTTTGAATGTAAATATTATGCTAAAACATCTTAGGGGAGAAAGTCTAGTTCAACAAATGTGCTTAGCCATGAATGATGAGGGTATATGTTATATTGGCAGACAGGAATGAGGACATACCCTTTTTTCTGTTGGCAGTACTTTTCTACAAAATACCGCCGTCTGCCAGGGTCGTAATGAGGGCCTAAATGTTCACCATACCTTGTCAAAGGTTTAAAAATAATAATTAAATATTTAACGTTTATTTACATTAATTGAATTAAATTAAACAGCAATTAAATAATTAAATGAAATAAGTACAAACAATGCACTTACCATGGGTTAGAGTTAGGGATAGGGTAAAAGTATAATGTTATAGATAGTTCAGCATACATTAAATTGAAATGAACAGGATTACATTAAAATGAAACACCACTGTATAGTTGTTTAGCTAACTACATGATATTCTTGATTCTGAAAATTCAACTTAGTGTAATTTAAATAAATGCAACAGAGTTAAGTAAATTAAATAAAAAACATTGCTTGATTGTTAGGGTCACATTTAGTTTAAGGGTAACGGCACAGTTTTTTACAAAATTAACTTTAATTTTTTCTTAATATCTTTATTGATATTTTCAACACCACAGACATTAGCACAAGTAAATACACAGAGCTCGGCTTAAGAGCCATCACTGCCATAGACACAGACAACTAACATAATAAGATGAGGTTACAATACATCTTAGAGGTTTCACGAGCAACAAGGTACGGTACACTGTTTCATAGAGTGATATGAACTTTATCTCACCAGGGCCCCAATCTTAGCATGTTATTATGCCCAGAAAATGTTCCGATTTAGGGGTGCCTCCAAAAATCCACATACATTTATCTTGACATACCCTTAGCCAGCTTGACAACAGTAAAGAATGGTTTGAGCTGCAATAGTTTGCAATTTCCCTATTAGCAATTAAAAAGTTCCATGCTGAGCAGTATCTTGGTCCCTTGCATTTACTTCATAACATTCACCAGACTCAATACTGCCACTTTGCATGAGAAGATCTAAAACAAAGCAAGGATGGAACGCTACAATTAATATCACCCACTGGCAGCTGCTCGAGCAGCATCCTAATCCATTGGTGTTTGCCCACTATGACACCTCAGTTTCGACCCAGCCATATGCAAATCAGTCTTGATCTTGTTCCAAAGTGAACAGTCCAGGCCGAACAGCCAGGCAAAGTTTCATGGTTGATGCTCCCTAATCAGAGCTGCGTCCAAACTGCGGTGGCATGGCGGGCAAAAAATAATTGTGTTGTGGCCCGAGAGTTTGCCAGTGGCTAAGATTAATTCAAGCATTTCATCCATCACTTTGTTTTTGATGACCTTGTGTTAGAAAGCAATACATCACCCCTTTACTTCTGATAGAACAGAAATAACGTATCAGTGGGGTCATAACATGACTATGCCATCTAGGATTGTAAGGAGGCACATTATCTCTCATTCTCCAAGACTTTCAGGTGTGCAGTATATCCAGTGTAGATATCTGAAATAAAACAATCCAAGCTGGGCTGAAATTGCTGCTAAGGTTACAAACCGAGTTACAAAAGGTGGGTTTGGTCTCTCAAATATTTACAATTCGTACTGGTGCACTAGGTTGCAGCAGTCAAATATATTTTCATTTTTTTTTTTACTTGTTTTTTATTCAGTGATCGTACATTACAACCCGTTTTGGTAATTATAGTGAAACTGCACCAGAATCATAAAGGTAAAGCTCAATGAGAACATGCAGTCATGTCGAATATACTGTGCAATATTCCGTTAGTTGCGAGTCCACGAGTCTTCCAGGCCTGCCCCGGAAGGGCGTCATTGGCCTGCGTCATTGTTTTCCCTCATGCGTGTCGCACCCACTGGAGTGTGGCCGTATAATACTGTAGGAGGCTGGCTTAGTGTACGGAGTACACCTGTAGGTGAGTCCAGGCAACCTTTAGCGATTGTGTTAGTGGCTCCAAATAACCAAAGATCTCATAGGGTAGCTGTAGAGAGCAGCTACGGCTTATCGGAGCAGGTGTAAAGCAACTGAAAATACCACAATAGTCAGTCAGTCAGTGACGTACACACAAGAAAGAACCACACGAGTGTTAGAAAAATAATGTATTTTTCATTAAAATACAGCTAACCAAAGATATACATACAAAATGGGATGAGAAAGTCACAACTAACCAAGGATCTTCACGACTGGGGAAGTACTAAAATACCAAAAGTAAGAAACCAGGTTTCCCCAGGCACCCATGTGCAGAGATGCTACCCTGGGTCAGTGCCAATAGGATAACATGGGGAATACACAGTTAGAGTTTGCGTGTTTCGGGACCCTTACCAGAGGACAAGAAAGTTTCAAGAGTGCTCCCACTAATGGATACCCAGAGAAGTGGAGTAAATACACCAGGGACCCCAGATGCAAAGGGGTGAAGTTGTGTTGGAACCTCCATTTGAAGTCAATGGGGACCTCGGTTGTTCAACTGCTACAGTGACCCGTGGACAAGTAGGTGGAACCCAGGTGTGGATTCCAGATGAGGAGCACCTGTGGAGAGAGGGGACAGAATCCAAGCCACCCGGAGTTGCCCAGGCCGAGGGGGTACAGGGGGGGCAATGCCCACACTTCTCATGGATACTTCACTGTAGGACAGACGCCTTGAAGATGCAGCTGTTGAGTCCAGGCAGTGCTGAGGGATCCCAGGAGTCCCAAATGTGCCCTTCAAAGCAGTCTGGTGGCGCTCAGGAGCATCCCTCCTACCACCAACGCAGTGAGACCTATTTCTAAAGGAGAGGTGGTAGCACCTCCCCTGTACGGGAAAGTCTTTGTTCTGCCTTACCCTGCCCGAACTGAGCTCAGCAGCAGGAGGGCAGAACAGTGTCTTGGGTTGGTGGCAGCACTGGCTTGCACGCAGACCCTGCAATGCAGCACAGGCAGAAACAGTGGATGCTCCAAAGAACCCTCATAGTACGTGGTATCATGCAACTAACACTGGAATTGGTGTAGTGTATGATTCCAACATGTTTGATACCAAATATGACTAGGTTCAGGGAAGCTATTATATAGTTGGACATCTTGTGATGACCAGTGCCCACTACATACCTTAAGATGGCTTTGCCGCACTTACAAAGCCCAGAAAATGGAGTCTGTGGTTTGTAGGAGTACCTCTGCTCAAGCAGGGGCGCCCTCACACTTAGAACCATGCACCCTGCCCTTGGGCTGAAGGGCTACCATAGGGGTGACTTACAGGGTCAGAGTGCAGTGACTGGGATATAAGGTAAACCTTATATCGGGGGTGAAAGGAAAGATGCATGCATCATTTCAAAGTTGCATGGGCTCCCACAGGTGGCATATTACATGCTGCAGCCTATGGATGGACCCCTGGTGTACCAATGCCCTGGGTACCTAAGAACTACATACTAGGGACTTACAGGGGTACACCGGCATGCCAATGGTGGGGTGTAAGAATTACTTTCCAACCAACTTTAGGGGCAAGAACACGGACACTGGGGTCCTAGTTAGCAAGATCCCAGTGTACTACAGTCAAAACACACGGACACCATGCAAAAAGTGGGGGTGACCATGTCAGAAAGATCCTAATTTCCTACACATACCATTAAACTTAAGATCATCAGGGTTTTTTTTTTTTAAGGAAACGTTCAAAACATTTCAAATATTACTGAACAGATATTGGTAAACCATTGTGGCAGCAGCAGGTTCATGTGTGTTCAATCCATTTATCATATATTGGGAGGAGGGTGAATGTGTGGGATCTAGGCGGTGGAATCTACTTGCAATCAATCCTCTCCCTCGTAACTGGAGGATCTCCATTGGGGTACTGCATGTGTAGTCAGAATATTGGGTCTCACCTACCTAATGTTTGCGTCTTTTTAACGATCCCCAGCCGCAGGGAGGGCCTTGTTCCATTTGTGTAGGCCAAAACACTCCGAGTATTGGGGGGCAGTTGTCTGCAAGTTGTTTATCTTGCAAAGTCTCACCTGGCTCCCCCATCTTCGCAGTCACACGCATATATCCAGTCCTACGCTCTCTCACATGGCCCCGTTCACCCACTCTCACATGTGCAGTCCGGGGAGCTGGGTCGACCCCTACAGCAGAGACCGGGGGTCGCATTTGCACTTGTCAGCCATGAGTGTCCAGAGGACATAGCGGGCTGTGACTCTCCACCTTCCAAACCCTCCAACAAATCTCTCCACATCTCCAGGTCCTGCTCTGCAGTGTGGAACAGTTTTAGTCTCCTCTCCTCTAATACTCCTCGTTCACAGATATCTTCTTTCCATTTCTCTAAAGTAGAGGGGGGGGGGACACGTACGGGGACTGAACCAATGTATCACAATACGGCGTTTGGCCATCATCAGGCCCAAAATAGCAAACTTATAACGTATACGGGTCCCCTTTTTGGGGGAGGGCAGTATACTCTGTAGGCCGTGTTTTATTGAGGACTCGATCTGGACTCTCATGATCTCCCAGTTCGCTCAATGTCTCATCCCACTAGCTTTGCAGCTTCCTGCATTCTCACGTAAAATGCTGGAATGACGCTGGTTCAAATCCGCAGCGGAGCAAAGATATTTTCTTTGAGGGACATTGCTGAAATAACAGCATGGGTTGTGACTAAAATAGAGTCCCTATTTAAGACTCCTTCTGAATCCTTTTCATTGTGTTAAATATCAGCATGCTGTATTTCCCTGTA
This sequence comes from Pleurodeles waltl, assembly GCF_031143425.1. NCBI lineage: Eukaryota > Metazoa > Chordata > Amphibia > Caudata > Salamandridae > Pleurodeles > Pleurodeles waltl. Next base: position 390,179,936 of record NC_090436.1, on the reverse strand, counting down.
CTTAGTCAGCGTCTAACACAGAAGACAGTTAGAAAGCTAAATCAGGATAATGAAGAAAGAGTGAGAAAGGGATATCAGTTTTTAGTCTGGTGTAACCCAGAAATTAAAGAGGGTCTTTAAGCCAAAGAGCCCGAGTCACAAATGTGAAATAACACCTTTGTGTAAATTTACAATTTTTTTCCTATTCACAAAGGTATTTTACGAGTCATATCTTTACGACTGTGGAGTCTCTGCACTCGTGACAGACTCCACACATAAAATGAGTTTCACCTGTAAAATACCTTTGTGAACAGGAACAAAATTGTAAACTTACCGAAAAGTGGAAGTTTACCTGTGTGAATCAGGCCCAAAGAGTATACAGCTGAGTGAGAGAAAACTTAGGGCCTGATTTAGAGTTTGGCAGATGGGGTTACTCCATCGCGAACGTGATGTATTTCCTGTTGTTCGTATTATGATCCCATTATATCCTGTGGGGACCGTAATACAGAGGATAGGGTATCCGTCATGCCTGCGGCAGAGTAACCCATCCAGCAAACTCTAAATCAGGCCTTTGGTCTGAAAGCTGATCTGCAAAATCCTTCCTACATCAACATAAAACTATAAGCCTATAAGAATCAAATGCATGCAAAACTGGAGCCAAACATATGCAAAAGTGGAGCCAATAAGGTCGATGATCTTTTAGGACTAAGTGTACAGAGCTGGATAAAGATAATGCAAGAATAATAGTTGGTAGGCTGTTTAAGGGATCATTTAAACCAGTTTTGACTTTTGCAGACACCTATATAATCATTACTGGAATCCAGGGAACCCCTTCTGAATAATTATTGAAGTACAAGGACCTGCCACTGAGACACCACTGGAAACCGGGGACCTTGGCCTATGCAATTTCAATTATTTTAACCACAAAACAATACACTAATGCCGAAATATTTATTTAATTCATAAACATCACAATTTCATTTGGAATGTTTTATCTTTTCTAGCTTCAATTAAGGCAATCCATCGTCTTTACGATATCCTGTTTGATACTATCAGAGGATACCATGTAACATCAAAGTCAGTATTGCTTGACTTTTTCAAACCCTGTTTTTTTTTATTTTTAAATCAATAAAAAAAAATCCTGAAATGAAAAAGAAGCTTAGATTTCAAGAACACTTAGGGCCTTCATGTTTTTGAGAGAGGCCCACCGTATTTCAAGATCTCCGCCACCCTGGCCTTCAGTGTATCCGTCAACAGCATAAATTAATGCCAAGTGTGCTCCACGTTTCTTGGCCCACTCAGCATTTTGTAAAATAAACTGCTTAGAAAGTCTGTTGCAGAAATTCAATGGCCTAGGCCCATGGAGTTTGATTCGTGTGTGAGGGCCATTGCTCATAGTCCCTACTTGTTTAAGCCTTGCATGACTGAGCTGGGAAGGGAAAATTCATTATAGCAGTCCTACCATATAGAGGGCGGGGCTACTGCCACTGGGACCAAGTGCCTCTGGGGAGAAGAGGACATCAGGTTAAGGGCTTCCGAAGGCAGAGCCAGCTGAAGTTCAGTTATCATAAACCCAATGGTTCCCTTAACATTAAAATAGGCTGGGGAACCGCATATCTGGTGGACAGTAGTTCTGCTAATCTATACAGTGTTCCTGCCGCACAAACTCTAAAGCGGTCTCCAACGAGTAGCTTGTGAGACACTAGTGGCTCTCGAGCTACACATAAGTAGCTCTCCTGTGTGTAGCCCAGCCTACAAAACTGAAAAGTTTATATTTAAAACATACATGTAAACTTGTCTGATGTGGTCAGTATTAAAATTCTAATAATATTCGTAGCTATGTATGATTTTCATCAACATAAGTAGCTTTTACTACAAAGAAGGTTTGAGACCCCTTGGTTCAATGAGCTTGACTGAACCAAGCTCCTTACATAATCCACTATTGTAGACAGAAACAAGCAATTATTTTGTTTCTCCAACTATTGTCTGCCTTGCTTGTGTATACAAGACGTTTGATTGTTCATTTTGGACAGTGGTTCTTAACCTTTTGACTTCTGTGGACCCCCACAATCATTGTTAGAATCCAGGAACCTTCACTAAATTATTATTGAAGTCCGGTGAGCCTCACATTCATTAATGGAAGCAGAGCACCACAGCTTAAGCAATTTCAATGAGTTGAACCTCAACACAATACACAAAACTACAGAACCAGTCATTTATTTAAACAAATACGCAAATTATGAACTACTTTATTAAGATCACAAACAAATATTTTTAAAAAAATAATTTCCATTTTAATAGGAAATTTGGGTCTTGTCTAAATTCAATTGAGGCCACCCATCATCCATGCTATATCCTGTTTGTTGTATTTACACTGCTGCCACGAGTCAATCTGAGGAAACCAACTTAATTTTTAGCCTCCAATTTTAAATTTCTTCACATTTCCAGAACGTTTTAAAGTTTTCAGCTTTACATTTTGTTTCTTTATTTAAGCACAGTTTGTTAGTATGTTGGTATTATTTGATTTTGCAGACACCCTGAAAAGGTGTTGCATACCCCCAGGGGTCCCTGGACCACAATTTAAGAATGGCGGATTTAGAACACTGCAAAATGGAGAGGTTCTTTAAAGACACCAGAGTAGCAGGGAGATATAAACACTACTGTGGGCCTGCTGCCATTTACATTTTATGCCTTAATCCATACCTAGCCTCTCTCTCTGTATGTGGCAATGTGCAAAGGTGTGAAAAAAGAAACAGAATGAGAATGAATGTGTGCTGTGGGAAAGAGAGGATGTGGTCCCCTTACTTCCATCACATTTCACACTGTCACTGGTATGCAGAAGCAGAGATAACTACAACCACAGAAGGAGAATCTGTCCACTCCCTCTCCTTTGCCTCTGACCTGTCGAACTAAACAATCTGACAGAATTAATTGATAGGTAAGGGCTGTAGAAGCTTCTCCATTTCCCTTCTTTCACAGGTCCTACTGCCAATATGTGTTAGTTAATGTTGGGACCAGGCACGTAGCTGTAAATGTCACACGTACTTAAATGGCAGGTATAACACTGCTGCAGGCAACGGAGCTGTATTTTTATTATTCTAATAAATGAACATTTAATTTCAACACAAAAGGTGCACTTTAGTATTGTTCAAAGTTCAAACTCGTACAGACTGCAGATAAGCACTATATTTACTAATAAAGGCAAAGCTTAAAAAAATGATTAACCAACATAGTGGGGCACTGTAATTTGAAATAAATAGAAAGAATGTAAATTGAATCAATTAGCAGTAATAATGGGAATATGTCCACATTATCCAGAAAACGGTTTCGTTTTGAAATGAATGTTTCGTACTTCAATATTTTTGCTGGCCACGTTCTTCACAACAGCAGGAAATAATTCAGAAGCATTTTTTCCCCTCGAAATCATCTGAAAGAAGGTAAGCAAAACTTTGTTCAGAAATGAATTATTAAACACATTGACTTCAAATAACTTCAACAAGTTAGAAATATACAGTATTCTTCAAAAGTGTTTTGCTAAAAATAATACTTTGAGCTTGGAAAATTCACCTGCACGTTAACTGAAACATACTTTAGGCATATGGTTCTCTTATACAATCAACTTTATGAAACTGCTACATGGCTTTTCAAAGCTACAGCGTTTTGTTTTTTTAAGTGGGCATTCTTGCAGGCCTGCCTGAGCTTCAACTACAATGTCGTGGAGAGTGTCCAGTGCAAACTCTCCAACCACCCACACAGGTTTGTTCTTCACACTCTCATACTATCCTCCATTCTTGAAGATACACCGTGGTAACAGCTTACACAAAGGAATAAGACAGGCATTCACGTGGTCGACATGCACATTTTGCTTTTGGTCAAATAAGTGGAAAGACCAAAAAAGGGCAAGAGAGAGAGATACAGCGAGCATCTGTGATATGGTTATCGATGGCTTACTTGTATGGCAAGCCTTGGTTCTATTAGCGCAGAATGGAGAAAATATTTCAATGACTGACATGTGTATCTTAGGATTCCTGGGCTCATGGTAGCACCGACTGTCATGTGAGAAGACCAGGGAACATGGCACTGACCGGTATATCATGTGAACATATTTGAGCACCTTGTATCAACTAGCAGATGGGGAGCTTACCAGGTCGAATGACACTTGTATTTGGGACAGACCTCTCAAGGGTGGGAAAGAAGGTGAGGTGGATGAAGTTCAGGTATAATAACCAGCTGCCACTCGCCCCACACACAGGTGTGCAAACAGGAGCAGGGCAGTAGTTTACTCCAAAAATCCCTCAGAACCCTAATCGGAAGACATATCCCAGAGTACTGCAGAGGACCTAGTCCTAGATCAATTTTGGAGAACATGCAATGATACTGCTTCACCAGGCTAATGTCCCTTGCCATCACAATCTACCGAAAATCACTACAGCATCAAGCTGCGACAAGAGGCCCATGCTGAGGAAGGGCCAAAAGGTGTTAACCTTGCTTGGATGCGGGTATATGTAATTTGGGCTATTTGATATCCTTTGCTTGGCTAAAGCTTCCCTTTGAAGACAATGGAAGAGACCAAAAAGGACAAACGAGGTTGACGTAAGGTGGTCGCACTGTATCTGGAATAGAAGGGCCAAGTATAAGACATTGCTATAATGAGGACATCACTTAGCCTGAGCTGGGGAGTCAGAGTTTTCTTGGCAGGGATACAGCATTTCAGGCACTTAACATACTCTTTCCCTCTGGTTTCTGCTTGTGTGCAACAACTAAATTACAACTCCAGCCCACTTTGCAGGCAAGGTAGGTATCCCTGACACAGGTAAGATAAGCAGCACACTTTAGGGACTATAAGGAGGTTAGGGTGTCTAGGGACGAAGGGTGGTGGAAAAGGCACTTCAAATCCCTCCCACCCACACCCTTTTTTGTATCCATTTTGGGCCCCTTTTGCCCGTAATGGCTGTCTGCAAAGAAGAGACAGAAGTCTCCAAGAAGTTAACTAGAGTGCAGCTCTCTTCTGATTTTCACAGCTACCACCTGGACTGTAAAGTTCCTGTCACTAACCTGCTTTTGATCAAACAAACTAGAAGGAAACAAACCAAAATAATGAGAAAGCACATGACAGCGCTACGAAGCGTGTGCGTGGGGCAGAGAATTCAGAAGTAATTTCAATAACGTCAAATACGGAAAACTAAAAACATCTGAAAAGCTGAGTTCCGAAGAAGATTGTAAGCGACCCATGCCCCTATCCCCCTGTGCCACTGAGTGCAGTAACCCACTCAAGGAAGTTAATTCAAATGACCACAATCACATAGCACAGCACAATACAAAGTGTTCAATCATAACATTAAAAAAGTGTAGATTTCCATTATATTGTCAAGGTAAATGTATAGAAATACACATTTAAGCCTTCATTTCAATGTAAAATTGCCTCTTTTTGGGATTACCTCTCTATTGAGAGTTCCCTCTCGCATATATTCCTTTGTAGTGATTAAATTAAACTGTTATGGAAGGAAGCAAAAAAATATCAAAATAAATATTTAAGAATCATTCAAAAGTCAAAACCTCTCTAAAGAACGTACTCCTCAACCACTCAATTGCTCTTGCAGCAGCGTAATTGTTCAGGTACTGGAAGAAGGGAAAGTATCTAAATTACCATTTCTGGTTATTTTGGGTAGGTTATGTGTGTAGGTTTTTGGCTAAACATTTGAATACGTCGAATCCTTTTATACCAGGGCTACCCTGATTGCTCATAAGGGAAAAAAGATTATGCCTGTTGTGCATGCCTCCTTTTTTTTGGTGCCAGCTTTGAAGGGTAATGCACATTATTAAAAATAGTTGTTTGCTCGATTTTGTTTATGTAAGTGGATCGCAGATTTAAAGGGGGTAGCGGTCAGGGAGGGTGTAAGGGTTAAGAAAAAGCAAAAAAATCAGACCTAGGTTCCAAAGGATATACATAACTCCTTAGGAACACTTTCACTTCTTTGCATGCTGGCAAAGTGCCACAAATGTCATTTACAAAAACAAATGCAAGTCATGAAAGGCCAAGCAAGTCCTCCCTATAAGTAAAACTGTAAAAAAAAAAAAAAAAAAAAAAATACTTGTATACTCAAAACAGCCACCTTATCCTTGAAACCAGAGATAAATTGGCAACAATACCCTACGATTAATGCAGTTGCAGGCATTGATTATTGTATTCCGTGCAAAGGAGTACACAATCTGTTGGTTACTTGGCATAGTCAAATCCCACCTTTACATTTAGGTGGCAAGTGCACACATCTGTTGATAGAAATCGGATTAGTCCATTCTTTCTATCTCTCTAGGCTCATTAACATACTGAACTATTTTGTATCCTGTCCACGAACACCTGCACGTTGTGCTACACTTGTGCAAAACATTTAAACAACGCAGTATTCAATACATTATGAAACTGTATCGATTAAAATGTACTGTTCATTTAAGTGCCCTAAATGTACAGACGGAAATACCGAGGAGTTAGTGAGAGGGATGGGAAATCTAGCAGAGGATGAAATTCAGGCAGTAATTCTATGGTAGGGCCAGAAGGGAGGATTATGAAAAAACGAAACCTCAACATAAACCACATTTTCCACAAACCCATGAAAATGAACTATCAAAAGATCATACTCTCTAGACAGCTAATACGCTGCCACCCAGTCTTAGAATATCCTATGCACATCTCTTTTCACTTCTTAAACGATTAAGTGGCTACCCCAGTGGCAATTATCCAAGCCTGAGCGAAATATAAAGTACGCCAATATAATTCGTATAAAATTGGTCACCTGTCAGGAGAAAATCACAAAATTACAACATTATCCCATGTTGCATAAGTAAGCCGCCATTAATGGAAAATTACAGCATAGGGACAACTCGAAAAACCAGAACATGCACGGTTAAGGCAGCAACTGTTTTTTTGTGCTGTTTTATTTTTTGCTAAAAATGTGTCCTTTCATCAAAAACTGACGGGAGGATGCATTTTGTGCTAAAACATAGCACTAAACGACAGATTTGCAGTTGATGTAATTATACGTAGTTTTTACGAACTTCAGAGTAATTAAGCGAAAGATAACTATCACATTTTGAACACCCCTACGTATATCCTGTTTGTTTTGTATTTTGTCAAGTAGGCCCTGATTGATTATTCATTAAATTACAGTGAATGGAGGTGAAACGTGCGTTCTTGGAAGCAGCAGATGTGTTTTATTTACGTTTTTCTGTGAGCTTTCAAGGAATAAGTTACATTATTTGGACTGTAGATGTTCCCATGATCATGTAACTGCTGGGTCTTCCAGACGATGGCATGCTGGAGCTCCTGCTCAGCAGGACGAGGAATACCTTCCAAGTACTGCAGCTCCGGTACCCAAGGGTCGGGGTTCTCCTTCTGTGGAGATTGAGCAAGTGGAGCAGCATCACCGTGACAGGAGTACAGGTGTGTTAATGGAAGTCTGCTGTCAAGCACTATGAAGAACAGCTCGCATGACTGGCCACTTAGCTCCCTGTCCTGCTAAGAGCCTGATTGGCAAAATGCCGTCAGCTATGAGCGGACCATGTCTGGACAAGAAACAAGAAAGATAGTCTACAACCTAGTGTTCTACTCACTCTTTTATAAGAACTCATACTCATCATGAGACTCGGTGGTGCAACAGTGCTTAAGAAACCACCTGACTGTGGCCGTGCTTGTCATGCTGTTGACAAACAGTGGGCATCAGAGCGCAGTGAACCTTCAGGCTGAAGCATCAGTACCGGCATGGAAATACACACTTATTTGCCCCACTGCTGTAGGTCCTACAAACAGAAACAAACAGACTAGTCTTGGTCATTCTTTAGGGCCCATTCTGAAAATCATGGCTGAGGGCATTTTATCCATATCTGAGGAACTCCGATAATTATCCGACAAGTTGGAAGAGCCACCTGTTGGTGGCACTCATCCAGTTCAAACAAGACATTGACACATGACTAACCTTTCAGAATCAACACTGCATCTAATGTCCAAGAGGTGACATTCAATAAAATAGGACAATCCTGCATTTCCAGGAACCTGGGTGTGAATTAGCTAAAAAAAAAAAAAAAGAAAAACAATGTCTGCACCAAAAGCGTCTAGAAATTAATCACACTGTGGTGTGACCAGAAGAGACACCAGTCAAGATGTTCCTCTGCTAAGCTCCGGGTTTAAGGCACACATCGGGGTAATAAAGTACCCGTTGAGCCATGAATCACCAAAATATAGCACGACCAAAAGAAATAAACCAGAGAAGACTTTGATTCAAGTTAAACTTACATATTTCGTCGCTAAGAGCACTACCTCATTGGCGGTTGGTGTCCTCTTACCCTCACCCTATTGAGCAAGTAGCATTCAAGGCCTGTATGGGTAAGGCAGCGCCTGAACGGCCTAGGCTCTCACATGGAGTCTGAACTGGTTGAAAGAGTTGGAGCGAGGCTTTTGGTGAGGTCTCAGCAATGATGAGAAGTCGAAGCTTGGATCCAGCAAAGTACCAGTTTCTTGCTACCTCCCTGAGCGGCTAAATAAGTGCAGTGGTGCAATGGCAGCATAGGAGGTGCTACCTTCCCAGTCTGAGACTGGAGGCTGGCAAAGAGTGTACTGGCTATGGTACAAATGAATTAGCAGTTCTTATAAAGTGTCAAAGTGCTTTACAATAGACAAAAGGTTTGGTGCAACCAGATGATAAGACAAGTAAATGGTAAAGGGTAGAGAATGAATGAGGTTTAGTAAAGGTATCACAGGACATTCATCAGTTCTACATGCAGAACTATAGACTGAATGCACAGCTGGGTATCTTCTGACACATTAACAGCTTAGGAGGAGGGAGCAACAACAGTCTCCCATACGCATTCATTATATGCACTAGGTAGAGATACACCCCGAGAATAATCAGAAGTGTCAACGCTATTACTAAAAACTGTCTCAGAGTCCATCCTTTGGTTTGGGTTGCAAGCAATTCATGTCAATCTGGAGAAGGTGGTATCTGAAAAGCAGTATTTTATTTACGTTCTGAAATGACTGTATAATTGCAATGTCCTGACATCTGGTGGCTATAAGCCTGGGTTACTCCAGGAGAAAAATTGCTTCTCTGGAAGGGCAGTTCATTGCAACACCAATGGATAAGAACTTGTTGCTTTGTTACACATCTTTCCACCCAAAGTCAATAAGGGACAACCTGCCAATAAGACACTTATTATAGACCGACCCTGTGAAGTGTCTCCTCTATTTACTCAGAACTGATGGAGCAGGTGTTCTAAAGACTACTGCTGTTTCTGTTTTCCATGGAAGCAGTTCCTAAAACTATTAGTGGGATAACATTGGACTCCCAATGCGAATATAAATATGTATCAGCAGCTATCTGGCTGGAACTTCATGTGTTGTTTCAAGTTGAGTAGGGGTGTCCCAATTCGTTTCCCCTCTTGACTCTTTTGTTGGATCAAGTTACATACAGAGAGCCCAACATGAGGGAGAAAGGGACTATGTGTTCTTCACCAACGTCTACATAAGTCACACTGAATAGACCATTTTCATCTCAATAGAAGATTATCCTTCTTGGTTGTTGACACCACAATAGATACCAGCATATTGTCAGACCATTTGCCAGTAAAAATGGCTTGAGAACTATCAACTCACACCAACAGGACTTAAAGCCAATAGCAGATGAGTGAAACAGTATTCCAAGACCATACTTCTGGGGAATCAATGTGTCACCTATTTAGGCATCATTTTGAACAAAATGCTAAACACGGGTTGCCTAGGATGAAGATTAGTGAAAAATGCATTTTACATACTTCTACCTTTTTGAGACTGTCTAAAGAAAAACAAATCTGCAGTTTGAAACTCAAATCCAGCACAATTGAACTACAACATATAAAAGCTCACAAAAAAATAATAAATCCTTAGAAAAGTTAGAGGAGAACTTAACTTCTCAGTGTATCCGTGTCCAAAATGTTATCACCTAAGAAGAGAGATCGACTATTGATTTATAAGCTTGGAAAACTGAAAACTTGAGAGTATGGTAAAGGTGGCACCATTCAAGAAAGCATTTTGAACAAATATTATATATTCTGCTCCTAGTACAAAGCTATGCAAATCGCAGGGGTGTAGTGAAACGCTACTGATTTCATATCTAGATGATTTTACATTGCCTCCAATTGGAAGAACTATTCAAATGGAAAGCCCCAAACAATGAAAGCACGATTAAGGGGTGGTTTTACATGTGAGAGGTAATTAAATGACACAAGCAGCCACGATCTTTCAAACATACAATAACTGTGACCAAAGAAAATGTGAAAATATAGATATCCTGGCCTTGAGACCTCTCATGTCTTTACTAATAGTATGAAACATTACGCTAGGTCGGCTACTCTTTATTTTATTTAGAATATACAATCAAGAATGTTAAGAGATGTGATTTGCATTAATTTACTAATTTTTGCTAAAATAACAGAACACAAGGTTTCCATTTGTAACATACCAATCGGTACCCTGAAAAAACCAACAAAGTTGTGATAAAAAATTAAAAGTGCCACTGTACACAATGGATGTTGTAATATAAGTGATGGCACCACAAAGTTACAGATGTAGAAATGGTACAAAATAATGTTTTCGTGTAAACAAGGTGCTACAAAACATGTTTGTGGGCGGGCGAGAGTGAGGTTGTGTTGATGGAGCAGGTCGGGCTGATGGAGAAGTGCTTCTATCAGTCAAAGACTTAATGAGTAGGAGTAACTAGTATTCACGTTACAATATGCAAGTAACACCAGTCATCTTGCAGTATGACACTAACAGTGAATTAACTAATTTATGTTCTTGAACATTTACATGTAAGGGCTGGACAGTACCAAATAGGTGCTGCTAATGCTTCAAGCTGGTTAAAGATTATTTAAGTCTATGACGTTTAGTGTGGCACTAGGGAAGTGAGAGGCTACGAGTACTAAGAATTCAAATGGACAGTTCAATAACAAGGTTGTCCCAAGGGCTCAATGGGTCTTCCATAAAAAGTATTTTTAGTTCACAGTTACCTGGCTACACAGCATCAGGGTGCACTGAATGTCAGACATTTGGAAGAAAATATTAGAGATATGGCTGATGGGCTGTCTAAAAACTTCATGGCCTCAGCAGTCAATCTGCAAGGTACTCACGTAGAGCCAGAAAAAAAGGAGAGAGAATGTAAAAAATATATACATATGTATCCAATTATAAGGTAGCTGTTGCAATTACATACATGGAAGTTGCACCCCTTTGTTTTAGCTAAGGTGTGTGCTGCAAGCGTATAGAACCCCAGTAATACATAAAGTAAGATCTCTCTAAAAGAGACAGACTAGAAAATAAACGAAAAGTATATGCTGCTCTGCAGTACTTGAGCCAGACTGAAAGTAGCGGGCCTCAGGCTCCAAGGGAAACTTACTGAAAGAAGGGGATACACGGCTCTGTAGGAGACCGTCTCTGTCACAAATTGATAGTGAATAAGCAAACCATCTCTCAAACAGCACAGATTTATATAAAAAAAAAGCCGGTGCCAATGGCTATGCCTGCGAAAACATATTCCACGCATCTCAGCTGCTGCAGGTCTAAAATGCTGAACTCAGGTGAAAAGGAAGAACACGTTTATTTAAAAAACAAGATCATTGGGGGGCGTGGCCGGGCCACGAAGAAAGTTGGCCGCCTAATACGAGAGCTCCACGTTGCGGCGAACACGGGGGCGGCGGGGGCACTGAGATGGCAAGAAAACATACTGTGCACGGCGACACCCGCTCCGACAACCGTTGTGCCCCGGTCTGAAGCCTGAAGACACCGTGAGGGCGACCGGGGAGCCAAGATCTCGCGACCTGCCCAAGTCCCTTCCTTCCCGACGGAGAGGGCCTGGCTGGAGGGGCGGAGCCGCGTAAAAGGAGAGCCGCACATGGTGCGGCCGTGGAACAGACTGACGAGCCACGGGACCGTGAGGAGTAGTCTACACGAGATACTTAGATCTCCCGAGGAGATCCGCAGAGGCGTCAAAGACTCGCATTCTACACGACAGTCCTGCAGAAGAGCCGGGACGACTGAAAAAGTGCAAACCAACGGAGACGGAGGTACGATCTCCCATCACCCTTCCCCCCGCTCTCCATAAACTGAAAACCACCGGAAGATCGGAACACCTCCCCCCCCCCCACAGAGATATTAAGCGCAATTACCTCTCCTCTTCCCCCCATAATCATTGAAGGAATAAGAGAGGACAGAGGAGACGCTAGAGGGGAATAAATGGGGACGAACAGGATGAGGTGGAGAGACAAAAAGAGGGGGCACTGTGGAAACGAAAGGAAAGTGTAAAGTGGAGAAAAAAAGGGGCAGAGAGACAGACGAGGAGCAGAGAGGCGACGACAAGCACATATACCGCACCACAATGGCAGAAAAGAGCCACTCCACAACAATGGATAGGATATTACAGGAAATCACCACTGTCAGTCGCCGCATAGAGGGGATGGACGCCTCTATAACTTCACTAACGCTAGAGACTAAATCCATGCGAGCTGAAATTGCAGGCTTCCAATCCAGAGTGACTGGACTGGAACAACGCATGGGATTCGTAGAGGCACAGACCACCATGTCTCGGGACCGAGACCAAGACCTCCTCTATCTGAGGAGTAAGCTAACGGACATGGAAGATAGGAGCCGGAGAGATAACATACGTCTACATGGGATACCGGAAAATGAAGAAGGCGTGGACGTGCAATCCTTCCTGAGATCTATCCTTCCAAAACTGACCTCATTGGACTTTGACCCACCGATAGAATTCCAACGGGCGCACCGAGTGGGACCAAAGCGCCCCGGCAACTCCTCAAGACCTCGACCAATCATTGCGTGCTTACTACGGCACAACCAGACTCGTCAAATACTTCAAGCGGCACGCAAACACGGACCCTTCCAACTGGATCAGTATGACATCCGCATAACCGCCGACTACTCTAAGGAAACAAATGACCGCAGAAATGCCTTCCTAGCTCTACGACCCCGACATCGCCAATTGGAGATAAAATACGGCCTCTTCGATCCCGCAAGAATGTGGGTCACTAAAAACGGAGTGTCTAAGGATTTCTACAACCCCGAAGAACTGCAACTATTCCTAGACTCCTTTCAACCCCAATCAATGGACTCTACCAGCACAAGCGGCTCACATGACAACGGAGGCGACAATGAAGGAAACCTACCCCCAGGACAGGAAAAGACGGACACAGCCCAATGTGACACTGGAGTCGGACAAAGAGGCAGAGACATAGAGAGAATGGTCAGATCTCATGATGACAGAGGCCAAGTATTGCACGCAGTGGTAACTCACACCCAGCTGTCGAAAGGGACAAATCTCGCTCTCCATTGAAACCAACGGCTATGCCCCCCTGAGAAGAAGACATGATTCCACACACAAAAAAGACATTTGCCTAAACCAAGACAATCGTAGAAGATCTTGAACTTGGAGACGGATGAGTACCCAATTAGTTCATACAAATGGTTGCCTTCTTTATAATTGTTTATAATTGCTTATGATCGTTAATATAGTCGTCTACACTTGACATTCCAAAAGCACACATACACTGTAACCCGGTATAAGGTCTTACAATGGGTAAAAACTGTTACTCGCCCTGGGTGTATGACAGAACACACATACCTACGTAAGGACTAGACTCCCTCCCCTTCTCCCGGACTCCATAAGAGCCTAGACCAGGACCTACAGGACCGCAACTGGGATATAAAAGGATATTCTAATTTATCCCTCGAGACACATGTAACATAATACGACCCATTGAATATCAATAGACCTGTTAGCACCACACACCAAACCCACACAAAAAAAAAAGCAAAATAGCATAGTACAACTACACGGGACCCCATGCATCAAGGTATCGCAACACATATAAGGTACATACCCTCCATCCGGGATGTACTCAATCGCTCACAGATCATTCACCACGAACGCCTGCGAACTCCTTCTAGAAAGGACGACTATAAGGACAATAAGCACCACACTACTAAACGGTCGGCACCCGTTTATCATACACCCCATAACAGTATTATGAAGTAATAATACCTGACAGGACATCGGCAAGGAGGCAGGCCACACAATGCTCTCGCACGCCACAGAACTATGCTGCATTCACTGCCCACCGCACGACACATAGACCGATACCCAGATCCACAGCTCATAACATAACAAAGTAATACCAGCCACAAGGATGTGTAATGTTAATAAGAATCAATAGGTTATAAAAATGTTGAAACAGATAAAAATGTGATGTTGGGGCGAGGGAGAGGGACCCGGGGTATACTGTGTACCTGAAACTCTGCACCTCTATCCACAAAGGTACTATCGCTATATAACTCCGCCCGCCCCCCCCTTGCTGCTCCCACTCCCTCCCACTCCCTCCCCGCCCCAATCTTCCTAATTGAATACCCTCTCCTCTCTGTAAACCCTATCCTCGTCTGACAATACCACCGCAGGACCTCTCACCCCCCCCCCATTACACCATTCATGTACACCCTCACCTCCCCCTATTTCCAGAAACACCAGAAATCATGTAATATGCACCAAGCCCCACCCTGTACAAACTTTTCCCGACCATCCCTTCCTCCTCCCCTCCAGCCGGCTGCCACCTCTCACAAACAGATAACCGTAACCTACGGCAATACTACCTAGCCACAAGATAGCTAACTACCCTTCCACCCTCCCTACCCCCAATACCACATATCCTAGTCATATAAACGATCAAACATAACATGACAACCATCACAACCCAACGGCAACATGCGTTAGACTTGCTCACTGACCCTCAATACACAGCTAAGATCCCTACGCACCTCATTGTCGTTAACATGCGGATAACCGACTGTCAACTGCCCTTCCCCTCCCGGCGCTCCCCTACGCCCCCCCCGATAGGGACAATCCCGTCGACACGTGAGCCCCGAGAGGAACCGGACCCGCCGTCTACAGAACTAGCTAAGGAGGCAGGTCCTCCAGCCTTTCCCCCCTCTTCTCCTACATATTTCGCCTCTTCCCCCCCCATCTCCAACCTCTACCTTTTCTCTCATTTTCTCTTCCATGGAGTGAACTTCCGACCCCCGCCAGCTGCACCCCCTCCTCCCATAACCCATTGTATCATAACAAACACAACTCTTATTTGAACAAAAGAGTTAGGTGACACTCCCTCCCCCACCCCTCCCCTGCTAGGGTTGACACTGAAACAAGCGTGACCCGGTACACCTGTTCAAAGATGTCGAGAAGAACTCTCCAAGGGATACGGCCACTACGTATCCTCTCATGGAATGTACATGGCATGACAAGCTATGTTAAACGCAAAAAAATATTATCTTACCTTCAATCCAAAAAAACAGACATTGCCTTAAAACAGGAGACCCACCTTGATACTTTAGAATCCGACAAGCTTAAACGGGACTGGGTAGGGAGGGTCGTTCATAGCTGCTGCCAGGCGAACCAAGAACCTAGGAGCAGTACACCTCGCAAGTGCGGGGTGGCGATATTAATACGAAAATCTCTCCCGATTACAATCATTAAAACATGGAGCGATACAGAAGGAAGATACACATTCGTTAAACTAAAAATAGGGAACACTTTCTTATGCGTGGGCTCCGTCTATGCACCAACCGGTTCAAAACGCACATTCTTCCTACAACTAAATTGCATCTTGACAGAAATCCGGACAGCCCGGTATATAATCGGGGGAGACTGGAACCTAGCCCAAGACGCAATACTGGACAGACAGGTGATATAGGCAACAACCATGATAGAGCTCTTCTGAGGGATATAACGACGGATGTCGGCTTAGTGGACTGTTGGAGAATACAACACCCGAAAGACAAGGAATACACTTTTTTATCGGCCGTCCACAGCACCCAATCACGCCTGGACTATTTTCTGGTGTCACACACTGTAAGCCCCGGAGTGCTGGATTCCAGTATTTTAGACAGTGGCCTTTCAGACCACTCCCCAGTACTAACTCTGATTCAGATAGGCTTGTCCCCTCCGGGCCGAAAACCGTGGCGCCTGGCCGTGCGCAGATATCGCTCCCCTCAAGGGAAGGAACAATTAAGAGCACACGTATCTACATATATGACAGAGAACAAAGATACAGTGACCTCCAAAAGGATCTTATGGGCAGCTGCAAAGGCGACACTGAGAGGCAATATGATGTGAGACGCAGCATTGGCCAACAAGGACAGAATTGCCCGTCAAACCATCCTGGAGACCACAATCCAGAATCTCACTAAACAGTACACTACCCAACCGTCCCCTAGACTACGCCGCTCCTTAGAACAAGCCAGAATAGCACACAATGAATTCTTCACGTCCCAGGCAGAATTTGCACTACAAAAACTGCGAGACCGTCATTACGAACAAGGAGAGAAAGCAGGACGCCTCCTAGCGGCCCAGCTCCGACAAAGAGAGGCAGCTTCCGCCATTTCGGCCATAACATCCCCATCGGGGGCAGTGCTAACTCGCCCACAAGATATCGTGAACGAATTTGCTAAATACTACCGGCACCTTTACACGCCGGAAACGTCGTCCGATCAGACACAGATAGAGACATTTCTTAGGACGGCCAATCTACCCCGCTTGTCGGAAGCAGGCAGAACCCTCTTAGACGGTGATATAAGCAGAGAGGAGATAACACAAGTTGTAACAAACCTCCCCTATCATAAATCTCCAGGAGAGGACGGATTCCCTGCAGAATTCTATAAGTGGGCCGGAGAAGAGGCAATCAACGCAGTCCATGGAGCACTAACCAAAGCATGCCAGTAAGGCTCCCTAGGAGCCTTATCCAACAGGGCCACAATTGTCGTTCTACCTAAACCAGGGAAAGACCCCCTTCTCTGTGGCAGCTATCGCCCCATCTCCCTCTTGAATGGAGACGTCAAACTCCTAGCTAGCATTCTAGCAGCACATCTGAGTAAAGTGATACCATCTTTGATCCATAACACCCAAGTGGGATTTGTACCCGGCCGCTCCTCCAGAAACCACATGCGCACTCTCTATCATACACTACTGAAAGCTCTAAATATGCCCAACGAAGCCCTTGCATTATCCCTAGACGCAGAGAAAGCATTCGACCGCATCGAATGGCCCTATTTATTCGCCACCATGAAACACTTTGGCCTAGGAGAACAATTCATCTTTAAAGTCCGCTTATTATATGACCACCCTTCAGCACAGGTTAATTGTGGAGGTTTCTTATCAGACCCCTTCCCCATTGGAAGAGGCACTCGTCAGGGCTGCCCCGTCACCACTCCTATTCCTACTTGCCATGGAACCCTTGGAAGCTACTATACGGAACTCCCAAAAGATAAAAGGTATCCAAATAACCGGGGGCTTATCTAAAATCTATCTCTACGCAGACGACATCCTACTAACCCTGACTGACCTAGAAACATCCTTACCCACACTGCTTTCCACCATAGAGGAATTTGCGCCTATATCTGGATACCGGGTAAACTGGGACAAAAGTGAAGCACTGCCTCTATCCCGCATGACAACGAGAGCAGCAGTGCATGGTCTGCCATTCCAATGGACGCCGACTCACCTTAAATACCTAGGAACGTATATCAACAGAGGCCTGGAACATATAGTTAGAGATAACCTAGATCCCCTTATATCAAAAATGAAACTGGATTTTGCTAAATGGTCACTACTGGGTCTGTCAATGTGGGGAAGGACTCAAGCAGTTAGAATGACTACTTTACCACGCTTTACATAAGTCTTGGGCATGCTCCCCCTACAGGTACCCCTCCCGATACTTTGTTCGATTGACGCATCTATGAGGGCCTTTGCGTGGGGCTCCCTCCGCCCGAGACTGAAGCCGGCAACTATCCTAGCCCGACGTCCCTATGGAGGTTTAGGCCTACCCTCAATAGAACAATACTCACTAGCTTTACAACTTTCACAGTTAGCATACACTCTCCCAGATACGCCGGATCCACCACAATGGGTGGTCACAGAGAGACTCCTAAGAGGGCAGCACACGATGGGAGGGGTATACACCGACCATCCCTCCCTGCCTAACCCCATCCTCAAAGCAACCGACACAGCATGGCGCAGAGCCCATCGCCTGATGGACATACATCCCTCTCTACACGCCCAGGCCCCTATAGCGGGGAATAAAAACAAAAATAGGAGGGAGAACCCTCTCTAGGCCCCAATGGACTGAGGCAGGAATCCATAACATATCCCATATAATAGACGGAAATAACTTACCAACTTTCGCCTCTCTCCAGGAAGAGTTCGGCATCCATAGTAACCAAGAATGGAGATACCTGCAGCTCAAACATTGTATGCTCAGCTCACTAGGGGCTCCCCCATGGACGTGTAAAACCTCACCCATTGTTACTTACCTTCAGAAATGGGGCCGGCACAAAGGCGTTATGGCGGGCCTTTACGCCGAACTAACAAATCATCTCTACTCGCAACCCCTCCTTGAACGTTTACGGTTAAAATGGCAGGATAGACTTGGGTTAACCTACACAGAAGAAGAATGGTCAGACATACTAGAAGCCCTTGATAGGGGAGTACGCGAAGCCCGACTAAAATTCTGCCTATTTAAATTTCTACAAGATTGGTACTGGACCCCCGTCAAACTTTTTAGGGCTGGATTGCTAACACATGCAAAGTGCTGGAGATGTATAGAACCCCATTGCGACTTACTCCACATCCTATGTCACTGTCCGACGATTCACCCCTTATGGGATGCAGTACGTCATACCCTGCTGGATATTATCCAGATCCCAAACCCGACTCCTCCATCACTTATTCTCCTACATGACATACGCCTATTCCCCTCCCTAACACGTGCCCAAAAAAGGTTACTACACACTGCATTTGCCACGGCCAAAATATGTGTACGCCGGCACTGGAGGGCTAGCACTGCCCCCATGCCGACAGAATGGATGACTGCCATGTATCAAACAGCCACCCATGAACGAGTGATCTATAACTTACAGGACCAAACAGAACAATTTGAGGAAGTCTGGCATCCATTTTTGACAAAGTCATAAAACAGCTGGCGGAGGGCCAATGACCAAAGGTTTGAGAGAAATAATGATCCCCCTTATAACCCATATCGTTTACTTCCTCACACCTCCCTCCTCTATTCTTCCCCTCTCCTATATGACTGTTCACCCCACTCTCTCTCCTCTCTTTTTTCACTTCCCAGTTGTCCCACTTAGATAACTACATTAGACTAAGGATTGAACAAGCAAACATCTTCTCCCAGTCCCCCCATATAACCTATTCCAGGATACCAAAATACGCAAGAAGAACGTACAACTCAAAATAAGACTTTGTAATAATGAACAATCCGCTACGGACGGCCTCACCACCCCCTCTCCTATGCAGTCTCTTCTCAGCACCAATCCCCAATAGAGGCAGGAACCCTTACCCTCATGTCATCCTATATCAAAAAAAAAAAGGGGGCTCAAACCTTAAAACCGATCGTCCTCGAGGGAGAGCCACGACGGAAGGAGCATAACGGCTGACACGGGGACAATAAACCCCCCTCCCCTATACATCCAATAGTCCTCACATTCAGCAACCCCCCTCCCTCCCCTAACCCTCCTAATCCCCCCCTTTCTCCCCCTTTTCTCTTTATCTTCCACCACTCTTAACCCATAAGACACCCCTATTCATCGCTCCTTTGCTGCAAGACTACCATCCCGAATGTGCTTATGATGTCACACTTACTGGGCTAGAAATTGTCGTTAGATTGCATTCCTGTATGTACCCATTACAGAAATATTTAATGTGAAAAAGGAAAAATTTTGAAAATATTCACTATATATATTTGTACTGTTTTTACCTTTAATAAAATAAAGAAAAATTATAAAGAAAAAAAAAACAAGATTATTAAACGTGAAATTATGGGACCGAAATAATGGCAGAGGGGCTTTCATAGGTACAAAAATAAATAGTATCTTGACATACAAATAAATAGAAATAAATACCATTCGGGACCATTAGTTACCCATAAGCACAAGTATATGTCACGTACTTCAATAGAAACAACTGTCGCAAAATCTACTTCCACCACCAGAAGCTTTCACTTTGATTACATTTCCCGCGGGAGTTATGCCCATCAGGAGAGAGTGGCAGTAATTAGGACCATTACAACAAATTGCATGAGATCAGTTGCATTTGAAGAAGAAGATTCCAACACAAATTCAAAACAATGTACATGCAAATGCTTCAAAACTAAAGCTGTTAAGTCAAAGATGCATTCAATGATTCATACGAGCTAGTCATGTAAAGATAATAATTCTACCCTAATTGTACATTTTCAAATGAAATGATTATTCAGACATGTCTACTTACAGATGTACCCGCTTCGAGAAATTGCTAAGATAGACAATATTTCGGTTTCAAAATGAACATGTTAGGTGGAATATCCAGCTTATGACAAACAAAAGGACCAGACACAGAAAGCCATAGTTTATAACAATCATATGGCAAGGAAGACGTGTCCGAACCCAGAGCTTTTCTATGGGAGAGGCAGCCTTAACTTAAGAGACTTTTTCACTGCCAGATCATGTAAAACTTAAATACACATGTACTACTTATTAAATACCATGCACCGTATCCTATGGGCACATAGGGCCTACCCTAGGGGTGACTTACAAGTATTTAAATTTAAGTTTGGACCTGGCAAACATTTTATTTTCAATGGTAAATTTGCTGTTTAGAAGATGCACAGCTAGGCTGCACTGGCAGGCTTAAATGAAAATGTCACTTACCCAGTGTACATCTGTTAGTGGCATCAGTCGCTGTAGATTCGCATGTTTTGCATAGCTCGCCATCTGGTGTTGGGCCGGAGTGTTACAAGTTGTTTTTCTTCGAAGAAGTCTTTCGAGTCACGGGACCGAGTGACTCCTCCTTTTGTCTCCATTGCGCATGGGCGTCGACTCCATCTTCGATTGTTTTTCCCCCGCAGAGGGTGAGGTAGGAGTTGAATTGTAGTAATAGTGCCCATGCAATGGAGTGACTAAGTATGTACTTATTTAAGGTTGAAATGATATATATACAAATAGTTGAAGGTAACTTCCGAACTACTACAGGCTCCCGGGGAGGCGGGTGGGCACATGCGAATCTACAGCGACTGATGCCACGAACAGATGTACACTGGGTAAGTGACATTTTCAGTTCGATGGCATCTGTCGCTGTAGATACGCATGTTTTGCATAGACTAGTAAGCAGTTATCTCCCCAAAAGCGGTGGCTCAGCCAGTAGGAGTGGAAGTAGTCTGAAACAATGTTCTTAATACGGCTTGACCTACTGTGGCTTGTTGTGCGGATAGCACGTCTACACAGTAGTGCTTGGTGAATGTGTGAGGCGTAGACCATGTGGCTGCCTTACATATTTCTTGCATTGGGATGTTTCCTAGAAAGGCCATGGTAGCACCTTTCTTTCTGGTTGAGTGTGCCCTTGTGGTAATGGGCAGCTGTCGTTTAGCTTTAAGGTAGCAGATTTGGATGCATTTAACTATCCATCTGGCTATACCTTGTTTTGATATTGGGTTTCCTGCATGAGGTTTTTGAAATGCAATAAATAGTTGTTTAGTCTTTCTGATGTTCTTTGTTCTGTCAATGTAATACATTAATGCTCTTTTGACATCTAATGTATGTAGTGCCCTCTCAGCTACGGTATCTGGCTGTGGAAAGAACACTGGAAGTTCCACTGTTTGATTTAGATGGAACGGTGAAATAACCTTTGGTAAAAATTTTGGATTAGTCCTTAGGACGACCTTATTCTTGTGTAGTTGTATAAAAGGTTCTTGTATTGTAAATGCCTGAATCTCGCTTACTCTTCTTAGGGAAGTAATGGCGATGAGAAATGCAACCTTCCAGGTTAGGAACTGTATTTTGCAGGAGTGCATGGGTTCAAAAGGTGGACCCATAAGTCTAGTTAGGACAACATTTAGGTTCCATGAAGGAACAGGTGGTGTTCTTGGTGGTATAATTCTCTTAAGGCCCTCCATGAATGCTTTAATGACTGGTATCCTATATAGGGAAGTTGAATAGGTAGTCTGCAGGTATGCAGATATTGCTGCAAGGTGTATTTTAATGGAAGAGAAAGCCAGGTTAGATTTTTGTAAGTGAAGCAAGTAACCCACTACATGTTTTGGAGTCGTGTGTAATGGTTGGATTTGATTAATATGGCAGTAGCAAACAAACCTCTTCCATTTACTTGCATAGCAGTGCCTGGTGGATGGCCTTCTGGCTTGCTTTATGACTTCCATACATTCTTGGGTAAGTTGTAAGTGCCCGAATTCTAGGATTTCAGGAGCCAAATTGCTAGATTCAGCGATGCTGGATCTGGGTGTCTGATCTTTTGGTTGTGTTGTGTCAATAGATCTGGCCTGTTGGGCAATTTGATGTGGGGTACTACTGATAGGTCTAGCAGCGTTGTGTACCAGGGTTGCCTTGCCCAAGTTGGTGCTATTAATATGAGTTTGAGTTTGTTTTGACTGAGTTTGTTTACCAGATAAGGAAGGAGAGGGAGAGGAGGAAAAGCGTAAGCAAATATCCCTGACCAGTTCATCCATAGGGCATTGCCTTGGGACTGCTTGTGTGGGTATCTGGATGCGAAGTTTTGGCATTTTGCGTTCTCCTTCGTCGCAAACAAGTCTATTTGAGGTGTTCCCCAGAGTTTGAAATAGGTGTTCAGAATTTGGGGGTGAATTTCCCATTCGTGGACCTGTTGGTGATCTCGAGAGAGATTGTCTGCGAGTTGATTCTGAATCCCTGGTATAAATTGTGCTATTAGGCGAATTTGGTTGTGAATTGCCCAACGCCAAATTTTTTGTGCTAGCAGGCTTAACTGCGTGGAGTGTGTCCCCCCTTGTTTGTTTAGATAATACATTGTTGTCATGTTGTCTGTTTTGACGAGAATGTATTTGTGAACTATTATTGGTTGGAAAGCTTTTAGTGCTTGAAAAACTGCTAGCAGTTCTAGGTGATTTATATGCAGTTTTGTTTGATGTACGTTCCATTGTCCTTGTATGCTGTGTTGATCGAGGTGTGCTCCCCACCCTGTCATGGAAGCATCTGTTGTTATTACGTATTGTGGCACTGGGTCTTGGAAAGGCCGCCCTTTGTTTAAATTTATGTTGTTCCACCATAGAAGCGAGAGGTAAGTTTGGCGGTCTATTAACACCAGATCTAGAAGATGACCTGTGCTTTTGACCACTGTGATGCTAGGCACTGCTGTAAGGGCCTCATGTGCAGTCTTGCATTTGGGACAATGGCTATGCATGAAGACATCATGCCTAGGAGTTGTAATATCATCTTTGCTTGTATCTTTTGTGTTGGATACATGCGTTGTATGATGTTGTTGAAATTTTGGATTCTTTGGGGACTTGGAGTGGCTACTCCTTTTGTTGAGTCTATTATGGCTCCTAGGTATTGTTGTACCTTGCACGGCAGAATGGTGGATTTCGTGAAGTTGACGGTGAACCCTAGTTTGAAGAGGGTTTGTATGATCTGATTTGTGTGGTTTGAGCACTCTATTAACGAATGGGCCTTGATTAGCCAGTCGTCTGGGACACATGTATTTGCTGCCTTCTGATGTGTGCAGCGACTACTGCTAGACATTTGGTAAAGACTCTTGGTGCGGTTGTTAATCCGAAAGGCAATACCTTGAATTGGTAATGTATTCCTTTGAATACAAACCTTAGGTATTTCCTGTGCGATGGGTGTATTGGTATATGGAAATACGCGTCTTTGAGGTCTAAAGTTGTCATGTAGTCGTGTAGTTTTAGCAATGGTAACACTTCTTGTAGTGTGACCATGTGAAAGTGGTCTGATTTGATGAATGTGTTTACTATTCTGAGGTCTAGGATTGGTCTCAGCGTTTTGTCCTTCTTTGGTATCAGAAAGTACAGTGAGTAAACTCCTGTGTTTATTTGTGTGTTTGGTACTAATTCGATTGCATTCTTCTGCAATAGTGCCTGCACTTCTATCTCCAGGAGATTGGAATGATGTTTTGTCAAATTTTTTGCTTTTGGTGGTATGTTTGGAGGGAATTGTAGAAATTCTATGCAATAACCATGTTGGATAATTGCTAGAACCCAAGTGTCTGTAGTGATTTCCTCCCATGCTTTGTAATAATGACCTATTCTTCCCCCCACTGGTGTTGTGTGGAGGGGGTGAGTGACATGTGAGTCACTGCTTAGTAGTAGGGGTTTTGGGGCTTTGAAATTTTCCCCTATTCCTAGGGAATTGCCCTCCTCTATATTGTCCCCGAAAACTTCCTCTGTACTGTCCCTGGTAACTGGACGGTGTTGCCTGTGAGGTGCTGGCTTGTGTGCCCTGACCCCGAAACCCCCCTCTAAAGGGTGTTTTACGGAATGTGCTGTAATTCCCTCTGCTCTGCGGGGAGTAGAGTGCGCCCATGGCTTTAGCAGTGTCCGTGTCCTTTTTGAGTTTCTCAATCGCTGTGTCCACTTCTGGACCGAACAGTTCTTTTTCGTTAAAAGGCATATTGAGAACTGCTTGCTGAATCTCTGGTTTAAATCCAGACGTTCGTAGCCATGCATGCCTTCTGATAGTTACAGATGTATTAATTGTCCGTGCAGCTGTATCTGCAGCGTCCATGGAGGAGCGTATTTGGTTGTTTGAAATGTTCTGTCCCTCCTCAACCACTTGTTTTGCCCTCTTTTGTAGGTCCTTGGGCAGATGTTCAATGAGATGTTGCATCTCATCCCAATGGGCTCTGTCATAGCGCGCAAGTAGTGCCTGAGAGTTAGCGATGCGCCACTGGTTTGCAGCTTGTGCTGCGACTCTCTTACCAGCTGCATCGAACTTGCGGCTTTCTTTATCTGGGGGTGGTGCATCTCCAGATGTGTGGGAGTTGGCCCTTTTCCTAGCTGCTCCTACAACGACAGAGTCTGGTGGCAGCTGTGTAGTGATGAAAACCGGGTCTGTAGGAGGCACCTTATACTTTTTTTCCACTCTTGGTGTGATTGCCCTACTTTTGACCGGCTCCTTAAAGATTTCTTTTGCGTGCCGGAGCATACCAGGGAGCATAGGCAGGCTTTGGTAGGAGCTGTGGGTGGAGGAGAGGGTGTTGAATAAAAAGTCATCCTCGACCTGTTCTGAGTGGAGGCTTACATTGTGAAATTGTGCTGCTCTAGCCACCACTTGAGAATACGCAGTGCTGTCCTCTGGTGGAGATGGCTTCGTAGGGTATGCCTCCGGGCTGTTATCTGACACTGGGGCGTCGTATAAGTCCCATGCGTCCTGATCTTGGTCACCCTGGCTCATGGTGGTGTGAGCTGGGGAATGTGATGGAGTTTGTGCTGGTGAGACGTTAATTACAGGTGGAGGAGAGGGTGGTGGAGTAACCTTTTTCACCACCTTTGTTTGTGGTGTTTGTTCAGTTTGGAACTCCAATCTTCTCTTTCTTCTAATAGGGGGAAGGGTGCTTATTTTTCCTGTCCCCTCCTGTATGAAAATACGCTTTTGCGTATGGTCTACATCAGTTGATTGTAGCTCTTCCTCAAACCTATGCTTTCGCATTTGGGAGGTTAGCGATT
This sequence comes from Pleurodeles waltl, assembly GCF_031143425.1. NCBI lineage: Eukaryota > Metazoa > Chordata > Amphibia > Caudata > Salamandridae > Pleurodeles > Pleurodeles waltl. Next base: position 390,154,376 of record NC_090436.1, on the reverse strand, counting down.
GCTCTTCTGTATAAGAGCCTGAAACTGGGTCGGTTGCAGTCTGTTTTGGCACCGAAACCCTGTCTGCATCTTTTTTCGGCTCCAAGGTGACTTTTTTCTTTTTCGGGGCCGAAACCTCTCGGCGTCGATCTTCTTCGGTGCCGCTGTCTCGGCGTCGAGCCGTGTCTACACCGGTATCTCGGTGTCGATGCTCGTCTCCAGCACTTTCTCGGTCCCGAGAAGGCTGCGTGCCGGTGCCTCGACCGGAGTCGGACGATCTCGGCACTGTTTGGGCCTTTTTCGGTGCCGACGGTCGGTCACCGAATTTATGGGTCGAGCCATGGCCTGGTGGCAGTGGCGTCCCCTGGGCCTTGTAAATCTTCTTCTGAGTGGTTTTCGACGTCTTACTCACGGTTTGTGTATCGTCGAATCCTTCGGAGTCCGATTCGTGGATCGAAAAGGTTCCTTCCTCTTCTTGTTCCTCGAACTCTTGGTGGGCTGTCGGCGCAGACGCCATCTGAAGTCTTCTGGCTCGACGGTCTCGGAGTGTTTTTCGGGACCGGAACGCACGACAGGCCTCGCAGGTGTCTTCACTGTGCTCAGGAGACAGGCACAGGTTACAGACCAAGTGTTGGTCTGTATAGGGGTATTTATTGTGGCATTTGGGACAGAAGCGGAACGGGGTCCGTTCCATCGGCGTTCTTCTGCACGCGGTCGGGCCGACCAGGCCCCGACGGGGGATCGAAAAACTACCCCGAAGGGCACCGGAGCTCTTCGATCTTTCGACGCGGTGTTGAATCTAACTACGCCGATCCCGAACGCAACAATACCGACGAAAATCTTCCGAAATTAGCTATCTTTCCGTTCCGAAACTCGGAGCGACAGGAACACGTCCGAACCCGATGGCGGAAAAAAAACAATCGAAGATGGAGTCGACGCCCATGCGCAATGGAGACAAAAGGAGGAGTCACTCGGTCCCGTGACTCGAAAGACTTCTTCGAAGAAAAACAACTTGTAACACTCCGGCCCAACACCAGATGGCGAGCTATGCAAAACATGCGTATCTACAGCGACAGATGCCATCGAACATCATGTTTTGACCAGTCTCTTTAGTGGTGGTACAACAGGTGCCGCAGTTCACTGGTAACATTTTACTTAAAGGCCCTGGGTACAAAGAGTACCATATATTAGGACTTACAGGCGATTTAAATATGCTAAATAGGGATTAGTCAAATCTATATGTTTTTAGGAGTCAGGGCACATACACTGGGTGCTGGACAGCAGCATCCCAGTGTTCAGAGTCCATACCAGCATTACATTTAGCATCAAGTAGGGGTAAAAAGTGTGTGGGTGGGTCCTGCAAAAAGGGCCTTTCCTCACAAGTAGTCCGGCCTAAGTGTATTTTTTCATGCAGGCAACAGAAGGCATACATCCCATTTGTGGAGTTACAGTTAGTTTGGCGGTCTGGTTGACTGCAAGGCCTGATGATGTCTGAAAGGGAACACAATCAGCCTCAGACTGGTTTTGGCCTATTTGATCCTCTTCTGTAGGCTGCAGCTTGAGACCTATGGCACATTTAGTCAGAGCACACATGTAGCACTGGCGAAAACTAAACAGTGATGGCTGGATTTCTGCAATTAGTCTCAGCCACTGGTACTTATTCTGGGCCGCAATCCAGTATATCACTTTTTGATCACGACACCTCAAACTGCAATTAAGTTTTCTTCCTGTTCCAATATGAACAATCCAGCCCAAAACGTAAGGCTAGTTAACTATTAATCGCATTTGTCTTATCCTATAGAGAAAACCCTTTCGCTATACCCCAAGAAGACTGGAGGTGTTACACTTACATTCCCACCCTGAAAAGGGGTTTACTACAGTACTCACCTGGAGTAAATCTCTGACCATTTACAGAGTGGGAAAGGTTGGGAGAAGTTCATAAATGTATTTGTGGGTGTTCAAAAAGTGTCAAGGCTGAACATGCTTTAAACCACCCACTCCCAACCCTGTGCACAGGATTTACTTCCTATGTGATATTGTGCTGTTGTGGGGCAATATTATACGGGAATACATTAATTTTTTTTAACTGATTAGTCACCTTTTTGTCAATGCCTGAATGTCATTTGTCCAGCCATTTGCACTCATAAATTGAAGAAAGCAAACTTCTTTGTGACTCAGGGCCTATGTTTGTGCTCTGAAGCTACATTTCCTCCGCCGTTGGTAGTTTGTATGCTTCAAGCTCCAAATATTTCTAATATATACCTCAAGGACAAACTGTATGTTTTTTGTTGTTGTACTGTTCTAGGTCTCGGGAGGGAATTGGACTGCACTTGTTGCTACTGTAGAAGGAATTGTCATGGCAGGATGATATCCCTGTCACACATTTGCATGTTCTGGGATCCATGAGTTTCACAGACTCCAACTTGCGTGGATGCAGTGTTCCATGTCGCCTGAATCATGGCGAGTTATTCCCCCCCTCACTTTCTTTTATCCCCTTTTGATAGTTTGTATAATCCGGGATCCATAAGATTCATAGGCTGCATGTCATATCAATGAGTTCTCAGACTACTTTAGGCTAATAATCCCCAGCCCTGACTTTTGTTCATTCCATAGATGTTGCAGCAATTTCACAGATGATCCATCTTTGACTCTCAATATACAGCCTTGTCTTCGTTCGTCTAGTATAATAATAATCACATTATTCATTTCATTTTGTGTAAACTCCGAGATCCCCAGTCAAGCCAGACATTGCTTGGTGCGCACAGCAGAGACTGCTCTCCATTTAGACTTCAGCTCTGTCGTTGCTTGCATAATGTGGTTCCTCACCAGTGATGAGTATACTATTATATGCTCTCCGAGTTCCCGAAACCACACAATGTGAATGAATATTGTTGCGGTATGACAGCTGACTGTTTACTCTGTCTGGTCTCCAGCTCTGTTCTGCTCTCATGCCACAATTATTCCCTGTGAAGCGATTTATACTGCATGCTCAGCAACATCCTTGGTCTCACTCTCTGTGGCTGATGATGGCCACCAACAGGAGACCTCATACTCGGTTTACTCTCTAGCTTTGTATTTGCTCGCATGCTTGGATTAATCACGGTTGATGAGCAGTGTATGAGCTCTTGGAAATCTTCAGTGAGCCACTTATGCAAATGCTACTGAGTGCTGGCAGCTGATACCACTCTCTGTAGGATCCACTCCACCTTTGCTCTCATGATGTGCTGTGTAAACTTACCCATTCTTCACTACGCATGTAGGTGTATGTCTCTAACAATTGTGGGGGCTGTGTGCTCTTTCTAGGACTGCCTAGCTCAAATGCTTTACCTTCAAGAAAGGTGTATCCTCCATGCAGGATTCAGGTACATTGTTACTGCCAGAACACATGGATGGGGTTGGTAATTAAGATTGAATGAAGGGGGGGAATCTGATCTTGGCATCCTGGCGGGGGTGGGGGGAGGATGAAAAGTGGAGAGTGTGTATGAGGACAGAGGCAATGTTCGGAGTAAAGAGGGACAGAGAATCATAAGGATGTGCATGGCAATATCCTCAAGACCACAAAGTACAGCACCTCCAGCTCTCACCCAGCCCAGCCATCACCATCACCAGTGTTCTCCTCTTATTTTAGTAAATGAAGAGGCTGGGAAATTGTCCCCGTCTTCTTTAACAGCAGGGAGGGAAGGAAGGAATCTAAAGGTCAATGACATTGCCTGGGTACAAATCTGTAGCTTTTGTTCATTTCATATTAGCATGAATAAACAAACACGTGTATACTGGCTCATACTAAAAGCTACGAAGTGCACGTGCACTTGTTAACTATCATTTTTTCTCCACAAGAAACATTTTTCCCTAATAGAAAAACCCCTTTCCCTCCATCCCCCCTCTTTTTGGTGGTGTACCCTTCCCAGCCTAGAAACGATTTTACATCTACATTGTCAGAAGTGACGTTTACGAATACCAATAAAGGTGTAGGTTTGTCAGTGTGCACAACCTCAAACGGCATACCAACCCAAGAACACACGCTTCCTGCAGTACATTTACTCACATGAAGGTCTGCAAGTGAGTACATGCTTTTACTAGTGCAAAACTGCAATTTTCCCATCTAAGCCGAAATTACAGGTGAAGTGAATCTGGTACATATCATTTAACTCTGACAAGGCCTTGTAGAGTTCACCTAGTTGTAAACTTTATTTCTCCAGCCATTGAAATAGCACTTGGTACATGGTCGTAATTTTGACGATCAAGGGAACTGAGGCACTGTGAAGTGATACAATAAGGTGAAGTGATTTGGCTAAGAGTACACAGTGTGGTCAAGTGGAAAAGAATAGGCAGTGGGAAATTTTCTCGATATTAAGTGGGTAACCTAAGCACGGGATCGTAAGTATAATCTGGGAGTCTTTGTAGCAAGATCTGTAGGTTAAATCCTTTACAATGACAATTCAAGAGAAATTTATAAGACACACCATAAGAAGAACAAGGGCACAATTTACCACTGATACATTCAGTGCTCTTCTAGAATCAGAACTCTGGCATAATGAAAGTGCTGCCGTATTCACACTCATTAATCATAAAGCTGCCTTAAACAGAACCCATACATACACAGGGTCAGTGCATATGAAGATAATTCAAATATTTGGAAAAAAAGAGAGCCCTGGCATATTCAGAGGCTGGGATAATCAAAGAGGTGGACTTGCAGGACCTACGAATGGCTATTAGCAGAGCTCTGATAGAATCCCGAATCCATTATTTATCACCTTAGTGCTAGGCACCAAAAGGGACAATTACTTTTTAGCTAGTGAGAGAGCGTAGTTTGATATTATATATTATAGACGTGAAATGCTTATGATTAACAATGCTGCATTAAATAAAATATTCATTGAAACATATTCATTAACGTAAAGGATTTTCATGTGTGTGTAAACTAATGTCAACTGTAAGAAGTAATCGTTCATAGATTGCCAAAACTGTGCACATTAAAATGCATAAAGACTGCATTCGTTAGAATCATATATCTTAAGTTAGCGTGAGTCAAGCAAAGCTGTGTAGCTCTCATATTAAAGCGTATTTTTCTGTCTCTTCAGTGTACTGACTTGCAAAAGACCATGACCCAGCGATTGTTCTTTTCTTCACTAGTTTGCAACATCCCCCGATTCTCCCATCCGCATGTTAGTAGCTTCTAGCATAACAGCTATATACTTTGAAACATTAATGGACACTTCCAAGGACGATGAAGCGAGAAGAGAACTTTTGACCTGATACGTGCAAAGTCGATGAAGTAATCCCGGATGAGCCACCTACGAAAATACGTCAATTATGAAGACCAATTAGAAATTAGGAGAGTATCAAGAAATGACAAAATGCATTACTTAATGTATAATTTGATAGGTTACCAATGGTGGGGTGTATTGACTGACCAATAGAATTTGGGGGAATGTATTACGAAAAAGGGATAAAAACCCATGACACAGGAGACAAGAGGTCATTAGGTAGGGAATGATATCGATTGCATCCCGAAACTCTGTCACTCTATTTTGTGACTTGAGACTTAGACAAAACCATCCTTGCTCATAGACTGCCCCTTACATTTTTCTCCTTATGAGGAGAGTGTCCCCTTGCCTTAAACTTAGATAGACTGACGGTGATCTAACTGATGTCCTGAAGACGAAGACTGATCCTGTATGCTGACCTATCTTGAGGACGGTAATGATAAATGTTGCTAATGAAATCTACTTACTTGCTTTTCTTTCTAGGTACCAACTGCTGTATGTTTTTGATTAGAGACCTTAGTTAGATGTTTTCCAAATTGGTGTTCAAAATTGTTTTGCATGACGCCCAACATGCTAATGCTAATTAGAGGTTAGACGAGGTATTCATTCTGACTAACAAACTGACGTGACTGACGTGATGCTATGCTGAACTAGTATCTTTAGAAAGTTCGATGTATTACGATTTGCTTATATCCATCTGATTGTCTATGTTACTGATCTTTGCATTACTGAAAGCTTATTATGGTTGTCATCTTGTGACTGTGCTTATATGCTTCTTGGTTTTGAGATTGATGCATTTGCTATTAGATTATAATCAATAGGGAATAAAACTCATAAAACTTCATTAAGGTGTGGTTATTCATGACTGAAAGGTCATGGTTGCGCCGAATGTTTATTAATGCCTAAAGCAAGATATATTTTGGTGTTAAATGTTGACAATGTTATTGACATATTGATTGATATTTTGATCAGTTATCTCGTCCTACGGTGTCTCACCACTGGGCCCAAAGATTCATCGGCCTAAAACGAGTCCTGATGTGTATAAATTAACATAGACGGACGCGTTAACACTAGAAATGTAGATTTCTGAAGCACTGTCTCCCTTGAACAAGCAGGCACTTTATAAAAACCCTCTATCCTGTGGCAAGCTTTGCTGTTATATAGGAGGGATAGCCTCATTTGCACTGTCCACCACCTGCAGGTAAACTCCACAGTGAAGTGATGGATATTGTGGTACCTACGTTAGCACGATTCCTGATAACCAGGTTTTTGCTTCTTAGATTTTTCTAGCATATGATCTAAGCGTCTTCGATGGACTGGAACACTATTGGACCCAACTGATGCTGAATATTCAGAAAAAGTGATGAACAGTTTGTTACAGAGGAGCCTACCGGTTTTACAGGGAGTGCAGAATTATTAGGCAAGTTGTATTTTTGAGGATTAATTTTATTATTGAACAACCACCATGTTCTCAATGAACCCAAAAAACTCATTAATATCAAAGCTGAATATTTTTGGAAGTAGTTTTTAGTTTGTTTTTAGTTTTAGCTATGTTAGGGGGATATCTGTGTGTGCAGGTGACTATTACTGTGCATAATTATTAGGCAACTTAACAAAAAACAAATATATACCCATTTCAATTATTTATTATTACCAGTGAAACCAATATAACATCTCAACATTCACAAATATACATTTCTGACATTCAAAAACAAAACAAAAACCAATCAGTGACCAATATAGCCACCTTTCTTTGCAAGGACACTCAAAAGCCTGCCATCCATGGATTCTGTCAGTGTTTTGATCTGTTCACCATCAACATTGCGTGCAGCAGCAACCACAGCCTCCCAGACACTGTTCAGAGAGGTGTACTGTTTTCCCTCCTTGTAAATCTCACATTTGATGATGGACCACAGGTTCTCAATGGGGTTCAGATCAGGTGAACAAGGAGGCCATGTCATTAGATTTCCTTCTTTTATACCCTTTCTTGCCAGCCACGCAGTGGAGTACTTGGACGCGTGTGATGGAGCATTGTCCTGCATGAAAATCATGTTTTTCTTGAAGGATGCAGACTTCTTCCTGTACCAATGCTTGAAGAAGGTGTCTTCCAGGAACTGGCAGTAGGACTGGGAGTTGAGCTTGACTCCATCCTCAACCCGAAAAGGCCCCACAGGCTCATCTTTGATGATACCAGCCCAAACCAGTACTCCACCTCCACCTTGCTGGCGTCTGAGTCGGACTGGAGCTCTCTGCCCTTTACCAATCCAGCCACGGGCCCATCCATCTGGCCCATCAAGACTCCCTCTCATTTCATCAGTCCATCAAACCTTAGAAAAATCAGTATTGAGATATTTCTTGGCCCAGTCTTGACGTTTCAGCTTGTGTGTCTTGTTCAGTGGTGGTCGTCTTTCAGCCTTTCTTACCTTGGCCATGTCTCTGAGTATTGCACACCTTGTGCTTTTGGGCACTCCAGTGATGTTGCAGCTCTGAAATATGGCCAAACTGGTGGCAAGTGGCATCGTGGCAGCTGCACGCTTGACTTTTCTCAGTTCATGGGCAGTTATTTTGCGCCTTGGTTTTTCCACACGCTTCTTGCGACCCTGTTGACTATTTTGAATGAAACGCTTGATTGTTCGATGATCACGCTTCAGAAGCTTTGCAATTTTAAGAGTGCTGCATCCCTCTGCAAGATATCTCACTATTTTTGACTTTTCTGAGCCTGTCAAGTCCTTCTTTTGACCCATTTTGCCAAAGGAAAGGAAGTTGCCTAATAATTATGCACACCTGATATAGGGTGTTGATGTCATTAGACCACACCCCTTCTCATTACAGAGATGCACATCACCTAATATGCTTAATTGGTAGTAGGCTTTCGAGCCTATACAGCTTGGAGTAAGACAACATGCATAAAGAGGATGATGTGGTCAAAATACTCATTTGCCTAATAATTCTGCACTCCCTGTATAGATCAGCTGTGGATGTAGAGAACTCATTCAGTCAGGGCAACATGTGTCATGAGTGATCCTCAAAATGGACGCCTTCAACAAACTTTAACGCTTATGTGAAAGTGTTGCTGAGCAAGCATTTGGCCAAAGTCGGGCGGCACCTATGGGTGGAGTAACTGAATGCCTAGGTGAAGATATTTCTTCCTTTCAACTAGACCCTAAGATGGCCATGTTTTTTGTGAAGCTTACAAACAATGCAAAGAAGGGAACAGTTAGGTCTTGTCAGGCTTGCCAGGACATATGTCTGGGCCTATAAAGTCCGCTTATGAAAATAAAAGCAGCAAGAGACTTTAGCACACCAATACTGTAGGCTGTTGGGTTTTTGGTTGAGGGGGATGTGAATACTTCTCAAGCAACAACCATAATCTTGTGAGGGTGAAACACAAAAGTCACTAAATTAACCTGTGCTTAGCACACTGTCAGCTTGACATAAAAGCAGTTAGGGTTAATTTGTAGGCAAAGTGTAAAGTATTTATGAAGCACCTCAAACAGTAATAAAGTGAAAACAAACAGAACACAAGAACAATCCTTTAGGAAGCTGGCCTGGTGTGTGGTGAGCACCTATGGTGTTATCACCTTATACCAGGTATCCCCTATTATTGAGGTGTAGACAGTGTCTAGGAAGCAAGGGATCTCTAGAGGTAGCTGTGGATGAGCAGCCAAGACTTATCTCGGAGACATGCAAAGCTTATGTAATACCACTACAGTCACACATCTCGTACACACAAGGACCTCACAGCGTTACAAAAATAAAGGTACTTTATTATAGTAACACAAATACTAAAATACTGTTTAGGGAATACTCCACTAGGGTGTAAGTAAACACACTATTATATACACATTAGAAGTCAGTGATTAGCATAGAAAGAAATAGCAAACAGAAAAGCAATAGAAGATACTGAAGGCCCTGGAGGGACCAAACCATACACGAAGTGGAATGCGAAAGTCAGGCCCCCACCCAAGAAGTAGAGGTAGAGGGAAACTGGAGGAACTAAGAACCCCAAAAGGTAAGTACCACGGTGCCCTCCCACCCCCAGCAACCAGGAGAAAGGAGTTAAGTATCTGGTTTTCCCCAAACCCACCAAAAGGACTTCAGAAGAGGATTATGCAAGACCCAGACCAGACTGCAGGGAACCAAAGGTGGATCCTGTTAGATGAAAACCTGCAAAGGAATGGTACCAAGTCCAGTTCATGTTGGAGTGTCCAGTCGTGGCAGGAGCCACTACCCACCCGGCTGTGGATGCAGGACCAGGTCGACGGTGGACAAAGAAGGTCAGCAGTGTAGCACAGGAGCAGAGGAAGAGTTGCATAAGTGATGCAGTCGATGTTCCAGAATGGCTGTTGGGTTGCAGTTGGTAGTGGTGTTGTAAAACCACCAACAAGTTTTCGCAAATACAAGAAGGCGATGAAGATGGTTTTTCAACAAGAGAGAGTCACAGGAAGAGGAGGAAGCCACCACAAACGACCCACAGGCAGCAGGCACAGGATTTGCAGTGAGGCCCACACAGCACACCTTGAAAAGAGTCTCAAGTTGCTGGAGCAACAAGCAGAGGACTGTGCATCACAGGAAAGAGGGCTGGGGCTACACAAAGCCTGAAGATCCCTTGGAGGAGAAGCAAACAAGCCTTGGTAGCTGCAAAAGACAGTGCATGGGGGTGCCGTCCTGCATGGAGAGGCAAGAGCTTACCGTCTCCCAAGTTGGACAGCTGGTAGAGAGGACCAAGAACACCACTCCAGACCACCACCCGTGATGCAGGATCCACACAGATCGGGAGGAGAGGAGATCGACGCAGTCGGTCGTCGTTGCAGTTTGGTGCCTGCGGATGCAGGGGAGTGATTCCTTCACTCCAAGGGAGATTCCTTCTTGCTTCAAGTGCACTGCCCTCAGAGGATGCACAGCCGGGGAAATGTTGCAGTTGCTGGAAGGAGCCGGAGAAACAATGTTGCAGATCAGAGTTGACGATGTAGTTGCAGATCATCGGTTCCTGGAGGGTCGAGCTGCAGTTCCGGTTGCCAGAATGTGAAGTAAACGATGCAGAGGAGTCCTGCTGGAATCTTGCACGTCGACTCTGAAGACCCACCCTGGAGGGATACCCTAAATAGCCCAGGAAGGGGGATTGGTCACCTAGCATGGTGACCACCTATCAGGAGGGGGCTTTGATGTCACCTACCTGACCTGGCCACTCAGATGCTCTCAGGGGCCTCTGCTCACCTTGGATTCAAGGTGGCAGAATCAAGTGGCCACCTGCAGGAGCTATGGGCACCACCCCTGGGGTGGTGATGGACAGGGGAGTGGTTACTCCCCTTTCCGTTGTCCAGTTTCGCATCAGAGCAGGGACCTGGGGGGGGGGGGGGGGGGGGGGGGGGGGGGGGGGGATGGTCCCTGGACTGGTGCACACCAGTTTATGCAAGAAGGACACCAAATAAGTCCTTCACAGCATACCAGTGGTTTGGGGAGGCTACCCCTTCCAAGCCATGTAACACCCATTTCCAAAGGGAGAGGGTGTTGCTTCCCTCTCCCAAAAGAAATGGTTTGTTCTGCCCTCCTCTACTTGAGCAGGCTAAGCAGCAGGAGAGCAGAAACGTGTCTATAGAGTGGCAGCAGTGTGGGCTGCCCGGAAAACTAGTAGGAGCAATGCTGGAGATCCTCTAAGGAGCCCCTAGAGTGCATGGAATAATACAACCAATACTGGCAACAATATTGGGGTATGATTCCAACAGGTTTGATACCAATCATGCCCAGGTTCAGAGTTACCATTATATAGCTGGACACAGGTGTTGACCTATGTCCAGTACACAAGTAAAATGTCTTCCCCGCACTTACGAAGTCCAGGAAAATGGAGCTGGAGTTCGTAGGGGCAATTCTGCTCATGCAAGGGTGCCCTCACACACAGGTACTTGCACCCTGCCCTCTGGGCTAGGAGGGCATGCCCATTGGGGTGACTTACAGTGACCTTGTGCAGTGACCTGTAGTAAAAGGGTGCATGCACCTTTTCACACAGGCTTCAACGGCAGGCCTGCAGACACATTTTGCATTGCCTCCCATGGGTGGCATAATACGTGCTGCACCCAAGGGGAACCCTGGTGCCCCAATGCTAGGTATGCTGGGTAGCTAGGTATCATATACTAGGGACTTACATGGGGGCACCAGTATGCCAATTGTGGGGTGTACTAAGTCAGGAACAACCAAATTTAGAGGGAGAGAGCACAGTCACTGGGGTCCTGGTTAGCAGGAGCCCAGTGAACACTGACAGCAGGCAAAAAGTGGAGGTAACCATGCCAAAAAGAGGGTACTTTCCTACAAATCCCAAACCAATTTAGAAAACTAGAGTAAAATTTATAAAATAAGATGAGACCAAGCCATTGAAAATCTAATCAGTAGAACCGGAGATTTGAGATTTTAAAAATGTAGGTAAGAATAGTGTCTAAAAGCCCTAAGTGCCACACATGGTTATCTGGTTGTGCTAGACCTGGGGAAAGTGACAAGTTCAGGCTGACTGCAATAGAGTGTGGGCCGAATACAGGCACCAGGTTAGTTCTTCTGAAAAAGTTACCTTCTCAGAGTCCAATTTGCAGTAGTGGAGACGGTAAGGAAAGCATAGTGGATGGTCGATGCTGTTGCGCAAAGAGCAGGCCTGTCATCGCAGACGGTCAACGCTGTACCACACAGATCCCGTCGGGCTTCACTGATGGTCGTTACTGGAGTTTCGCATTGTCGGTCACCGCTATAGCATTAAGTGCAGATCCCGTGTTGCCAGCAGTCGCTATACTGCGAAAAGTCTGGTCCACTGGAGCTTCGTACTGGCGGTTGTTGATGGTGACAAGATGTTTAGGATTTCTCCTTTCCTTCACAGGAGGACCTCAACTGATGCTGGCTGATGGTCGAAGACGTAGGGTGGTACTCCCTGGGGGATCAGAAACTCACTCCAGCAGAGGCTAGCTGCGCTCAGGCAGGTCCAATGCAGCAGGTCACCTGGGCGTTTGCTGGGAGACCTCTGGACCTTGTTGTGTCTCTGCAGCTCAGAACTGGCGGTCATTTACTTACCCCTTTGATTCACTCTGCCTCGGATGAAGAGAGCAGGTCCAGATTTCCTTCTCAGACAGGAGGGCAGGCCTCAAGCAGCAGGGCAATCCTCTGGCAGCAAGTCGTCTTTCTGTAGTAGCCACAGGTCCAGGAATGTACTAACGAGTGGGTTGTGAAAGTCCTACTTTTATACTTGGTGACACCTTTGAAGTCGAAGACACTTCTGGAATTTTTCACCCCCCGACAGACGGTTCTGGAACTTTCTTCCTCCGTGCCCGGGCTCCAAAGAGTCTGGGGTGACAATACGCTAGTGAGAGGCTCTTGGTGAGTTTGCCGAGGCAGCTCATTTGAAATGTAATTGGAGCGTAGCACAGCTCTGCCTCAAACATTCTTAGTCCCTCTTCCTGTCACTATCTGGGAGGAATACACAAAAAGCCAACTTCCATGCTATTCACCTGTTCCCAAACAAAAGTTTTCAATTATTAAATGTAACAAGGTATCCCAATGTTATCCTATAGGAGAGAAAGGTGTCACAGTAGTAAAAAAAAAAAAAAAAAAATTTAGGAGTAATCCACAGCAAGGACATGTAAAACTTAAAAGTACAAGTCCAACTTTTTAAATAAAATGCAGCCGGCCCGATGGGCTGTTTAGGGCCTACCCTAGGGGTGACTTATAAGTATTAAAAAAAGAAGGTTTAGGCTTGGCAAAAAGTTTATTTTGCAAAGTTGAATTGGCAGTTTTAAAACCGCATACAGGCTACAATGGTAGGCCTAAGGCATGTTTTAAAGTGATACTGAAGTGGGTGGCACAGTAAGTGCTGCAGGCCCAATAATAGCATAACTTACATACACTGGGTACATATAGTACCACTTTACTAAGGACTTATAAGTAAGTTGAAGGTGCCAATTGTATGTAAACCTATTGTACCATGTTTAGGGAGAGAACCACACATGTAAGCCTAGTTAGCAACAGTATGGTGCACATAGTTCTAAGGCCAACAAGAATAAAATTCCGAAAATATGATTGTAGAAGGGAAATCATTTGGATGTGACCCTGCAGAGGGGATCAAGGCCAACAGACAAAACACCAAGATCCTCACGGGCTTGTCAAAGAGGACCCTGTGACTGAAAGGAACTGCATACCTCATGATATTAACCACAAGGTGACACTCCATTCTAACTGGAGTAGATCCCAAAGTGTAAGAATTAGCTTTCTAGGAAGCATATCCATTCAACAAAATTTGCTTTTTTATTACAGAACTTGAGGCTCAAACCTCTGTGAAGATCATCATACCTAGAAGTTTTGACTGGGTTGGAGTTTGTAAAAGACATTTGTTCATCAGAAGACAGGATAAGGTTCCCACATCACAAGTAGGCCAAGGTAAGGCAGAAAATAGCAGCAACTTAAAACATTAATTTAATTCTTCAGTTCACGAGTGCTTGTAGTCTAGGGACAATATACAAGAGACACCAGTTGTGGTACAGGAACTACTGAAGGTGAACCTTCCCTTTTCTTCCAGCTCACCTGAGTTCTCATCAAATGCATGGATCCTACAAATCTTACAGGAGTTCAGTTTAGAATTCCATGAACACCCTTATAGTAGATATGAGAATTATACTACTGCCACAGAGGAACATAGTCTAGTAAATAAGGAAATAAATGTGAAAATAGCAGCTCTAGAGAGCTGAGGAGCCATTCATCAGACTTTTTAAGCAGTTCTTTGTTATAAGCTTTGTATATATCATAACAACATAACCCAAAGGTCATTGTCCCAAGAGGATAATACTAATATAGCTACCAAATTTTTTCCTGAACGGATTCCCCGATATATATTGATAATTTCATTAATAGTAACATCCTGGTAACCCAAGAAAGATAACTAGATCTGTGTTTCTTCCAAATTGAGTGAAGATGGTCAGGGGAGATATATCACTCAAGTAAAAAGGTATAAAAAACAACAAGCATTTGCAATGCAATAGGTCTCGCATTTGCATGAGTTAGAGATATTGGCATTGTCAATTTATAACTAGACTTTTATTGCCACATTAATTGGTCAACCATGCCTCATAATTTCATATTTTCCTGCCATATAATTCCAGTGGCCCTCCATATAACTAAAGCACTTCCATTTACCTTCTTCCTCCATCTGCAGTAAAAAATGGAAATGTTGCCATTTAGCAGGCTAATTTAAGTCTGCCCTACTAATTCCAATAAAATACAATTTTCACCACCCACTCATCAGAGTTGCAAGCTGGCTAACACAATTCCCCCCAAAAAGACACAAAACAGCCACAGAGGAGAAATAAACTAGAAGGGTCACCCAAACATATTAAGAGTGTTCAAACAGTCATAGTGTAATAAGGATATTACGTTGACCTGAATCATGGTCATCACTGTAATAAGGAGAGATTATTAAAAAACACATACAATTATCATACAAACCTTTTATCAGAAATAGACTTTTGACATTGAACTGTAATGGTCATAACAGCCCCTAGAGGGCACCATCACAAAAATATCATTTGTAAGAAAGATGCGTATACAGATATTGCTAGCCCCTAGAAGGCATAACCCAATAGGGAAAAAAACAGGAGAAAGTAATGCAGTGTATACTTAGCCCCTAGAGAGCGTTTCTAGGGCTACCAGGCCTACTGGAATGATATTACAAACAAGGTCCTTAAAACACAAGCTATTGCCAGCTGCAAAACAGAAGTTCCAGCCATGAGAAATTCTTAAAAAGACACTGAATGGTGGGAGGGCTCCAATACGGGCAATCAAGTTTACACTGTTGTGCTTGTTGGCACTGTGAGGGCCATGGCCGTCATGCAGCATGAAGGGGAGAGACAAAAGTAAAAAAATATATAGTTCACCCACGCCGAAGTATATCGGCAATCGTGCTATAATCCATGTAACTGGCAGCCTGTAAGTCGTGACAAAAACAGCCTCAAGGCGGAACAAACGTAAAGCACATCAAGTGATTTTTTAAAGGCAAGCCCAGGAGCGAATAAAAGCAAAGGTACTGGTTGAAAGCCCACAATACTTACAACAGGTCAAAGCGCTTGCGCGCTCGAAGTCAATTGGGTAGGCTCAAAGAACTATCCCACAGGATGTCAAAAAGAACAAGTTACTTACTTTCAGTAACACTTATTCTGGTGGATTCCTCACCTTTTGAATACTCCCATTAGACAGAAATGTTTTCTTTCTAGATCTCCATGTTGACGAAGAAATCACAATGTAACGGCTTGTATGCGACTCCGTCTGATGTCATTGGAGGCATAAGAAGCCCTCGCCCGTGTGCTGATGTCAATTTCACAAGCTTTTTCCATGCCTTTGAGGGGAACGGGTGAACACCAACATCAGAAGCACAACATGTGCGAGCTCAACTCAAATTCTTTTTACATATATTTATATACAGAATCTTTTATAACAAAATGCATTCTGTATGATATATACATAATACACAATATACGTATATAATATACATAAGTAACTTTCTTCTTGGCATATTCAGACAGGCAACGGGGAGGAGGATGGGTCAGTGAAGATTCCACAGGTAAATATTCTGTCCACAAGAAAAAGCGTGACTGAAGGTAAGTAACTTGTTCTTCTGATGAATACATCTACCTGTGGATTCCTCATGTTTTGAATAGAATCCCAAAGCAGTCCTGCACTCGGAGGTGGGCGTCTGTCTGGCTATACCAAGAAGTCCTACAGCACAGACTGGGCAAAATGGCCATCACTCCTCACTTCTGAGACAAAACAGTAATGTTTTCATAAAGTGTGGAGGGAAGACCAAGTTGCTGCCTTGCAGATGTCAACAGGTACACCTCTTGCCAAAGCAGAAGAGGTAGACTTAGCTCTGATAGAATGAGCTCTAATGCCCTCGGGAAGATCCTTATTTGCCAGTGCATAACATATTTTAATGCAAAGAATGACCACCCTTGACAGTGTTCTTTTGTGGACGGCTTTGCCCTTCATTTTGCCCACGTAGCCAACGAAGGGCTGATCATCCGTCCGAAACTCTCTAGTCCTGTCCAAATAGAAGCTCAACGCTCTCTTTGGATTCAGACGATGCAGCCTTTCCTCCCCCTTAGAGGGATGGGAAGGAGAGTAAAAGGACGGAAGGGTGATGGACTGCCCTAAATTAAGAGTCTCTACCTTTGGCAGGAAAGCTGCCTTGGTTCTCACTACCACCTTGTTAGCATGGAAAGTTGTAAACGGAAGTTTTATACTTAGAGCCTGCAGCTCACTAACACGCCTAGCCAATGTGATCGCTATGAGAAAAACTGTTTTAATAGTAAGGAGCCTCAACTGTCAACTATGCAACGGTTAAAACGGTGTACACATCAGGTACGTTAAAACAACATTTGAATCCCACTGAGGCATTAGGAACGGAATGGGGGGAACTTATTAGACAAACCCTTAAGAAACCTTAGAGGACTTGAAGAGAGTTGGTCAGGTAAGCAAATAAATGCTGACAGTGCAGAAAGTTAACCCTTCACTGTCGCAACTGCACAACCTTGTTGTGCCAAGGAAAGAGCAAACTGCAAAATATTGGACAAATGGGCCTTTAAAGAATCAACATGTTTGTTCTCACACCATTAGACAAACTTGACCCATGTCCCAGCAGTGACCGTTCTGGCGGCATGTCGCCTGGCCGATAAAATAACATCCAGCGCTTCGGGGGGGAGGAAGAGAAAATGAATTCAGATTGCCTCGATCAATCTCCAGGCATGTTGGTGCAGGCTCTGGAGGTATGGATGTAGAACTTGCCCCTGCGACTGCAAAAGGAGATCTGTCTTGTGAGGAAATGGAGGGCACAGAGAGAGCTGAAGAAGGTCTGTGTACCACACCTTTCTTGCCCAATTCTGGGCTATTAATATGATTTGGGCCCGGTCTTGGTGAATCTTCCTCAGAAACCAAGGAATCAAGGGCATGGGGGGGGGGGGACGCATAAAGCAACTGACTGGTTCAGTGCAAATGAAATGCATCTCCCAGCGTTCCCTGCATCAGATACTGGAGGCTGCAGAACAATGGGCAATTTGTGTTCTCGTGAGTGGCAAACGAGTCTATTTGAGGCACCTCCCAAAACTGGAAGACATGAAGAACTACTTCTGGATGGGGACGCCACTCATGGTCGGCCAAAAAGTACCCGCTGATGCTGTCCGTACATACATTGAGAACTCTGGAAAATACCCACATTCCCCTCCTTCTGAGATGCGCTGCAACCACTGCTGTCACCTTTGTGAAGACTCGAGGTGCAGAAGTAAGACCAAAAGGAAGGACCGCAAACTGGTAGTACTGTGTACCTTGTATGAACCGGAGATACTTCCTGTGAGTCTGCAGAATGGGGGTGTGAAAATACACATCCTGCAAGTTAACAGAGACCATCCAGTCTTCTTTGTCCAGCGCAAGAAGCACCTGAGCTAGGGTCAGAATTTTGAATTTCTTGTGTTTGAGGAACTAATTCAAAATCCTCAGGTCCAGGATGGGCAGCAAACAACCATCTTTCTTGGGGATCAGGAAATATCTTGAATAACATCCCTGACCCTTTTCCTGCTCTGGAACCAATTCTACTGCGCCCTACAAAATCAGATTTTGTACCTCCTGCTGAAGCAGCAGCCGATGAACTTCCGAACAAAAAGTTTGCTGGGGAGGGAAGGAAGGTGGAAACTCCGGAAAGGGAAGGGCATACCCATTTCCTACAATGGGTAACATCTAAGAGTCTATAGTTATTGACTCCCACACTTGGAGAAAATGAATGAACCTCCCCTCTGTGTGCACCACATGGTCTTGAAAGGGGAGAGAACTAGAGCTGCTTTCCTGCAAGGTTTCCAACTTGAGGATGAAGTGGAGGAGGAGGAAGGCTGATGGACGGCAACACGCTGCCTAGGTCTTCTGCAACCACTGTAGGATTTATAGAGGGGGTTGGGAGACTGCTGACCTTGGAAGTGCTGTCTCCCATGAAAGGAGGAGCTGCAGCCGAACCCCCTAAACCTACGGAAAGGTCAAGAAGTCGAGGAGAGCGTTTGAAGACCTAATGATTTGTCAGCGGCCTTACTTTTCTTAAACCTTTCTAAGGTTGAGTCTGCCTTCTCTCCAAACAACCTAAATCCATCAAATGGGAGATCCATTAAAGTGGATTCTACATCAGGGGAGAACCCATAACCCCTAAGCCATGCATGTTCTGGTCGTATTCAATGTCCCCATGGCTCTGGCAACAGAGTCTGCCGTATTCAGGCCTGACTGGATAACCTGTCTAGCTGCTGCTTGACTATCCTGAAGCAGCGTTTTAAAATGTTCTTCGACATCCTGCGGCAGTTTGGGAACAACCTCCTTGGCCGAATCCATCAGTGCATGAATATATCAGCCCAACACACATGTAGCATTTACTGACTTCAACACCATGCTACTAGAGGAAAATACGTTTTTAGCAGATTGTTCAATACACTTTGAGTCCCTGTCAGCTGGAGTCGAAGGGAAGGAACCAGGAGCTGCCTTCTAAGAACAAGAAGCCGGCACCACCAGGCTTTCAGACAACAGGTGCTGGCTCAGAAACTGCAGGTCACCTGGCGCAGCTCTATACCTCCTAGCAATGGCTTTTGAAACAGCAGTAGTCGTCACAGGCTTGCTCCTCAGATCCAGGACTGGCTCAGTCAAAGTCTCAGTAAAAGGAAGAAGGGGTTCCAACGCCGCAGAGGATGAATAAAGAAACTCAGTCAAAATGTTAAACTTCAGCTCCGTCGTGGGCAGTGGCAAGTCCAAAAGTTCAGCTGCCTTCCTGATTATTCCATGATATGAAGTAACCTCCAGAGGAGGAATTTCCCCAAGGGATAACAACTCCCATTCAGGAGAAGTGTCCAGCCCAATTGCCACCTCAATGCCTTCAAAGTCATGAGAAGGCAGAGGGATCTCTCCTTCCTCAAGGTCTTTCTGCTCTTCTAAATATTGCCGTTTCTCCAAAAGTCTCCAGGCTTCCCTCCTAGATCTCAATCTGGATTCCAGCCGCGGAGGCGATCATGAGTGTGCCTGTCGAGGATGCCTGTTGCAGCGCCAGGATATTACCTCGAGAAGGAGGAGAATGATTCGACATCGGACGTGATTTATCTGACGCAGATATCGGCGCTGTCATCTCCAAAGGTGTTTTTCTCAGAGCCATTCCAGTCCACTGATATGGAGCCTGCCTATATGGCACCAGAATACCTCCCAGGTTAAAGGCCAAAGGACCCGTGGGGTCCGCAGACGCACCAGCAGGGGCCATTGCCCTGTTGAAAATGCTGAACACAGCATTTAAGAATTCAGATGGGTCCACCCCTGGAGCTGGAAAGTTTGGATATCTCTGTGGAGGCTAAGACTGATTTGAATCCTGCTCTTCAACCTCCTGTTCATGTAGAGTAACAAGAGAGAACTGTGCCACAGGACTCGTGAGCGACGTTGAGATCTCAAAAAATGAGGGTGCCAGTGACATCTCAGGCAACTTTGGTTATGGAGGAGATAAGGTGGGACTCCCCTCCCAGGTTGAACGGCGCAGAGACTTGGAAGCCGGTGACAAACACCAAATGCTAGCATTTCAGGATGAGCGACACCAAGAGATGTGCAGTGCTGCTTCTTGTGCGACCTCGAAGACATGTGTGATGACGACTTCTGTCACGGCCTGGATTTTCTTCGGCCCCGCAATCTCCTTTTTGGCCTTTGCCACAAACAGTGTAGCCTCTCTTTCCTTCAGTGCCTATGGGTTCATACTCTGAGAAGAAGAACATCCCTCGACGTCGTGGTTAGAACTCAGGCACCAAAGGCAATTTTTATGGGGGTCAGTGACCAACATGTGGGGGTCAGTGACCAACATGTGACCTCTACAAGGCTTAAAGCCCAACTTCTTTGACGGAGACATTGTTACACAAAGAAATACTTGACAAAGAAGTTGCCTCAACAAAGTGAGACCAGCAGCAGAAAAAAAGAAAACGTTAGCGTTCAAGGCACAGAAAAAAGGGAACTGATGTCAGTACGCTAACGAGAACTTCGATGATGTCAGACGGAGTCGAGTGAGGAGCTGTTCCATTGTGACATCCTCGTTGACGTGAAGAGCTAGAAAGAAAAAAATTCTGTTGAATGTTGGCGTATTGAGAGTATTCAAAAGATGAGGAATCCACCGGTAAATGTATCCATCAGAATGCATGCTTTACTGGGGTATAATTTGCTTGACAGACCAAAAGACTTGGGCCACATTTCTTGTCACTACACTTCTAACAGGAATCAATCAGGAAGAGGACATCAGTTTTTGAACTGACTAGTCTTCTGTATCATTCATGTAGCACTGAGACAGATATTACCCCTGTAGGGTGCCTCATGAAGCCCCTACTTAGGCAGCTTCAGTGGCAATACTATTTAACATAAAACATCAACATTTTGTTTATAAGTCCTTTGACTTTCTTTGGAGACTACTAGTCACAAAAACAAAAAAACAAAAATCATTATTACTGCTGAAGAAGGTTAGTATGATGGTGCTGTTGGGGCAGGAAACAAACCAATTAACTGAGCCTTAAAGAAAAGAAGGGTGGGCTGAGATAAGGACAGAATCATGGATGGTGGACGAATGAGTTGGCTAAAGAAGGTAATGGGTGGATAAAGGGTGGAATGGAAGCAGAGATGAGTGTATAGTTGAATGGATGCAGAGAAGGATAGATGATGGACTTGAAGAAAAAAGGAAAGATTGATATAGGAACTGATGGAGAGAACGACAGATTGATGAGTGGATGGAACGAAGAACAGCAAGTTGGACAGATGGGGAGAAGGATGAATGGATGAAAAGAGGGAAGGGATGATGGATGTGTAGATGAATGAATAAATCGGTTGAAAGATATAAGGTCAGGTAAGGATCGAAATTAGGAAGAAAAGAAAGGAAAAAAGAGTGAAAGGAAGGAAATGTCATCATTACCAAGTGTATGTTGTACATGTTTCTGTATGTGGCCTGTGTGATACATGCAATTTGTGAATGAGTGAGCCAGAGTAATGCAGGCCTGTGGGTTCAATTTTGGAAGCCCCTAGTCTATTACTGTTCACAAGATGGAGACAATGGTGTTTTGTCAGATAGTGGAAATGTATTATTGATATTCCTGAAGGTGGAGGGAGGAGAGCTAGACAATGAAGTGGGGACAGAGGAGATAATGGTTGTTTAGAAACTTGATT
The DNA here is from genome assembly GCF_031143425.1 of Pleurodeles waltl. Lineage (NCBI taxonomy): Eukaryota > Metazoa > Chordata > Amphibia > Caudata > Salamandridae > Pleurodeles > Pleurodeles waltl. The sequence continues at coordinate 390,132,915 of NC_090436.1, read as the reverse complement.
AGACCTTTTGCTGAGAGGAGCTCTGAATTAATTTTCTTGTAGCATTGACATTTGGTAGATGGTTGGGGTGAAGGGTGAGATTGCAGTCATAGTTGTTCAGGAAGAAAGGGATTCTTTAGGTGAGGCCGGCCTTTTTTCTTTGCCCTTATCACTTTTCAGTGTGGCTGTTGGTAGCCATATGCAAAGAACTCACACCTCTTTGTGCCTCTGTTGAGAGTGCTCAACACTTATGTCTACCCCGCTGCAAGGAGCATCACTCTACACAAAGGGTGTCTGAAGTGCAGCCAGGAAAAGACACTTGAAAGAAGAACTATCCAAATCCGATTCTGCAAGTACAAACAGTGGGTCCACATCAATTGTCTGGTTTGACTGTATAAAAGTGGGAGCCATTGAGCCACTTGTTTTTCCAGTTCCAAGTTCTTTGGACAAGGAAGGGAGTGCTCTGCACAGTACTTGTGGGACTGCTGTGCAAACAGATGCTGTCTGCCTAACAACCAGCTTCCCGGAGGTGAGGGGACATTACCTTTGGAAATCTTGCCTTGAAGGCAGAAGTTGTTTCTCTGACCTGAAGCACACAAAGGCCGATCTGTCTGTTGAGACCGGGAAAGAGCCAGCCAACCCTGCAGGTGGAGTGACTGTCCCGGGAGTGCTGAAGCACAAACACCCCAGTGTTGAGAGGGTCTGCCAATAGAATGAAAACTGCAGAGGGCTATCTGTGAGCCCCAGGAGTGGTGGGTACAGTCCTTCTAGTCACAGATTCAAGTAGAAATCAAAGTCTGGAACCCAACATCAAACTTGTGCAATAAAAGCGACTGTGATCGACCTCACCACCACAACCACCATAATCAAGTTAATTTGACCTGATATTGCCTCTGTGGTGTTTCAGTTCTAAGCATGTGTATTAAACCACTTCTTTTCTTACTAAACCACTGGGTTGGACAATCACTTATTGTGCTCCATGGTGTTGGCTAAGTTCTGAGCTTGCTCACCCCCACAATTACCTCTCTGAGAAGGTTGTGCCTGCTCACCATCACACCCACAATTACCTCTCTGAGAAGGCTGTGCCTGCTCACCATCACTACCACTGAGAGTCCAGTGCTGACCGGGGTCAGTTTGAAGAGCCGTAATAGGACATCAGAGGTAAACTACCTCAGCCCCCACAGCTGAGGCCCAGTAGCCCCTGCTTGCCTCTTACTCCTCAAATGGGGACGCACATAGTATTCTGAAAAAACAAAAGTTCAGGGTTGCCTTATGGAGGCACTTGCCATGAGTAAGAGGGTGGGTAGGGGAAGTTTGTCTAGTACTAAGAACAGTGATGTCTGTGAATGTATCCCAGTATCAGTTTCAGTTGGTTTGAAATAGATTCCATTAATCAGTGTGCTATACAGACATGGATGAACACCTATTTGGTAGTCACAGGTGTTCATACATTTAATGAATGGAGAGGACTAAAGAGTATATGGTGTAGTAAGCAGGACATTCTACAGGCAGTAGGTATGTGGTATTTTGATGGCGCAAACAGTCAAAGTTTAGAGGAGCACTGTACCTGGTCAAAGACAAGCATAAAGTCAATGAGTGATAGGTGGTTTGTTTACTCAATGTTTTTTGAGGCAATGTTCTTTAAAGAGGTGCGTCTTTAATTCTTCCTAAACTGGAGCTCCATTGGAGCTCTCCTCATGTATATCACATTTTGTTCCAAATTCGAGGAATATAGATTCAAAAAAGCCTACTGTTGTGTATTTTCTTTTTCACACTTCTTAGTCTGCAGTCTGATGGTGTCCAGGCTGCAGGTGTGCTGAGAATCAGCAGAACTGGTGAGATTTCCTGCAAGATAATGAGGATGCTGGTTGGAATGACTTAAATGCAGCTGGCTTTGAAGATGGTGCAGACCAGCAAGGGGAGCCAAAAGAGGTGCATCAGGAAGTGGGTGTTGTGATAATTTTTCATTAGTGCTTGGGTGAGATGTGCTGCATGTGTAGGATGCTCTTAAGAGGTGTTGGAGTGGATTCTGGGAGGCCATGAAGCAGGATGTAACTTCCATCCAGACCCAAGAGCACAAGGGCTTAGACAGCAGTTCTGAAGTTGCTTTCTGAAAGAAAGCTTTACAATTTCTTTAGAAGAGAGGGTTGGTATCAAGATATGGCCCACACGCTAAGTGCTGTAGGTATCTAGGATGTGCAAGAATGTGGGGTTTTACCATGTTTCTGTGATGAGGATAAATTTAGGCCTGTGAAAGGTGATGAGGCCTGCAATGTGTTGTGGTTGGAGTACTGCACAGTCAGACTTAATGCGTATGAGTTTGAATGCGTGCTCTGTAGTCTGAGGGTATACGGTAGTTAGTGGATTATGTAGTAATTTGGATCTGTGTATTCTGTGAATGTTTGTGAGTGTTAGGGGTTGGCTATGTCTGTATGTGACTGTGGGGACTGGCAGCATGAGGAGCTGGGTGACGCACATGAATACATCTTATCCTGTACCTTTCAATGAACCAGGGATTCTGACCCAAGGCCATTTCTGGCCTTAACACGCCCAAACAGGCAATGTCCTTGCCTCTGTCCACTCTTTGTTGGCGATGTCAAGGTAGCAGGATGCCCTGAGCTAGGGCAGTAAGTAATGTCACTTCCTCCTGTCCAGATGTATGACAGAAAATACAGAGATTTAACTTCCTGTGCAAATAGTTTATGGGAAAATGAAGTCCTCTTGTCTGGTGTCTTCTTTTATAAACGGGTTTGGCTGGATTATGGCCTTTTAGAAGGGGAGCAAATGAAGTATAATCATAACTGACATTGGTTCTTCGTTGAAACCTTAGGTGAGCAGACACTTGATCAAATTTGAGGAGTGGCTATTTGCCAAAACAGACAATAAGCACTTACTGGCTGACATACATAATTTTGGTGCAAGCTATACCTAAAGAGAAGTCGTCAAGACAGAAGCAAGGAGAGAGGGAAGAGAGAGCTCTACTTGATGTGCATGGTCAAATGCTTTTCTGTGTTGAGGGATATGGTGAGTTTTTCCTTCAGTTCACGTACCTGCCATAGTAGGTGCATGAAAATGTTGCATGAACAAGTTGCCTCTGGCAGTTCTCTCAGGGACAATGCCAGCCTGTGAGGGGATTTATACAAGTAATGATGACTGCCTTTGGTCAACTGGCTATTCATTTGCCTGAATGTTAAGTCTGTGCATATACGAAACTTCGGTCTATAACATGCAAACTGGCAACTGCCTTATAATATTTGTGAATCAGGAAGAATCAAGAAGAACTTCACTCTATTGAATTTTTGATTCAGGGAGAAAAGGGACTAAGCATTTTTGAAAATCTTAAAGGGAAGGGAAGGGATGCCACACAACTTGTCTGAAATGGTTCAGCAAGTTCTTACTCAGGAGATCTCACCATCCAGGCTAGAACTAGTAGATGTAGTAAGCTTTGATAACAGACACTGTTTTGAAACGTATATTCAGCTGCAGTTGAATTTCTTTTTTCATAGAAGTGAAGCTTCTTGTAGAAAGCTGTAGAGGTTGCTATGTATTAGGGGTGGGTGTAAATGCCCAGTTTCATCACAGACAGCTGATATGGCTGATTTGTAATTGCTGACTCACTATTAAGCAGCCAAATTTCTCACCAACCTTTATATGGTCTCCATCCTAATTTGTTCAGGGCATACATGCCCGTTTTATAAAAAAGTTACTTAAAGTCACATTTGTCTTGAAGCATATCCAGGGAAAATATAATCTATGCATGATCCTATACAACTTCCTTCAGTATAATGTAATCAGAGAGTTCATGTGTAATCAGGCTATTACAAGCCAAACAGTTGATCCTTGCACTAGTATCATGAATGCATGAATGAGTAGCCTCCAAACATATAGCAAGTCAAAGTCCTCCTACAAGTCTTGAGGAACCCCTCTGCCTTGATCACCAGTTTTGTCTAATTGGGGATGCAGGGCCAGTCACCAATCCCCAGCACTTCATATCCCACCGTCTGAGCAGGAGGAAATGGTAGTAGATGATACTAGGTCAATTATTGAGTAGGCACTGCTTAGTTCCAATTTATCAGTCTTAACTCCCATTTATCAGGTTCCATACCTAACATCTTGGTGGCAAAGGGCTTTATCTAATCATACATTTGTGGGAATTAAACCCTGGTTAATCTAGGTGCATTTCCCGACAGACACACTCCAACTCCTAACAGATATTTTCTTTGAAGGAAAACTGGACGCCAAGGCCGGATTGCTTTTGTAATGAAGGCCATAGTGTATTCTTTTACCTCTTAAGTATGCCCAGCCCTTCCTCTCTACAACTGACATTTTCAGTTTTTGGCCCACATGAAAATGTTTGTCCACCTGGCAAAGGCCAATCCAGAAATTAACATCTATGTATTCGGCCTGGGTTCAGTTATGTTGTGCTTTATGAAAGTGCCTGAATCCGACTGTGGCCCTTTAGATTGCTTTGAAGTCATGGGTCTTCATAATGTTACAAACAAAGGGCAAGCAGAGCCGTATGCTTTCCAATGAAAATGTAATCTAAATGACAATGTGTTTGATGTGCTGAAACTTTTTTCATTTTAAACTGAGAGGCATTTAAATATTGCCCAATTTTTAAAAGTTCAACTTTAGAATTTTATCATTCAATACAATAATAAAGTAATGTGAGTTATCCCATTAAATATGTAATACATTTGTGTAAAATATTTCATTGTGGAAAACGAAGCAAGATAGAAAAAAAACTTCATAAAATCTGACACTCTTGATACTAAAGAGGCTACTACAACACACCTGCCATGTTGCCATACATGCGCTCTGACAGCCCTCCTCCATCCTGGGAAACAAGAGCGAGAGAAAGGGCTGGGCATAGTTGAGAGGTAAAAGGATACACTATCCCTTCATTAGAAGTTGGGCAAAATAAGGTGGGATACCATTACCCCCGGATAAGCTATTAACCACGTGTGGTAGATACCTCCTAATCCGAGCTTTCAACTTCAAAATGAACATATTTTTAACACACGAAATTCCATATTTTGTCTTTTTCTTGGCCAACTAGTTCCGCTCTGCAGGTCTGACCATACACAATTTATCAGTGTTAAATCGCGAGGATAATAATTACCACACAACTCGCAATGCCAACCTCATGTTGGCACAGGGATTCCCTTACCTTGCAATGAGGGTCTATGTAGAGAAGTGTTAGTTTCCACACAGACCCACCTACCCAGATGTCATAAGGAGATTTCTTCCCTGCTACGAAGGGGAGGTGTTGATGGAGGCCAGACTGGGTTTAGGCTTGCTAGAAACGGCCTGGGCAGGCTAAACACTGGTAGAATGCGTGAAGGACCAAGAGATTCCAACACAAGAGCCGTCACCAGAAGGATCATAAGCCCTAGCTCCTCCCTAGAACTACTGCGCAAACATGAACTGCTTCCTAATGTTGAACTCCCTACTGACTCACCTATTGAATGGCCACTTTGGCTCCTCCTGATATTTGTATGCACTGATGGGATGATTGGGATAAGACCTAACCTGTTATATGGACTTTTACTGGACACGACTCTGGGAGAGTAGGGGAGAGACTGTGGGGAGTTGGGGACGTTAAACACTAATTTGTTTGAGGAAGATCATACAGCCTCGAATCACAATGAGGCAACTGAAGGCTGTAATTTGATGATGCTATGACACTCATTGAAATCAATAAAATCTGTTTAAAAAAAAAATAAGGACATATATTCCCATCACTGCAGGCAGAGTTCAGGAGTGAAGAGGCCTTCCTTGGGTGAGGGATAGTGTAGCATCGAGCATTTGCTCTGGTTTGATAGTAAGAAAATACTCTACAGGATATCAAAAAAGGCAAAAAAGAAAAAACAAATCCTGTTCAGGTAAAATGTTTTTTCCCTTTAGATTAAACTAAACAAGCAGCCTGACAGCTTATGTTTACATACCGCAACAATCCTCTTCATTGCATCCAATTTGGCAGAATCTTTATTGCTTTCCAACATTTCTTTAAGATCTTCATTTCTAAATAAAAACAAAATAACACATCAATTGTAATTCCGTATGCTGATTAATGTACATCATAAAACTTTGATATGACAACACATCTAGGTCTAACTAACATTGAACCTTCAAATCGTGGCTCAAAAAATCTGTTAAAATACAAAATTCAATTTGGAATATTTAGAATATAACGGTTCAAGGACATAAGCATTTGCACACCCTGAGTGTCAATCAAATTTGCAAACTATCACAAAAATAGCGACAGGCCACATATTTTGCCTAGTGTCATACAGCACTGAGGTTACAATCCTACCAGTACTGTAACATCCAAAGTGAGTCTGCTCACTCATCACAATGCACCCCTCAATGTGAAATGACATTCAGGCTAGTTCAATGAAACTCAGTCCAACTATATCAAATTAGACACATCAAAAAAGTGAGCAAAATAGAATTACAAAATACACAAAATTCAGTTAAAATATCAAGAGATCAGCAAACCCAGAGGTAGTAGAGGACGTATCTCATTGAGTGCCCTTTTAATTCTTCTATACACCCACCAAAAAAGAGGAAATCAAACTCCTAGTACAAATTCAGCTCACCAAGCTAAAAGGGAAAATTCTGAATTTGGCTAGCCAATACTGGTGATTAAACGTAGATGAAGACAAGACGCCAGGCAAAGTACACATGCAAGTATAATTTAAAGCAGTGAAGCATAATTTTAATTAACATGGCAAACCACACAAAGCAATCGTGTTTAACCAAACCAAGATGTCCTGAGAATAGACCATTCTGTAACATTCAGAAATTAATATAAAAAGAGAAGACCAACTACGTGAATACTTCCCCAAATCATCTGACATTCTCTCCAACTGCCTACAAATTAATGACCATCGAGGAAACTGTAGTTAGCGAATACAATCCAACCATTAAACCTGCCTGTAGAGGCATTCACATGGCTTCAGTACACAAGAAAATGAATCAAGAATATTTTCCTATACTTGCCCCTAACATGACCAATCTTGTGAGTCACGGCTGCTCAAAGACATAGCAACAATCCCTTAATTGACAGCTCGCCAATCTTTGCAGTGTAAGCAGGTAAACTGAATCAACGGAGTGCACCGTGCAGCAGGCCTCATGGATTTACACTAACCGTGACCTCGTTGGCACAGCTCCACCACCAGTGTTTACAGTCCTTTACCAACAGCAACAATAGTCATAATCATCTAGAAATGTAAACCATAAGTAAATCAAAGTTGTACTTGTCTTTACTAGGTCAGCTAATGGAAGAAGGGAACAGTCTCAGGTTCAACACAATCAAAACGGGGGGTTCTAGCATTGTGGAGTATCAACAGCAAATCAATCTCATCCAACATGCCTAGAAATCTAGAGTCAAATCCAGCAACAAAAAAGAAGGAAACAAAAAAAATAAAACGGACCGAACCACCTCTTTTCCTCCATCACCAGTCATCACTTTCCAAGTAAACAGTTGTCAACTGCATCAACTACCAATAGTCCATACCGACCGTTCCCACAATTCTAATCAATAAATCACTATAAGCGGTTCATGGAAAATGTAATCATGGCACAACTGCTATGCTGAAACATGCCTGACCACCGATATGTGCCACAAGTAAAAAAAAAAAAAAAACAGGCTGCTTAAGGTGGCAGGCATGTTGAAAGCAGTTCTGGGGTTTTCACAGCCCCTTTATCCCAGAGGTGCTACTCTTGGGGGTGAAGCTCCCGCACCTGAGCTGATGATGAAATGCAAATGAATAGCACATGGTCAAAGCGTCTAAGAGCAGCTAAATGGACAACAGAACACAACTGAAAAGTACAGAATATCCTTCCCTCGTGCAACATTCCACAGGCTCTGGTCTCTTTTGGCAATGGAACAGCTTACTATTAAAAAGACTGACTTATTTGCGTTTTGAGGCCAAGCAAACACAGTTTATGTGCTAATATGTGGAGGATTGCTGAACATGGTACTCCAGCCTCGATAGAGAGCCTTAGGCCTCTTCGGATGAGACAGAACAACTCCCTTCAATCAGCTGTGGAAGCACCTATCTGTCAGTTTTAGGACTGATGAAACAGTGTTTCATAAAAACAAGCTATTGTTGCATTTGGGATGGGGTAAGATCTTACCCCTTCTAGTTGGAGGGGGATTAGTTGAGGTATAGGTGGGGGGTCCAATTTCTCTATTTGACAGCCTTTTTCCCCAATCTAACCTGTGCCACCCTGGAGGATGCATGGCTGTTTGTTGGATTTTTAAACTGAATTATACGACTCTGCATATAGTCCCCTACGCTGGGGTGACACAATTAATGCTGCTGACATTTCTTTCATTTTCTTCATTGAAAAATCAATAAAACTATTTTTAAAACTTACGTTTCAATCCAAGGGGCACCAGAGAGCCCAAGGCACGATGGCCGCACTGTAGTGCAGCTCTGCCAGCTGTTTAAGCACACAAACTGGCAAAATCCTGGTTCAGGCCTAAATGACACACTCCTTGTCGGAGCAAGAGTTACAGATGAGGCTTTAGAACACCAATGAAGCGCCCTGCGGGTCAAAAGACCATCAGCGTGCCAGAAAAAGAGCCTCCGACGAACCTGTGTGCGGACCTCAAAATGACACCCGCAACACCAATACGTTGAAATCGGACCTGCACTTGGTCCCCGGACACAAGCGGAGGGTGTGCTTCGGTGAGGTGGACCTCCCAGAAGACTACCGGCATCGGGGGCGGAGAGCCGTGGTGACGAGGACCACGACGCCAAGGCTGTGAGGCCCAAAGTGACAACCCCATAGGTGGTAAGGAGGGTTGCGCTGCAGTGGGGGACAGCGGCATAGGGTGCTGCGCACTAAGGGAATTGAGGCAGGCACGAACGAGCGGCTGAGACAGGCAAGAAAACGCTGACTGATAGCTCGCCGATACAAAGTGCAGGAATAGAGCAACACCCACAGGGCACCCACAAGGCACGAGGAGAGTCTGAAATGGGGGATGCACCCTTCCCAGCTGCTGCATAATACTAAGCGCTCTATGAGCCATGCAGAAGAAGTGAAAACAATACGGGATACGGCCTGAACACACTCAGCTCAGAGACACGAAAATAAGCGCTGTACCAGTACACCAAGCACAGTGGGCAGGACGGAGAACACAGGCTCCATCAGATACTCAACATTGTGCTGGGAGCAGTGAAGGGCAGGGCCTGGAGTTGGTGATCCTCCTGACTTCTTCCAAAGAGGAGCGACAGACAACGCATGCGCTGCCTGACCTTAGCTAACATGGGCAAATCAGAAAAATGGCAACCTCGACTGACATTTGAAGTCCCAAAAAAGAACCCCAGCGAGTTGTCTGATACGGGGACACCCAGCTCACCTGAAAATACCATAGAAAATACATTACTCGCCATGCAGCAAAGTCTATAAACAATTGACAGCAAAATAGGCAGGCTAGACCTTCGCAATGATCACCTCTCCAACAAGCTGGCACAACAGGACTCCTGCATCACAGACATTTAGCAAAGAGTATCCAACGCAGAAGGTGCAGCTGGAAAGTCTGAGGAAAAACTACTAAATATGGAAAAGGTGTTGGCAGTAATAAAAGCAAAAAATTAAGACCTTGAAGCACGCTCAAGACACAACAACGTGCGCATAACGGGGCTCCCAGAGTCTACCAATACAGGGAACATGGAGTCCTATATTGAACTCCTCATTACAGAAATATTTGGCTCTGATGCTCCGTCACAAACGTTTGTGGTGGTGAAAGTACATAGATCTCTAGCTCTGAGGCAACCCCCCCAGGGGAAAATATGGTTACATTGGTTAATGTATACGGCCCAAACATTGATGATCCAGCGTTTTATAATTCTCTATGGCATACACTGCGCACCATGCCACCTGCGGTGATCCACTGGGGAGGAGACTTAAACACATTAGACACACGATATGACAGGTCAACGGGGTTAGCAAGTCATGACTGCCGCTCTGCAAAAATACTTAAGACACCATGACAGGCTTCAACAGTGTAGACATCTGGAGTCTGGGCAATGGGGATGCGAGGGAAGGCACATATACGTCCACAGTACAAGCGACTTGGGCCCAACTAGACTACTGGCTGGTGTCGGAAGAGGCAAGACTAAGGGTAACAAAGGTCCACCACTTGGCACGCACATTGTCCGACCACAAACCAGTGAGGTTGTATATTTTTATCCCTGCGATGGTCCATAGACCATTCATATGGCGTTTTCCAAACACAGCATTATTCAACCAGGTATATAAAGGTTCTATAAGCCATGCCATACAAGAGTATTTCAATGTCAACAAAGGCTCAGTGGCAAGCGCAGGCATCCTGCGGGAGGTCTTTAAAGTCACGATCTGCGGGGTCTGCTTCAGAACGAAAACGGGGATACTCAGAGATATCCACATTCAGCTCAGTAAGGCAGAGGCTACTATAAAGCAGCTAGAACAGGAGTACGAACACACAGGAGATATCACAAAATTAGCGCATATCTGATACCACATTAGCACATATCAGGACACTGCTGATCGGGAGATATATGTCCCAACGTCACATGGCTAGAGCATATAGTGAAGGGGGACGCCAAGGGTGCTCATTATCAGCCAAATTACGACCAGCCAAAGGTACGCAGCAAGTAATCAAAATAAAAGACGAGGCAGGTCAAGTACACTGGACTGCAGAGGGGATTTTGAAGGCCTTCACATCCTATTACACGTCATTATATGCCTCTTCTGAAGGAGCAAATGAGTCCAACATTGCGGAGTACCTGAAAGACATAGCCCTGGAGTGGTTGTCGGATGCCTAACTTGAGTATCTCTTGGGCCTATAGACATAGATGAGCTACGCGATGCAATACAGACATTAACCACTGTAAATGCGCTGGGCCCAGACGGACTGACTGGGGAATTCTACAAGGCCTATGCTTCGCAAGTGATCTGCCATCTTTATCGAATGTATGATGAACCCTACTCAAAAGAGGAACTCCTTACATCCTTAAGAGAAGCGCTCATAGTAGTGCTCCTCAAAAAAGACAAGGAACCAGATCAGTGCGGTTCATACTGACCCCTTTCCCTGATAAACAATGACGTGAAAATATTAGCAAAGATAATAGCAAACCGCTTGCAGCCCCTTATGCCCAATCTGGTCGTCCCTGACCATTCAGGCTTCATCCCGAATCGTTCCACTACCCACAACTTGCGTACACTCTTTGCACTACTGAATCGCTTAGACCCCTAACTAGTGGCAGCTGCGGTTCTATTAGATGCCGCCAAAGCCTTTGACTCTATAGAATGGCCTTACATGTTTACGATTCTGAAGCAGATAGGCCTACCAAGCACGTATCTCCGCTGGATTCAACTGCTATATACACCAGTCCAATGGCCCAAATCCAAATAAAGGGACAGACGTTGAGTCCAGTGCCAATACACCGCAGAACAAGGCAGGGATGCCCTCTATCTACGCTATTGCTTGCTCTTGTGGTGGAGCCACTGCCCTGCATTATATGGCAGAGACATTCAGAAGCAGCACTTCGATTTAGGCAGTGCCCGATCGGACTGCCACTATAGGCTGATGATATTGTAATATATGTGCGAAACCCATCGACCCGGCTCACACCTATACTCCGGGAATACATATGATTCGAACACTACTCTGGGCTTATTATCACCTGGGAGAAATCACTGATCTTGCCACTAACAACACAGACAAAACCAATACCCCTTAAATATCCGCTCAAATGGTGCACGGATGCAGTTAAATATTTAGGCATATGGATACATAAAGACCCTAACGTGGTACGGCAGACTAATTACGACACTGCCTTATCAAAACTAGAAGAACAGGTGGGACTCTGGGTGACAAAGCACTGTCCTTTGCAGACAGAGTTGCTGTCATAAAAATGGTGGCGCTACCTCGCTTTTTATACCTCTTCAACAACATCCCTATCATCCTGACTGGCAGGTTCGTCAAGCTCATTAGAGCTCTACTAATCAGATTAATATGGGTGGGGAAGCAACCAAGGCTGAGATGAGAAATCCTGACATTACCACACAAAAAAGGAGGCTTCACAGCACCAGAACTACATTTATAATATCCATGCGCGCAGGCACAACATGCTCACTACTGGTATAATCCATCCGAATACATACTACACTTAGCGGTAGAGGCGAGGAAGTATACCCCATACTACTGCGCCATGTGCTACCTTGAACACACAGAGACACTCCTCGCATGGAGATCAGCATGGTAAACTGCAGTTATGGCCTGGCGCACATTGGGAACACAGGTGGGTCGAATGCCCCTGTACGCCCCTGCACTGCCTCTGGAGGATCACCCGACACTCAGTTACACATGAACCAGGATTGCGGGCTCTGGTTAAAACAGTAGGTATAACCACAATGGGAGATCTTTACTCGGGTGGCACCTTTGTAGGACTGACAGACTTACAACATATACAAAATGCCACGACACTCTTCAAGTTTTACTACCACCGCCTCACACATGCCATAAAAGCACTACATCCGATGTTCCCAGCATAGCCCCCAATGCTAAGAGCATTACAGACCTTACTCACATACAAGGATAGGAGGCAACTAATCACCAAATTATATGAAGCCGCACAAGTGGACACTCCCTCACTGACTGACAAGGCTTTGGCAAGCTAGAATGCCACCCTTCCAGCCCCTCTAACACAGGAAGACTGGAAACACTGCTGCTCAGTAACCAGCTGTCTAACATCCAATTGCAACCTTCGCATTATACACTATAGATACTTGCACCAGATGTATTACACACCTCTTAAAATGCAGCCATATGGGGCACGGACAGACTCACGATGTGCTCAATGTATGGCGACAGGGGCGGGGATTCATACATTTGGCATGGGAGTGCCCAAAATAAGGGGATTCTGGACAGAGGTAGAGGGTACATTGTGTGATATAATTGAGGAACCAATGACATGCAGAATTCGGATATGCCTGCTGGGCCTGGTGCAATCATTGAAACCGGCAACACGTTGATTCAAAGCAATAGCACTATTACTGGCTAAACGTCAAGTAGCCATGAATTGGGGGAAAAGGAAATACCCCGCACAACCAAAACGGCTGCAAGAACTGGCATATTGTAAGAACGCTTTAGAAGAGTATGCGGAGGAACTGCCCGCAACATCCTGCCCCAGGAACGTGTGGACCATGTTTACAAATTATCTGCTAACTAGACAGGTAGTGCCATCGTGAGCGTAGGATCAAACCCATAGACAGGCATCAATAATTCACATTGCATTCATCTGTTGTGGACACTACCATTTTCAATATATCACATCTCTGATGGTATGTGCTATAATCTTGGCTGCTAAATTGATGTTTTGTTTACCTTTTGTATGTATTGTACAAACCTTAAAACAATATAAAACTCAAAAAAAAAAGTTTAAATCCATGGAGCAGTTAATTAAAGAAGTACGATAATATGAAATATGAAACATGAAGCATGGTGCCGAGCCGCGCAGGCTTCAAAAGCATATCAGAAATTAAAGTTTGTTTACACACGGATACACAGCTACACTCTGGTTGGCAAATGGCGTAAACTGAGTGCGTTTCGCTGACAGAGGCCAAGTACCCCGAAACTAACCATCGTGAATAAGAAGCAGAATACGAGCGGGAAACTAACAAAACAAGGCAATACAAAAGTAGTGAGCCCGTAAGAACGTATATGGGCGAACATGCAATAATCCATGTAACAGGGTCACTCTCCAGGGCGGGAATAAAACAGCATGTGTGCTTATTTACACCTTAAATAAACAAATGATTGGATATACCACAAGCGGTCTTTCCGTATGTACCCCAAAACAGACCTTACAAACAAGAAGGTGCTCATTTAGTTGCAGAATGGTTTCTCATGTAGTACTTGGACCAGTGCACTTTCAAATGGGTCAGAATATCATTAATATATAAGCAAGAGTTTGTGCCGCCTGGCACGGTTCTAAACTATACATCTTGGCTGTCTTGTGACAAGCAGCTGTACAGCTAAAACGGCTACTCGGATGAGTCAGTCTTGGCTGCAGGTGGAAGTGGTTTAGCCACAACATACTGAGTCACCTAGTTTTCAGGATCAGGAGCTGGGGGGACTGCAGAAGTCAACTGGCATGATTTTTTTAAGAAAGAAAAAATTAAGTTTTGCATTTCCACGTGAATTTAGGATTTAAGAACGAAGTCAGATAATAATGACTGCTAAACCTCCACCGAAAGGTCAACATGATTACACAGACTTTGTAGCCTAGACCTTATAAAAAAATCTGCACAGACTTCCACGACTAAACTAACAGATAACAGGCTCCTATGTGGAACACTATGAAGATATTAGAAGATGCAGTCATGTTTTTCCGATCACACAAAATAAGTTATGTAGTGAGATGTGGACATAGCTCGCTCAGCACAGAGTGGCTTAAATGCAAAGTGATAAATACAAATTCCAAGTCAATACAAAGATTTCAATGTCTCGTTGGATAGTAAAGTGTACACTTTGTGAATAAAGAAATCCATATGAAAACAAAGCTGGCTTCCGCTAAAAACTATTCATGGCTGTCTTCCAAAAGTGGAGCCATTTGTGGGCTGTGCCACGCCTGGGACTCTTAGTCCGATCACTGCCTAATTACGAGTAAATATTATAAAACATCTAAACAAGCATACACGTATTGATTATCTGTCATATGTCAAACTCTACTCACTGAGTGACCCCTAAACACACACCTCACTTCTGAATCAGTAGTTTTACAAAGGTAATTATTTGGAATAGTTCAAAGCACTGAGTTTGTTTGTTTTTTTAATACCCAATACCAATGTGCTGCACACAGCTTACATCGTGTACAGCAGAAAAAAGCAAAAGTACAGCACATATTGACAAAATTACAAAAAAATTAGCACATAGTATAATACACGTTTTATTCTTATCAAATGCCATGTACAACAAAGTGTCACAAAAATTGAACTAGAAGACATCGCACATAATGAAAAAATAGAGAGGATGTGACGTTAACGGCCAGAGCTACCAACTTTGGAGATGGGAAACCAGGTTCGAGTGTCGGCATAGGCTCAACATCCGGTGATTCTGGACAAATCACTTAGTATGCCCGTGCCTACCAAAAATGAATGTGTAATGTACCCGCTCCAATATCTTTGAGTCCAATTCGGGCCATATAAAACAAAAACAAAAACAAAAAAGATCCACAAGGCGTGGATACCGGAAAGGTGGAACATGCATTGCGGAACACATAACGTGACATTCCAAAAGGCACTGCTACCTTTATCTGAACATAGTTGGGTTCACTATTCTCAGGCCTATCATAAGAGGGTGCTGATACCTTGCTCTATGTGAACTCGTCTTTGCTCAGACAGTCGCTCTGTGATGGCGCTTCCGGCTGTAGCAGTGTGAAGCAAGTACACTGTTTTGGACACACAAGCAGAGGGGCTTGCTAAAACTGAGGTTAGGGAAAAGAAGTCAGATATACAACTCAACAGAAGCTACGATGAAAGGGGGAGCCGAAGTGAGGAAAAGCTCATGAGAGCAACTGGTGGACATAGGATCGCGGCTGGGATTAAAGGCAAAACCAAAACCAGACGGGAGGAGGGGCCATCACATGCTGTAACAGGAAGAAGCATGAACAAAAAAGTTATCTTAGTGAAATCGCCTGGGAGGGAACTAAGCACACAAAGGAGGGACATTTAGAAACAATGCACCAATAAAAAAGAAAACAGTTAAGACGAGCACAACAAAGACTGAATGGAAATAGTGGGTGTGGTTAAAGTTCACTGAATATAGCATGTCTTGAAGATAGCACATGGGTGCTGCCTAGGCTCGACCTAAAAAATGCCCAGACCATTCCAAATCTGTATAGAGTTGTTGTTCTGCTTTGTTGTCAAACATTAAAAAAAAACACCAATTAAACGTGAAAAGGAGAACAGTCCTATGTCCTTAATGAAGTAAAATTCACCCTGAAAACATAGTGTAGCTATCACACACATTTTCTATAAGCTCTCAAAATTCATGGTCATTCAAACCTACATATGAAGGTTGGCTAGTATTGGACAGCAGACTAATGGTATATCAGGTACCCATTTAGTATCTATAGGAGGTATTTACCTACCAAACACTTCACACCTTCAAATATAATCATTATCCTCGCCAAATACACATAACTCCTTCACCTCACTACATGCATTTCTTCCTTCCTCCTAAGATACCAAGTCGGACTCTTATCACCTTTACCACAGCAACAGGTTCAACTGCTCTGTTCTTCCACCCTGAAGACATACCTTTCCAGTATTCCTCGTATCAAAGTAAACTAAAAACTTTTATACCTCAACCTTAGTCACTGACCTAAACCAACATTTACAATTTACTTAAATAATGCAATTCATTAGTGAGTCAAGTGTATACCTACTGAAATGTACTTCCACCACATTAATATCAGTCAATCAAACAGGCTGTCTAGTATGAGGTCTAGTAAATACTCTGGAACTTTGCTTGTGAATCAAACTATAGGATCAAGACTTCATGGTTAGGATCTGGACTTCAGCTTGTAAGGAGGATGTTCAAGGAGTGCACTAAATGGCCATTAAAATTGTTAATTCAGAACAGAAGCTCCCTGGGTGTGTTTTATCCAGAGGGTACTCTAGTGAGGTGCATATGCAAGAAAGGGTAAAAAAAACTAAATTACTAAAAGACTGAAGTGACATGGACTAAGTTTGTGAATACCAATAAACTTGTGCGTTTGAATTTACAAAATCCTTTCCAATCCCTTCCCACTTATGAAAACGGTCAGAGATGCAGCCCAGCAGAAGCCTGTTGTTACTCCTCTTCTAGTGAAAAAAAAGAGAATGAAACACCTACACACCGTATGGGAGTGTAGGGGAAGGAGTTTGTCCTAGGTTGGAAAAATGCATTTGTCCCGTGGGGTGGACAGAGAACCTTGAGAGGCAAATCAACCTGGAATAACAAGGACAAGAGATTCCGCTTGGAGGGGAAAGAGGGTGCAGTAAATTTGTGCCAGTGGTGGTGAGCAAAGCTGAAAGAACCTATTTATCGGGCCAGGGGTTGCCCACATAAACACTTCAAAATATGAGGGTGCTGGAGGGATTATTCTGGGCTGGTTAACAAACACTCTAGTACTTAGAAAATCTTTGTGCACTGTTATATTTCTTTGTTGTAGCAATGACATATGGAGATGTCCGGGATGGGACGATATTCATATTCTATTGTTTAACTTTAAAACAAATAAAAATGTGTGCTATAAAAAAAATGCATGCCAGTGAAACCACAAATGAGGGCAGTGCTGCCTAAAATGAGTGCGGATCTGTAATCCAGAGCAGCTGTGTTCGTTTTCTGATCTTCTGTGGAGCTGTAGGGAGGAGTTCCAGACAGAGAAAATAGTAGGTTATGTTGTAGGACTGAACAAGCTGAAGAGCGGTATCACAGTAGCAATTAAGGCCTACATTAAAGTTACTGACCACAGAGCCCCCCAGAATTGCAGAAACCAGACAGTTTGGGCAACGTTTGCTGTGTACAATGTACTTAACGAAGCTGCCTTCGAAAGCAGAGCAAACTAAATGCAACCAAGATATTAACAATCGTTTCCCCAAGATCCAAAGTAGGGAAATACCTTAGACACATGGGAGCCAAGGGCCGTGGCCTGGTCGGTGGGTCTGTGGAGGAGTTGGCAGGGACATGGATCTTGGGGAATTTTTGACTGATACAATTAGTGAGCTTACTGAAAAGAACTGCTATTGATAAATTACTGCTGGCAAAAGACAAAAATTCCCCTGCAACAAAATCTGCACTGCATGGTATTTTGACACGGGTAAGTGCTTTTAAGGGTACAGTGACCGATTTGTTAGCTGAGGACTCTACAGTAGCAACCATGGTGTACCTAGAAAAAAAATATAAAAATCAGGTGGCGTTGGTCTTGAGATGAAGCAAGGTTAACTAATTTACGCATATTTGATGGTCCACTGTTGGGGAGGGCCTTTGCTTCAGAATGTGATGCAAGAATTAACAAACCAAGAGATTCTGACACCTTCCTTTCCTGTTAAAGGCAAAGTACACAAAGCGAACAGACTCAAAAGGCATAAATAACGGAGGATAAATTAATAAATGTGAAGACATCTCTGTAATACCCCATAAACGTAAAAGGGAAATGGGTTGATACATTGCATCAGGGATGTTGAATTCCTATTGCCTGATGCCCAAGACATATTGTTTGGGGTCAAGGGCCAACATGTTTTCATGTTTATTTTGTCCATGGGACAAGTAGGCCCAACCCCCTGCAGCACAAACCCTTTGGCTGCCAGTTTACAAAGAAGGGAACTTTTTGCAGTGGAGGTAATATGTGTGTTCATAAGTTAATGCTGTTCAAACTTGTATTTATGGTCCATTAATGAAAAGCCTTCATTATTAGGGTGAGTGCTGTAAATAAACATTTTAAGGTTACACTGCACTACTGACAGTGGTTCCAGTTTAAAAAAAAAAAGTGTACACACGTTTGAAAAGTTTAACAACATGAGGCTAAGTATAATGCTCCCAGAATGCTCTCTGATTAGATACAAATAACTGCAGAAGCTTTTAAGCATGAGTGATGATTCTTTGGCTTCAAAATAAAATGTTCTGAAAAAAATGCAAGTAGGGAAAAACGCTTCACTACAATGAAAATGTAGGTGGTATTTCTTTGAAGCGTCAATTAGTAAAATGTGTTGATGCATGCTAGTATTTCAAAAACATATTCCTAATAGAAAATCAGTGTAACCTTTTTCAACAAGATTATGTGAAGCATGAAAATAAACAAGCAGTGGCAACGCCAACCGATCTGACAGGTTTTGCAAGTCTTTTGGTTTTGTCAATGCGTATCTTGTTTTGATATGGCTTTTGTGACACTTTGTTACAATGGTGAGGGCGTGACAGCTCCCACAACAATAAACACTGGCAAAAAGAGAAAAAAGTTTTTGCCACAAAAAGCACACACTGCCACCAGTGGTGTAATATAGGTCCCACAGCCCTCCTCCAGGCCCCCCCCCCCCCCCCCCCCCCAGAGCAGCACTTGCCCTCAGTGAGTCTGGAGGGGGGCCCTCCATGTCCTTTGCAGGAGGGCCCCTCCAGTTTTGTTATGCCACTGATTGCCACAGTAGTTCCTCGCACTGAATAAAACTACTGTGTGCCAATATACTCCTTCTGGAAGAGCAGAATGAGATCACTCACAGTAAAGCCAGCCGATAGAGATAGAAATAGAAGTTTAATAAAAACAACATGTCTTTAACACCAGACCTAATTAGGAACCCAATTCATAAAGAAAGGCACAAAAGTGCCCCTATGGTTTACGTCTTTGAATTTGTGGCTTTCATGAATTCACAAGCGCTTACAGAAGTAGACCAGGAAATCGTACTCCTAGAAAATATTTGCCAACTGTATTTTAGCACAAGCAAATATGCATGTGTAGATTTGCTCATGTGAAAATCTATCTTTCCCTCCAACCACCTTTTTCCCAACCCTGGAAGAACTTTTACTTCTGCTATTGTCCGGAATACATTTCCAACCTTTCTCATTATGGGAAAAGATTACAGAAGAGCTGGTGACAATCCTTTTAACATGCAAGTTAGAAGGTTTGCAGACTCAAAGGCATTCCAGATCTGGAACTACTGCTTGCTGCTTTCTCCAGCCCCAGTATGTAGATCTGCGGAAAGGTGGCAAAATAAGGAAATTGTTATAGTAGGGATTGAAATTGCAAGTATACAAGCCCTTCCATAGTAGTAGCCCTGACATGATCAGAGAGGCTATTATCCGAGTTCTTACATAATGAGATTGCTGCCATAATTTGTCGCCACACTACATGGCACCAAAGGGACAAGCACATTTTTTTACAGGACAAGTAGATTTAAGAAACAACCCGTCCTATGGACAAGTAGTTATTTTATTACATTCCACACCCCTGAGTTCATGTTTTCACCCAGTTGAAGACTCCAGAGACTTTCCTGACTGTGGTGAGTCAGGGGAATGATTCAACAGTTTGTGCCTGAATGCAGAACCCAAAGATGGACGCTCTAAGCATTATCTCAGCTGCTGACCATGGGACACTGCCAAATTTTTGGCTAGAGATGGCAAAAACAATATTAAGATCTCTGCAGTCTGTGTTTAACATTGTATTTCCGCGACAGTATACTTCACTTTCGCTTCCTTCCCCATTAACTGTCTTTTTCCTGCCGGTTTCCAGCAAGTGGATGAGTGTGAATCTGTTCAATGAGAACTTTGAGCGGGATTTGAGGGCTTCATTATAAAAATACACTGAATAATATTTTGTTTTCCAAATATAGGTTACCAAAACAAAAATAAAAGCATCAGAAAATGTTAAATCAAACACTAATCTACCTTGTAGCATTTTTAATTGCTAAATGTTTTACACGACATGAAAAACTCTACTTTCATCAGCATGAAAATGACACGCAACTGTTTCTCACAGTGTCGTTACAAGTGAGGAAGACAGAACGTGTTCTCTTTCCTAATGGTCAGATTAATCCTCTGCTTCAATCTTGCCTCCAACTTTTTTTTCTTACCTTAAATATCTATGAGAAACATATTTGCAAGAAGGCCCAATCTGATCATTTCTTCATGTTCATTCATAACTGTGGTTCAGTCCTTGATACTGTCCCATACTGATGGAGACAATGCACTCTTAAGTTAGGATTACAAAATGTTCTAGTTTCCTGCTTATCAGTTAGCATTGTCTCCTTCTTCTTACTCAGCAACTAGGCTAACAGTATGAGCCACCAAATGTGAACATATTACCCCTATTCTTTAACCTTTACACTCCTTAATCTTGAACACCTGCTGCCACACCAGTGTCAAATTTAAGCCTCCCTGCATTTAACATATAGCAACATATGTCCTCAGCAAAAAATCTTCAGTTCTCCGGGGGTTTATTCTCAACACGCAGCACGTGCCTGGCTCAGCTTGACATTCTATTGACCAAGTTATCTTGTACAGCCATTCAGCTTTCTCTGCTCCTGCACTTAAGCTCTAAAACTATTTTTTACTGTCTATACGACTTGCTGCTACTCTTATGATTTTCAGACAGGAATTGAAAACCTTGCTGTTGATTGAAAAGGTAAAGCTCGCCTTCATGGCTTTGTAGCATGCAACAGTGCTTTCACTTCACCACCGCGAGTTGCTATAGGCTTCTTATTTCCGCTTCAGCCCACAAGCCAACCAGTTGTGTGTACGGAGGGCTCCCTGACACAGAATGAAACCCAGAGAGGGAGTCTGGAGAGGATTGCCATGCAAGACTACATTCAGCTTATCAGGCTATGGAGGAACAACAGTGGTGGCAGTAGAAAGATTATAATGGTGTGCAGTGCTTTTTTACCTGTGCTGGCACAGGGAGAATGCCACTAGCCACTCATCTTCAAACTGGTCTGCCAGTCCTCTGCAACCGGATTCTGTGGTTCATCAATGACCACATGGATGTCATATGTATTTGTGCATACCATGTGCAGGCAGTTCAATGAGCTTGAAGCATGTAAGCGATTGTTGACAGCTGGTACACTGGAATCCATTTTGGTTTCCAAAATGCAGGCAGCAAATAATATGTGGGATTGGAGGGAGTCGGTCAGGCAGCAGATGTAGATTGCAGGGCTCTCCCAATGCGTCACTGAGGCTAATGTAGTCAATCTACAGTGAGGGGATTTGGGGCATTGAGGGTTTTCTTTGAAATGTAGAGCAAGGCCCAGGTCCTTTTCTGCTCGATTAGTCCAAGGAAGTTGTACCGCCAGGTAGTCAAGTGGTGAAGTCTCCCTACATTCCTGCTAACAACTGAAGACAAAGACTAAGGCTGGACCAATCTGGAGGAAATAAGCAAAATACAGGGAGTACAGAAGCTGTTCCCAGAGCTGAACTTGAAGAATACATAAAATCTGTCTGCAATCTTAGAAAACATATGAGACAAAAACTACTAGCCAGAGTACCAAGAGTCCTCTGCACCACAATCCGGTATTCCACACCACTGGAGACGAAGACACTCTGTGGTGTGCTGTAGTCAACTCCCCTTCTCAATGTTTGGGACAGGAATGTGCACGTTCTGCAACCTGCCAAAGGAAAAGCTACCGCAGACCGACCTGCCAAGTGAGAAGGAGCACACTGACCGGTGAGAAGTGTTGGAGGTGACAATGTACAAGGAAAACGCTGCCTAGAATAGAACAGGGCTGACAGAGGCTAAGGCAAGTATAAATGAAATCTGCCTGCTGCAGCCTAAGGGAGAGGCGTGCACTGCCAGGCTATGTAAGCGAGGCCTTGAGCCACTGGAACGAGTCCAAGAAACCATGACACCTAATACAACTAAGAGCTTCATAGGACTGCAATTACATCCTGTGTCGTCCCTGCAAGACAGGGTTAGTGCACTGTGATGGATCGGCACTGGGAGTACTGCAACATAGTGGACAGTCACCAAAGAGAGAATCAAAGCTCTATGAGAAGCTTGATGCTGAAAACACCAGTAACTGTGTGTGACTTTGACCTTGGTTTGGTCCCCTATGACAAATGGAGGTGGCCACTTCTTGTTGTTTGGATCGTGGGTTTGTCGACCTTGGACCCAGAAACATCTCTCCCCCGCCCCCCCACCCCCAGCAGAGACTTACCTGACCAGAACCAGATTCAGCGGAGATCACCCTTAACCTCCTCCACTGGACATGTCTATTTGCCCTCTTTCAGCTAAAATGAGCTCGCCGGTGGTTGAGTACTGGCCAGGCCAAGGGACAGTGAGATCATCCTGGACGAGTTGTGGAGAGGGCATACCACTTCAACAGGGCACAATCACAACCCCTCCCCAATAGCAGCACCCTCAGCTGCTTAGCTGAAGACTAAAGAGGGCCCAAATAAGGTACAGTGCAAAGACTAGATATGATATCGCATATAAAAACTAGTTTGGGACATGTTATGCTCCACGTAGCTATCATCTTTTCTGAAAGGAGTGAACAAGGAACTCAGAGGCTATCTTTCTTATTCCCTACAGTAGCACATGCTTGGATCTGCTCTTACACGACCAATTTAAGAAGCATTCACTCCATCAGTGAAGACAAAATTGTACTTATTGTATAGCATGACACTGCTCTATGAATTTGTGTATATTACTGCATCATGTAACAGAAGTACAGTACTTTTTTTTTCTTATGAAGAAGCACGGGATGGACAATGATTTTTTTTTAGTCACTCAACTCAAAGTCTAAACTCCCCCCCCCCCCAGGCAAATGGGTGTATGGGGTTTACTATGTGATCAGTTTTGGACTCAATATTAAAGTAAACCCCAGAACACCCGTGTTAAAAGGCTCAGATTGTGTCTGCAACCTGTTTAAGCATTTTTCCTTCATAACACAGTTGAACTCTGGTTTTCTCCAATTCGTTACGTTTGCTTATTTTATTGTGATATTGTTTAGTTGTGTATTTGTTTGTTTCATCTCTTTTCTACAGCACTCTTAAAGCCTTTGGCAAGGCATTGCTTTATAAGCACATAAATAAATCGAAGACTGGGTGGTGATAGTTTACTCCAATGAGCAGAAACTAACGTTTTTTCAACATAAAATCTCAAATATGATCAAGCAACCTCATTTCCTTCGCGCACAAGGACTTTGTTTTAGCACCAAATAACACTTCGTATAATCACAGATACATTGTGCCATCGAACAATAGTTTCTAAAGATCGATGCACAAATTTACATAAAACGTAGGGATCCACAACGCACATTCTGCTAAATCAAGACTGCCACTCCGTTACGGCTTAGATTGTAGAAGGGTCAATAAATTGGAAGAACTGCGACAGCATCTGAACTATCTATCATAAATCATACTTGTCTACGATCATCAGGTGTCCTTAAATTTCACTGTAGGTACAGTGATTAAACGTGTGATAAATAATGGGCACGAAGGAAGAAGGCTGCATTTTTCGGTCGACAGCAGCTAAAATTAAAAAATTAAAAAAAGCCCACTCACTTATAGGACTGCTGCTAAAACACAAGTTGCATTTAAAGCAACACTGTATGGCACCCACACGTGCCGGAGCACGTTTCATACCTACCCAGATAGGTTCTGCTCAGAGGGTACTTCGGAAGTTCTGAGCCTCTGCTCCTCCGCGGTTGGTTCTGGGCTCAGTGATAACTGGAGGCTGTTAGCCACATCCAGAACAGACTCCACAGGGTGCGATTTTTTACCTAAAAGTGACAACTGCGGCTCCATTTCTTCAAGCTACACGAGAAGCGTTTCCTCCTTCGAGGAGTAACAAAGCCGAGGAATGTAGCTGCACGACCAACCCTCGACTTCTCATAGTTATGAGAAAACCAACATTAAGGTTTTCAAAGGTCACTTCCTTCCAAAAAGAAGTCTTAGTCGCTCTAGTTTGATAAAATGGTCTCTGTCTGTCCAACCCATTTCTGGTCACGCCTTTCCCTCGGGCATAGCAAATAAACAATGTCACTTCAGGAACATTGGCTAAGCAAAATAAATTGTCGGAACCCGTGTAAGTGAAGTTGGAGACGGCCCGACTCAGGAAGGGTGATTGCAGAAATAGTCCTCCCAATGTGGTCGAAACGGGAAGTACAGTAGGAGAGTAACCAGCGCTATTAATTTATGCCAGACTCAGACGTACCCTCATTGTGGCGCCAAAAAGCTCTGACTGAACTGCGGAAGGCAGTGAGGCCAGCTCCATTCAACACAACCGACTGCAGACTTGGGAAACCAGAATGGCAAAGTAGCGCTCGAGTTCATACGGGCACTTGCACTTTACTACAAACATCGTAAAGAGAAACACGTGACCTCCCGCAGGCCTCACTTAACATGCACTGCGCTCTTCTGACTGAAATGTTCCAACTGTGCCCGAGACAGCCCCATTTTACTAACCAAACATGTGACAAAAGGGTGGGGTCGAACACTAGACGGAAAAGCAGCTGAGACTGCTCTTTTACCTACTAGAGTGCCAGTCAAGTCACTGTGTCACATGCTTAAGGGCATGGCTACGGTAGTTCGCCAAAAAATAAAACAGAATAGGGTTATTGTCGGCAAAAATAAAATCATGCCGGAAGAATGCAGTAAACAATTCAGCAAGAAGTTGAAACACATTACCACATCCTGCAAATCAACGATCTTCAAAACCGATTCCGCTGGAAAAAAAAAGACACCAGCTTCTGAGTCAACATGGCATTTTCGGAAGAGTTGTTCTATAAGTGAACGAGAAACAGACCCCTCCTAAGGTAGTATGTGCATTTAACATGCTTTTTGTTGGTAACAACATTTTTTTTGCAGGTTTGAACGCAATTTTTGCAACCTACTTCTGACTGTGCAAAGAAGTTATTTTTAGATTTCGCTGTAGTTGAGCTCTAGCACCGCCAGGGGTATATAATATAGTGGCATTCAGCTGGGATACAATGAGCACTGCACAAAGGGGGCACGGACGCTGGGGGCCTCATTATAAGTGTCACGAGATTTGCGATGAAAATAAAAAGTATCCGTAAAAACATAGCAGACTTTTCTGGTTCCACCCAACCCACCACCCCACTCCACTAGGATTCCGGCTGTTCAAAAAAAGTGAAAAATCTGTGGGAAACTGCTGACAAGAATGAGGAATGACCGATTTACCCTAGTAATTCATAATTTAAAGCTTCACTGTAGAGCCCTGGGGCTGCAGGGTAGGGCGACCACTTCACTCCAGGTCACTACGGACACTGCATCTAGTCCAGAACTTGCCATCTACATACCATTAATTTCAGTCAGAATATATTAAACTATTACACAGAAATCCTAGAGCACGATCTGCGTCGTAACAACTTACAGGAAGGTGTTCACTCTATTAATAGGTCAACCAGGGGACTCACCAGGTCTGGGGCACTTGTAGTGCGGTACTGTATATGGAGAGAGCAGGGGACACTTTTAGATTATGTACAATAATAAGGGGAGTGTGAGAAAATCTTCTTCCCAGGCTACTGGCCAGGGGATATGTGGCCGTTAGCTCCTTTCTAAATTGTAAGATAATGTATTCAGACCTTTTGTATGGACAGCTGTTGTCCAATATCCTCTATTGATGCCAAACAGTCTTGTGTTCTCGAGGCCTCTTTCGCTGCACTTCTTGGGTCCAGCCTTACCTAGCTAGGTCTTGATTCACTGTGCTATGCTAGATGCCCACAGTGGTTAGTTTTTCAGACTGATTTCTTGCTACTTTGTAGGTGATGCAGCAGGTTTTCAATATAAGGCAGGCTTGGAGGGGCAGCCAGGGCAGACACAATGACAGCAATGATGTGGTCAAGTCTCTTCATCAGTCGATAACACTATTTCGGTAGAGGCGAAAGTATGCAGGGTTTATTGGGAAAGACGTTCTTAAGTGGTATTAACTTTAAGAGAACAGTGCCCTTACTTTTTGTTACAAAATAACTGTCACTGAACAGTTAATGCAGACCTTGAGAAGTCTCCAACTGAATTCTGGAGTGTGTTCCTCTAATGAGGCTTATTAAAAAAAGAGGTCTGCGCAGGGTACAGCCTGAGGGTGTGTTACGAAAATGTATTTTACCAGCACCTGTTCTAGCTTAAACACTACCTTTTGGGGATTAATTTGTGGCAGCCTATCTTTTAAAAATAATGACTTCCATATTCAGTCTTTTCAGGTGCAGACAGAGACCTAGTATTACACGTCACTATTCCCCACTGAGCCAACCAGGATTCAACGCTGTGACCACCGCAGGGGTACAGCAGAGGCCTCATACGCCTTTTTGACGTGCAGGGCCATGTCTCCAACTGGCTCATTTGAAGAGCGCCACTTAATTTGCATGTGCGTCTTTTCGCCCCTTTGTTTGAGTTCCTGCGGTGGTGAGCAATGTTGGCACCTGTGGCACCCACCAACAGAAATGACCTTACAGGCTAAATTTAACAGGTCTAGGGTTGAGGCAGCTGTCCTAGCCCCGAGGCTGATGGGCGAGAAGGGCCTTCACCAGACTCCTGGTTACATACACTGACATGGGCAGTGATCAAATGAACCAACAGCTTCGTAATGTAAATAGGCATTTGTAATGCAATGGGTCTCACATTTGCTCGAGTTAGAGCTATTAGCGTTGTAAACTCCTAACCGGACTTTTCTTGCCACATAAATTGAAAATGAAAAGTAATAGTTTCACATGAGAGAAGCGATTCAAAGGGCTACGGCATCAGCTTGAAGCAGCAGACAAAAGGAAAAAGAAGTTCACTCGCAGTCAAATGTATCAGCAACAGGGCAATTAGCCATGTAACAGGGGCTATGTCCAAGGCAGTAACTAAACTGCCCAAAGGAGGGACAAACGTAAAGCATTTACCAACGAAAATAAAGGATTTTTGAAGGGCAAGTCCTTGAACGAGTGATAGTGATGGGCTTGTTAAAAGCCCAGATACATACCATCATGCCGCAAAAGCAGCACTTGCGCGCTGCTATGCTCGACCTAAAAAGGATTTTTCCCACCAATCGGTTTAACATGCATTTATTTTTAATTTAAAGTGTGTTTGCTATATTTTAAATGTAATTCAATGAAGGTGAAAGACGAACCTAACTGTTGCATGATATTTTGTTAATTTCTATCCATATCCGACACGCCCCCAACGACCACGCCCCATGGTACTGAGGCTCACAATTCACCTACTGTTTTTTTAAACGCACTTCCAATGCTGTGTGTAGGACACCATTCAGAAATATAGAACTAGGGAGAATGGCATGCATGCCGTTTACAGACAGGAGTGGACAAAGCCTTGGTCTTCTCAGGAGAAAAAGGGCTGTTTTACACAGCAATTAAATCTGGTCCATGCTAACTCAGTCAATACGTCACCTTAGCAGCATGTATGGTTAAGGTCTCATATAGGTGGTATAAGCTATTAAGAATATTTAAATACCAACATATACATCAGTCGTTTCCACGCTCAAATAAGCCATAGCATTTCAGATTAAAATACAGAGACATGCATCTATCAAAAATGAAAACAAATGTTGCTATACATGTAGTCAAATAAAAGCCCAGACAAAAATCAAAATCTCAGTCTCAATCAACATGTATGTGTAGCCCAATAACACTCTCCCTCTGTGAGACCATCCCATGGAGTACCGCATTCAACGGTTATGCCTATAAACACTCAATAGTTACTGCTTACCTACATTACTGATCCAGCCTAAATGAACAGGTAATACGGTTCCCAAAACCAATTGGCATTGCCCATTTCATATCTTATTTATAATCCATTACACTCTAATGAACAAGCATAACTACCGCCCCTCCTCACATGCTGAAGTTAACCGAGTATGCTTCTTTTAATATCATTAGAAGGGTCATTCTGGCTACAAATAAAATAATAGCTTCAAGTTTCCCACCTGGACAGTATCTGTTTAGCAAAAAAAAAAAAAAAAAAGCCATCCACGAAAAATCCCGTTAACGGATGTAACTAAATCTGAATTTCAGTCCTCAACTCAGGTAAGATAACACAGATCTCTAAAAAAAAGTTGAACACCGTGGTACAACCGCAAAATGTGGAACAAGACAGCTGACCACACTATACCCATTCCCAAAATCTGGGGATGGGTTCACGAGTATTCTTAAAAGCTGTGATAGGATACACTACAGTTTTGTAGAGTGCTCTCTTTCATAGTCCTATTCCTAATGCAAGGAGCCGTCTCTGATCCCATTAAAAGTCATCATCACCACCTTTCAATATCCATCACTAGACTACAGAGCACATTTCACTACAAGGAATTCATATACACTTTTCAACTTAAAAGAGCTATCTTTAGCTAGCTAGAGCAATACCTGCAAGTGTGCAAACTGTCTAATGGGCGCACCTACTATCGCCCACGGAAAAACAAATATGCAAGGACAAGGCTGCTACATCACTCCATTAACTATCAATGTCAGATCCGCCGAGGTCCATGATGTTGGCTTCCAATTATATATAAGCTTGAAAACAGCAGCCATATGGAGAATATGGTCATAGAATGGCACCCTCTCTACGACTGCCCATCTACACTAATCTTTCTACCAGCATTTAAATTGTATATCCCACTAGAAGGTCTCAGATCTTCAAAAGCAGCGAGTAAGGGCCCAAAAAAATGAGTGAGGCCATGTTATTCAAGCAACTATCCATATATTCTTCGGTGTTGCACTGTAGGGCATCCAATGCGTTAACACATCACGTTACACTGAGCTGCAAAATGAAAGTTTCCCACATTTGGGCATGCCAGATGGCCCGATAGTTCGACTGCTCTCAAACTACTGACCCGTTTCTTGTATTTTGTCTCTAAAGGGAAACTATTGAAGTAGAAATAAAAATAGGCAATTACTGTACACTGGCAATCTGAGGGAACCACTGCAAATAAAGCACAGCAATGTCGGCAAACTCTCCACACTTACAACATTTATCCTATACAAGAGTGGGAGAGGAAGCATGCCCCCTCTAAAGCGACTGACGTATATGAATAATCACTTAGGGAAAGTTACCCTATATATTGTAACCAAAGAGTCTGGCAACCTGATGAACAAGTTACTTACCTTCGGTAACGCTTTTTCTGGTGGATACACTAGCTACCTGTGGATTCCTCACATCAAGGATTTTCCCCCATGCGCCAGCATCTGACGGAAATTTTCTTGTAGCTCTGCACGTCGACGAAGACGTCACAATTGCCCGACTCCCACGCGACGCCTTCTGACGTCATCCAGGCAATAAGAGGTCCTCACGGCGTGCTGACATCAGTTTTCACCATTTTTTACGTGCCTTTGAGGCAAACCGGTGAATACCAACAATACATAATTGAAAAGAACTCCAAAATACCATATACATAACTACAAAACTATATATATATATATATATATATATATATATATATATATATATGGAAAATGTCACTTACCTGGTGTACATCTGTTCATTGCATGAGACGCTGCAGATTCACATGCTGTGCATTATCCTGCCATCTAGTGCTGGGCTCGGAGTGTTACAAGTTGTTTTTCTTCAAAGAAGTCTTTTCGAGTCACAAGACCGAGGGACTCCTCCCTTTTCGGCTCCATTGCGCATGGGCGTCGACTCCATCTTAGATTGTTTTCCCCGCAGAGGTTGAGGTAGGAGTTGTGAATATACTAGATGTGCCCATGCAATGGAGTAGGTATGTATGTACATAATGTGAATTAAAATATTTATTTACAAATTTACAATTTTCATTCAACTAATAACGGCTACAGGCTCCCGGGGAGGTGGGAGGGCGCATGTGAATCTGCAGCGTCTCATGCCACGAACAGATGTACACTGGGTAAGTGACATTTTCCGTTCGGTGGCATGTGTAGCTGCAGATACACATGCTGTGCATAGACTAATAAGCAGTAATCTCCCCAAAAAGCGGTGGCTTACCCTGTAGGAGTTGAAGTTGTCTGAAATAATGTTCTTAATACAGCCTGTCCTACTGTGGCTTGTTGTGTTGTTAACACATCTACACAGTAATGCTTTGTGAATGTATGAGGCGTAGACCAGGTGGCTGCCTTACAAATTTCTGTCATAGGTGTATTCCCCAGAAAAGCCATTGTGGCACCTTTTTTCCTAGTGGAATGCGCTCTTGGTGTAATAGGTAGATTTCTTTTTGCTTTAATATAGCAAGTTTGAATACATTTAACTATCCATCTGGCAATGCCTTGTTTGGATATAGGATTACCTGCATGAGGTTTTTGGAAGGCTACGAACAATTGTTTTGTTTTACGAAATTGGTTTGTTCTGTCAATGTAATACATTAGTGCTCTTTTTATGTCTAATGTATGGAAGGCTCTTTCGGCTACTGAGCCTGGTTGTGGAAAGAAGAATGGGAGTTCCACTGTTTGGTTTAGGTGGAATGGCGATATGACCTTTGGTAGGAATTTGGGATTTGTACGGAGAACCACTTTATGTTCATGTATTTGTATAAAGGGTTCTTGTATAGTAAATGCTTGTATCTCACTTACTCTTCTAAGTGATGTGACAGCTATTAGAAAGGCTACTTTCCAAGTTAAGTATTGCATTTCACAAGAGTGCATGGGTTCGAATGGTGGTCCCATGAGTCGTGTTAATACAATATTAAGGTTCCACGAAGGTACTGGTGGTGTTCTTGGGGGTATGATTCTTTTTAGTCCCTCCATAAATGCTTTGATGACTGGGATTCTAAAAAGCGATGTTGAATGTGTAATCTGAAGATAGGCAGATATTGCTGTGAGATGTATTTTAATTGAAGAGAATGCTAGCTTAGACTTTTGTAAGTGTAATAAGTAGCTTACAATGTCCTTTGTGGAGGCATGTAGTGGTAGAATTTGATTAGTGTGGCAGTAGTAAACAAATCTTTTCCATTTGTTTGCGTAACAATGTCTTGTAGTAGGTTTTCTAGCTTGTTTAATGACCTCCATACATTCTTGTGTAAGGTCTAAGTGTCCAAATTCTAAGACTTCAGAAGCCAGATTGCTAGATTGAGCGATGCTGGATTCGGGTGTCTGATTTGTTGTTTGTGTTGAGTTAACAGATCTGGCCTGTTTGGTAATTTGATGTGAGGTACTACTGATAGGTCCAGCAGGGTTGTGTACCATGGTTGGCGAGCCCAGGTTGGTGCTATGAGTATTAGTTTGAGTCTGTTTTGACTTAGTTTGTTTACCAGATAAGGAATGAGTGGGAGAGGGGGGGAAAGCGTAAGCAAATATCCCTGACCAACTGATCCATAACGCATTGCCCTTGGATTGAGGGTGTGGGTACCTGGACGCGAAGTTTTGGCATTTTGCGTTTTCTTTTGTTGCGAATAGGTCTATTTTTGGTGTTCCCCAGCGTAGGAAGTAATCCTGTAGGATCTGGGGATGAATTTCCCATTTGTGTGTTTGCTGGTGATCTCGACTGAGATTGTCGGCCAACTGGTTCTGAATGCCTGGGATGTATTGTGCTATTAGGCGAATGTGATTGTGAATTGCCCAATGCCACATTTTTTGTGCTAAGAGACACAGTTGTGACAAGTGTGTCCCTCCTTGTTTGTTGAGATAATACATTGTTGTCATGTTGTCGGTTTTGACAAGAATGTGTTTGTGGGCTATTAGTGGTTGAAATGCTTTTAATGCTAGAAACACTGCCAACAGTTCTAAATGCTTTATGTGGAGTTGTTTTTGTTGATTGTCCGATTGTCCCATTGTCCCTGTATGCTGTGCTTGTTGAGGTGTGCTCCCCACCCCATCATGGAAGCATCTGTTGTGATCACATCTTGAGGCACTGGGTCATGGAATGGCCGCCCTTGGTTTAAATTTATAGGGTTCCACCATTGAAGCGAGAAGTGTGTCTGGCGGTCTATCAACACTAGATCTTGGAGTTGACCCTGTGCTTGTGTCCATTGTTTTGCTAGGCACTGTTGTAAGGGCCGCATGTGTAATCTCGCGTTTGGGACAATGGCTATGCATGAAGACATCATGCCTAGAAGTTTCATTACAAACCTTACTGGGTAGTGTTGATTTGGCTGTATGCTTGATGTTTAATTTTGGAACGCTTGGACCCTTTGTGGACTTGGAGTGCCAATCGCTCTTTGTGTGTTGAGTGTTGCTCCCAAGTATTATTGTATTTGGGATGGCTGCAGATGTGATTTCTGGTAATTTATAGAAAACCCTAGTTTGTGTAGAGTTTCTATAACGTATTGCGTGTGAAGTAGACACTGTTGTTGAGTGCTGGTTTTTATTAGCCAGTCGTCTAAGTATGGGAATACATGCATGTGCTGTCTCCTTATGTGAGCGGCTACTACTGCAAGGCATTTTGTGAATACCCTTGGGGCTGTTGTTATCCCGAACGGTAACACTTTGAATTGATAGTGTACGCCGTGTATTACAAACCTTAAGTATTTTCTGTGAGAAGGATGGATGGGTATGTGAAAGTAGGCATCCTTGAGATCTAACGTTGACATGTAGTCCTCCTTTTTTAGTAAGGGAACCACGTCTTGAAGTGTTACCATGTGGAAGTGATCCAACTTGATGAAGAGATTCAGTGTTCTGAGGTCTAATATAGGTCTTAACGTTTTGTCCTTCTTTGGAATTAGGAAATATAGAGAGTAGACGCCTGTTCCTTTCTGATGGTTGGGCACTAACTCTATTGCTTGTTTTTGTAATAATGCTTGGACCTCTAGTTGTAATAGGTCTAAGTGTTGTTTGGACATATTGTGTGCCCTTGGGGGCACATCTGGCGGGAAATTTGTGAATTCTATGCAATAACCCATGTTGGATAATGGCTAGGACCCATGCGTCCGTAGTAATGTGTCTCTAGTTTTGATCTTATGTGGTAAGTCTCCCCCCCCCCACTGGTGTTAAGTGTTGGGGTTCTGTGACATTGAAGTCACTGTTTGGTTTGGCTTGTTTTAGGTGTCGGGAACTTTCCCCTTCCTCTTGGGAATTGTCCACCTCTATATGAGCCACAAAACCCTCCCCTCTGGTATTGTGCCTGATAGGTGGGTCTGGTTTGCGAGGTGGAAGGCTCTGGTGTTTGCATTTGAAACCCCCCTCTAAATAGTGTCTTTCTAAATGTGCCTCTGCCCTGAGGGGAGTAGAGCGCGCCCATGGCTTTGGCCGTGTCCGTGTCCTTCTTTAATTTTTCAATTGCTGTGTCCACTTCCGGCCCAAACAATTGTCCCTGGTTAAAAGGCATGTTTAACACTGCTTGTTGGATTTCTGGCTTGAATCCAGAGCTTCGTAACCATGCATGCCTGCGAATGGTTACTGCAGTGTTGACCGTTTGTGCTGCCGTGTCTGCCGAGTCTAATGCGGACCTTATTTGGTTGTTGGAAATTGCTTGTCCGTCTTCCACAACCAGCTGGGCACGTTTCTGGTGTTCTTTAGGCAAGTGTTGCATCTTGTCCCAGTGTGCCCTGTCATAGCGAGCAAGTAGGGCTTGTGAGTTTGCGATCCGCCATTGATTGGCTGCCTGTGCTGCCACTCGTTTGCCCGCTGCGTCAAACTTCCTACTCTCTTTGTCAGGCAGTGGAGCGACGCCTGACGATCGAGAGTTTGCCCTCTTTCTTGCTGCTCCTACAACCACCGAGTCTGGTGTAAGTTGCTGTGTTATAAACATAGGATCTGTTGGGGGAGGCTTGTATTTTTTCTCCACCCTAGGCGTGATAGCCCTTCCTTTGACTGGCTCCTGGAATACCTGTTTTGCATGTTTGAGCATGCCCGGGAGCATGGGCAGAAACTGGTAGGAAGTGTGGGTGGATGCCAAGGTGTTGAATAGGAAATCATCCTCTATTGGCTCAGAGTGCATTGCTACATTATGGAACGTAGCTGCCCTCGATAGTGCCTGCGTATATGCAGTACTGTCCTCTGGAGGTGACAGCTTTGTTGGGTAACAGTCCGGACTGTTGTCTGATACTGGTGCATCATACAATTCCCATGCATCAGGATCATCCTGCGTCATCCCTGTATGCGTAGGTGAATGCATAGGAGGTGTTCCCACCGGAGACAACTGTGGTGAGTGTAGCGGGGAAGGTTGTGGAGAAAAACTTGGTGGTGGTGTTTTTTCTCTGGCCACCTTCGCCTTTGGCTGCATTTCTGACTCTTGAAATGCCAGCTTTCTTTTTGTTTTATTTGGAGGAAGAGTTTGTATTTTCCCAGTCTCTTTCTGGATATGCAACCTCCTTTGCGTATGGTCTGGCTCAACCATTCTTATTTCCTGCTCAAATCTGTGCTTTTCATGCATTTGGCTGGAAAGTCCTTGCTCTTCTGTGTAAGAGCTTCTTTTCGGCTCCGAAGCCCCTTTTTTTGGTACCGATGTTTCCGATAAAGTCTTTTTCGGTTCCAACGTTATTTTCCTCACCTTGGGTGAGTCGAACTCTCGGTGTCGAGATCGTTCGGTGCCGGAATCTCGACCGGAGTCGGAAATCTTCGGCAAATCTCTGGCCTTTTTCGGTGCCGATGTTTGGTCACCTTCTTTTCGATGGGGTAAGCCATGGCCTGCTGGCGGTGGCGTCCCCTTGGCCTTAACGATCTTTGTGTGAGTTTTGGACGGGGCAGTTTTACTCACCGTTTTCTGCATCGTCGTGGTTCGCTCACTTTCGGAATCGTCAGAGTCCGTCCCCTGGATGGAAATTCTTTCCTCCTCCTCGGCGGCGAGTTGTTCTCTCGGTGTCGACGCCATTTGTAGTCTTCTCGCTCGTCGATCCCAAAGGGTCTTTTTTGATCGAAACGCCCGACAGGCCTCACAAGTATCCTCCCTGTGTTCTGGTGATAAACACAGATTACAGACCAGGTGTTGGTCTGTATAAGGATACTACGAGTGGCACTTCGGACAGAAGCGGAAGGGAGTCCGGTCCATTAGTCTTCGTCGATGGATGCGTTCGGGCCGACCAGGCCCCGCTGAAGAGCGGAAGCCCCGAAGGGCCGCCGGAGTGCCTCTGCGATCGGTGCCGATACGATAACACTAACCCGGTACCGAGCGATAACAATACCGTCGAATTTTCGATATTTAGCTAACTTTCCCGATTCGAAATACGGAGCGAAGAGGAACACGTCCGAACCCGATGGCGGAAAGAAAACAATCTAAGATGGAGTCGACGCCCATGCGCAATGGAGCCGAAAAGGGAGGAGTCCCTCGGTCTTGTAACTCGAAAAGACTTCTTCGAAGAAAAACAACTTTTAACACTCCGAGCCCAACACTAGATGGCAGGATAATGCACAGCATGTGTATCTGCAGCTACACATGCCACCGAACATATATATATATATATACACATATACATATATACGCACACACACACACACACACACATATATATATATACATTCATATATCACATATATAAACAATGGCAACAGTATATACATATCAATAATATACAGATACACACCAAAGAAAACTTGCTAAGACCATCCAGGCAACGGGGTGGCGGGTGGGACCGTGAGGAATCCAAAGGTAGCTAGTGTATCCACCAGAAAAGGCGTTACCGAAGGTAAGTAACCTGTTCTTCTGATGGATACAACAACCTGTGGATTCCTCACATCATGAATAAAGTCCCAAAGCAGTACCGCACTCGGAAATGGGTGCCTGAACGGTCAAACCAAGAAATCCTGCAGCACGGACCGCGCAAAATGGCCATCCCTCCTGACTTCAGAATCCAAACAATAATGCTTAGCAAAAGTGTGGAGGGATATCCAAGTTGCAGCCTTACAGATGTCAACTACAGGAACACCTCTAGCCAAGGCTGAAGAAGCCTACTTAGCCCTGTTGGAATGAGCTCTTATCCCAACAGGAGGTTCCTTCTTCGCCAAAGAATAACACAATTTGATGCAATGCACGACCCACCTGGATATTGTTCTCTTGTGGACCACCTTGCCTTTCCTCTTCCCCACATAACCGACGAAGAGTTGATCTTCCAGTCTGAACTCTCTCGTCCTGTCGACGAAGAAGCTCAATGCTCTTCTCGGATCTAGTCGGTGTAGTCTCTCCTCCTCCTTTGACGGATGAGGCGGAGGATAGAAGGAGGAAAGTGCAATGGACTGTCCTACATGAAAGGGTGTAACAACCTTCGGTAAGAAGGAAGTGTACGGGGGCTTCACGCCAAGTGCCTGGAGCTCACTCACCCTCATAGCAGATGTAATGGCAACTAGAAAAACAGTTTTTAAAACTAATAACCTTAAGGGGCATGAATGCATTGGTTCGAACGGTGAACCCACCAGAAATGTCAGTACTAAGTTTAAGTCCCACTGAGGCATAATAAATGGAGTGGGAGGGAACCTGTTAGTTAGACCCTTAATGAATCTCAAAACTAATGGGGACTTAAACAAGGAAGGTTGATCAGGTAGACACAGAAAGGCTGACAGCGCCGACTAACAGTCGTGACTGCACAACCCCACTGCGCCAAGGATAGCGCGAATGACAAAATGTCCGATAAGTGGGCACGTAAGGGATCAATTTGCTTCTCTCCACACCAAGTCACAAATTTAGTCCACCTGCTAGCATAGATAGATTTGGTGGAGTGTCGCCTGGCCGATAAAATAATGTCCACCACTTCTGGCGGGAGAGAAAAGGAACTCAGATTGCCCCGTTCAATCTCCAGGCATGAAGGTGCAGGCTCTGGAGGTGGGGGTGTAGAACCTGCCCCTGCGAGAGGAGGTCTGCCCTGTAAGGGAGAT
Source organism: Pleurodeles waltl (assembly GCF_031143425.1). NCBI lineage: Eukaryota > Metazoa > Chordata > Amphibia > Caudata > Salamandridae > Pleurodeles > Pleurodeles waltl. Next base: position 390,095,754 of record NC_090436.1, on the reverse strand, counting down.
GGAGCGGAGGAGATCTGAGTACCATACCCTTCTTGGCCAATCCGGAGCTATCAAGATAACTTGAGCCCGGTCTTGGCGAATCTTCCTCAGTATCCGAGGGATCAAGGGTATGGGGGTAAATGCGTAAAGCAACTGGCGGGACCAGGACCTCTGAAACGCATCTCCCAGAGCTACTTGCACCGGATACTGGAGGCTGCAGAACGATGGGCAGTGCGCGTTCTCTCGAGTGGCAAACAGGTCTATCTCTGGATACCCCCACACCCGGAAGATGTAAAGGACCAGGTCTGGATGAAGACGCCACTTGTGATCTGTCGAGATGAGCCGACAGACTGTCAGCAGGTACGTTCAAAACCCCGGCCAAATGGTTTGCCACTAAGAAAATCCGATGGTTCTGTGTCCAGGACCAGAGCCGCAGAGCTTCTCTGCAGAGAAGGTACAACCCCACTCCTCCCTGTTTGTTTATATACCACATCGCAGTAGTGTTGTCCGTCAGGACCCGGACAGACCGACCGCAAAGGGAAGGGAGGAAGGCCTTGAGAGCCAGACGTATCGCCCGCAATTCCAACAGATAGATGTGAAGCATCTGTTCCACTGGAGACCAATGACCTTTGATCTCCAGGTTCCCCAGATGAGCTCCCCACCCTAGAGTAGAGTAGAGGCATCCGTTCTAACCGTGGCCACTGAAGGAGGTAGCGAAAACGGCCGGCCTTGGGAAAGGTTGCCGCTCGCAGACCACCATCGCAGATCCGCTGCAGCGTCCCTGGAGATCTTTATCGAGTCCTCGAGATCCCCTCTGTGTTGAAACCACTGCCTGCGGAGGCACCACTGAAGAGCCCTCGTGTGCCAGCGTGCATGAGTGACCAACAGAATGCAAGAAGCGAACAGACCAAGCAGACGAAAGACCTTGAGGACTGGAACGACCGCTCCATTCTGAAACATTGGAATCAACGCCTGAATGTCCTGAATCTGCTGAGACGGAGGAAAGGCCAGACTCAATGTTGTGTCCAGTACTGCCCCTATGAACAGAAGGCGTTGAGAGGGCTCTAGGTGAAATTTGGGCACGTTCTCAGAAAAGCCCAGATCAAACAACAACTGGGTTGTGATCTGCAGATGGTGCAGCACGATCTCCAGAGACTTGGCTTTGAGCAACCAATCGTCCAGGTAAGGGAATACCGCTATCCCCCTCCTCCTGAGCTCTGCTGCAACCACCGCCATCACCTTTGTGAAGACTCTAGGTACTGAAGTAAGACCAAACGGAAGGACCACAAACTGATAGTGTTGCGAACCCACCATAAACCGGAGATACTTCCAGTGCGACTTGAGTATAGGGATATGAAAGTAAGCATCCTGCAAGTCGACAGACACCATCCAATCTCCTTCGTTCAACGCCAAAAGTACCTGCACCAGGGTCAGCATTTTGAATTTCTCCTGTTTGAGGAACCAATTCAAAATCCTCAGGTCCAGGATTGGTCTCAAACGACCATCCTTCCTGGGGATCAGGAAATATCTGGAATAACAACCCTGACCCCTCTCCTGCTCTGGGACCAACTCCACTGTACCTTTTGACAAAAGGACTAGAACCTCCTGTTGTAGCAACAGGAGCTGGTCTTCTGTACAGAAGGATGGGCGGGGAGGGATGGGAGGACGAAACTCCCAAAAGGAAAGGGCATAGCCTTTCCCCACAACATCGATGACCCAGGAGTCCGATGTTATTGACTCCCACATATGGAGAAAACGCAATAACCTCCCCACTACAGGAAATGCATGTGAAGGGATTGATGGAGGACTAAGGCTACTTTCCTTGCTGCAACTCCCCCCCCCCCCCAAAGGAAGAGGAAGAGGCAGTGTGCTGCTGGGTGGGCCCTCCTGTACAAACCCTACCCTGCCCCCTATATGATCTATAGGGGTGAGCAGCATTAGGTTGCTGTCCTGCTGACTGGAATCTCCCCCGAAAGGAAGAGCCACGTCCAAACCCCCTGAACCTCCTAAATGATCTTAAAGGAGTAGAGGTGGAAGCTTGCAAGCCCAAGGATCTTGCAGTAGCCCTACTCTCCTTGAACTGTTCCAAGGCAGAGTCAGCTTTTGTTCCAAAGAGTTTGTCCCCATCAAAAGGTAAGTCTTGGAGGGTAGATTGTACATCAGAAGAGAATCCCGACGACCTTAACCAGGCCTTTCTTCTGGTCGCTATGGATGTGCCCATTGTCCTGGCCACTGAATCAGATGTGTCTAGCCCCGACTGGATGACCTGAGTTGCCGCCGCCTGTGCATCAGCCAAAAGGCTCAGAACCTCCTGTGACAATCCAGTCTGAGCAATCTTGGCTTCCTCCATTAGGACATAGATGTATCTGCCCAAGAAACAGGGTGCATTTGTCATCTTTAGGGCCATACTACACGAAGAGAAAGTTTTCTTCGCCGACTGTTCCATTTTCTTGGATTCTCTGTCTGACGGGGCCCCAGAAAAGGACCCGGGAGCTGTACGCGAAGAACATGAGGCTTGCACCACCAAACTCTCCGGAGTCTGGTGTTTTGAAAGAAATCCTGGGTCTCCAGGAGCCACTCGGTACCTTCTTGCTACAGATCTATTCACTGCTGCCAAAGACACAGGCTTTTTCCACACCTCTAAGATTGGATCCATGAGCGCCTCATTAAAGGGGAGAAGCTGTTCCGCCACAGCTGAAGCAGGGTGCAATACCGCAGTAAGGATGTTAGTCTTAACTTCAGCAGCGGGAAGAAGAAGGTCAAGAAAATCCACTGCCTTCCTCACCACTGAGTGAAACAATGCCGCCTCTTCTGTGTACTCCCTCGGAAAAGCCAAGTCCTATTCCGGGGAAGTGTCCAGACCACTGGTGGATTACAAGCCCTGTAAGTCCCCCAGGGGCTCTCCGATCTCACCCTCTTCCAGAAGCTGTCTCCTATAATCCTGCTCTTCAAGCAGTCAAAGAGCTTTTCTCCTGGAGCGTAGTCTGGCCTCAATTCTTGGAGTCGACAAGGCGTTTATCAACACCAAAGACCTTGGTTGGCGTCGCTCATCGGATCCATCCGACGCCGGATCCATCGGCGCCGTGGGTTGATGGACCACCCTCTCCGGTGTCGGTTGAAGCGGAGGCGAAAACATCGGTGCTGGGGCAGCAGAAGTCGTCGGCGTCACAGGCCTTCTAGGCGACGCCACCAGTACTGGCGCCGAACCAGCACCTACCACAGGCCAGAAAGGCATGAAGGGCGTCGGTCTGCACAGAGCCGGAACACCCAAGTCAAATGCCATAGGACCCGAAGGTCCAGCAGATCCACCGCCCGGGGCCATGTGGGCGAAGATATTAAACATTGCATTTAAAAATGCGGCTGGATCTGTACATGGCGCCGGGAACACCGGGTACTCCTGCGGTGCCAGTGCTTGAGGTGGAACAGCGGTCGGCTCGGGTACCTCCGAATGCGCTGGTGAGACATCCGGACTCTGATGAGGTTCGACCTCATAAACAGACGGCGCCGGAGAAGCAGGAGGTGTCGACGGCTGAGGTGTCAAAGTCGGGCTAACTTCCCAACCCGTACAGCGCCGAGCCGACGGTGACTTCGAACGGGACCGGTCCTTACTCGACCGACGTCGTGAACCATGACGACGCCTCTTATGAGACTTTGACGACTTAAAAGAAGACCTTTGATGATGATGTTTCTCCTTCTTCTTCGACTTCGCCAAGAATAACTTAGCTTCCCGCTCTTTGAGTGCCTTGGGGTTCATCCGCCGACATGAACCGCACTCCTCGACATGATCGGAACTGAGACACCACAAGCAATCGTTATGTGGATCCGTAACTGACATACGGCCACCACACTCCCTGCAGGGTTTAAACCCAGATTTTCGTGGCTGAGACATTTTTAACTAAGTATCACTATACAGAGATAAAGTTGCTCCCTGGAGCCTCGAAGAAATAACCGTCACTCGAAGGCACGGAAAAAAGGGAACTGATGTCAGCACGCCAGCGAGGACCTGTTATTGCCTGGATGACGTCAGACGGCATCGCATGGGAGGCAGGCAATTGTGACGTCCTCGTCGACGTGCAGAGCTAGAAGAAAATTTCTGTCGGATGCTGGCGCATGGGGGAAAATTCATGATGTGAGGAATCCACAGATAGTTGTATCCATCAGAAGCTTTGTTTTTTTATTCGTATATTTACAGTATGTAATATACTTCAAGCAGCCCAGGGATCATCACAGCAAGGTTTGAGAAATAGAATTAAATGCAGTCTCTATGCCAGGGAACCTGAGTTAAGTGCCACTCAGAAGATGTCTTTGATTAGTTTACTCATAATTAGGACATACAAAAGGATAGGGGTGAAGATGGTCCAGACTTATCTAGAACTGGAGCACTGGCCCAAATCCACAAAGTGGCTGGCATAGGTGCAGCCATGGTTCATGACCAATGCTGAGGATAGACAAATCAAGCAAATACAGGCCCATGAACCAAGGCTTCCAAAGTATCGACCATAAAGTTCCACCCAATAAAAACCTTTTAAACAACCAGTAAAAGGCGGGATTTACAGCTGGGTAAATCATTAAACTGCTGTCATTGACTTCATGCACATGGTATAGAAAAAGGTGCCAAATCTGCATGTAATCATGCTGAAAATACACTCCCAGCTCTACCATGTGTACCTGCACCTTAACTATGCCAGAGCTGTAAAATGTAGGTGCAAAGAGGAAGCACAAAACTAGGAGTGCAAAAGTAATTAGTATATTTTTAGTATTACAATCAGTGCTCTCCATTGTGGACACAAAGAAAGATGCCCAAACAGTGAGGGGCAAATAAACTGCCAGTCATAACGCATGCAACCCTTCAGGTCTGGAAAAAAGCAACAACACTACTTGAATAAAAAATGATGAGAGAAACCACATTATGAGGAAGGTGCTCTGTTGAGGAAGGTGACTGCGCCAACGCTAAAAGCGTTCAAAAGATAAGAGACACGGTATAGTCAAGGTTAGTGGGAGAGAGTGAAATGAAGATATTCACTCAAATGCAAGCAGATTATCAACTGGCCTACTCTCAAGAATTCAAACAGCAGCACTTAAGTCATGCCATGGCAAATTATTTGCTGGCCCGGTCTAATCTGCCACATGCAGCCACCAGGGAGCCACCAGGGAGACTAGTTTAAAATGCGGACGTTAATTAAGGGGACAGTCTAAGGGCCTCTTCAAGAGTCTAGCGGTCCGAAACCCGAACCGCCAGACACGTGGAGAAGAGACCACCGCAGAGCTAGCAGTCTCCCCCCAGCCCTATTACAAGGTTCCCACTGGGTTGACCAGCAGAAAGCTCTGAAATCAGACAACAAACAACAACTTGTTTTGATTCAATAAATCACACTGTGAGATATTAAAAAGAAAATATATATCATTAACAAATAGTGTTTAAGGACACATGGATGAAAGGAATGAATGATCCCATGTTCAATTAACATTGTGGCAATCACCCTATCTGGAAACTATTTGGAAGATACACTGAGAAGTATCCTGCACCAGCATACCATTCCATGCTATCTAAATAAATACGAGAGTGTGAGAAATGTGGATAAGGGAAATGTTCTTTTTTTTTTCTTTTTTTTTTGTTTCTCTCTCTCTCTCTCTCTCTCTCTCTCTCTCTCTCTCTCTCTCTCGATATATATATATATATACATACATACAGGATCATTCATACTTTCTGGAAAGAAGTGACAGGAAACTTCTCTGAACTATTAGGTGCTAGGGTGTCAATGACACCAGAGGTTGGAATCTTGGGCATCCTCAGTGATGTTGATCTGCCCAGAAATACACTCACTCGGAGATAGCTGGGACTAATGACTGCAAAAAGGTGTTTTGCGAAGTACTCAGGGAACCCGCAGCTCCAAATAACAGCCAAGTGGTAGAGGCAGACGTATGGCGGCGAAGATGGTAATTATTAAAGTAGTGGGTGTACAAGAACATTTGTGAAAATATGGCGGCCTCTGGGGGCCCATTAAGAACTCAATGACATTAAACAAAACCGTCATCAGGAACTTTAGAGTGCCGATGTATAGGAGTGAACGATTGTCGGTGGCTGGAGAAGCATGCTGCTTGATTTGGGGCAGTAGGCTAACTCATAACTAAAACATGCTTAGTTCGGTACACATATGGAAGCATTCTGATCCAAACTAATGCTTAGCAGAAAATGCTTACATCTGATACTGTTATGATTTTATGTTTTTTATCCAAAACAAATTTTAAAAAATTAAACAAAAAACATATCAAGTGAATACGGAAACGGTTTAATAATCCGGTCTAATACACCTAAATGATTATGGATTACATTGCTTGTAGGCTCTACCAGGTTTCCTGGCTTACCTCCAAACTTAAAATGCATTTATTGAGTTGCTAATCTTTTTCTATTCAGTTTTGCTGTCATTTACCAAGTGAACGTTGCTTTCACCTTCTTGTTATGGTGTTAAGAAACCAAAAGGCAATACTCCTCATGATTTCATAATTATCCTGAGCAAAAACAAGCTGCTTGCCTTCAGAAAAGGTCCTCATTGGGATCTGAGCCATGCCTGAAGCAAGGAAGGCACCTGGCAATAAGCCCCAAACCCTGAGAACAAGGCTGAAACCTACCCAAGAAACAATGGAGCACTACCATCAATCTCGCCTTATCACCCCCAAATCCCAAACCGTTCTATTTCCACCAGTCCTTGGAGCTCTGCCAAGGAGGACGAGCATGCGGTGATTGCAATTGGCCTCTCAGCCTAGTTCACAAGAGTGTGTTGTCTCACGTCCTAGATGCTCGCTAGTATCAACACCCAGGAGGCGGGCGGATACAGGAGCGTGTACTTTGTCAAGGAACAGGTTACAAGAAAAGGAACCCATCAGTTGCTATGATGTAAGTAGCTCAACCCCCACCTGTAGACAGAAATACAAACTGACCGGGATAGGACGCCGACACTAATGACATCACACATGCCTCATGACTTACAACTTTCCACAACAGTCTCCATCAGAAGACACCCGGATAGAGTAGAGGGCAGGTTACCACATATGCCTCAACAAAACATTCCATTTAACAAAAGCATTCTGCGTCTGAAAGCTGGTTAATATGTCTGATGCATTTCTAAGCAGATGGCATTACTTTAGAGCCTATCTGTTCGGGGCATCTTCGAGCTATGCCCTCTCCGACGTTGCACAGTAAAAAATAGGTCTGCCACAGTGGGTTGACTGAAGAGTTAGCCTTGTCGTACTATTATCTTCCAGAGTATGGCAATTCCTTAATTGTCTAGAATGAATGCCACAAGGATTCACTTAAATATGGCTGGACCTAAATGGTTATCACGCACAATGTACCAAAGGAGAGAGCTCGAGTAGCCCCGTACAACTCATGATCTGCAAGACCATATGATATGCAAGCATTTTTAATAGGATGGCAGACCAAAGCAAATGGGAGAGCGTGCCCCTCAGATGCAGGAAAGCAAGGTTAAAATTACTCAAGAGGAAGTGGAACAAAGGTTCTCACCATGAAAACATGGGTACAGAACAATCATCTTGATCTTTTCAAACAGGAACTCGTGCTTCTAGATGCTAGTTTGTTCATTATTCTTTCACTCTGCTCTTCCACGCACAGGAATGCAGTGAGAAGTGTTGGCGATAGAAGGGGGCTTTCCTGATAGATCTGAAATGGGTATGACACTATGACACACTAACAGTGCTTCAGAAGGCAGGAGGTGCATAATCTTATGACAAGGTATATGATGTTACTCATGTGAGGTATGATACTTCAAAGTGCAGATTAAATAAATATCCTGTAGCTTGGAACTACTGTTATTTCGAAGCATTGGCCCGACTTTGGAGATGTGACCTAACGGACAGAGCTGCTCAATTTGAAACTGGGGAACCAGGTTCGAGCCCCAGGATCTGCACAACACCCTGTGATGTTGGCCAAATCACTCAATTTCCTTGTGCCTCAAACAAAGGTTAAAAAAAGATGATTCTGACACTGTGTCATGTAATCAGGTGCTCATGAAAAGCACTCCAATGCTCGTGCTATATAGACAAAAGAAAAAGGCCTCTTACTAGCAAGTGCCAGCCCTAGGCTATAAACCTGCGTTATTTAACTTGTGGTGAGCAGCCTGTGTTTACCTTGCCTTGTTTTTACCACTTCGTGCAGTGAAGCTCATCGATAAGTGAGCACACTGTATGGAACATAGAGGGCGTGTGAGGTGGAAGCCTGTGTGTACCTCATTTTTTTCATTTCTGTTTTTAAAAAAAAAAAATTTTAGAGGCATTATAGAGTAGATGCGAACACAAAGGGCCATCTTGGCACAAGAATTTGGCACATGGATGAGCCCATCATTGTATATCTGCTTTCATGCCAAAGCATGATGGGCTGATATGTTCACCACAGGTAGAATAGCAAGGATCTGTCAAATGTATGAGCCCACCACTGTATATCTGCTTCCATGCCAAAGCATGATGGGATGATACGTTCACCACAGCCAGAATAGCAAGGATCTGTGATGCATGAGCCCATCATTGTGTATCTGCTTCCATGCCAAAGCATGATGGGATGATAAGTTCACCACAGGTAGAATAACAAAGCTCTGTCACATGCATGAGCCCATCATTGTATATCTGCTTCCATGCCAAAGCGTGGTGGGCTGATAAGTTCACCACAGCCAGAATAGCAAGGATCTGTGATGCATGAGCCCATCATTGTATATCTGCTTTCATGCCAAAGCATGATGGGATGATACGTTCACCACAGCCAGAAAAGCAAGCATCTGTCATGCATGAGCCCATCATTGTATATCTGCTTCTATGCCAAAGCATGATGGGATGATACGTTCACCACAGGTAGAATAGCAAAGCTCTGTCACATGCATGAGCCCATCATTGTGTATCTGCTTCCATGCCAAAGCATGATGGGCTGTTTAAGTTCACCACAGCCAGAAAAGCAAGCATCTGTCATGCATGAGCCCATCATTGTGTATCTGCTTCCATACCAAAGCATGATGGGCTGATATGTTCACCACAGGCAGAATAGCAAGGATCTGTCACATGTATGAGCCCATCATTGTATATCTGCTTCCATGCCAAAGCGTGATGGGCTGATAAGTTCACCACAGCCAGAATAGCAAGGATCTGTCACATGTATGAGCCTACCATTGTATATCTGCTTCCATGCCGAAGCATGGTGGGCTGTTTAAGTTCACCACAGCCAGGAGTTCAGTGTATTCTAAGCATTCCGAAGCGGAGAGTGAAGCAAGGTTTATAAGGAATGTGGCGCTGGTTGCACATCCCTGTCACGCAGCGATGCTGTTCTTGTGCAGAGACACTGTGCAGCAAGCGTCAGGGCTGTGACGGCGCTTTACCTGCCATGACTATGACCGCATTCACCTTGTCACCACCTGGGCCCCTGCAGTATGGAAATGAACACGGTGAACGTTTTTTATTGAGTGCTTCTTCAGACGTGCTTGCACAGTCTGCAGGTTATACCGGATTCTTGTGCCACAGTGTTACATTATTTGCGCTTGTTGTTTTTCAGGTCGAAGCCTTGAAGACGGCACATTTGTCTCATTGGGAAAAACGAACTGCTGGCACGCCGATAGCGGGCACAGAAGGCACCACCTGCTGCTTTTTGTTTTTTGTTTTGTCATTCTTGTTTCCTTGCTTTATAGTCTATAGTTATATTTGTTTTTGCCAGCCCACCTAGTCTTTGTCCCTCATGTGGAGCGCAGCCTGCTTTTCTTCCTGCACCCTGTGCGCTTTAACTCAGTGTTGCTCTCTCGCGTTTCCTTCCAGCCCGTGCCCTCGTTGTTAAATCATCCCACAGTACCCTCGGTGTTACCGCCCTAAACCCGCGTTCTTTTCCCATACCCGCTCTTAACTTTTTTTAAAACCAATCCAACCCGGGTCGGTAAACAAAACAAGGCTTGTGTCATTTTGTAAGTAAGCGCATGCTTGGTGCGGGCGCCCTCAAGGTGACTTAGCAGGCCGTGAAGTGACCCCTCCCTACATTATTTCTGATGAACTTGGTCACTATTGAGAAACCTGCTCAGCGTGGCCACGGTGGAACGTTAACACTTGGTCATTATTTCACCATGACAAAATCTGCTATTAGCTCAGGGGGTTTCTGGAGCATAAGCAGCTCTCGGTAAAGAATAGGCTGGGGACCGCTGATTTAGAGACATTTCTAGCCTGTTCTCTGAGGAGTCTATAGGAAACTGTCATCTGCGCAGCCCTGGGGGTCCTTTGTCCTGCTGAGCCCACCACAGAAGGCAGTGAACAGACAGCATCCTTTAGGAGGAACCTAGGGAAGGAGCGGGGCCCATCTGGGAAATACTTGAACCTTTGAGTGCTGGGCTGCCCGGCTCTATGCCCAGTCATGCCACCAGCAGGCAGACCCCTGAACATTCTTGGGATCATGACCCCGTCCTCGTGTAGCGCAGGGGATGGAAAGGAGTCAACAGACCTGGATTTTATGGGAAGTAAGCTGAAAATGTGCTTTCTGTTCCAACCGCAGAGATACCAACCCAGGTGGACCGGTTCAAGGCACCAGGTAGGATTATGGTTCACTGACCATGGGGTGGAACCGGCTCCCAGAGTTTGAGTAACAGTCGTTGATGCAAGCCTCATTGTTTCCAGTAAGAAATTCAATGTGTAACCTGTCTGTTAGAAGGACTCAATGGGACTCGGAGGTGGTAATCTCAGACCTGCTCACGTGTACAAGTAGGTGATTCATTCACTATGTATTGTTCTACAAACCCAGGGTGGGTTTAGGATACTTCTGGGTAATTATCGCCAGGGAGGGTGGAAGAGGGAAGGAATCCTATCTCAAATAAGGTAGTGCGTGAGAGGCAGAATGCTAATGTTCCCACATGGGAGCCTGGCTTTATGGAGGACCTTAGGTTGTTAATTGTTGCCTCTGTCGAGCTCCAACGGGGGCATTATATAAATGGTTTCCACAGTATATCACCCGTCCAGTATATGTTTGATAATTTCACTGATGTGATACTCGCCCGGAAGATTTCCTTGCCCATGTCTCTGAATGCACAGGTCCACCCTGGTCCAGGGCCTGAGCCGGCTGCCGTACAGGTTAGTGCCTGGCTTGGAGCTCACGGTGTGCTGTTGGAGTGGGTAGTCAGGGAGGAGACGAGAGCTACACTTTATGTACAATAACATATAAGAGATGATCGTTCTAAGGGCAAAGTCCCTAAATTGAATAACTTCCACCCACAATTACGTACGAAAAGTCTTTAAATCGTTCTATCGCCAGGAATGTATGGAAATCCTTAGGTCACATGTTTTAGCCCTCTCTTGTTCCAATGTCCCCTATTTCTAAAACAAATAATTTATAGTCATTTGGGTTAGCTCGTGTGAAAACAGTATGTGTACAGGGAAAACATACTTATTTTGTTTCTCGCTGGTGTTCTGATTTAAGACGTCTATGAAGAAACAGAAGGTTTTTTGTAAGGAAATGATACTTAAAATAATGTTCGAATGATAGAATACTTCACCCAGCAGTAGTAAACAACGGTACATAACACCATGGTCTCATCACTATAAAATAAGCTTCCAAGATTCTACACAAACGTGGCTCAGCAGATCAATCCGAAGAAAGAAGAAAGAAAAGGTAATATGTAACTGAAAACAGTCCCCAGAACACATCATCAAAAATCCATGCCCTTACAATCTATCATAATTTATATTGTCGCAGACAAATTAGTCTTCAAATATGCGCAACGTGAAAAAGTTTGTGTATTTTTTGCACTTGCTTTCAATGACATGGTGCAATACACTTTAAAATATTTTTAAAATAAATATATATTTTAATTATGATTAATTAAAATTTCGCAAAATGACTGAAAATAAATGTTCTGGTTCATTCCAACACCCGAGTCTGCTAACATAAAAAGAAAGGACTTGTAAATGAACAGAGATCACTTGAGCCTCTTTTTGTCAAATAATGCGAGCCACATTCACGTGCTGCGTTCTGATTTAAACATCTTACATTTGTTTCATGTCAACGTTAAAGCTGCACTGCCATCATGTGGCTGCTTCGCACATTGCCGCCCTAAAAGCGCCCGTAATGTTTGTGTTCGGCGGAAGCGCAGCGGGTTACGATCTCATAAGATTTCATTAAACAACGCACTCGTTTCGTTGGTATCTCGCGTTGCAACTTCCTTCACTTTGTATTTGTTTTTGCAACTCATCAAGCAGGTGTACAACAGCCACCTGTTAATACATTAAAACAAGCACTTACAAATGTAAGGTTTCATCTCCTATGATAGTCTACGGTCTCGGGAAAAGGTAAAATATTAACAGTAACATAACTTGTTATTTCATTTTGTATTATTCCAGTTCTGGGGCATCTGGTAATAGTTTATTTTAGTTATTGTGCGTGGGGTGAGTGCAATGCAGAACAAAAATAACAATGGAGTGTAGGACGGTGAAAGAAATATTGCGTATGGTTACCCGACCTGCCATCTAAAACCCTAAGACCAGGGCAGGACTCATCCCTCGAGGTTTGGGAGAGAGGGTTGTGTGCGCCTGGGCTCTATCGATCTCCGGCTCATCGCCTTCCGAGATCGAGAAGCTTCGTCTTAGACCCAGGCTGCGGAAGGAGAGGAGTGAATGCACACAGGCCGCACGGAGTAAGCATGTCAGGGGGCAGTGGCGTCTCTATAGGTGAATTACATTTTATGTAGGCACACGTTGGTTACACGTAGAAGTTTAAATGAAAATACAGGAGTGCAGGCACCCACAATTAAGAGTACCTGTTTGCCCCCAACGAGTGCCGGTACTCTCCAGTACCGGCTACAGGTACAACTGGGAGGGCTACCTACAAAGGTCAATCGTAAAGTATGTGTGCCTGTATATTTATATGTACATTTGCTTAAAATGTTTAAAACTAACTGTGTATGTGTATATTTTACCTGCTAGGGTCGACAGTAGATAGTTATAGTTAGAACCTAGTTTCCATAGGAAAAACTTTTTTTTGTGCCAATAATTTTAGCACAGTTTGACGAATACATAAAATTTTCAAAGCTAATATAATAATTGTTTCAGCTGCCATCTTGAAAGTTTTGGGGTGATTCTCAAGCAGGGCTGAAAAAAAGGTGGGGGGGTGGGGGGCAAAACTCATTTTCTCCATTCATTTTCCCATAGGGTCTTTCGAAACATCTATAGCCCGAACCGCTGAGCGGAATTACACCACATTTGGCAAGAAGCTAAATCTTGGTGCACAGACTGTGCTTTTTGTGATTTGTTGTAAATCCGTTCAGTAGTTTTGGAGACATTAAGGGCCATATGTACGAACACATTTTCCCATTGTAAAAAAAAAAAATACAGTTATCTAGGACACGGAGGCTCCACAGATCCACAAATCTCATCTTGAGATCTGATTAGCTGCCAACTATGAAGAACCAGGAAGTGCTGGCAGAGACCTTGGGACTCTGCTTCAGCTGAGTCACACCAAAAAAAAAAAAAAAGCAAGAAAAGGGTGGTACGAATATTCTAACCCCCTAACTTTAGTCCTGGGGTCCCCCTGGGGCAAAAAAAAGTATTTTATTTTAAATTTTTGGAAAAATTTGCAGGTGGATTCGCAGATTTTCCCGAAAATGTAAAAAAAAATAATAATAAAGAAAAAAATTTAAAAAACAAGTGCAATCTCCTGCGCTTGTTGTTTTAATAGGCCCCGGGTGGGCCTGTTCCCAGGAGCGCTTCTGGTATTAAAAATGCATAATACAGGAAGCGGTCGCACAAGCCCCCTCCTGGCACCACATGTGGCCCTAGGGACCGCCAACCACCACGGCCGGCTCCTGCTACCTCCCTAGGTGCCCACGCCCAGGAGACAACTGTTTGCATTTCATTGGCAGGAGCTATGACAGCTTCCACCAAGCAAAAGCAAACACTCTTCTTCCAGTAATCTGAAGTTGTAAAAATGCTCCCGCTTGCTGGAAGCGGAGATTTCATCTCTTTCCCTGCCCACAGACATGTGGGGAGCTGTATTTCCATCCGCTCCCTACGAGAGGGAGCAATGCTGGCTCCTGCAGGAGGTGGGGAGCCGGCTGGGACCGTGAGGGCCCGGAGGCTCCCCCGCAGTCCACGAGAAATAAAAAAAATAAAAAAATAATTAATCCTGCACTGCGTATTTATAATATATAAATAAATATGCAGGGCAGAATTCATTCTAGCACAAAGTTCAGTTCACAGAAACTAGACCTCAACGGAATGCACTTATAGATTAAAAGAAAGAAGGTATTCAAATTGAAGCTCTTCTTCTGTAAAACACTAATTATTCTAACTTCGTGTGCATGGCCAAAGCAAAGAAAGTCTGTTTTCTCTGCATGGCCACAGTGAAAAGTTATCTGTAAACCTTGAAGGAGGTGGTTGTATCCTTGCTTTTGTTGATCACAATAGCTCATGTACTGACTGTGACGAGTAGGTTCTTACTTGTCATCTGCTGCTGAGACCAGATATCGTGCTATCCATTTTAAAAAATACAAGTATGTAAAACGGCCTAGAAGCCCCACCCTTTTGAACCTGCCCCATATACATTAGTGATATGCAACATGCCCCCTACCATTTTCAAAGGAACATGGACAGCTTCCTCAAAGGACCCCAGCCCCCGTTTGTATTTTACACCGATTTCAGAGACAAGTTCTTCATGGACAGGAATATAATCACATCTGCAGCAAACAAAGAAGCAATTTATGACTGCTGTGGGATAGGTCGCAGGGCCTGGTGGCAGGCTAGGCCCTGCAGCCATCTTCTGCTCGTACAGCCAAAGGCCGTGCATGGCACTGGGTTGGGTGGTTATAAGGGGTTGGCTGCAGGCCAAACCCTGTGGCTAACCATCATTGCGCACGGACTTTGGCCGTGTGCAGAGGTGGTTGGATTAATATAAAGTAATTAAAATTATTTTATGTTAAAAAAAACATAGAAACTCACTTTAAAAAACCAAAGTTATAGGGGTGTTACAATTAGGTTCTGAATTTATTTGCACACAACCAAAGAAATTCAGCAGTTACAGTCATCTCAAGTAACTATAACTTGCGCCCTCGCCATGCACTGCTAACTACACCACATATTTCAACACTCATAATATCTTTGATAACATCATGGATACTATCAATGTAATATTTGCAGTAAAGTTATCGAGGAGAAAAGTGTGCATGGTGGGGGCGCAAGTTATAGTTACCTTAGGGCACAAGTTATAGTTACTTGAGATAACCATAACTATAACTGCTGAGCTTCTATGGTTTTGTGCAAGTAAATTCAGAACCTAAGTAAAAAGCCCTGAAGGGCCACCGAAACGGTCTCCTGTCGATACAAGATGTTTCCCGATCGCAAACAATACCAACGCTTTTCGAGGATTTTTAGTCTTTTTCCAATTCGAATAACGGAGCGAAGAGGAACACGTCCGAACCCGACGGCGGAAAGAAAAAAATCTAAGATGGAGTCGATGCCCATGCGCAATGGAGCCGAAAGGGAGGAGTCACTCGGTCCTGTGACTCGAAAAGACTTCTTCGAAGAAACACAACTTGTAACACTCCGAGCCCAACACTAGATGGCAGGAACAGTGCACAGCATGTGTATCTGCAGCTACACATGCCATCGAACATATATATACAATATATATACAATCACCACTGCACATGACCCTTCTGTCATAGATCCGCATAACAATCTCTTTATATTTTACTTTTGACAGGCAGGCTGTCACCTGTGTCAATAGTGTGTTCACACCATGTAGTTTAACCAGGAGTCAAAGAGAACAGTTCAGAGAACTGGCCTAGCAGATTACTGCAATCTTTATTTTGTTGCTCAGAGAGACAAGTCAGCAAGCACAACTTCCTCCACTGAGCCATCTACAGGATTGTGAGAGAAGATGTCAGGGGGAGGGACACTCTTCTTCCTGACCTTCATCAGTGGTCATGAGCAAAGTCATGTCAGCCCTATCATAATAAGGTTTTAGGCGATTCACATGAAACACCCTGTGGGGGCTTCTGGAAATGCTCAGGTCATCCAGATAGGTGACCATACCTTTTCTCTCCACAATAGTGTTTGGGCCACTCCACTGGTCCTGGAGTGCCCTTGGGGACACAGACTCTAGGACCCACGTCTTCTGTACTGGCTGATAAACTGTCAGCACAGCCTTCTGGTCATGCAACTGCTTCTGCAGTTCTTGGCTGGGCTGAAGATTTTTGGATGCCCTCCATGTATTTGGCCATTCTTGGTCTTATATAGTACACAATCTCCTGTTTTGGAGGCTTGAGAAGTTGCTCCCAGCCTTCTTTCACAAGGGCAAGTAGACCCCTGACAGGGTGCCCAAACAAACGTTCCAAGGGGCTGTAGCCCACTCCCTTTTGAGGAACCTCCGTGTAGGCAAAGAGGAGGCAAGGTAACAGAACATCCCACCTCCCTATGGGTTTCTTTCAGAGTCCCATTACTATGCCTTTAAGGGTTTTGTTGAATCTTTCAACTAACCCATTGGTTTGTGGATGATAAGGGGTGGTGAACTTGTAAGTGACACCACACTTCTTCCACATGGCTTTTAGATAAGCAGACATGAAGTATGCACCTCTGTCTGACACCACCTCTTTAAGAAAAAAACACCCTGGAGAAGATTCACAGGAGGGCCTTGGCCACTGAAGCATTACTTAAGGGATGCTGCCTGTACTTACCCATGTTAAAAGGACAAGCAGCTAGGGTGGCAAGGTCAATGCCACCATCAGAGATCAACACAGCCTCAGGAGTCTCCCTGATTAGCCCAGAGCCCACTACAGTCCCCAAGGGGTGAGCCCAGATACACTTTTAAATTGACTATTATTACCACCATTATTGCTACTGCTAGGGGCATTAGGGGTAGAAGTGGTAGTAGTAGTAGTAGTAGTAGTGATAGGAGGCTTGGTGCTCTTCTTAGGATAGGTGCTCTTCTTAGGATAGGTGCTCTCACCTGCTCCATGGGCGTGTTTTCTACGGATGTAGCACCAATGTTTCTTGTGGGAAGAGGAAGAGGACTTATACCGACCCCCAGAAGAGGTTTGTGGGCCTGATGAAGACTCTTTTTCTTTTTTTTTGTACCCACCTTGATTCTTACCTGAATCCTTCTTATTGTGGTCACCCCCCTGTGTGAGCTTTCCTACCCACCCTGGTGCACACCCCCTTGTCTGCCTTCTTTCCAAGTTCCTGGGGACAGGTCAGATCAGAGTCCATTGATGCAGCTGATCAGGAATGCAGTTATTAAGAATGTGCTCTCTCAGAATTAGATTTTACAAGCCCTGGTAGTCACTTACTTTGCTCCCATGCAACCAGCCTTTCAGAGCTTTAACAGAGCAGTCCACAAAATCTACCCAATCCTGGGAGGACTCATTTTTAGTCTCCCTGAACTTGATGCTATATTGTTCAGTGATTAGCCCAAATCCATCTAAGAGTGTATTCTTAAGTGCTTGGTAATCATCTGCATTCTCTGCTCTGACAGTGAGGAGTTTGTCTCTGCCTTTGTCAGAGAAGAAGAGCCACAATATTGCTGCCCATTGTCTCTGAGGGTCCCTTTGTACTTTACAGGCCCTCTCTAAGGCAGTGAACTACTTGTGGATGTCATCTGAAGTTGATATTGCTGCCATCATGGGGAAGTAGCCCCAAATCCTGTCTCTCCCTCTCTACTGCCAAGGCCTCCCTATCTAGGGCTAGCTGCTGCAGTTTCAGCCTGGCCTCTTTCAACCTCAGTTTCCTGAGTTCCCTATCTAGAGAATCTTCCCCCGAGTTGGAGCAGTGTGTCCCTCCGCCTGGGGACTTTTTAAAAACAACCACCTAGGAGTAAAAGTGGGCCTATTTGAGTGACCCCCCCTTCTCACTACCTACAGTGTTTCTAATAGGGCTGTGGTGTACTCCAGATTTCTCCTGACCCTCCTCAGTATAGCCTAAATCTACCCTGTCTAGGATTGGAGGGTGAGTTTCTACTTATTCCCCCCCCCCCCTGACTGCCTGAGTTTTCCTGGTCAGCCTGGAGTAGTAACCCGAGAAGTAGACTCTTGTTGGGATTTCTCCCTGTCTTCAGCTTCCTGGAACCACACATCACCCTCAACTCCTGAAAAGTGCAGCTCTCATATTAAGAGTCTGGGACCTCAGTTGTGTGTTCCACTGAAGACAACTTGCGAGAGTGGTGTGGGTGCTCCTGACTACTCTAAGCAACTAAACTCCCTAAAGAATTTGTAGAAATGACTATGCTAGACCCCCAACATACCCAAACTAGGAGACTAGTGATCCTGATCACTAAATGCAGTGTGTTTCTAACAACTAGATCTGGGCTTTCCTGTGGAAAGTCACTAGTGACAAAAGTGGTAAGGCAATTGCAAGTGTCTTATCCCACCGCTGCACCACCAATGTAGGAAGCTAGCCTGGTGTCTGGTGGATACCTACGGTTTTGTCACCTTATACCAGGGATCTCCTATTAGTGAAGTGTAGGCAGTGTCTAGGAACCAAGGCTCTTTAGAGATAGCTGTGGATGAGGAGCCAAGACTTATCAAGGAGACATGAAAAGCTTATGTAATACCACTATAGTCACAAAGTATTTTATAACACATGAAAAAACCACACAGTGGTACAAAAATAAAGGCACTTTATTACAATAATACAACACTAGAACACTTCAAGGCAGTTCCCCCGACTGGAGGTAAGTACACATTAATTATATACACACTAGCAATCAGAAATTAGCATAGAAACAGAATCACTTGCAAAACTTAGGGAAAACAGTGAGGGCCCTAGTGGAGGGCTAAACCATATACAAAGAAAGTGGAATGCGAGAGACGGGTCCCCCACCCAAGGATGTGGAGTTATAAGAGGGAAGCTGGAGGAACTAGGAACCTTAAGAGGTGAGTACCAAAGTGACCCCCCCCCCCCCCCCCAAGCGACTAGGAGAGCAGAGGTAAGTACCTGGTTTTCCCCAAGGACTAACAGGAGGACTTAGAAAACAAGCCTTGGCAAATGCAAGTGAAGCAAAAGAAGAGTTGAAAGGCTGGAGAGGACCAGCAAGGCACAGGAGACTCGACCCTGGGAGGGGAGCCCGAGGTGACCTTCAGCATTCGGGAGAGCCAACAGAAGCAGTCGCAGCCCCCTCAAGCAACCCACTGGCCGCAGGCACAGTAAGTCACAGTGAGGCCAGCGCAAGAGGAGTCCCACGTCGCTGGAGTAGCAGAGAGTAGACTGTGCTAGGCAGAAAGAAGTGCTGGGCGCCGGGGCTATACGGAGACTGAAGATCCCTTGGAGCAGGAGCAAACAAGCCTTGGTAGCTGCAAGAGTAGCAGTGCACAGGGGTACTGTCCTGCAAGGAGAGACCAGGCTGACTGTCTCCCAAGCTGGACAGCTGGCATAGAGGACCAAGGGGACCACTCCAGACCACCACCTGTGATGCAGGACCCACGCTGTTCCAGATAAGAGCAGATCTACGCAGTCGGTCGTTGTTGCTGTTGGTGCCTGCAGATGCAGGGGAGTGACTCCTTCACTCCAAGGGAGATTCCAATTTACTTCTTGGTGCAGACTGAAGTCTCACCGACCTCAGAGGATGCACAGCCAGGGAAATGTTGCAGTTGCTGGAAGGAGCTGGAGAAACAATGTTGCAAAGTGAAGTTGTCGCCGGAGTTGCAGCTTGTCGGTTCCTGAAGAGTCGAGTTGCAGTTCCAGTGGCCAGAAGATGAAGTAAACCATGCAGAGGAGTCCTGGTGGAGTCTTGCACGTCGAATCTGAGGACCCACCCGCAAGGGAGTCCCTAAATAGCCCTAGGAGGAGGACTGGACACCTAGCAGGTGACCACCTATCAGGAGGAGTCTGTGACATCATCTGCCTGACCTGGCCACTCAGATGCTCCCAAGGGCCTCTGCACATCCTCGCTTTAATATGGCAGAATCAAGTGACCACCTGCAGGAATTCTTTGTAGCACCCTTTGGGTGGTGATGGCCAGGGGAGTCGTCACTCCCCTTTCCTTTGTCCAGTTTCACACCAGAGCAGGGACCAAGGGTCCCTGGGCTGGTGCAAACCGGGTTATGCAAGGAAGGCACCAAATGTGCCCTTCAAAGCAAACCAGTGACTTGGGGAGGCTACCCCTCCCAAGCCTTGTAACACCTATTTCCAAGGGAGACGGTGTTGCCTCTCTCTCCCAAGGAAATCATTTGTTCTGCCTTCCCCTGCCTGAGCTGGTGAAGCAGCAGGAGGGCAGAAACCTGTCTGAGGGGTGGCAGCAGTGAGGGCTACCCGGAAAAACCCAGAAGAATGGTCGGAGCAATACTGGGGGGTCCTCTAAGAAGCACCCAAAGTGCATAGAATCATACAACCAATACCGGCAACAGTATTGGGGTTTGATTCGGACATGTTTGACACCAAACATGCCCAGTTTCGGAGTTACCATTATGTAGCTGGACACAGGTATTGACCTATGTCCAGTACACGGGTAAAATGGCTTCCCCGCACTTACGAAGTCTGGTGCAATGGAACTGGAGTTTGTAGGGGCACCTCTGCTCATGGAGGGGTGCCCTCACACACAGGGACCTGCATCCTGCCCTCTGGGCTAGGAGGGTCCACCATAGGGGTGACTTACGGTGACCTGGTGCAGTGACGGGTGTTGAAAGAGTGCATGCACCTTCTCTCACAAGCTGCAATGGCATGCCTGCAGACAAAATTTGCATGGGTGGCACAATACATGCTGCAGGCCATGGGGAACCCCTGGTGCCCTAATCCCTGGGCACCTAAGTACCATATACTAGAGACATATAAGGGGGCATCAGTATGCCAATAGTGGGGTGTGCAAAGTCCTAGGCAATCAAATTTAGAGGAAGAGAGCACAATCACTGGGGTCCTGATTAGCAGGAGTCAAGTGAAAACAGTCAAAGTATATTGATAGCAGTCAAAAAGTAGGGGGTAACCATGACAAAAAGAGGGTACTTTTCTACATTGCCCATGACCGAATGTACTGTTCGTGGGTTAATCCCAATAACGGCCAACTGGTGTCCAGCTCGTGCCGCCCGCGCTGGGGTAATGTTCAAGGTTCGCATTACGAACTCAACGAGTTGTCTGTGTAGTCCTACTTACTCATAAATGTTGAGCAGATCAATTGCCTGCATGTTTTATACAGCAGGATGTGGTGTGTATGTGGCAAATTTGGACCGCGTTGGTCTGTCATTACCTAAGGAACCTAATCTCACGGGTTGCATTACATGAGGTAGGGCGTCATTGAACCAGTTTTGATGTCCTTGATAAGAAAGCGGCATTTCAAGAAACTGTTAAGCTTGGTACCATTGTGGTATGTTCGCTATTTCATATGTGTGAAATGTGTATGCTGTATTGTCTTCTTCAGGAAAGGTAACCCAGGAATAGAATGTTTGTTTGGTAAGCCTCGTAAGCTTCCACTACAATTGTGACACTCCCACCTTCATCTCTTAAGCCATAGGCTAGTAGATGTTGTGTTAACGCGTGTCTAACATTTTCTGGAACGTCTATGGTATTAGTCAGGTTGAATAATGGGTACAGAGAAGGAAAATCCTTTTTAAGGTTCAAGCTTGAACAACCTACAGCCCAGATAGGTGCTCCCTAGACAGCTGTGGATTACCCCAAAGACCACAAGCATCTCCGTATAATGGTACTTAGGGTACCTGCTGTGTGTGAGACAGAGATACTCAGGATATCCATAAATTAGTGTCAAAACACTATTGTTGGTGGCACCATCTCGTAGTTGGATTCTCGATCCTTAGCAAGACTGCTTGTTTAGGGGTGACAGCACTTCTGTTTGTAGGTGACGGAGTCACTCCTACTACAAGTCGCAACTGCCAGCCCAACCCTGCCGGCTCACAAGCAGTATCTCACCAAACTTGAAAAGTGATTTCTGGCAGCCTTAGGCATGGACTCTAGATGCAAATTCTCAGGGTAGTCGTCGTGGAACTGAAATTACCCTTTTCTCCCGTTAGCATTAAGTCTCATACACACACAGGCAATAAAGGAGATTCAGGGGAGTTTTCAATATATTTATTGAAAAGACTGCAATCTACGGTAAAATGAATGAATTACAATGATTAGGATAATGAGCAATAATAAAAGCAAAATCGTGAAGATGAGTTGTGAATATGAAAACCCCCACCATATTGCAATAACACAAGATATGCAATTCCTAGCAGAGATCGCCTCTCTACCCTAACGAGACCTAGGTTTGATCAACCCTAATCTGCCAGTACCATGTCCAGGAGAATTGCCTCCATTCCTCATTACCTTGGAATGAGGTCTCTAGGTCAGACTCCTGCAGCAAGGTGACATGCAGCATAGATGGCATCTGGAACAAACCCCTCTAATGACCTTGTCCATGTGAGATGTAGTTCTACGGCTAATGTAGGATCTTTGACGCAGATATGAACCTGAACAACTGATAACGTAGCAGACTTGTGTCAGCAATTATATAAACAATCCCTAACAAGTGCGCACAATGTTCCTGTCAAACGTAAGAGTGAAAGGGACATGATGACAATACCTACGTACATCACTGATAATGACGACTTTTCAGTATTGCTCCTTGTTTGGGGGTCACCGGCACGCGCCAGCCCACAGACCTCTCAGCAGTCATCTTCACCGGTCCCTCAACGAGTGTGGGGATTGTTCAGTCCCTACATGACCTTTGCTGGTCTATGATGTTATTATTGAGCTCCGATCTTTTGGCACTTTTTATTTTCATGCACATATTCGTAGATGTTACTGTTGTATGATGGCGGTTGATTCGCACCTCCCTTGCATGTTTCTTTTTCTCAACAGGCCGCATCTCATCGAGCTGTCGCTACGCCCCTATGGTGAGCACCAAAGTTGTCTCAATGGGATTGTTTTTTTGTCTTGTCTTTTTTTTTCTGGGATGTACTGGATGTCTTATTGTCTGGTGTGGGTGGGGGGATTGGGATTTACTGTTTTGTTTCAGTTGGTGTTAACTTGTTTCTTTATGCATGCTTTAATCATGCTTGCTATGTCACATCACACAGCCTACTCATCACCACATGTAATACACCCCTTGTGCACCATCTCTCTCCACTGCCATTACATCCTCGAACATGGAACGGGTGCTCGATCTTGCATTAATTTCTTGGAACATACGTGGAATTAACAACCCACGCAAAGGGAAACAGGTCTTGTCCTACCTAAATAAGTATGGCGTGGGAATAGCTTTTCTCTAAGAAACAAATTTGTCCTCAAGCACTGATCCTCCATTCGCCAAAGCCTGGGGAACACACTGTTACTTCTCTTGCTATAGCTCATATTCACAGGGGCACCTGCATTCTCATACACAAAAATACACAAAATATCTCCTTGGCCCTTCAGGTCAGTCACTCAGATCCAGTGGGTCGGTATGTTCTCCTACAGGGCATATTTGCTACTTAACATCTATGCCCCTCACGTGGACGATCTCTTTTTTTTTTCCCAGGAAGTGGAGGACCACTTGAGACAGCTTGACGTCGATGATGTGATACTTTGGGGGTAACCTTAACATAGCACAATGTTTTCACACCGACTCTACTAGCTCACAACCCAGTGATAAACCTCATGTCCTGAACGTCCTCTACCACATTACTGACACCTGTGCGTTGCGCGATGCTTGGCATACCCGACACATATCTACCCCGGGATTCACGTTTTACTCAGCCCCTCACGCCATGTGGTCGAGCCTGGACTACTGGTTCCTCTTGGTCAATGCCTATCGGTGGGTTTTGGAGGTCATTGTCCTCCCTAGGACGTTATCCGACCAGATCCCTATCCTTCTGAAGTTACAAATCCCTTATGAGTGTGCCTAGTGCACACCTGGAGGCTCCATAGTGGAGCCCAATGCAGTGTAGCGGGGTGAGGTCCTCAAATCGATAACGGAATACTTTGTGCTAAATACTGGCGCGGTTGCCACACAGTCCACCCTGTGGGAGGCTTCCAAAGCCTTTATATGCGGGGTATGCATTTCCAAGCAAACAGGCATCCTTCATGACATTCATGCTCAACTGCAATGTATAGAGACGAGCATTCGAGATATCAATAGTGCCTCTACTGCTGATGGAGATCCCCGGATACACCAACGCTCCGTATTGTTAATGGAATGTCGTGACCTCGCGGATAGGGAGCTTACATATTTGGGGCAGATTGCTACAGCATGCCAATATGGGGAGGGGAAAGCATCCAAGTCGAACCCTCGCATGACTGCAACATCCAAATCCATTTAATAATTAGGTCACTGAGTTGAGGATGGGGAGCACATTATGGGTGGTGTTGGTGTTCTGTCAGAGTTCCAGCGGTATGACAAACAACTCTATGCATCTCGCACACCTGCTGACCCATCCGCAATCTGTTCTGATCTGGATGAAGCAGAGCTGGTCTGGCTAACAGATGTCAGTGACAGTTCCTTAGTGAACCGCTTACGCTTGACGAGGTGGTTCAGGCCTTAGAAGCACTAGACTGTTCCAAAGCGCCAGGACTGGACGGTCTGAACAGGGCCTTCTATAAGGCTTTTAAGCATCAGCTGGCTCCTCAACTCTTGACACTATACAATGAATCCATGTCCGCTGGCACGCTTCCCCCCATGCTCCGTGAGGCTATCCTCACTCTGTTGTTAAAACCTGACAAAGATCCTCTCCGCTGTGCTTCTTATTGACCCCTTTCTCTTTTACAATAAAATATTGACCAAAATACTTACCACCAGATTGTCTCTCTTGATGGAACAGATCACTTCACTCATCCAGTCCGGCTTCTTCCCTCAATCTACTCATTATCTTTGCAAACTTACACTTGAAAAGGCCTTCTGCACCTTGGAGTAGCCATTCTTGGTTTCCCCCCTCTTTTACGTCTTTGATCATGCTGTTATATACCGACCAGGTAAAGCTCGCTTACAGACGCGTTCCCTATTATGTGTGGCACTAGGCGTGGGTGCCCCACTGTCCCCTCTCCTTTTCATTATTGCGATGGACCCGCTGGTCCGTTACCTGCAGGACCGCCATGCTCATAGAGGTCTCCAACTCACTACTGGCCCCCTATTGCTTTCCCTTTACGCAGATGACATCCTGCTTTTTATTCGTCATCATGTGGACAACCTTGCCCCCTTAAGCAGGAGATTACTCGTTATGGTATGCTCTTAAGACTACAGATCAATTGGTCTAAACCTGAGCTCTTCCCATTAACCAACGCTGCCCAACCAATACCTGCTGAGTATCCTTTCAGAAGAGCTGCAGATGAGACCAAATATCTAGGCATTCAACTCTACAAGGACAAGAATCAAATCTTATAACTTAACTATGGCCTGGCGATGGCAGACCTTGACAACCAGGTGACTCGATGGGTTAAACTCCCAATGTTTATGGCGGGGCAGGTGGCGATTATTAAAATGGTGGTTCTCCCCTATTTTCTGTACGTCTTTTAAATATCCCTATATCCTTGTTGTTGGCCTTCTTTTGTACACTAACTACATAGTCATCTCCTGCTCTTCATTTGGGCGGGTGGTTGCCTCCTTGCCGGCTGAGATACTCTAACCCTTCCTTTTTACCATGGCAGTTTTGACATTCCCAACTTTTATCTTTATTATCTCACTGCCCAGTGTCAATACTCACATTGGTGGAATCACCCAGATGCCTGCATCCCGTACCTGAAGCCAGAGCGGGATTGGCTGGATGGGCTTCTCCATTTACAACTCTTACCAAAGGGTATCCCATTGGACCCCCACAATAGCCAAATTGTGTCCACGAACTGCTGGGCATGGCAGAGACTGCGACAGACATTGGGTGGTGGCCCCTCTACTCCACTGCCCTCCCCCGGCATAACAACCTATGGCTCCCTCTCACTCGGGAAATGCTGGTACAGCACACACTTCAATGTCATAATTTACACACTATGGGGGACTTATTTCCTGATGGCCATGCCGTTGAACCTACTGTTGCTCAGCACCAACGGAATGTCTCCTACATGGATCTCCTCGTCTTTCGAAGACTTTACAATACTTACCGATCCCTTCTCCCTTCATACTCATTAGCTCCTGAAGACTTCCCACCGCTGACACATGTGGTAACAGATGAGGAGGGTGACCATTTGATCTTCAGGCTACTCCATTTATGCCTCGCCATGAAACCCAACGCGACAACTCAAGTTCGGGAGGTATAGGCGTTGGTACTGGGCATTCCCCTTTCCAAAAAGATTTGGATTTATTGCTGCACTCAAACTCATAGTATCTCAATTAACAATAGGCACAAACTAGCATTTTAAATTCCTCCACCGTTGTTACCTCTCTAGCAGATATTGCTAAATTCGATTCCAATAGGGCTGACCACTGCCTTAAGTGTCACTATCCAACAGCGGACTTTGCTCATTTGACCTGGAAATGTCCAGAGATTTCTGGATTCTAGACCTCTGATTTCATGCACGTCTCTTCCATGCTGGATATCGAATTGGTACCAGAGCCTCTTGTTGCCCTCCTGGGCTACACTATGGATGTACTGTACTCATCGCATCGTCTTGTCTCCATGGCCCTTTTGTTAGCAAAACGAGAGACTGCGTTTCATTGGAGAGGTTGCAGAGCTCTTACTTCCTCGGAATGGCTCAAAAGCATGACGTACTGCGACTGCGTTGGCGACAATAATGCTCTCCTCCAACCCTCCACCTCTCGACCTATAGACATCTGGCAGCCCTTTCAAGACTACCTCGGCACCCTTGAGCATGGTTCCTCGGACTAGACTTACGTTCTCTACCCACACGCATACTGATTAACAGCCACCCATATTCCACATACTCACAGTGTTGTCATGTATGGCTACTTTTTTTTACTGTATTAAAACTTGTGATGATCTCTTGTACTGTTAATGCGCTGCGTAGACATACGTTGGTGATGTTAACTATATCAATAGCTCTTGTTGTTTGATTGTTATTCTCAAAACCTTATAAAGACAACTAAAAACAAAACAAAAATGACACTGCTCCCAAAAATACTGTATATTTGTCATCCCAAAGCTTTGAGTGATTAGGTGACTTAAAGCCAGTACTGGCTCCAAAGCATCCTTTACATTTGCAGGTTAACTCCTTCTACACATTTGCATTTCTTTCAGGCAGAAGGCACCCTGGATTTCTTTAGCTGTCTTCCCCGCTTCGGTTTCACTTCACAGTAAGACTCACTGAATGACACTTCAACTGAAACATTTAAACTGGCGGAATAAACCGTCCCGGGACGGTTATCTTTTTACAAAAAGTAGGTGAACAGGGTCTCATACATCATAGAAGTATGGACACATCGTGCCCCTCTGATCCCGCCCACTGGTTTAAGAAACCTTTTCTGAAACTGCCGCCTAAGCACCCTGGTGGTGGAACAGTGTTTAGACTGGGTGTACTGGCTATAGACCTCAAAGGGCATAATGGTTATGAAAACAGCCACCTTCTTTTTAAAGACCATACATAAGAGGCCAAGTACATTAAGTGGCAAATCGTTCTTCCCCCCTTCACCCCGCCACGGAGAAAGACCTTACAGTACACACTCGGCAAATGTACATTTTTTCATTTTAGTGATACTTTCCTCAACATTTTCTGAGATCAGGTGTACTGCGAAGTGTCAGGTCAAATTACTCACAGCAGTGGAGTAACAGGGGTGTTGTGAAACACGTATTGCCAGCAAGGGCCATTCATGTAATTATATATATTTAAAAATAAAGGAAACATAGGTTTCGAAGTCAAACAGAAATTCTGAAGCAGTAGTTTGTTAAAAAGTGTCTTTAAATACTAGATTGAGCTTATCTAGTTGAAGAGGGTACGTATGACAGTTAAAATAATAGATGAAGTGCCCTAATGAGAGAAAACTTTCTATTTCAAGGGTGACACGGACAGTGGGGGTGGGCAACACAGGCAACGGGGTGTGGGCAGCCCTGGCAAAGGGAGGGTTAACAGGCAACTCTGAAAAAGGGAGTGAGGGCGGCGGGAATGGGCAAACTTGACAAAGAGGGAGGGAAGGTGGAAATGGGGTAGGTGGGAACGGACAACCCTGACAAGGGGTGGGAGGGTAGGAACGGGCAACACCGACAAAGGGTGCATGGGTGAGTGGGAGGAAACGGGCAACTCTGATAAAGGGTTTGGGAATGGGCAATTCTGACAAAGGGTTATCGAGCAACATTGACAAAGGGTGGGTGGGTAGGAACGGGCAACCCTGACAAAGGGTGCGTGGGAGGAAACAGGCACCCCTGACAAAGGGTTTGAGGAATGGGCAACCCTAACAAAGGGTTTAGGAACGGGCAACACTACAAAAAGGTTTGGGAACGGGCAACCCTGACAAATGGGAACAGGCAACCCCGAAAAAGGGTGGACGGGAAGGTGAGAACAGTCAACCCCGACAAAGGGTGGGCTGGATGGTGAAAACGGGCAGCCCCTTAGGTGGTTGGGAGGGAACAAGCAACCACGACAAAGGGTAGAAGTGTGGATGGAAATGGGCAACTCCGACAAATAGTAGACTGGTGGGAGGGAACGGGCAACCCCGACAACGGGTGGAGGGTGGGATTTTTGTGGACAGGCAACCCTGACAAATGGTGGGGATGGGAGGTGGGAACTGGCAACCCTGACAAATTGGTAACAGGCAACCCTGACAAAATGGGGGACTCTGCAACCCTAACAAAGGGTCGGTGGGAGAGAACGGGCAACTCTGACAAAATGTGGGTGGGTGGCAACAGGCAACCCTGACATACTACAGGCAACCCTGACATACTACAGGCAACCCTGACATAAGGAAGGTTGGTGGGAACAGGCAAATCAGACTACCCCGACAAAGGGTGGGTGGGAGGTAACAAGCAGGCAACCCGACAAAATAGGAGAATGTGAAACCCTGACAAAGGGTGGGTGAGTGGGGTGGGAACGGGCAACCCTGACAAATACAGGCAACCCCCAAAAAGGGTGGGTGGCTGGGATATAAAGAAAGCCACTGAACCCTAATCTGGGCTGGCGTGGAAGAACTCTTTTTTGGCATGGGCGGAAGCTGAAGGGGTGGCCCTGAGGCCCAAAGATGCCTTGGGCATACGTAAATATACCCTATCTACTAGCTGGGATGCGATGCTGTCTTATCTATAAGAACTGGACAAAGATACCAACTCTAGCAACGCAAATGCACAAGACATATAAACAGCATAGGTGTAAGCAATTTATATACTAACACTAATATCTACACCCTTAACAGCTTATTTATTTCTATATGCCACTTACGGTCAAATATGCCATTGGTAATGTTTTTTAATGTTTAACCCTGGACCCAAGCGAAATGTCAATTATGCAGTTATATTAGGGGGCTGAGGGATGGGGGGGGGGCAATTGACTCAGACTCCAAGTTTTGCTAGATTACTCTTCTGTATTATATTGTTCTGTTTATTAACAATGCCGAATTTACAAGTTATCAATGATCCTATGGACACACCATTTATGCCAAAGTTAGCATGTAGGGTTACATGCTCCACGAAGAAACACTCACGGGGCTAAGTAAATGGAGCTTCACCAGAATTTGCTCCCAACGGCATTTGTCCTATAAAACATCTTCGATCCCAGTTTGCAGCTCATTACTGCCAATGAACATATATGCCACAGGCACCACTCTGTTAACTCCTTTGGTGCGAGCTCCATGGGCTATAGATTGTATCTAGAAGGTGAATTAATGTAACAAATGTAATTACTATAACTGTATTGAAAAGCTTAAGTATGAATAAAAAGATTCAAGCAAACGAAAAAAAAAAAAAAGTAAAAAAATAAAACGGGCAACCCCGACAGAGGGTGGGTGGGAAAGGGCAACCCCTACTGAGGGTGGGCGGGAGGGAAAGGGCAACCACTACAGAGGGTGGGCGGGAGGGAAAGGGCAACCACTACAGAGGGTGGGCGGGAGGGAAAGGGCAACCACTACAGAGGGTGGGCGGGAGAGAAAGGGCAAGCCCTACAGAGGGTGGGCGGGAGAGAAAGGGCAAGCCCTACAGAGGGTGGGCGGAGGGAATAGGCAAGCCCAACAGAGGGTGGGCGGGAGGGAATAGGCAAGCCCTACAGAGGGTGGGCGGGAGGGAATAGGCAAGCCCTACAGAGGGTGGGCGGGAGGGAATAGGCAAGCCCTACAGAGGGTGGGAACGGACAATCCCACCGTAGAGGGTGGGAGGGAACAGGCAGCCCTGACAGAAGGTGGGAGGGTACGGGAAACCCCGTCAGAA
The DNA here is from genome assembly GCF_031143425.1 of Pleurodeles waltl. Taxonomy (NCBI): domain Eukaryota; kingdom Metazoa; phylum Chordata; class Amphibia; order Caudata; family Salamandridae; genus Pleurodeles; species Pleurodeles waltl. Next base: position 390,065,566 of record NC_090436.1, on the reverse strand, counting down.
GCTGAGAGGGTGGGAGGGAACGGGCAACCCTGACAGCAGGAAACGGGCAAACCCAACAGAGGGTGAGTGGAGGGTGGGAACGGGCAACCCGGATAGAGTGGCCGATTGGGAACGGGGAACCCAGACAGAGGGTGGGTGGGTGGTTCCATTAATGTGCAACCGACAACGGTTGGGTGGGTGAGAACGGGCAAACCCGACAAAGAGGGTGGGTGGGTAGATGGGAGGAAACTGGCAACCCCGACAAAGAGGGTGGGAGGAAACGGGCAATCTTGTCAAAGATGGTGCGTGGATGAGTGGGAGGAAACAGGCAACCCTGACAAAGGGTGGGTGGAAGGGAACGGCCAACCCTGACAGCAGAGAATGGGCCACCTTGACAGAGGGTGGGAACGGGTAACCCCGAGGGTGGGTGGGAGGGTTTTGGGATTGGAAACAGGCAAACCCTGAGGGTGGGTGGGTGGGGGATTGGGAACGGGCAAACCCCGTTGATTGGGAATAGGCAACCACAACAGGTGGGAGCGGGCAATCCCGACAGAGGGTGGGTGGGTAGATGGGTGGGAGCGGGCAACCTTGACAAAGAGGGTGGGTGGAAGGAAACGGTCAACCCTGGAAACAGGCAACCCTGGAAAATGGTGGGTGGGTGGAAACAGGCCACGCTGACAAAGGGTGGGTTCACAGGCCATCCTGACAAAGGGAGGGTGGGTGGGTTCACAGGCCATACTGACAAAGGGAGGGTGGGTGGGTTCACAGGCCATCCTGACAAAGGGAGGGTGGGTGGGTTCACAGGCCATCCTGACAAAGGGAGGGTGGGTGGGTTCACAGGCCATCCTGACCAAGGGAGGGTGGGTGGGTTCACAGGCCATCCTGACCAAGGGAGGGTGGGTGGGTTCACAGGTCACCCTGACAAAGGGAGGGTGGAAAAACAGCAACCCAGGCAAAGGGTGGGTGGGTGTTAAACAGGCCAACAGGCCACCTTGACAAAGGGTGGGTGGGAGGCAACAGGCCACCCCAACCAAGGGTGGGAGGGTGGCAACAGGCCACCCCGACAAAGGGTGGGTGGGAGGCACAGGCCAACCCGACAAAGGGTGGGTGGGAGGCACAGGCCAACCCGACAAAGGGTGGGTGGGAGGCAACAGGCCACCCCGACAAAGGGTGGGCTGGAGGGGGCGTGAGGGATCATGCCACCTCGACAAAGGGTTGGTGGACCCTAGGGAACAGGCCACCCTGACAAAGGGTGGGTGGGCGGCCAGGAACAGGCCACCCGACACTTTTGGGAACAGGTCACTCCGACAAAGGGTGGGTGGGCGATAGGGAGCAGGCCACCCTGACAAAGGGTGGGTGGGTGGGCGATAGGGAGCAGGCCACCCTGACAAAGGGTGGGTGGGCGGGCGTGAGGGAACATGCCACCCAACGGTGGGGTGGGTGTGAACAGGCCACCCCGACGGTAGGATGGTGGGTGTAAACAGGCCACCCCGACGGTAGGATGGTGGGTGTAAACAGGCCACCCTGACGGTGGGGTGGGGTGGGTGGGTGTCACACTGGCCACCCCGACGGTGGGGTGGGTGGGTGGCACACTGGCCACCCCGACGGTGGGGTGGGTGTCACACTGGCCACCCCGACGGTGGGGTGGGTGTCACACTGGCCACCCCGACAGTGGGGTGGGTGGCACACTGGCCACCCACCCCAACGGTTTTGGGACACTGGCCACCCACCCACCCCGACGGTGGGGTGGGTGGGACACTGGCCACCCTGACGGTGGGGTGGGTGGGTGGATGGATGGATGGGACACTGGCCACCCCAACGGTGGGGTGGGCAGGAGGGAACGGGAGGGAGGGGTCACGCCACCCAACAAAGGGTGGGTGGGTACAGGCCACCCCGACAGTGGGTGGGTGGGTGGAAACAGGCCACCCGACAGTGGGTGAAAACAGGCCACCCCGACAGTGGGTGGGATTAGGAACAGGCCACCCCGACAGTGGGTGGGATTGGGAACAGGCCACCCCGACAGTGGATGGGATTGGGAACAGGCCACCCCGACAGTGGATGGGATTGGGAACAGGCCACCCCGACAGTGGATGGGATTGGGAACAGGCCACCCCGACAGTGGGTGGGATTGGGAACAGGCCACCCCGACAGTGGGTGGGATTGGGAACAGGCCACCCCGACAGTGGGTGGGTGAGCGGGAGGGAGCAACCCCGACAAAGGGAAAGGGTAGGTGGGTGGGTATACTGGCAAACCCGACAAAGGCTGGGCGGGTGGGTCACAGGCAACCCCAACAGTATCACATGCAACCCAGACAAAGGGTGGGTGGGAGGTAACAGGCAATCCCGACAAAATTCGGAACAGCCAATCCCGACAAAAGGCTTCGGGAAACAGGCCACCCCGACAAAGGGAGGGCGGGTGGATGGGAAAATGGCCACCCCGACAAAGGGAGGGCGGGTGGATGGGAAAATGGCCACTCGACAAAGGGAGGGAGGGTGGATGGGAGGGAAAATGGCCACCCCGACAAAGGAAGGGGGGATGGTTGGAAAGGGAAATGGCCACCCGACAAAGGAGTGGGAGGGAGGGTGGGTGGGTGGAAGGGATGGAAATGGCCACCCCGACAAAGGGAGGGAGGGTGGGTGGGTGGGTGGAAGGGATGGAAATGGCCACCCCGACAAAGGGAGGGAGGGTGGGTGGGTGGGAGGGAAATGGCCACCCCGACAAAGGGTGGGCGGGAGGGAACAGGCAACGCTGACAAAGGGAAAGGGTGGGTGGGTGGGTGATTGGGAGGGAGGGAGGGAACAGGCCACCCCGACAAAGGGAGGGTGGGTGGGTGGGAGGGAACGGGTCGGGTGGGAGGGAAACAGGCCACCCCGACAAAGGGAGGGTGGGTGGGAGGGAGGGAAACAGGCCACCCCGACAAAGGGAGGGTGGGTGGGAGGGAGGGAAACAGGCCACCCCGACAAAGGGAGGGTGGGTGGGAGGGAAACAGGCCACCCTGACAAAGGGTGGGCGGGAGGGAACAGGCAACGCTGACAAAGGGAAAGGGTGGGTGGGTGATTGGGAGGGAGGGAGGGAACAGGCTACCCCTACAAAGACAAAGGGTGGGTGGGTCCTGGCAATCCCGACAAACGGTAGGTGGGTTTGTCTGGGTACTTGCAATCCCGACAATGAGTGGGTGCGTTTGTCTGGGTACTGGCAACCCCGGCAAAGGGAACAGGCAAGGTGGGTGGGTGGGTGGGTGGGTGGTTGGTTGGGAACAGGCAATCCTGACAAAGGGTGGGTGGGAACAGGCAATCCTGACAAAGGGTGGGTGGGTGCTAACAGGCAATCCGGACGGATAACAGGCAACCCCAACAAAGGGTGGGTGGGGACAGGCAACCCCAACAAAGGGTGGGTGGGAGAATGTGAACAGGCAACGCCGACAAAGGGAGGGTGGATGGGAACGTGCATCAGTCAAAAGGAAAAGGATGATAAGACAAAAAAAGCCCTATGACGCGGCCAGTGCTGACCACATCATAGTTCTTTTTTTCCATGACAGATGTGGTGGGGGCAACACATACAACTGAAGGAAGAAGGAACACAGACCATGGGACGGTGGTGGTGGAACGAAAGAAGCAACAAGGGTACAGGGTGCGATGGGGAAGAAGCAACAGACAACAGGTAGGGGTTAGGCGGAATAGTTAAGCTACAAGCGGTGGTAGGGGAAGAAACAATGGGGGGCGTTAAGAGGGGGAAAAAGCAATAGGGGTCCGAGGGGACGAGGTAACATGGACGGGAATCTATTGGATGTTTCTAGGTCACTGCTCGGCTATAGTGCAAATAACACCTCCTTCATCTGTGATTTCTACTCTAGCACCCGCTCCTAGGTTTCCAGGAATCCCAGAACTGGTTGCATTTGATCCAAGTCCTGGCACGTAGATGATAGAGTCCAATAAACAGCAGCAACTGTTACTGAGGACGGCAGAGAGGGATGTCGGTGCTTGTGCAAAATCAGCGAAAGTCAGCAAATATTCTGCGTCTCTCTAATCCTCTAACAAACCTGTAGTAGTACTGCATACATAAACTAGCACCCTGTAACACGAGATGTGGAATCCGTGATGGCATGTATGGGCAATGATCTGTCTTCAGTGACTACCATTTCTTGGTCAGGTACTTTTGCTGGCTTGCTGTACTCACCATGTATTATGCCTATTTGGCCTCACTCTTATGTGATTTGAGAAGTAACTCAATATAATAACTTGATGGATGTCTGAGATGTTCACTTTAGTGGAAGAAAGGGATACAAATAGTTACCATCCTCTATGCTAAAATCAGCATAACCCACTCTATCTTTAGCTACTGAATTATTTAGTGATAATCTTCATTTTCCTAAATCTTTGAGGTGGATCTGACTTCATGACAGGAAAAACAAGTAATGAGGCAGGAGGGACAAACGGGGCAACAAGCAATGGGGCAGGAGGGGCAGGAAGGACAGCAGCAAATGTGGGAGGTAAAGGCGGAAGCGACAAGTCAACAAGAGGTGGGAGAAACGAGGCAACAAGCAATGAAGGACATACCTCCATCTGAGCACGAGCATCGGAAGGACAACAATAAAGACATTAATCAGTACTTGGTCCATGAGCCATTGAAGGGACAAACACACAAGAGAACGTAAAGTCTGCATGCACTGACCAATAAGAAGCAAGAAAATGAGTGACGATGAAGCCAATTGATGGTATCGGGTGGGTTAAAATACCCCTTTTAAAGTTTTTTTTCCGACTTAACAATAGATCGTCGCAAGTGACAGAGCATGAAGACTACTGTAGGTGAGATCTAAAAAGTAGTTAGTGAAATTCAAATCAGCATCAATGATGCATAAAGCCATTGCAAGAGGTCGTAACATAAGAGAATTAGCCTTAATCAAAATATAGTTCAATAATGAACAAGCATAAATCTACTGACTTCATACGTCAAGAAGAAGTCTAATTAATAAAGGAAGACTACATTTCAAAAGGGACTACTCAGTATGAAAGGAAGGAAATTCTCTTAAAGCATAAATCAAATAACACGCTGTCACAAACTCTGCCTTTGTAGAAACGAGCAAAAGTCTGGCCCTATCCCAAAAAAGGAAAATGTTAAAGTTTCAGAGAAATTGGAAAAGAATGCTTTCAATATAACATGAGGTGGTATCATAGGGCTTAATTAAGTAAGTTACATATAGTAAACCAAACATCACAGAAATTGTATTACATAAAACAGGCTAGTTTAGGGACTGCCCAAAATATTAATAAATAATGGTCCCCTGTGCCCTACAAACAAGGCAAATGACATTGCACTATTGAAGTAAGCTAAGCAATAAACCATTTAAAATGAATAGGAACTACAGCTGTGACTGCAGGCAGAAAAAGCCTTGCTGTAACATGAACATGTACAAGAACATCTCTAACTGGCTTCCTCTAAAGGACACACTGGTTGATACAGTACAGAAAAATAACTTAATGAAATGAATATCTTTTCGAATTATTTTTTTAAAGGAAAAAGAGAACAAACATGTACATAGGAAACTTGTTTGTCTAACTTTAAAAGCCATGTTTTCTCAAGTGGTTAGTGCAATCAGACAAAGGCTCAGTAAATTTATTTTGTGGCCTGGTTATGCTAACCTAAACACATATTAACATTATTTTCTGATAAGTAAACCACTATCACTAGTACCAAATGATAATAGGGTGCAAAAAAATGTTATTGCACAAAAATACTTTTGTTCAAGGATACTTTCTTTTGCAAGAGCAACAGCAGTGGTTGCTACAATGCATCCAATCTAGTGAGTTATGTATGTTTACATCTTCAGTCCCAATATAGAAATCAGTCCCTAATTTCTTTACTACAGGTCACTTGTGAAGGCTCTAGTCATCAGTAATAAAATGACGCAACTGCTCACATCTAGTAAGTTATTACAAATGAGTAATGATGCCGTCACGCCTGCTGCCCATTTAAACAAAGAAAAATAACTGTCTTTTCTTCTTCTAGTCTGTTTTTTTCAAAAGAATAGTGATCAATCGAAAGGAGTTATTTTTTTGGCAATGTTTACTTTTTTGCACGTTGTAGTTTACTTGTAAACGTGTTCACTATGAAATCCAATTAAGTAATGAAAAAAGTGAACAGTAGATGGCAGTGTGAATTCAAATAAGTATTAGAACATACATCAAAGGCTTGAAGCATGCTTTAAAGAAGACCAAAGGTGTGCTATTCTCAGGATTTTACCGCAAACATTAGAAAGTGAGAAAAAGCCTTGTAAAAGTCAAAGCAAAGTGAATGTGTGAAAAGGAAGAGACACAGGGCGCAGAGATGGCAACGAAATAATATAGTTCAAACAGCATAAAATTAAAGCAACACAGAGAGCAAGAACTTTAGATAAGAATGGAATGGAATCACGAAGTGCAAATAGTACAAAATGTCCAATTTAGGGAACGGAAAGTACACAAAGGAGAGGAATAGGAAACAGATACACTTTAATGGATCTCTTACAACAAACAGCTGGTAAAGAGGAAATGCGCCATGGGAGGGACACACACGACTGACAAGCTGGGACACAAACAGAAAATAGGCAAATAAGACTTACAGTAAAGCCAATCAGTAGCAATGGGTGGGTCAAAGCTGCTGTATGTTCTTGGTAAGCCACAATATGTCTTCAAAGAGACAGCTCATGCACTGTCTTGTACGCTCAACCTAAAGAGAAGTTGTTCTAAAGATGTCTCTTTGATTGATGTGGTTACTTACACTCTAACTTAGCTCTCACTCAAAGCTAGAGAAGCAATTTCCGCAAATAGAAAAGCAGAAAAAGTGGCAGAGACAAGTCGCAATACTGCTCTTTAGGAAGAAGATAAGGAAAAAAAGATCAGAAAATGAGTGGGTCTTATAAAGAAATTGGATGTTTACTTGGGGTGTGTGAACACCCACCTCGAAGAAAAATCACTACCCTTATCAGGGTGAACCCTCAAAGTCACTAAATTAACCTGAGCTCAACTACCTGGTAGCTTTGGCACAGAGCAGACATGCTTAATTTAGGGCAACGTGTAAAGTATTTATGCAGTACAAAAAACAAAAGTCAAAATGCAAAACAATAAAATTCCCTAACCAGATTAGAAAAATGAAGACAAATTTAATTTAAAAAACAATGACAAAAATCCAGTAAGAGGAACCAGAGATTTTTTAAAGTTGCAAGAAAGAAAAGCACCAAAAACTACAATGTGCCAATGATGGTCAATGGTCGCAGTAGACCAGGACCTAGGTGCAGATTGAGACAGCCGCTATGGAGGACACAAACCAGGCTCGCCCGGGTCAAGCCCTTTCACTCTCAATCCACCACAAGAGGACACTTCTACAGTCCACTAGGAACTCAGGGGAGGCACTTCAGAGACTCATAGGCTGTCAGGCAAAGGCCAACATCCAGGACTAGTGCAGGTCCAGTTGCCACTGATCAGGTGGGTAGTTGCAGGAAAGGCCTCTTATAATATATTTTTATCACTGTAGCTTGAACAGGAAGTCAGCCTTATGACACTTGTACCCAGGACCAAGAACTAGACTACAAGAGGCAGTGGGTCTAGTTATTCAGAGCTCCTTCTCAAGTCACAGACAGCAGGTCCAGACCGCTTCTGTTCTACCTTAGGTCCTGAAGTTTTCTGAAGTGGGTGACTGGAGATGCCACATTTATGCCTGGCACAAGCTAGCGAATAAGAATGACTCCTAGACACACCCTAACCAATGAGGTTGAAAGTTCCCAGGGACACCCCTACCTATTTAGGTATCTTCATAATTGCGAAAGTCATTGACCACATTCAACTTGGGCGCTGTGGGTGTGTGGAGGAGTGTGCCATGGTATTCCTAGTGCCTACCACGTTTAACACTTAAATCCAGTTTGAGGTAGCCACTGTACCACTCCAATAAACCCAGAAACAGAAGTCTGGTAGAACAAAAACAGAGTTTTCTAGCATCCGGACAGTAGATACACTTTGTATTGTCTTGGCACCCTGCTCTCCTTCCTTCCTTTCAAGTAAGCCCCCAGTGTTCTATGTTTACCCATTATATCTGTCATGCAGGATTTGATACTCAAATGGGAGGATACACTAATGATCAAAGGAGTCACCTCTGTCCTAGAGCCTATTCTTTGCTCCTGGGTGGCATTTCACACCTATGCAAATGTTATTCTTGGCTCGGAGATGTTGGAGAGCTAATGCAAATTAGCTTCCAGGAACTTCAGTCAGAAAAGGTAACTGTCTAGTAGTTACTTTCCCTTAAGTTACAAAACTTTCAACTTCACCACTGAATTGTATTTTTACAACTATTTATACAACGGTTAAAGATCAATGTTTAATTATTTTCTAGCAAGTCCCATTCGTGAGATATAGTATTAGGATGTTAATCTGTACTCTAGTTTTCTACACAGGACAGCTAGACCAGCCACAGTGAAACATTGTTTTTGGGGACTAGTCAATGTAAGGACATGTTAACATTAAATTTCTACACATGAACCTTCTGAACACAAAGCATCCTGCATTGTGGACTATAGGCTTACGCAGGGCTCACTTATTAATACTTAAAAGGGAGGTTTTGACCGGTCAAAAGGGTTAGTTTTGACAAGTCAAACTGCAGGGTTTTACCTGCCTTGGTCAGGCTACAGCGATCTACCTGAAGTCATGTTTTACACTTTCACTCGTAGTGGATCGCACAATAGGTGCTGAAGCCTACTAGCGACATTTAACTTTGAGGCCCTGGGTGCATTTTGTGCCGTATAATTTGGACTTATCTAGAAGTTAAATATACCAGTTAGGAATATGCTAATTTGACCATGTTCAAAGGGGAAGCAGATGCATTTAACCACTGGTGAACAGGGTTAAAGAACACACAGCCCAGGAACAAAATTCAACTGTTCAAAGATGTTCAGATTGTGTACGATGGTGATAACCTTTAAAGAGAGGAGTATTTCTTTTTAAGTTGCAAAAACCAACAGGAGTTGAGATGTCAATAGGGATGCTGCACTCACATTTAAATGTCCTAAAGATGGCACGCATAATGCACTAAAGAAAGTACTGACATGGATAATGATGATTATTCAAGCAACATTATTTTCTGTTTTGTGCACCTATTGATGCAGAGGTTGTTGGTTCTTTGCACCAATAAATTCAAAGGGCTGATGCAGAGGGCCAGCCCTATGAGAGTCCCAAAGGAATGGCAGCATAAATCTAAGTACAATAAATATAAAAAATATAGGATGAGCAAACAGATAAAGAAGATTTCCAATACTACTCAATATTTTGAAGGGGAAATTCTACTTTGAGCTGCAATTGCTGAAGGTCTGCCACAAGTAAGGTCTAGCTTAGTAAAGCAGAAATGAGGCAGGCTGACAGGACATGTCCCCTTAACATAACCTTCCTTGGTTATGTATTATATATGTATGTACGTATACACATATGCAGAGTACCCCAGCTATGAACAACACATACCAATACATGACGGAGCTTTGCACTACAAATAGGTTTTTAGGTCAGTCATGAATGTCCTAATTATTTCACTTTGTTGGTCCAGTTTTTGTGTTTTTGGGGAGAAAGGTCTTGTGATTTATATGGAAGGGTTGCATGCCAAGACATTGTCAAACATCAGTTTGCGGCTATTCCCCTTGCACACAATATATAAAAATGAATCGAAAGGCACCCCAACAGAGGAACGCAATAAAGAAAGAGCGTTAGGGGAGAAGTTGACACATTTAACCCGGCTTCCCCCATAGTTATTCTATTAATGGTCCTCACCCTCCTGGCATGGCTTGGCTCCAGCAGCCAAAATGGCAGTCGCTCTCTAATGGAGCTCCGCATAACACCCCTTTATCTGTCGTTCATCCTTGCCCAGATACCACCCACCCCTTTCCAGGCACTGGCATACCTGTCTGGTGGACTACCAATGATCTGGGCCCCTTCACTGTGTCCACATACCTTCCTGCACGGTCATGCTGGAGTGGCAGCCTTGTCGACTGTTGGAGCCTGAAGCTGCGAGCCAGGTACACCCACGTGTGCTGTAAGGCAGAGCATTTATTTGGCATCCACTGTCCTGTGGGGTGGGGGGGAATTGTAGTGAGCGAGGCCTGTAGGAACCCATGCTGTGGGGCACTGTTCTGCGGCCAGATCTGGCTTTTAATTCCTGACCCGCGCTTCCTCTTGCCACGCTGATTTAGGACGAGAGGCTGCGGGGCTGGAGGTGCTGCACACAATGAGCCGGGTGGACTGCGCTGTTCTCAAGCACTGTGGCCCCGATTTAAGACTTCAGACCACACCACCCACAGAGGTCATTCACTGTTGTCGTCCTCTTCTGCCACAGGCGGTGAGAGTCAGTGAATATCAGAGGCCAATGAGAGTATAGGGAGAACTCCTGGTATCTGTTGACATTGTGGGGCTGGGACCTATCTGGTGCAGCGCTGTGAGCATGGTATTGGGTTTGCCCCTCCTTCAAGGGTCCTAGTCCTAAGGACACGTTTTCGAACCCCTCCCCGGCCTTGTGAATCTACTTCGGCAGGACCTGTAAGTACACTAAGTGTATCATTGTTGCCTACAATCCTCATTGAGCCTCACCTGCTTTGACCCTGCCCCGACCCCCAGGTATCGGGACCCACTTCCGGCCGACCTCTCTTCCGTGCCAGTTGGGTGACCGGTGACTCCCCATTCCCTGCATGGGCTCTGCTACTACTCCTATTCCGGTGGCCCAGGGATGCTGTGTTCCAGAGCTTATTTTGGGGCAGAGCTCTCACCCTCCTTGGACACCACATACGTACAACTTCTGTCGCTGTGGTTTTCCACCAGTCACCAACACTTAGAGTCATGCCACTGCAGCCCCCTTTTTTCATCTGGTCATTGCTGCCAGGTGGAGATGCACTGGGTTGTTTTTAACTGAAGGGTGCTACACTCTGGACCTTGTTTCTTACTGATTTGCACTGGAAGACTGCTCGTGCTGCACGCCGGACTGCTGGAACCTAGACATGCAATCATGGCCCTCTGAAAGGTGTGTCCTTCCACCCCTCCTGCATTGGCAGGTCCCCATGAACTTCACACAGACCACCTACTTTGCCCTTCTTTATTATCCTACATTTCAGGCACAGCTCTTCACACCGCAATACCTGTTGGTTGGGCTGCGGTGCTGGCCCGGTCCATCTGGCGCGCACAAGCAGGCATTTTTTTGCAGCTTGTACTTCACCATGGGACACCGGAGCTCTGGGACACACAGCATGGCCCAATGCTCTCCTGCTTCCCTGCAGGCAACTGGAAATGTTTACCCTCCAGATCCAACCACAGACACTACGTCTACTGACAGAAAACTGGATGTTGTCCGAGCAGCCATCGAAAATTCCCAGGCCTTACTGGAATATAAAATTGATACTGGAGCAGTAGGTATTACCTTATTACGAGCTGATCACTGCAACTTCGTCAACAAAGTCCAAAATGCTGAACAAGTGATCTCCATGATACAGCCACAGGCCTGTAAGACTGGGAAGGGGCTTAGTTCCATACAGGAGCAAGCACGTTTACTAGAGGAGCGAGCCAGAAAAGTAGAAGGACACTGCCGAAGGAACAATATTCAAGTCTTCGAATTGCCCAAAAACATGAAGGGACAGGATGCAGTCGCTCATGCAAAACAATGGGTGCGCAGCATTCTCCCCCCTACTGTTCTGTCCCCCTTCTCCTCTATTGAGAGGGAGCATCAAGTCCTGGCACGTAAACCTCCACCGGAAGCTAACCCCAGGCCAATGGTGATTCACCTGCTACACTACCGGGATCGCAATCTAATCTGCTGGAGACCCACAGGCTTTTGGATCTAGCAGTCGACAATGCAACGGTTAAGATATTCCCAGACTACACACAGGCTGTGCCACGCAAACAGTACTTGTTCCTTGCAGTTACACGTCCGCATCCGTGAGTTGGACGTCAGGTATTCCCTACTTTTTCCCTGCGCGTCTCCATGTTGTGCGAGATGACAAGACATACGTTTTCATGGATCTTAAGGATGCCTGGGACTGGATTGGCCCCAACCGAACTGCCACACTAGGGTCTAGGGCTCAAACTGCTTGTGTGGAAGGCACGCGACAGCAGGGGCCACCCCGCACGAGCTTGTGCATCACCTAACCTGGAACAGATAATTCACGAGCGGTGTCAGGTGTTGCAGGTGGCTGCGATGATGTGGGATCCCACTCCTGTATCCAACTTGGACGACAAGCTGTCCAAGTCCTTCAGTGACAGCTGTTCTTCGACCACCTGGACTTCTAAGCTGGACTCTGTTACGCAACGCATGTGACTCCTCAGACAGCAAGCAATCTTAGCTGAGTACCCTATATATCCTGGATGTTTTTTGTTTTCTCATGTGATGCATTTGCATTTATTATTTTTTATGATGTAATTTATGTTTCATGCTTTGCTTCTTTTTTCTCCCGCTATCCTCGGTTTCATGATTTTTTTTGGGGGGCGGGGGGGAGGGTTGACTTTGCTTATGCTGGGGGGGAGGGGACCTTTTCTCACACTGCGCACGCACTGCTCTTTGGCACTACATGATTTTTTTGTAATTGTGATTGTAGCATGCTGGTTGTTTTATGTGCTCCTCTTACACACGTTAAACCATCCCCCTTAGACATTTTGCCATCATTGGCGTTCTTGTTTCTTCAGTTTGAGCGGATGCATGTTGTCCCTCTGTCCCTATGACATTCTTTCTTTGTTGTTTTTCCTTTATGGTGACCTGGACTGGCTGCTGTTCCACTGTCCGCGCCTACTCTTGGTGGATGGTCTGTTGCCCCCTCCGCCATTCCACTTTGCCCTATTTACAGTTTTTAGAGCAAAGGTCAGCGTATACACTTACCTGGAATATGAGGGTAATGCACACTCCAGTACGCAGATATGCTGTTTACTCGTATCTGCAGCGAAGATCTTCGCACATAGCACTGATACAAGAGTCTCACTTGACATTGCCGGAAGCTGCGCGACTAGAGCACGCTGGTGTGGACATGTGTGCTCTATGGATTAGGCCATGTATGCGCAGAGCGCTCTAGTGTGGGTCAGGGTGGATGTCCCCTTCACAGTGATCACCGAGGTTACAGATCCAGAGGGTCGATATTTTCTCATTGAGGGTCACCTGGAGGGACTTCACATACTCGTAGGCTCCATTTATTGTCCCCAATTCCAATCAGGTGGCATTTCTGACCAAACTATCAGGAGTGCTTTTACGCTGGAACCGGATCCCATAGCTCCTTGAAGGAGATTTCAATAATGTATTGAGTGTAGGCCTGGACCACTCCTTTTCCCTTCTTCCCCGTACTGAAGCCACATCCAATGCCCAGGCACTGGCTGCTTGGCTGGGACACTGGCGGTTGTCAGACATATGGAGCCTGCACAACACATCCACTAGGATATATTCCGCCTACTCATACCCACATGACCTCCATGTCTGCATAGATCGCCTGGTTGGCACCCCTGACATTCTTCCTCACATCACATCACATACATTGATTATATGGGATGCACCCACTCAGACCACAACCCTCAGTTCTTACATCTAAACTGGGATGTTCCTGCTCTCGTGCACCCAGACCAAAATGGATTTGTCCCTGCTCGTAACACTTAACTTAACCTCCGTAGACGTTTTAGAATTCAGGAGCATGCGCTCCACGCCTGACTGCAAGTGGGTTGCCTCGTGCTATTTCTGGAGAAGGCCTTTGACTTTTTGGAATGACCTTCCTCTTTGCGGTTCTCCCCAGTTTTTGGTCTGGGAATTTATCTCTCTGATTGGTTAGATTTCTTTATACTCTTACATGGCCAGAGTCAAAACAGGTGGTTTAATCTCCAAACCTATCATGATCCACAGGGGCACCCAGGAGGCATGCCCCGCTGTCTCCTATGCTTTTCTCCCTGGCCACTGAGCAACTGCCCATCACATTTTTTGACAGGATTTGGGGATTCCCTTTGGTGAGAGGTTACACTCAGTCTCATTATATGCAGATTATTTACTTCTTTGTCTTAAGGATGTGCAGGCCATGTCTCCTACTGTGGCATCCCTTTTTAGATATGTTTGCAATGCTATCAGGCCTCAAAGTTAATTGGGCCAAGTCATGTCTGTTCTCCTTTAGTGGCGCAACATCTATCCCCAACCCAATGCCTTAATGGAATCTGACTGATGTGGCAACCTATGATGTTTCATTACTTGGGTATCCAGATTTATCGAAATCCTGTTGACTTGTTTAATGGTAACCTCACAAAGCTGTATCTTCATTGCAAGTACAGATGGAGTTTTGGAAATTGCTTCCACTTTCTGCTGCGGACAGATAGCGTTCATAAAAATGATAATGCTAGCCCCCCACCTAATTATAATATTTAGTTAATCTCTCCCTCTACGTCCCAAAATCCTTCACTCTCTTGAGTGAGCTCCCCTGGCAACTACGGAGGGCAGGTTTGCTGTCCTGAACTTTGAGCACTAATGTCTAGCTTCTCAGCTGCAGTGAATGGCCCGGTGGATGATGGGCCTTCAGAAAGCCGAAACAGCCACTGCTTCTCCTGCATGGAGTTTGCTTTGCATATTGCACCTTTTCCACCCCTGTTCTAAAGCACCGACTCTGGGCCCCACTTTGCTTCAAGTGGGGCTCCGTTCTTTTAAAGAAGAGTCTTTCTCACCGGGGCAATACTGCTGTATATGCCCCGGCTGTCACGATTCTGGGCACTCCCAGTAGCGGACGGATTACCTCAATTGCAGAGCTCGTTCACTGGAATGAGGCAGACCTGCATACTATGGGAGATTCCTACCGCAATGGCTCTTTCCTCCCACTTGAGTACCCGGTCGAGGAAGTAGGACTTCATTCAGTCCACTTTTTTACTATATAACGCCCTCTTTGAGGCACAAGGAGAGCACTGAGGAGATCTACACCACAAGCCCTTGATACACCCCATAGTGCAGTACATTCATGTCATGGGGATAGGATGCCATTTGACAAGCTGGTTTGCCAAATTCTTACGCACACATGTGGCAATACCACTTACATCTTTGCATCGCCACTAGGAGGTGGATATGGGCCGCCCTTGCACAAACAGGAACTTCTACAATACCTGGCTCATATTCCCCGTAGCACTGGTTTCCGCCACATTCAACATTACATAGCTTATTTCACTTAAAACAAGATAAAGCAATATTACTCCCATATCGATGCAGTTTGCCCTCGATGTACCCTGCCAGACGCCACCCTTTTCTATTTGCAATTACTGATTAGGCGTGACCACACATTTGTGGAATTACACAGGACAACCCATCCTATATACATGGGAGGTGTGCCTCCTAGGCTTGTGTCTGTAGCACTGCTCCTTTTTATTATTATGCTATTGGATGGCACTGACCTTTTTTCTTATTACAATCTGTCGTTTTCATTTCTGTAATTGTTGGATCACAAGTTGATTTCCCTGCAACTTTCTGGCACTAACATTGGACGATTACATGTGCAATGTACATGTTTTTTTTACTTGGAAATCTTAAGGGGGGGAAAAAAAGAAAATCTCTTTAAACAGATTAAACAAAAAATGGTCCTCACCCTCTTGTATATTTAGGGTATGGACACCAGAGAGGTGCTTTTGGGTATAAACTTCTTTCCAACTACTTGCTCCCAGATACATGGAAACTTTAATTTCACAAGGGCATAAAAATGAATGTCAGGGCTCTACATTTTCTCAACCACTGCTATGGCAAGTCATAATTGATCAGGTTGAGATATTTTTAAGACGTACTTGTCCCTTTTAGCAACTTGACAAAGAACAGGTGTTCTGTTCAGTCAGAAAGTTGAGGGGCAATAAAAGATGTGTTTAAATCTTGTTCCTATATAACATTTGCTCTGTGTTCACAGACAGAGGTCAAAAGTCAGTATGTCTTGCAATTAATTTTCCTTCTGGCTGCAGAGTTCCAGGGTGTGAACTGCTGTTTACAGTGCAAAATAAAAGGATATAGGGTGTCAGGATTTTCCTAACACACAACATTTAAATGGCTAAGTCAACTGTGCAAACATTTTAAAATATATATCAGTAGTTCTGAAAGCCAATTTGTTTTGTATTTCTATGTAATGACAAAATATTTTAATAGGATGAAAACAAATCAGAATACTTTACTGTTGATGTGCAAAGGATATGTTTTCTGAAACCCAATTTTCACAGATTGTTACTACACTATTTAGTTTTATCAGTAAAGCTGCAAGTTAGCGGAAAGGCTTTTGGACATTTACACTGTGTAGTTGACAATAAGGTACCACATCATGGTTTAGTGATATATCTATTAAAAGTGAGTGTTTAAACAAACTGAGTAACACTCCTGCCCTGATGGCAAATCATTGGTCATGTGCCCCCATATGTGGGCTAGATTCTTGTGCTACATGCAGAAAACTTTAGTCTACTTAATCAGACAAAAGAGGTTTTTTTGTATAGCAGAAATGCTCAGCTCACATTCTTGAAGGTGCAATCACATGTGAGAATGAAGAAAAGAGTGACTCTAAACCATTTGCCTAGGATCACACAATTTGAGACCCGTTTACGGGTCAAGTACATTACAGTTAGGTCGAGTAGATTATTTAAGTTACTCGCCCTGCAGGTCTAGTAACATTTTTATGATTTTTCGAGGCCTGGATGTGTTCCAGGGATGGAGAATAAGGGGTTGTAAATGTCTTTCCAACATATTCTCATACAAGTTCATCAAATAGTTTCCCTAATGAAAGGCAGACTTCACAAAGAAAGACGCTGAGTGCAAGAGGCATTTTCAAATATGACACAGTGTGCTTTGCACTAACCCTCTGCGATAGTAGAAGCAATCAGACACTAGAGAGCTTTCCCCAGTTCATAATCTTATTTTTAAGGGAGGTAGTTTAAGGAATTAATCACATCTAAGCAAAATAGTAACTCCCAGGAAGCATTATGGGGGAGAGAATGTGGCCTAGCAGCCAGAACTGCTGACTTTGAAACTGGGAAACCAGAATGGAAGCTCAGCGTTGGCTCAACATCCTGTGGTTCTGGGTTAGCTACTCAAGTGCTCCTGCCTAAAAAATAAGTGTGTCCTTGAATAATGTAACTAGTGCTCACGTAAAGTGCTCCAAAACCTTGAGGTCAAGTTCCTGACTAATTAAAACTGCCAAAATCAAAAAAGCTAATACTTCCTAACCTTATAAAGCCTCATACATACACATATAGGTAGGAAATGGGATTTAGTTATTTAACAGGTCAACTGGAAATTCATTGACTCCTCTTCTAAGTAAGTACAGATAAAACGCAGCCCCTGAAAATGTTACACCACTTTTACTTAGTGCTTGAATTGGTCTGTAAATTTCAGGCGACTGAATAGCACTCTGTTTGAGGGACTGTGATATTGTTTCTACCCATGTAGTGGAAGTAAATTAAGTAGGTAATTCTGAAAGAACTTCTCGCCATAGCTAATTTATTGATGCTGGCACAACTAGAAGTTTTTACTTACAATGTACCATTAAATAACTGCAAATATGCTTAGAAGTTTGCACTTATTATCTATCCTTCTGTTGGTTACTAGAATATTGTATGCCCTTGGATCACACAGCATGAGCCAGATCAGCGTTCCTAGTTCAGCACTAAAGGGGGGCAGTGGTGTGTGAAAAAAACAGTACTTTCATGACCAGTCCAAAACTGGAAACATTTTATTGCCTATGTGTAAAAACAGAATGAATACCTGCTTCTACCTCCAGAGACAAGGCAATGGGAATGATGGCAACCCAGTGGACTGTGGTTACTCAGGTCAGAACCTTAGAGTTCAGTATTTGCTTGGGTTATCTTGCATGGTTTAACTATAAAAACGTGCAGAGGTTATGGCTGAAAAATGCTAGTGTTTGTCTCGGCTCCTTGGGTATAAAAGGTATACTGAATCAGAGATATGTAACAGACTTATTTATTAGAGAGCCATGTGTGACTCTGGAAACCCCATCTGCCCCAAACATTCAACTTCTGGGCTACTCTCAACAATAAACACACTTAGACAATCAACATCTGATGCCCTGGACAGAAGTAGGAATAAACAAATGCTCAACTATAATCTTTCCAAAACCTTACCTTTATCTACTCACTTCCCGAAGGCCAATTCTTAATGCATGCTCACCTCCAACACATACTCAGGGCCATATGCACTAACTACACACTAACCAACTAACACCCTATACATGGAACTACTAGACAGTGTAACTTGGCTCTATAGATCACACAAGTTCAGCTCACAACCCCCTCTGCAGCGTCTCCAACAGAATTCCACTATGGCTGAATGATAAACAAGCATTTGCAATGCAATGTGTCTCGCATTTGCTCACGTTAGAGCTATTAGCGTTGTAAACTCCTAACCAGACTTTTCTTGCCACAAAAATTGAAAATGAAAAGTAAAACAGTTTCACATAAGCGAGCCGATTCAAAGCGCCACGGCCGCCATGAGCATCAGCGTGAAGGAGACACACAAAAGAAAAAAAAAGTTAGCTCGCAGTCAAACATATCGGCAAAACTGTATTTAGCCATGTAACAGGGTCGATGTCCAAGGCGGTAACCAAACCGCCCCAAGGAGGGACAAACAAAGCATTTACCAATGATGAAAAAGGATTTTTGAAGGGCAAGCCCATGAACGAGCGATAGTGTTGGGCATAAGGGGGGCGTGGTTAAAAGCCCCAATAGATAACATATTGGAAAAGCAGCACTTGCGTGCTGCTATGCTCAACCTAAAAATGAACTACCACCCTTGAAAAACAGTGCACCGTCTTGCGCAATATGCAACTTCAATTAATCCAATACTATGTGCTCCAAAGAGCATACCTACCCCCAGCCCGGCTCAATCACATTTTTGCGGGGCATCCTCCTCTTGTCCTTGATGCCACCACTTCCCGGCAGAGCTATACCACATGCACTGGGACTGCCCAAACTTAACAGCTTTCCTGACTCAGGTCTTCCAGACCCTGACACACTACACCGGTGTACTTCTGTGGGAACATTGCAAACTGGGGATCTTCCGACACTCTCCCAAAGCAAAGGCATTTCCCAGGGTTTCTGTACCTAGCATTGCTGTTGGCAAAAAGGGCAGTCATGATCCGCTGGAAATCTATGGAGGTCCCTGCCATAATGGCATGGTGTGCAGAACTGCTGAGGTTTGCACAGGATGACAGCAAGGGGCCTGTGAAAACATCAGATTGCAGAGCGCTGGGACTACTTCTGGAGGACGTTCTCATCAACTCCCAGGGATGATACACTGCCACCTTGAGGAAGTTACTAGGTGGATGACCCCTCCACTTGCACACCATAGCAGCTGGGTCTCTACCCAGCCAGTGCGATAGACATTTACCCCACAGCCTATACCACAGGCCTTCCCTCTCTCCCTCTGACCGTACCCCGGTTCATTAAGATTCCTCTTTGGTGACTCCCTGACACCCCGCCCCGCTTGAAGAGACCATTCAACTTTGGAATGCCACAAAATAGCTATTTCTCAATTAGAGCCCCCACTGTCAGCACATGCCCACAGACAGACTTTTCTTCCCTGTCTCACAAACTCCAGTACAGTTAAATACAAATAGTTCACAAAGTTTGCACACATGGGATCTTGTTAATGCCAAGGTCAAAGATTATGCATCAATAATTGGTATGACATTGTTCTGTACTTTCCACGTCTTTTTGAAACTCAATAAAAATACTTTAGAAAATGTGCGATTCTGGAGACATTTCTTTATGCCTAACATCACATCCAGTCTCTTTTCAGACTCTATATTTCCCAACAGATAAAGGCTCTCTTACTCAAACGACAGCGTTATGTCTGTGGTTAATTTTTTATCTAAGAATGTCATTAGAGGTCCCGGTTGTAAGCGTCTACTCTGAGAGGAAAAGGAGAGCCTATCATTGACCATGCAGTTAAACTCACCCTGATCCACAAAACTATTCTCTATATTGCAGCTGAAAACACCCACTCTGTCCACTTACATGGAGAAGGAAAAGAAGAGCATATCAATGACTGATGTACTCCCAGCGTTTTCTCCCCAGCTATGGGGAGGGTTTATATTTAGAGGAAGAGGACAGACTTTGCCTTCTGTACCTGTCCATCTAGACCAACTGGTGCTTAGTAGGATGAGAGGAGACCTGGTCCTGATGGTATCTTGCACGGCCAATAGGCTCCTTTGATTGTCTTGCCCTCTTTAAATATGGGAGCCTACTCTTCTTTCCGTGTGTATGCGTGTCAATGGTGATTCATTCTGTTCTGGGTATCCACACCAGCTCTTGCAGCCTGTTACCCCAGTCGTGCTGTTCTGTGCTATGCCACTTTGATAAACAGGATGGTTGGTGTCCAATCATCTCTTTTATAACCCCCCACCTCAACCACCCTAAACAAGGGGGTCAGCAATCCTGTCATCCATTCAGGGGCATTGTCAACAAAGCTCCCTTTGTACTGGTGGTTTGACTTGCTAACACTTCTGTGGCACAACAGGAGTAGGGTCAGACACTAGGTCAAGACAGTACTGCTCTGTAGTTCTCTGGATGCTGTGTAACCGGCTCAGCATGGTTTGGTGGGTTGTGGATGGGTCGTGGGAGAATCGGTCATTAAACATTACAGGGCTTTTGATTGTGAAATGGATAACCCAAATATTTAAAAAATACAACT
Source organism: Pleurodeles waltl (assembly GCF_031143425.1). Lineage (NCBI taxonomy): Eukaryota > Metazoa > Chordata > Amphibia > Caudata > Salamandridae > Pleurodeles > Pleurodeles waltl. Next base: position 390,044,923 of record NC_090436.1, on the reverse strand, counting down.
AAAATCAAACAAGGATTTTTTTTTTGATAAACCTCTTTATTGATTTTATTGCTTCAACAATGAGATAACAACAGATCACATCTGCACCACTGATCCATAACAATATACAGTTACAGAATTCCCGGCGGGCTGCAATAGAACATATCCTTAATACATTATCTTGTCCATGGACATGTTTACTTATTATTACCATGCTTTAAGACTGCTCTGTAACAGACATCACAAAACCCCTGTCCATTTCCCCCACACTTTGTTATAATCGTTTGGGCACCCTCGTGTCTCATATGCTAGCTTTTCCTGTTGGGCACACCAATCCACTCCCTGCCTCCACCGGGCAAGTGTTGGTGCTGCCTCAGAGTTCTAGTTGGTAGCTCTGTTACGCTTGGCCCTCCAGCATGCTATCCCCAGGAAGGTACAGTCCGCCCTACTGTTCCCAACTCCCTTCAGGACAGCCAAGAGGACTGGTAACGGGTCCATTTCAAATTCCATTGCCAGTACTCTGGAGAGTTCAATGGTCACCGCTCGCCGCTATGCGTGGACAAGACCACGCCATGTGGTAAAAGTCTGCATTGGGATCTGAGCAACAGGGGTAATCAGCAAGTGGTTGGAGGCCCGCTCTTTGCATTCTATCAGGGGTAAGGTATGCAGTTTGTAGATAATATGCTTGTACCACCCAAAGGCGGGTAGTTATGGTCAGACTTCTGGGGGCCATTAAGGCTTCATGCCAATCCTCTTCCTCCAGTGGGCCCAGCCAGCCCTCCTATCACTCCCCAAGACTCGTAAGGGGCTTTGCTGTGTTAGTAACTAAGGTATGTTAGATCTGGGACACCCCACCCCTGCCCAAGCCACCCATCAGGATTTCTGCTTCTACTGGACCTAGTTCAGGGAGGACCGTACCAGCCCATATGTGGGCTCCCAGTGCATGCCAAAGCTCCAAGTATTTATGAAACTGGGTCTTGGACAGCGAGTACTGCCGCTGGAGTTTCTGGAAGGACAGCATATGGGAACCCATCCGGACGTCCCCTAGAAGGGACATGCCCATGTTATCCCATTTGTGGAACCTCTCCAAGGTGGAGACTTCACGCAACCAGGTTCTCCGCCACAGTGAGGTTTTCTGAGTGAGGCTTGCCCACCACCCTGTCTCTCTCTAGGCTGCCCTCCACCCTATAAGTACAATTCTTGTCATTTCAGGAAACTCCCACTGGAGGGAGGGGGAGGGGGGGCACCATACAGCAACTCAAGTAGTTTTGGGAAGCCCACTGTCAAGAGTTCATGCTGATATGCTGGATCTGTTCACTCGCCTACCAGCCAATCGTTAATTACCTGCAGTTGTATAGCCAGATAATAGAGATATAAGTTGGACATTCCAAGCCCTCCCTCCCCCCCTGCACATCCCGTTGGCAAGTGTGAAGTGCGAGTCTTAGGTGAGAGGTATGCCACAGAAATTGTTGTGCCACTGCGTCCATTTCTTTGAGCCATCATTTGGGGAGATGGTAGGGAAAGTTCTGGAGAAGATAAAGGAAACGGGGTAGGATCATCATTTTATACAACGCGATTCTTCCCAGGACATTAAGGGGTAAGGTCTGCCACCTTTTGAGGTCGTCCCTAATCTTTTGTGCGAGTGGCGCGATGTTAAGGGCCACAGTGGTACCCCGATATTGGAAGCTGTTGCGTCTGATGGGGTTGCTGTCTTGACAATCACAGCAGTCCCTTGCGGAATGCAACAGGACTAGCACAGACTTGCTTGGGCTAATCCTCAGGCCCGAGGCCTCAGAGAAAAGCTTCAACAATTGCACACACTGGGTCCCACTACTCGCTGGGGTGGATAGATAAAGGAGTACATCATTGGCATACAGGGCGATGCGGTCCTCCCATACAGTGGGCCATGCCCACCCACTGATGAGCAGGTCCTCCCTTATGATCTTCACCAGTAGTTCAATCGCTAGGGCAAAAAGAAGTGGGGATAGTGAGCATCCCTAACGGGTCCCCCGACAGATGCGAAAGGGGGCCAAGACTACCCCGTTTACCTGCACACGGACAGTCGGGTTGGAGTAAAAAAAGCTGCACCAGCCTACAAAACCTAGGTCCAATCCTTGCCTTTATGAGCACCTGGGAGAGATACGACCAGTCTACCGTATCAAACGCTTTTCCAAAGTCTATGAGGAGTAGCACGAATGAAGCATGAAGCCGCCTAAGCCAGTGCCGGGTGCTTCTGCCTGGCATGAACCCACATTGGTCAGGGTGGATTAGAGAGGGTAGCACCTTTTTCAACCTAATACCTAGTATTGCGGAGAGATTTTTCATTTTGGTGTTGAGGAGCGAGATGGGATATGAGGGCGGACGGGACTTCGGGATCACTACATTGGTGACCTGATCGAGGTCTGAGGGGAAGTTTCCCATCCTCTCAGCTTCCGCATACAGGCTCAACAATTGGGGGGCTAAGAGGTCACTGCACCTGTGGTAAAACTCCGCCAGAAATCAGTCCAGGGTCTTACCCGGGGCCAAGGCTGGTATAGCCTCTTTTATGTCCTCCAGTGCTATGGGCTCATCTAGGTCCTCTCTCCCTGCGACCGAGAAGCTCGGGACAGTCGGTTCCCCTCACACAGCCACAGCCCATAGCAGACCTTCCCCCCTCTGGGAACACCAGCACAGCACCCACCCAGCGGGCCCATCCCTCTGTCCCCAGGACACGTCAATCAGCAGTGTGTCCACCACTACAGGGCACCCAGGTTAACCCACCACCCCAACAACAACAGGGACCTGGGGGCAGTGGTAGTGGGCACACGGTCCAGGGGACAGAGGCCCAGGGAAACAGGGAGGGCTGCTGTGAGACCGGGGGGGGGGACAGGCCCAGGGAACCCACTCTCCACAAGGCCCTCTCCTCCATCATGGGAGCCTACCACCACTCCCAGGAGACGATGGCGACGGTCCTGGCCAGGTTTCAGGAGATCCAGCTTCTGCAGGAGGAACAGTATTTGGGGTTCAGGGAGGAACTACGAAACATCAGTTCCGCCCTGGCCACCATTGTAGGGGCTCTGAATCAAGTAGTCACCACATTGCGGGACACTGTGGCAGGACAAAGGGCCCCTGACACTAGCATGGACCAAGAACTGCCTACCACCTCTGCCGGCGCTAGTGGACAGGAGGCCCCGCCACAGGACCAACAGGCCACCAGCACCCCACCCCCTGCAGAAGGAGAACCACCCCGCAAGCGGGCCCTGAGATCCAGGAAGAAGACAGAGTAAGATGCTAAGACCCCCGCCAGGAAAGGATACCTCCCTGATTGTCATCCCACTGTCCAACATTGACACCCTGTCCATTCTTATACTGCCCATGCTCCACTTTCCACAGGCATTTGGACAATGCACCTGTGATACTAATAGTCTGGACTCTGCCATGGACAATCCTCCACCATCACCCCTCACCGATTTGCAATCACCCACCAATATAGAGCACTGAAATAAACACAGTTATTGCACAAAACAATCAGGAGTCTGGCTGTGATTTTGTACTAATGTATTAGACATTACCGTCCCAAAATGCATATTTACATTGTGATGCCAACATACCACTGTCACACAGCTGTAGTCCATGGGGAAACAAAGCAGATGTCACGCAGTATGGCCCACATATCTGAAATTGGAAGGGAAAGTCACAACTCAGTTACCATACACTGGGGGAAAAGGTCAGACAGTAGAGAGGTAGTAGGGGTTAAGTATATGTAATATGCCGGGTTGGAATCTTATCTGTGTGTCATTGAAAATACTGCTGTATTACTGTGTTCCTATGTCGTCCTCTTCGGCTTCCTCGTCTTCACTCTCCATAGGCTCCACAGCTGCTGCAACACCACCATCTGGACCATCCTCCTGCAGAAAAGGCACCTGGCGTCGCAAAGCCAGGTTGTGAAGCATACAGCAGGCCACGATGATCTGGCACACCTTCTTTGGTGAGTACAATAGGGATCCACCTGTCATATGGAGGCACCTGAACCTGGCCTTCAGGAGGCCGAAGGTCCGCTCGATCACCCTCCTAGTTCTCCCATGGGCCTCATTGTACCGTTCCTCTGCCCATGTCCTGGGATTCCTCACTGGGGTCAGTAGCCATGACAGGTTGGGGTAACCAGAGTCCCCTAATAGCCACACCCGGTGCCTCTGGAGTTGACCCATCACGTAAGGGATGCTGCTATTCCACATGATGTACGCGTCATGCACTGAGCCAGGGAACTTGGCATTAACATGGGAGATGTACTGGTCTGCCAAACACACCATCTGTACATTCATCGAATGATAACTCTTTCTGTTTCTGTACACTTGTTCACTCCTGTGGGGGGGTACTAAAGCCACATGGGTCCCATCAATGGCACCTATGATGTTGGGGATATGTCCAAGGGCATAGGAATCACCTTTCACTGTAGGCAAATCCCCCACCTCAGGGAAAACAATGTAGCTCCGCATGTGTTTCAGAAGGGCAGACAACACTCTGGACAACACCTTGGAAAACATAGGCTGAGACATCCCTGATGATATGGCCACTGTTGTTTGAAATGACCCACTTGCAAAGAAATTGAGTACTGACAGCACCTGCACTAGAGGTGGGATCCCTGTGGGTTGGCGGATGGGTGACATCAGGTCTGGCTCCAGCTGGGCACACAGTTCATGAATAGTGGCTCGGTCAAGCCTGTATGTCAGTATGACATGTCTTTCCTCCATTGTCGACAGGTCTACCAGCGGTCTGTACACGGGAAGATTCCTCCATCTCCTCGCATGTCCCAGCGGACGGTGCCTATGAAGGACAACAGCAAGCACAGAGTAAATCAACCCACAGATACGTAACCACAGCTTGCACATAACACGATTCCCAATGCATTGAATGCTTTGTATGAGTGTTGATGCAAGGCCTAGGTATGTGTGACGCAGTTAAAAGTAAGCCATGTGGGCCCTTGAAATGGCGGCTGCCTGACCTGTGCAGAGTGACAATGGGATGTGAGGTAAATGTGCTGGCGTGGCACACCGGGGCGGTAGGCGGTCGAAGTTTTGGGATTATCTACCTCTCAATCTGGCAACTCAAGTGTGGAGGTTTGGCCACCACAGTTACGTCAGCTGGAAGGCACATCATGATTGGTCCAGCAGCAAAACTGTCTGGAGTCCCGGTGCCAGCCACTTTTGCCTATTGCGCCATCAACGGAGGTGTATATTCCTGGTGGTGACAGCGGTTCATCAGTGGCCTTTTGTCTATGGACCTGCCAACATCTAAATCGAGCAGACAGCCCGGCGGCGCAAAACAGCATTGGTTAACATTGAACCCTATGGGTCTCAGGAGCCAATGACGATGTGCGCCGGCGGTCGCGGTACGCACCGCCGCGGTACGCACCGCCGCGGTACGCACCGCCGCGGGCGTGACCGCCATTTTCTATCTGCTTAATCACTCGATAGCTGATCTTCGAGAGGAGATGCACTGCAAGTGCTGCTGTGACCTCGGTCTGGAAGAGACAATGGCTCATGCGACTGGGGAAAGGGCCCCTGCCTTCACTGCTCAGGAATTGGAGAAACTCGTGGATGGGGTCCTCCCCCAGTATGCGCTACTCTAAGGTCCTCCAGACCAACAGGTAAGTACACTGGGACCATGCTTTGGGGGCAATGGCTGTGTTGAGTTGGGTGGATGAAAGATGGTGGGGAGGGGAGCGAATGAGGCATGCATCAAACGACGGATGACAGGATGTGCCACATGGCAAGGGTAGGGATGGGGGGCCACTCACATTGAGGGTGCAGAAGGTGATGACTCTTTTTCTCCCCCTGTACATTTTACATAGGTCAGCGCCCACCAGAATATCGACATTTGGCGTGCCATCGCCAAGGACGTCCGGGCCCTGGGGGTCCACCAGAGACGGGGCACCCACTGCCGGAAGAGATGGGAGGACATCCGACGCTGGAGCAGGAAGACAGCGGAGGCTCAGCTGGGGATGGCCTCCCAACGTGGGATGGGTGCCAGTCGGACTTTGACCCCCCTGATGTCCCGGATCCTGGCGGTGGCCTACCCTGATTTGGATGGGCGCGTGAGGACATCACAGCAGACACAAGGGGGTGAGTACACTCTCATTCTGGTGACTTTGCACGCAGTGGAGGGGTCTGGGTGGGGGAGGAGGGCTGTGGGTATCCCTAGGCCAGGGCGATTTCTGTAGGCTAGGCCCCTCCGTAAGGCATGGCCCTGTGCCCCCGCCCCCCACCTCTGTAGGGTGCCAAGTACAGCTATTCATGGCCCTGTGTCATCTATGTGTGCAGATGTCGTCCATAGGCTTGTAGGCCATGTCACACGGATTGAGTAGTGGACCCCAAGTGCGCGGCGTAGTGCAGGGGGCTTCTGTGTCTGTCCTGTCCGCCAACTGTGTCGCCAATGCATGCACTCAACATGTCTTTATTTTCTCCCTCCCCCCTTTTTTGTGGTCTTCCTGTTGATGTGTGCATTAGCATCATCAGGCGGAGGAGAAGTGGCATCGGAGCACGAGGGAGCTGTATCCCACATGGCCCTGGAGGGCCATGCAACGGATTCAGAATACACCAGTGGGACGGAGGGCGAGGGGAGCTCCACAGCGGGGACTCGGGCAGACATAAGTGACACAGACTTGTGCTCTGAAGGGAGCTCCCTTGTGGTGGCGGCAACATCCGTGCCCCCGCAACAACAGGTACAGCCGCCACCCAGCGCACCAGCACCGCCCTCCCAGCAGCCCCTCAGCGTTTGCCCCGTGCCCGCTCACCCAGGAAGGTGGGCATCTCCTTCGCCCCAGGCACCTCAGGCCCTGCCCCAGTCACCCCTGCTGCCCTCAGTGAGGAGATCATTGACCTCCTGAGGACGCTCACTGTTGGGCAGTCTACCATTTTGAATGCCATCCAGGGTGTCGAAAGAGAGGTGCACCAGAGTAATGCATACCTGGAGGGCATTCATTCTGGTCAGGCTGCCCTTCAGCGTTGGTTCAACACTCTGGCCTTAGCACTGATGGCAGCAATTGTCCCTGTCTCTAGCCTCCCCCCTCCAACTTCCTCCACCCATACCCAATCCCCTGTACCTCTGCTTATCCCAGACACACTATCAGACCAGCCTGCACACACCTCAACACCCAAGGGAAGCTCATCCAGACATAAGCACCACACATCACACAAGCATTCACACAAGCAACATCCACATACAGACATACCAACACCCACTGCCTCCACTGTGTCCCCCTCCTCCTCGTCTCCCTCCTCCCTCCCGGTCACGTCTCCACTCACACCTGCATGCACAACATCTTCAGCCACTACGTCCATCACCAGCACACACACCAGAACCCCCCGCACACGTGCAGTCACCACCCCCACTACCATTTACACGTCCCCGGTGTCCTCTCCCAGTGTGTCTGTCACCCCCTCTTCCAAGATACACAAACGCAGGCAGCCACCCACCCAACAGCCAGCCACCTCACGACAGCCTCCAGCCCAAGCACCTGCACCCAAAGACACCAGACTGAAGACTCCTACAACCACAACCTCTTCCTCCACTCCCATACCCACTACACCTACCCGTCCCACTGCTCCTAAGAAGTTTTTCCTGTCCAAACTCAACCTCTTTCCTACAACACCCCCACCCCGTCCAGCTCATAGGACTCCAGTCAGCACCTCAGCCACCACAAAACCGGGCCCTGTGATGACAGTCTGCCATGGACTGTGGAGTCCCCCACCCTCAAGGGAGGCCAGTTCAGTACGGAGCCAAGGCACGGGCAGCCCACCCCCGGAGAAACACCCGAAGATAGTCAGCGGCCGGCGCGAGAGGGTGAAAACACCAGCCACTAAAATCCCTACCATGGCTCCGGCACGAAGTGTGGAGACAGGTGGCACACCGCCCAAGGTGGGGAAGGGCCACAGGTGAACAGGGAAGGCTGGGAAGGGCAGCACACCCGAGGAGAGCACCATCAGCCCAGCTGGCCAGGAGGGCCCCGCCAGCCCCATCCCAGGTGGGCAGGAGGACACCAACAGGCCCGGTACTGCAGACCAGGAAGGCCCTGCCAGCCACCCGACAGATGGGCACTGCTGCACTGGGCACCGCCGTCTCAAGCACCGCTGAACTGGACACCGCCGTCTCCAGCACCGCTGAACTGGACACCGCCGTCTCCAGCACCGCTGAACTGGGCACCGCCGTCTCCAGCACCGCTGAACTGGGCACCGCCGTCTCCAGCACCGCTGAACTGGGCACCGCCGTCTCCAGCACCGCTGAACTGGGCACCGCCGTCTCAAGCACCGCTGAACTGGGCACCGCCGTCTCAAGCACCGCTGAACTGGGCACCGCCGTCTCAAGCACCGCTGAACTGGGCACCGCCGTCTCAAGCACCGCTGAACTGGGCCCCGCCGTCTCAAGCACCGCTGAACTGGGCCCCGCCGTCTCAAGCACCGCTGAACTGGGCCCCGCCGTCTCAAGCACCGCTGAACTGGGCCCCGCCGTCTCAAGCACCGCTGAACTGGGCCCGCCGTCTCAAGCACCGCTGAACTGGGCCCTTCATCTCAAGCACCGCTGCACTGGGCACCGCCGTCTCAAGCACCGCTGAACTGGGCACCGCCGTCTCAAGCACCGCTGGCCCATTAGCGGCAGGGGCAGGCCCGCATCTGTGTCGGGCAGGGCTGCACGAGCACTCTGGGCACCAGTCCCCCTCCAGAACCAGTGGAGACATGCATCCACTTGAGAGACTGTGGATTTGCACTCCCCAGGATGGCACAGTGGGCAACCCACCCACTGGAGAGACTTGAGAGACTGTGGCTTTGCACTCCCCAGGATTGAACAGTGGCCATGGAGGCCCCTCGTGGATCTGGCGTCGTGCACTCATCTGGCTGAGGTGCCCCCCCTTCCCTTCCCCCTGAGGTGCCTGTAGTTTTCCTATCTGATGCCCCTGCAGTGTTCTCTCCGTTGTAGTCAGGTATCCTGTGTGGGCTTTGCCCATGTGATTTGGGCCCAGTGGTCCACGGACAATGCTCGGACTTGTACATATATGTATATAAGTGTTTTTGATGTGTAGATATAGAATATATATATATACATATATATATATATATATATATGTAGATATAGAATATATATATATATAAATAAAATTCTGCCAGTAATACAATATATTCCAATGTTTAGAATCATTTCCTTTTGTCTTTGCATTCTTCTGGGGGGGTTTGGGGGGGTAACTGTGATGTATTACTGTGCATTGATGTGTGTGTTGTAGTGGGTGAGGGTGGGGGTGGGGGTGGGTGGGTGTGTCGCGTATGTGTGTCCCCTTAATATTTTCTCCTCCCCCCTCCCCTGTGTCGTAGGTGCAGTACTCACCGTTGTCTTCTGCGCCGGCGTTCGTGCTCCTGGTAGAGGAGCAGGAAGACAATCGCTGGGAGGATGTGGAGTTCGGGTTCCATGCTGTCCAGATTCCTCGTGGGTGTATGGAGGTGAGCGTTTTCCGTTTGAAATGGCTGTTTCTGCCACGTTTTTATCGGCGGGGCTACCGCCCCGGAAAAGGTGGCGGATTGGTGTGTTGTGATAGGGTGGGCGGTACATTGACTCCCGCCTGTCTGTTGGCGGTGACCGCCGCGCTGTTTTTTTGTGCCGCCGTGGCAGGCGGTGTGGTAATGTGGCGGTCTCTGTTGACGGTTTGCGGTTTGGCCGCTGGTTTAACACCGACCGCCAAGGTTGGAATGACCCCCTTAATCTTGTCTAGGAGTCCATTTACATTCCAAGAACCGAACTTTTGAAGAAGCCCAAAAGCATGCTGGGGAACAGTAAGTGAATGCATTTAGGACTACATGCATGTTAACTTCCCCAATAGGAGGGGTCCATGGACAGGAAGCCCTCCCAGGAGGGTCATGCAAGTGATTTAGATCTAGGGGTGTGATGTGACCACCTGAAAGAAAACGGTTAACATATCTGGAACACAATCATGACAGGACTTAAAAACATATTCCCTCAAACTCCCCACCCCCCAAGTGCCCCACCCCATACTTCCATCCCCGAAGCATCTATTGCCCAAAAACACAACAGAAACCCCCAAACCAGGGTGTCTGTATTAGGTGTGGAGTAGTGGACCCCTCCATATAGTCGGAGTTCTGCAATAAGGCCTCTATTCTGTTTCTGAAATTGGCCCTGGGGTCTCCCTCTTAGTTCCTCATAGATCACCAGCAGTAGAGTTTATATTGTGTTTCAGACTAGAGAGGGAGTTTGGCTAAGGCAGTCATCCGCTGGGGAAATCAAGTTCTGTCCCTTCTCCAAGCAAGCGTTTTCCACTGGCTCAGACTGAGCCAAGTGTCTCACAGGGTCAGTCTTGGATAGTCTGGTCTCTTCACTTTGTTTCCTGCAGCTGTACTTTGTGCGTCCTCGTCTACGCTTCAGACCCAGTGAGTCATCCTGAGTGTTGGAGCCCCTCAGGCGAGGGGGGGGTCCTTTTCAAGCAACCTGGTGCTCTTCAGTGAGCCAGTCCCAGGCAGCTTTTGGTGTGTCAAAAAAGAAGGATTTCTCATTGAAGAGGACCGTGAAGTGCGCAGGGAATAGCAGCATATGTGACAGTTGCATTTCTCTCAGTTTCTGTTTGACTGCTTCATACGAGCAGTGCTTGTTCTGCACCTCCCACGTGCAGTCTGGAAATATCAGGATTTTGTGGTTCTCCCACCGGACGTCAGTCAGTTTTCTCGTTTCTCCAAGGATGGCATCTCGGTCCTTGAAATGCAGAAACCTGGCAATTATTGGTCTCCTTTGCCCACCCGGAGGAGGTTTGGGCGCCAGTGATCTGTGGGCTCGCTCGATCACAAACCAAGGGGACAGTTTTGGCGCCAGTAGCCAGGTCCGGAGCCACGTCTCCAAGAACTCGGCAGTCCGGTTCTTTTCAGCATCCTGTGGCAATCCTACGAATCACAAGTTTTTGCACCGGGAGCGGTTTTCTGCATCTTCGGCTCTGTGGTAGAGTTCGCCTGTGCATGGCAACAGCTGAGCCACCTTGGATTTAAGGTCCATTATTTCATCCTCAATTGATGCGGTCTTCCGCTTCTTTGATACCACCTACTGCTGTCTGGAGGTCCTGCTGCAGCAGCCCCACGTCTTCACACACTTCGCTGATTTTGGTCTCAACTGCCTACTGCAAGGACTGAATCGCCAGGAGGATGGTGTCCTGCCCCTTCACCACCGGGCTCCCAGAGGCCTGGAGCGCACTGATGTCCCTTAATCCCTATTACTTCAAGACCAGGGATCGTCTGGGGGAGGGGGGGAGGGGATTTGTGCGAACACCCCACCCTCTCAAGATTACTTTGCTGGGGGTCACCTGTGTCTCAGTACCCCTCTCTGATCTGCTTGTCGGGGTACTATGCCAGCATGGTGCGGGGTACCATTTGCAGCTTCACTTCTGGATGCACTTGCACCACACTCTTTGCACACACACTATCTCAGCAGGGTGGATTGGCCACTCTGTTTTGTTTTGGTGGGCTCTTTTCGCGCTATCTCCTCCATACGCGGATGTACTCCGTGTCTCAGGCTGGCACCTCTCCCCTCCGGCCCCATCTGTTATCTGGAGTGGCCCCATCCAGGCCTCCTTCTTGGGCATCAGGAGGGCCCGGTTATTCCCAAGCCCAAGGGCCCACAACAGTCACTCCCTCACACCATGCGCTAGATGCTGGAGTTTGTCACGGCCCGGGCCTGTCTCATGTCTCCGCCAGGGCCCCAGTTGCATCTCCGTCTCCCTTGCGCTGGGCCAGAGTTCAAGCTTCTCTTCTCCGCTCCGGAGGCCCTGGTGATCTCCCAGTCCCCAGGCCTCCGGTAGTCACCTCCTCAATTCAGATGCTGGTCCCCAGGGTCCGTTGCAGCCCAGGCAAATCTCTTTGTCCCGCTCGGGGCCTAGCCGTATCCCTGCTCACCTCGTGCGTTAGGCAGAGCACGCGGCACGGGGCTCTGCTGTGCCAGTCGCTTCTCCACGAGGGTCTTCCTCGGCTGGACCTCCTTTCTGGTCCGCAGCCTCCTTCAGGCCTGCTCCGCTACTCTTAGTCGTCGCACACAGCTGGGGCCACCTGTGCAAGGTGTTCCTTGTCTCCGCTCCAGGGCCGGTGATCTCCCAGCCCCTGGGCCCCAGGTAGTCACCTCCTCTAGTCCGGTGCCGGCCCCAGGATCCACCGCAGCCCAGGCCAATCTCTCTGGCCAGTTTGGGCCCTCACCGCCTCCCCGCCCATCTCGTGTGTTAGGCGGAGCGCGTGGCCCGGGCCTCTGTTCCGCCAGTCGAATCTCTGCAGGAGCTTCCTTCGGTTGGACCTCCTCTCTGGCCCGCCGCCTCATCCACGCCTACTTCGCTCCACACGGTCGCCGCTCACAGTCGGGGCCACATGTGCAGGGCACTCCTCGTCACATACAGGCCCCGCCTGGGCACCCTAGGCCATGCGATCCCTCGGCCGAACACCTCTGTGGTCCTCCAGGCTTCTCAGATACCCTGGGCGTCGCCACCCCTTCACCACATCTCTGGGGGGGGGGGGCTCCGATCGCCTCAGATGTAATCTTGGCCACAGGATATTGGGGCTTCTGCAGGTGGATGACGGAGGTGTCCAGAGCACTCTCAGACTGTGACTGCCATCTTGACACCCAAAGCCACGCCAAACAAGGATTAACCAAGAAATCATAATGTATGAAAAGAAGTATGAAGAAAAAAAAAAGAATAACTTTTGGTGCAATTGCTGAAACTTGAAAGAGTGGCCTATTTTGATTAACTTGAAGTCCAATTCATGGGAAACTGGCTGACAGATACAACAACATTTTGACTATTTGTAAGCTCAGAGAGATTTTTTTTGTATTTTTGGTCCAATATCATGCTGGAATAAAAATAATTGGGAAAAATATTGTTCCATGGCAAAGGCTTGGGTACACTCAGAAGAACCACAGTATAACTGAGGAGTTGCATGGCATTGTAAGTGTGTGCAGAGCATGCCTGAGCAAGGCCGGCGTTAAAAGAGCTTGACAAAGCTCGTCAGTTTGAGTGTATGCACCTCAGATCACAAATAGGATACTCTGATTTTTCCATACCATAATATTGTGGGTTGCATGCCACTGGCATTTGTCCAGGTACAAGACAGAAATTTTAGCACTGTGGAATGATATAGTGAATAGTTGCAGAATTAGTTTTTTCCAAACTGGGATCCTAAACTCGTATTTCTTTCTCTAGTCCTATCTTTAAATCTCCTAATTAGCGCCTTTGCCAGTAAGGCTGTATATTTAAATGATGTCTCATGGGGGCGTGGCCAAGCCACCGACCACAATTGCTGTACGGCTTTGAAGCTCCGACGGAGGATCCCCCCAATATCAGCGATTGAGGACACCCGGGACCTCCGATCGAGCAGATGATGCCTCTTTTGTGGTGAGGAGAAAGGGGGCACTAAGTGGGGGGCAGCAGCAACACATTCATCGGCCTAAGCGCCTTGGAGCCCCCAATGCGACAGGAGCCTCGGGTGAGCCTGAGGTGGCTGGGCTGTCCGGCGTTGCTGTACCGCCGAGGGTCAACCAGCTTGCGCCCCCCCCGAACAACACAACACCAGCAAGGTGATACAGGTAATCTTGCCACTTGGCTGAGATGATTACCAAGTTGTTGAGGCCTACTTCGAAACTGGCTAACATCCCTTCCTCCACATTGGAGAGCTGTACTGCATACCGGGGCCAACTTCCCCCCTCCTCTTCACCGGCACCTTGCTGACCTCCTGTGGGGGTTCTACCCAGGTTTGCACCGGGGCTTATATGGATTGGATGGATCGGCTGGAGGCCTTATTGTCACAGATTTGAATCGTCCAGAAAGCCCACACTTTGCACCTCCTGTGCATTGTACTATTGAGGCGCATCCATATAAGAGGGTTCACAGAGGCACTCATCCCTTGATCTGGTGGAGTTCGGCTGCTGTGGTGATGATTGCATCAACCGCTTTTTGGGGATACCGCCGGCTGCTACGTGGCCCACCACCAGATCTGTTGTGCGCTGTTGGGTGGCTAATAGTGGCCATGGGCTGTGGTGACCCAAAACAAAGGAGACTCCTTTTTGAGAAAAAACAGCAAAAGACATCGCCACAGCCCCAATATGAGAACCGGAGGAGGCCCAGAGCGGTCAGGTTGATGGTCGATCATTGGGAGCGGAGGCCATATTGATGGAGTTGAAGGCTGGGTTTCGTGACAACAGATTGGACTCTCTGACCAACAGGCTCGATAGTATAAGCGGTCGCCTGGACAAACAATAATCACACCTGGAGAGACCATGATCCCTTTTCTTAGTTTTAATGTTCTTTGTTCAGGGTCCTGTGGGTTTTACCTGGCATTTGTAGCCCGGGTGTGGGTGGTTGGAGGGTGTTTTCTGTTCTCAGTTTATGCACTGTAATGTTGTTTTGTTTTGCGATGCAGTCCATTCCCATTCACGTAGTTTACGCAGATGACATCACGTGATCCACACGGAGGAATGACGGCCTCTTCACACACAAATGCTTTGGGACTCACTTTTATGTCCTGGAATGTACGTGGTCTAAATAATCCCCGTAAATGCAGGATGGTGCTGCAGTATCTCCACAGGCACGCAGTGCAGGTTGTGTTCCTGCAGGAGAAGCACCTTGCAGCTGCCCCCACCCCTCACCCCCGTTCACTTGAGGCCCCCTCCAGTACTTTATGAGCTACAGCACCTACTCCTGTGGGGTTTGTATTCTGGTCCACAAATCTGTGCCTTTTCAGCCACTGTTGACCCAGGTGGATTCTGCAGGAAGATACTTAATGGTTGCAGGGCAACTGGAGAAGCCCAAGATCTTATTAGTCAACGTGCATGCACCCAATATTGACGCCCCTGAATTCTTCCAAGACATTTATTCCCATATTGATCACGTTGACATAGATCATATTCTAATGGGCAGAGAGTTCAATTTAGCAGTAGATCCAGCGTTGGATACCACTTCTCATGCCCAGTCATCTAAGCCCCCTCCGCTTTCGCGTTTCAGGACCCATGGTGGCCGCATGGCTTTGGTGCATTAGCATACACTGAGCTCTTCTCTGCTGAGCGATATCACAAGCTATAGATTCTTTGGGCTAGATGCAGTCCCCGGGGTTGGATGGGTTCACTGGAGCGTTCTACAAGCAATTTAGGACATTCTAAGCCCTCATCTCCTCTCGGTGTACACTGAGGCCCTTGAGGTTGGGGCCTTGCTGGAATCAATGAGAGAGGCAGTCATAGCTCTGTTGCTGAAACCTGGTAAAGACCCTCTAAATTGTGGGTCTTAGTGAGGTCTCTGCTTGATTAATTTTGACAAGAACATTTTAGCCAAAATGATAGCCACAAGTCTATCCCTTTTGTTGGAGACGATCATCTCCCTCGCTCAGTCCGGGTTTATCCTGCACCGATCTACTTCCTTTAACCTACGTACTACATTCGCAATGCTAAATAGAGTGTCCCCTGAGGTTCCGGCTGCAGTTGCGTTACTGGACGCTGAAAGGGCTCTTAGACTCGTTTGAGTTGCCTTTTCTGCATGCAGTCTAGCAGAAGCTCAGGTCCCCCCATGGCTATACCAAATTGATCTCTCTGCTCTATTCGCATCCCACGGCAGCTATACAGCTCAATGGCGAGTGGTCTCCTTTTTCCCCCAGTAATGTGGAGCACTCTGCAGGGTTGCCCCCATACCACTTGATTTCATCCTGGCTAAGGACACATTTGTGCAGGACATATACATAGAGGGCTGCGATGGACCACAGGGCCGCTGCTGGTGTCGCTATACGCGGACAATATCTTGTTGTTCGTCTGTCATCCCGAGACCAAAGTTGCATCACTACTGGAAAAGGGGGACTTGTTTTGGCACATTCTCAGGGCTCCATATTAATTGGGCTTTTCCCATTAACTGATGCTACCCAACCACCTGCGACGGAGTTCCCTTGGTGCTGGTGCTCTGGCTTGGTGAAATACCTCAGTATTCACTTACATGGAGTCAGGGAGCAGGTGCTGCGGCTCAATTACAGGCCTCCGGTGGAGAGACTTACTGCCCACGTAGACAGATGGGTAAAACTACTGATATTCATGGCAGGCCGAATATCACTTCTTAAAATGGTGGTTCTTCCACAATTTTTATATCGGTTTCTAAACATTCCAATCCCACTTACCAATTCCTTTTTTGCAACGCTTTGTAGCCTGACTACCCGTCTGGTATGGGCTGATCGTCATCCACGCATTCGCTGGGAGGTCCTGACTCTCCCGTATGGGCGTGGGGGAAATCGGTGTCCTCACTTTCAGCTCTACTACCTTGTGGCACAGTGCCAATTCACATATCATAGGTATCATCCGGATGCTCGTCTCCCATACTCTATCCTGGAGAGAGACCTTTCTGCCCCTGTTCCACTGAATGCCCTCCTGCCTGGGGGTGTCCCGTTGCATAGCAGCGATATTCAGACTCTCTCTACCACCAGCTGGGCATGGCGCAAGCTTGCTTGTGTGTTTCACTGCGACACGCTTTATTGTCCTGCCTTGGCACACATAAATAATCCATTTATACCGATTACTCAAGAGACACTAGTCCAACGCACACTGCGCACTTTCTACCTGGAGACGTTTGGGGATGTTTTACCGGATAACATATTCTCACAAACCACAGACATTCAATGCACTAATGCCACGCACTTACAACACTTTGTACTCTGCCGGCTGCAGCACGCTGTGCAGGCACGCTTTGCCACATATCCTTTGGCTCCTGCAGAGTTTGCTTACCTTGGTGGCTACTGCGGACTCGGGAGCACGCTTGGTATGTAAACTTTATTTATCTTTTATTAAAGCTCTCACAAAACTGGACACTCGACTCAGGGAATCCTGGGAGAGGGATCTGAGCCATCCTTTGTCACAGAAGGTGTGGGACGCGTGCTATGCGCAGACCAGGTTTGTCTTGCCCAATAAGCATCATAAATCAGTCCACTTTAAATTTCTTAGGAGACTATACATCACGCCCACAAATTGCCCATATTGACTCGAACCGCTCCTCTGCCTGCCCCAAATACAGTGCTCCGACTGACGATTTTAGACATACGGCCTGGACCTGTCCGGGGATCAGTTCTTTTTTGGTGCGAGGTGTATGACAAATTGTCGGCCATTGTCAATTGGCCTCTGCGACCAGCTCATGGCCCTTTTTGACTACACAGGCAACTTACCGAAGACCATTAGAGGCCTCACTGTACTTTCACTTCTGCTGGCTAAACGAGAGATAGCGCTCAGATGGGGTTCCAAAAATGTGCTCAATGCCCACTCTTGGCTGGCCAGCCTCACATATTGTGATACCAACAATGTCTTGTATGCTACTTTGCAACCTGAGAGTTTCAGACCTAAGGATATCTGGCAAACACTGAGAAACTGTTTGCTTACGCTCTCCACTTCTCCAACGTCCCAGTCAAGATTGAGTCCACCCCACTCACGTTATTCATTCTGTGTGATGTTTAATGTACTTATGTCTGCATGCCTAGCTTGTTTGCGATTTGTAATTGACAGATATGCAGGACATGTACTGATTATTATTTGTCTTTCTCTGTGATATCACTCCCATGCTTGAACTGCATTGCTGTTTGTATGTTCCCTGCATATTTCAAAATGATAAATAAAAATGTAAAATAAAGAAATAAATAAATGTCTCACATAACTGCCATAAAAGGTTCAATTTAATTTTACTATGCAGCCAATATAATGTACCACACTAAAATAAGTGACCAAGATTCCAGTGAATATCTAATAAAAGAAATTATAGACGTTAGAGCATCAAACCAAATATCATCATTATTCAATCATAACGGTCCAAGAGTTTTTTCAACATGAAGATGGTCAGTATTCTCTGTGCTTACCCTCAGAACAAGAATAACATTTTCTGTTAGATATTTTTGGTAATTTCCTGGGTGCATAACACAGCAAAAAGAGTTTTCAAAATCTATCACTTTTGAAGGTATTTTACTCAATTGATTTAGATGAAAAATCAGTTTTATTTATGAATCCTCCCGGGAGCCACCTTCTTCCAAACTTTCCACCCAGCTATCATCATATGCATGCAATTTATAATAAAACTGCAAGACTGTCTTGGTTCTGTACTTGAAGAGGAAATCACATTAATAAGCTGATATTCAGGTTTAGAGAATGTTCTACTTACATTAAACACTGCATTTATTTGACAGTACCTTAGTGTCATTTGTTTTCCACATTCTGATGTCAGTATCTAAAATCTTTATTTTTAAAATTACCCTTAGAGTCAAGTTAGGTCTGACAGTGTTGCCAATTTTATGGCAAATTGTTGTTAGCTTCAGATATATTTTGAAATTCTGTTTCCCCAAATGACAGTATAATTATGAACTATGGGGAATGCTAGCATTTTCTGCACGTCCCACCAAATGTGGTCTGTTCCTCGGACCAACTTGATTGAGCATGACACAATTAAGTTAGAAAGCCTCCTGGTAAGGTCGGGAAAATCATGGCTTCATAATATCTAAACCCTTTACTGTCACATCAACCAGGGGCTAAAAGATAATCTATATAGTGAACTTGAAATGTCCAATGGTAATTTATACCAGTTTCCCACACTTTAAAAGACACCGCTTCCAGAACATATTTTATTTCCTCAAATAAAGGTGAGAATTTACATTTGTTGCAACAGTAGTGTTCTCTGCATGGTAAACAGGTGTGTATCCCTACCCAAGCATCCACCTGCATGTGAAAGTAGTACCTTTAATTTTTGTTTGGCACTAGCATCTTGCAAATCTATCATTTGCACAGAGACCTAGGCCTGTCCCTGGTAATGAGAGGTACAGAACATGGGCAGTGACCTGTAGAGGTGCACAAAGAGTCCCCTCATAGTGGGCATAAGACTACTGTTCATGCCCTGTGTGAGACACAAAGGGGTGGTGGCAGTGCATCATATTTTGTGAACCTATTGTTAGTGTGACTAGAACTTTTTCCCTGGGTCAAAGAGAGTGTGGTCTACTGACCCTCTCAGGCAAAGTTCTGTTGTTATGTGAACCCCCAGAAGTTTGTGCTGACATCCTGTGTGCATGTTGTATGTGTGTGTGCAGTAAATGTGCAGCACATGTATGGTTGGACAATATGTGGCAGGAGAGTTCATCCTGGGGCCAGTGGGTCCATTCTGGACTGCCCCTACTTTACCGTGGCACAAGAAAGAATACGGATAGTTCTCCAAACAGTGGAGCAGTATTGTCTATATTCCTGTGGCTGGTGCGGGGAGACCCAGGCACTGAAGGGGAAGGAGGATGAAGAAAGGGGTTCCCATATAAATTCTATAGGGGCCTTGTTTGCAAAGAGCTGTGGATTAGTTATTTCTGGGCACTGCCATTGGGTAGATGGCAGGGCTAAAGAGTAGGACTCCAATTTTAGTTATTTGAAGTGAGAAAGATTCTAGGCAGAGTCTGACCTTTTTCCTGTCTCACACCACTACTTCAGGAAGACTGGTGACATTCCTTCCCTATTCTTAATACTCCTGCTTGAGGTCAGCCCCACAGCTGCCTGTTTTGACAGCCATCACCTTGCACAAATGCTGCAACTGATGAACAGCCCGAAAACAACATTTTAAAGCGAACCAACTCAAACCGTTCCTGATCCACGTCCTCAGGCTGGAAAATCTGTATAAAATATGAGAGGATGCACACGAATGACCCTTTAGACTAGATGGGCATCTCCCCCTCTTGCTCTCAAGTGATGTTTTGCTAGCCACAACGCTTTCCACATTCTTAGGTTGATCTCTACTGCTCCAGCACTGCCTCCTTGTTGGCGTCTCAGGAGTTTAGTTGCATATTGTGAAACATGCAGGGGTAGGGAATATAATAAAATATCTACTTGTCCATGGGACAGGTTGCTTTATAAATGTGTATGTCCTGTAAAAAATCCACTGGTCCCTTTGTTGCTAGGTCATGACGCGATAAATTAAGGCCATAATCTCATTTTATAAGAGCTCAGATAACAGCCACTCTGATTATGCCAGAATTCAGATTATGCTAGAATTCAAACCCTAAAATAGCAGGGTTTGAATTCTAGCAATTACCACATTTTTCAACCTTTCCACAGATCTACAACGTGGGGCTAGATGTAGTGTAAATCAATAGTTCCAGGGTTAGAATGAACTTTGGAGCCTGTGCAAACCTACTAACTTGCTTGTTTTAGGGGTTTTCACCAACTCTTTCTAATCTTTTCCCATATTGAGAAAGGCTGGAAATTTCCTTCTGACAAGGGCAGAAATAAAACTTCTTCCGTGGTTGGGGAAAAAAGTGGTTGGAGGAAAAGTGAATTTGTAAACGCTCAACAGATTTTCGTATGAGTAAATCTACACCTACATATTTGCTCATGCCAAAATGGAGTTCACAAATAATTTCTAGGAGTACGAATTCCTGGCCTACTTCTGTAAAGGATTGTGAATTCATGAAAGCTGTACATCTGCAAAAATGCAAGGGCATTATTATACCATGGGTGCACTTTTGTGACTTCTTTTAAGTTTAAGATTTGGGCCCCTAATTAGGTCTTGGTTTAACCAAGACCTTTTATTTTTTATTAAAATTCTGTCTCTCTCTTTCTTTCTATCTATAGACTGGCTTCACTGTGAGTGGCAGCATTCTGCTGTTTCACAAGCAGCACATCGGCACACTAAGTTTTGTTCAGTGCCAGAGACTACTGTGGCAATGTGTGCTTTTTGCCAACTTTTATTATAAGAATAAGGGCCTGGCAGCTCCCGCAACAATAAAGTTTTACAAAACTCATATCAAAACCAGACGTGCACTGGCAAAACCAAAGGGCTGACCACCGATGTCAGACCTATTTGTTTTGCCATGATTGTTTATTTTCATGTTTCCCATAATCTTGATGAAACTGGTTTCATCGATTTTCCATTAAGAATATTTTTGGGAGTTACTAGCATGCATCAACACTTTTTAATGGATGATGCTTCAAAGAAATGGTACCTTAGATTTCTCAGTAGTTTAGCAAACTGTTTTTCCTAGTTGCATTTTTTGTGAGAATTTAATTTGAAAGCAAAGACTCATCAATCTTACTTTCAAGCTTCTGCAAATATTTGCGTCCAATCAGGCCCTTGCACATATTTGAACCTGATCAGAGAGCATTCTGGCAGCATTATACGTAGCCTCATATTGATAAACTTTGAAAACTTGTGTACACTTTGTTTTAATACTTGGACCACTGTTAACAGTGCAGTCCAAGCTTACAACATTTCCTAACAGTGCTCACCCTAATAATAAAGGCTTAGTATTATTGAACCATAAATGCAATTTCAAACAACATTAACATATAACACAAATATTAACTTAACTGCAGGCAATGTCCTCCCTTGAGCCATAATGTGGTCAGCCAAAGGGTTTGTGCTGCAGGGGGTTGGGCCTAATTGTCCGAAGCACAAAGTAAACATGAAAATTTGTCATCCTTGACCCCAAACTATGGGCCTTATTACGACCTTGACAGAGGGTTTTCCTCAATCACAAATGTGGCGGATATTGTAAAACGACGGACGGGATATCCAGCACATTTGTGATGGAGGAAACTCCTCTGTCCAGGTCGTAATAAGGCCCAATAGGTCCTGGGAGTGAGGCTATAGGAATTCCACACCCCTGAATGCTTTGTTGATCATATTACAGAGGGAATATACGTAAATCTGAGTAAGGAGGAGTCAATTTTATGTGAACAGTGTGTCCATAGGTCTAGAATAAAAACATTAACCCCTTCGCTGCCAGGCCTTTTACCCCTCCTGTGCCAGGCCTTTTTTTTTGCCTATTTGGAGCAGTTCGCGCTTAGGCCCTCATAACTTTTTGTCCACATAAGCTAACCAAGCCATATTTGCGTCCTTTTTTTCCAACATCCTAGGGATTCTAGAGGTACCCAGACTTTGTGGGTTGCCCTGAAGGAGGCCAAGAAATTAGCCAAAATACAGTGAAAATTTCGGTTTTTTCAAAAAAATTGGAAAAAGTGGCTGCAGAAGAAGGCTTGTGGTTTTTCCCCTGAAAATGGCATCAACAAAGGGTTTGCAGTGCTAAAATTACCAGCTTCCAGGAACAGGCAGACTTTGTGGGTTCCCCTGAAGGAGACCAAGAAATTAGCCAAAATACAGTATTTTTTGTAATTTTTTTTTTTTTTTTTAATTGGAAAAAAGAGCAGCAGAAGAAGGCTTGTGGTTTTTTTTTCCTGAAATTGACATCAACAAAGGGTTTGCAGTGCTAAAATTACCAGCTTCCCAGCTTTCAGGAACAGGCAGACTTGAATCAGAAAACCCAATTTTTCAACACAATTTTGGAATTTTACTGGGACATAGCCCATTTTTACGATTTTTTGTGCTTTCAGCCTCCTTCCAGTCAGTGACAAAAATGGGTGTGAAACCAATGCTGGATCCCAGAAACCTAAACATTTCTGAAACGTAGACAAAATGCTGAATTCAGCAAGGGGTCATTTGTGTAGATCCTACAAGGGTTTCCTACAGAAAACAACAACTGAAAAAGAAAAATATTGAAATTGAGGTGAAAAAAACATCAATTTTTTTCTACGTTTTACTCTGTAACTTTTCCCTGCAATGTCAGATTATCGAAAGCAATATACCGTTACGTCTGCTGGACTCCTCTGGTTGCGGGGATATATAGGGCTTGTAGGTTCATCAAGAACCCGAGGAACCCAGAGCCAATAAATGAGCTGCACCCTGCAGTGCGTTTTCATTCTATACTGGGTATACAGCAATTCATTTGCTGAAATATAAAGAGTAAAAAATTGCTATCAAGAAAACCTTTGTATTTCCAAAAAGGGCACAAGATAAGGTGTTGAGGAGCAGTGGTTATTTGCACATCTCTGAATTCCGGGGTGGCCATACTAGCATGTGAATTACAGGGCATTTCTCAAATAGATGGCTTTTTTACACACTCTCCTATATTTGGAAGGAAAAAATGTAGAGAAAGACAAGGGGCAATAACACTTGTTTTGCTAATATATGTTCCCCCAAGTCTCCCGATAAAAATGATACCTCACTTGTGTGGGTAGGCCTAGCGCCCGCGACAGGAAACGCCCCAAAGCACAACGTGGACACATCCAAATTTTTGAAAGAAAACAGAGGTGTTTTTTGCGAAGTGCCTACCTGTAGATTTTGGCCTCTAGCTCAGCCGGCACCTAGGGAAACCTACCAAACCTGTGCATTTCTGAAAACTAGAGACCTAGGGGAATCCAAGATGGGGTGACTTGCGGGGCTCGGACCAGGTTCTGTTACCCAGAATCCTTTGCAAACCTCAAAATTTGGCTAAAAAAAACACATGTTCCTCACATTTCTGTGGCAGAAAGTTCTGGAATCTGAGAGCAGCCACAAATTTCCTTCCACCCAGCGTTCCCCCAAGTCTCCCGATAACAATGATACCTCACTTGTGTGGGTAGGACTAGCGCCCACGAAAGGAAAGGGCCCAAAACACAACGTGGACACATCACATTTTTTTTTATAAAAAGCAGTGCCTACCTGTGGATTTTGGCCTGTAGCTCAGCCGGCACCTGGGGAAACCTAGCAAACCAGCGCATTTTTGAAAACTAGAAACCCAGGGGAATCCAAGATGGGGTGACTTGCGGGGCTCTGACCAGGTTATGTTACCCAGAATCCTTTGCAAACATCAAAATTTGGCCCAAAAAACACTTTTTCCTCTCATTTCGGTGACAGAAACTTCTGGAATCTGAGAGGAGCCACAAATTTCCTTCCACCCAGCGTTCCCCTAAGTCTCTCGATAAAAATGGTACCTCACTTCTGTGGGTAGGCCTAGCGCCCATGAAAGGAAATGGCCCAAAACACAACGTGGACACAACATATTTTTTCACAGAAAACAGAGGTGTTTTTTGCAAGGTTTGTGGAGTTTGGCCTGTAGCTCAGCCGGCCCTGGGGGGGTGGGGGGTTTGGGCAGAAATGCCCTAAAATACATTTGCCCCCCCAACCCCCCCCAGGAGCGACCCTTGCCTACATTGGCCAAAAAACAAATCCCCTGTGCCTAGTGGTTTCTGCCCCCTTGGGGGCAGATTGACCTAAACTCGGCCAATCTGGCCCCAAGGGGGGCAGAAATGGCCTAAATACAATTTGCCCCCCTAGGGAGCGAACCTTGCCTGATGGGTCGCTCCCCATCTCTAAAAAAACAAACAAACAAAAAAAAAAAAAAAATTCCCCTGGCGCCTAGAGGTTTCTGCCCCCCCCGGGGGCAGATCGGCCTAATAATAGGCCGATCTGCCCCCAGGGGGGGCAGAAATGGCCTAAAATAAATTTGCCCCCCAACCCCCACACCCCCTCCCCCGGGAGCGACCCTTGCCTACGGGGTCGCTCCCCCTGCGTGACATTGGCGTAAAAAAACAATCCCCGGTGCCTAGTGGTTTCTGCCCCCTTGGGGGCGGATTGACCTCAACTAGGCCAATCTGCCCCCAGGGGGGCAGAAATGGTCTAAACACAATTTGCCCCCCAGGGGAGCGACCCTTGCCTGATGGGTCGCTCCCCATCTCTAAAAAAAACAAAAAAAAAACACTAAAAAAAAATTCCCCTGGCGCCTAGAGGTTTCTGCAATGGCCTAAAATAAATACCCCCCTCCCAACTCCCTACCCTACCCCACCCCCCCGCCGGGAGGGACCCTTGCCTACGGGGTCGCTCCCCCTGCGTGACATTGGCGCCAAAAAACAAATCCCAGGTGCCTAGTGGTTTCTGCCCCCTTGGGGCCAGATTGACCTAAAATCGGCCAATCTGCCCCCAAGGGGGGCAGAAATGGCCTAAATACAATTTGCCCCCCCAAGGGCAGCGACCCTTCCCTGATGGGTCGCTCCCCATCTCTAAAAAAACAAAAAAAACAACAACAAAAAAAAAAAAATTGCCCTGGCGCCTAGAGGTTTCTGCCCCCAGGGGGGGGCAGAAATGGCCTAAAATAAATTTGCCCCCCCAGGGAGCGACCCTTGCCTAAGGGGTCGCTCCCCTTGCGTGAAATTCATGCAAAGAAAAAACTCCCTGGTGTCTAGTGGTTTCTGCCCCCCTTGGGGGCAGATTGGCCTCATCAAAATAGGCCAATCTGCCCCCAAGGGGGGCAGAAATGGCCTAAATATAATTTTCCCCCAAGGGGAGCGACCCTGGCCTAAGGGGTCGCTCCCCACCTAAAAAAAAAAATGAAACATACATTTTTCTTTTTTTTTTTAAATGATCCCTGGTGCCTAGAGGTTTCTGCCCCCCCCTGGGGGGAGATCGGCCTAATAATAGGCCGATCTGCAGAAAAGGCCTTCCTGAAAAAATGCCCCCCATGGGAGCGACCCTTGCCCAAGGGGTCGCTCCCTTATGTGAATTTCAGTAAAAAAAAAACAAAATCCCTGGTGTCTAGTGGGGTTTCAAAAGCCGGATTGCAAGCAATCCGGCTTTTGAAACCCTCGGAGAGACTTCAAAGGGAAGGAAATACTTTTCCTTCCCTTTGAAGCCCCTCCGGGCCTCCCCCAGTGATTGAAAGAGAAATGCTTTTGCATTTCTCTTTCAATCGCATGGGGGAGGCCCCTGTGACAAATCAGCGCGCGCTCGTGCACTGACGTCACAGGGGGGGTGTGGGGGGGGGGCGGGGGTGGAAGGGGAAGGTGTTCCCCTTCCATCCCCGCCTTGGGGGGGAGGGGGGTGCACGGGGGGGGCGCTAGCGCTCCCCCAAGTTCCCCTGTGCCTTGGACGAGGTGACCTCGTCCAAGGCACAGGGGAACTGTAGCCTTGGACGAGGTGACCTCGTCCAAGGCACAGAACAGGTTAATTGCTCAGCAGAACACTCTAAGAAAAAATGTATTCATTAAGGAATTTGAGAAATAGGCATAGAAATGAATTAATGCAATATAGTTGTTTAGTGATTAAAACATGTTTATGCTCCGAAGGGATACGACTGACCAAAGAAGTGTGGAACAGAAGAAGATAATGCAGAGTCCTGATTAAAAGCTAAATGAAGAAATTATAGCAGACAACAGAACTAAGATGATATAACTGCATTGATGACATGGGGTTGTGTGAGAAAACACAAAATGTGAAATACACAATTTTAAGGTTTTTCCAACAGTTGAATATGTAAAAAATAATGTGTCAATGTAACGGTGACTTGACATCTATCGACAAAACAATGGAAGTTGAGCAAGAAAGGTTAGCACCTCGTAGGTCCTTGATGAACTGATAGGCTTTATAACAAGTATGAAACACACAAAAGGTGATGGGAGTAATGCTTGCAATTTGTCTAACCACTGGCAATCGCTCAGGGTAGCATCCCACCTATTCTTCTTTTGCTCACCACACCGTCTCAGATTGGACCCACCCATATGCAAATCAGTCTTTGCACTGCTCCTCATGGGAACCTCCAATCCCAACTGCCAGGCCTGGTCCTCCAAGAACAGGAGCACAAACAACCTAGGACTGATTTCACCCTAGTTATGGGCCTCAGCCAGGGACAGCACGACAGCTTGCCTCCATTAACACAGTGAATACAAGACCCACATCTGGGTATACTCATGCCACATGAAACACACAAAATGTGATGGGAGGAATGCTCCTGGCAACTGCCAATCTCTCGGGTAGAATGCCAAACTATTGTTCTTTTGCTCACCATACCTCCTCAGTTTGGATACATTCATATGCAAATCAGTCTTGGCACTGCGCCTCGTACAAACAGTCCAGCCCAAACTGCTAGGCCAGGTCCTCCCTGAACCGAAAGACAAGCAACCCAGGGCGGGTTTCGCCCTAGGCGAAGGCTACCCAAGTCTCAAAGTGATTTCTGTGTTAACTGCCCAAAGACTTTTGCAACAACAAGCACTGCAGTGTTGTCCTGCAATACACTGTAAGCCTTACAGACTGGTGCTGCCACTGCTAACCCAGAGAAGAGGAGCCTCCTTGCCATCAAACTGGAAGCCCTGATTAAACAGAGACCTCAAATGTCGAAGAAACACCATTACAGATGACATGGCCTGGAGCAGCAACTTCTCCATCTAAGCACCAGTCTGCACACCGTAGAGAAGACTGCCACTGCAAAAGACAAGTACTACTGCAAAGACCTACCATGCCACACAAGCCAGGAGTCCTTGTCCCAACGTAAGGTCACCATCATGGCCCCGTGGAAGTTAAGCTGCCGCTGTGAGGTCAGGTATGCCCAATGCACTGCCAATCAGCAGGTAAAAATGGGGCTTATCATCCATGTGCAATGAGAGACCAGAATGCACAGAAAATCTTTCTGGTTGGACCTGAGACTTTTTTGCAGAGTCAGTCCAAGCAGTAAAAATATATTTGATCGAGCTGCACATTTGATCAGAGGGATAGTTAAAGAAGCCTATACCCGAGCTTAATCAATGCCAATGCATGCAGTGGAGAAGTGTGGCTCAATGGTTAGAGCGGCAGACCCTGATGCAGAAATCTGGCCCGGGACCAGGGTTTAATTCCCGCCTCGGCGGTCCTTGGGCTCAATTTCCTCGGACCTGAATTCTCGCATTGGTGCCTAATCTAATTCATGGGTCCCACTCTCTAACTCTGGGCAATAGCTTGCTTAATCTCCACAACGGCCCCAACAGCGCTGGGATGCCTGGCTTCACCTTGGAGGTTGCCCAGGAGTGGGCACCTCACAGGGAAAAAGCCAGGAGGGGTTCCACAGCGGTATGCGTACAGCGCCTTGAGACCCTAACGGGTGAGTAGTGCGCTATACAAGTACGAAGTTTTACAGTTTTTTTTGCAGTAGACGGAGCACTTTAGTCATTAGATATCATTAGATGGGGAGTGAGAACACCAAACTAGGTGTGTAGCGCCTTATTGAAGAGCATAACAGATTAAAACCATGTAAATACATTGGCTATTGAACTGTGAAGTATTTCGTTTTTGGTATGAACTTAAAGTATTCAACTAAAAGTTAAACATTGGAGTCAACAATATTTGTGTCAATAGGACAATAGATGAATTCTGAACTCTTGTCCCCAATACTTCCTTGCCGAGAAGCCTTGATTGCTTGTCCTCACTACCCTGACAGTCAAGTGCAGATAGGGCTGTACTTGGCGCAGTTAAGAGAGGCCTGTTTGGAGTGGGGTGCACAGCTCTCAGAAACAAGGATATGGAAATTCTGGTAGGTGTCATTACAGATCAGTTAGAGAAACTTGGCGGTAGGGAAGAAACAGCAACAGACTCTGAAAAAGGTACCATGTTAGGAACCCAGGAAGGGAGCACTATAGTATCTGGCTCTCATAGCCTCTTGGCACAAGTTTTCCCCAGACACACCACAAGTGTGTACCCCATGTTTGCATTCCATGATTTTCCAAAGACATTCCACCTCTGCCATATTTCAAGGATACCCCTCTGACCGAATCCAAGAGTAAATTCCCTTGGGTGAGACCCTGAACACATAGACGGCCCTCCAGAAAAGAGGAGAAGGCCAGCAAGTTTTGAGTGGGAGAAGTGAGGTTAGCGTACCAGGAATACGAGGAAAGGAGGCAGGAGGAAACAGGAGTAATGGGCCGGAGTACAAAGAAGAAGGGAAACAGAGGAGAGGGAGAGTCATGAAAAGAATTGGAGGGAAAGAGGACAGACAGACAAGGAAAAGCACAGGATGGCAACCAACACAGCTACATCCGGGAACTGCAATTCCACCTCCAACTCTGCTTAAGTACCTGCCAAGGTCTGAAAGAAATGATGTGCATGTATGTGAAAGGCAAGACACTTTGGAATGGTTTGTGTTTATTGAGTTCACTTGAAGAGTGAATGTTAAGAGTAAGGCAGCCACCTTAATTAGACCTTGCCCACAGAAATAACAGCAGTCATTGTAAAGATGCCTGTAGCAGATCAGATAAACTATGAGTAAATTAGGACAGTTTGGATCGACTGTTTGGGCACAAGCCAGCTCTGTACCTTAATTGATTGAAAGGCAGCACAAGAGGATGGTGTTCATTTCAAACTTGGCTAAAGATGTTCCCACCCTTAACCACTTAATGGTGACAGAGCAACTCAAGAAGGAGTGCTTTACCCAACTTAGACAATACCTGTCCGACTTTATAGCAAGGAATCAGAGAAGACTGAAGTTTTGGCAGATAAGTGGTTAGCTAACAGGGTTAATAAAGGGCTGGAACAAACGGCAAAGCATGGCTCCAAGCCAAAGAGTGAAAGGAATCCTAGCAAACAGACTGCAAATCAGAGGGTAAAGGTCAGGTAAAATCCCAAAGATCCAAGGAAGAACATGATAAAATTGCAATTGTGTTCCAGGTGAGGAGCACAAGGAAAAGAGGAGGACAGGACGTTTTTTCCAAACCCAAAGTGAGTATTTGTAACAGCCGTTGCAAGGACAGGAACCACAAAAGTGACCGTCGACCATTACCCAGCTGCATGTATTATAGCAAGTGTGTTGACATAGGCAGGGGTGTTACACAAGAGAGCCCTATGACACTCAACATAGTAGCAATGGACATTTGGGAAAGGGACACAGATGCCTTTAAGCACATCTATCCAAACACCATGCGATTTGTGCAGGAAACCAGTATCAATAGGAGGAAGGTTCCGGCTGTGAGGGATACAGGTGCTTAGATGACTAAGGTCCAGAGCTAGTATATCAAACAGGAGGGGCTACATCCTGGTCCTAATAGTATAGGTATGTCAGCCAGTAGGGATGACGGTGAGCACCCAATCGCCCAAATTGAGGTAGAAACCAATGGCAGGACGGCCATGGTAGACACAGGGGTGAAAAAGAAGGTGCTGAATGAGTTTTGGGCAATGATGTGATTGCCCTGATTTAGTACCCGGAATAAAAGCTTTAATGGCTTGGACCACACATCAGATGTGTTGTTCAGAACACAGGCTGCATGTCGGTCTCAGGAAGAAATTGGGACCATCCCAGATTTGCAAGGGTCAGACACGAGTAGTGACGGATCAAGGAAAACTCAGAGAAGGGACAGGGTATGGTATCCATTATCTCTGCTGTACAGGGAAAGGATCACGAGACACCCAAAGAGGACCAAGTGTAGGCATCTGCTTCACTGCAGAAACTGCAGGGTTTGTTAGTTGCTAGAGGATCTAACCAGAAGGAATTACAGAAGGCACAAGTTTAGTGCCCTGAAACGGATCAGCAAGTAAGTGATTTGAAGGCATTATGTTGGTTGGGAAGACAGACTTCTCTAGAGTGATCCCATGAATCTACACCTAGTAAAAGGCCAGTCATTCCACTAGTACATAGGACTTTCCTGTTGTCACTGGCCCAAGAGATGCCATTAGCAGATCACTCAGACATAAAAATAAAATAAAAAAAACAACAGGATAGTCTGGACTCTTCAACTGGCCAAGAATATGTTGAGAAAAAGAAGGTCAGCAGAACATGTCCTACTAACCAACTTAGTAGGATGTCAGGTGGTAAGACCAGGCACCACTAGTGCCAATACCAGTAGTAGGTATTACAGCTGAGAGGTGGGAATTGACGTCGCTGGTCAATTTGACCAGCCCTTGCATCAGGCAACAAGTTGTGTTTTTGGTTGTGGTAGATCATGCAACCAGGTATGCAGAAGCAGTACCCCGGAGGACCACAACTGCAAAAATAGTAACTAGGGCACTCCTATGGAACTTTTCAATGGTTAGATTGCCCAGTATGGTGATTTCCAAACCCAGAGCAAACTGAATATCCTCTTACATGAGAGAAATGTGGGAACAAGCTTGGGTAACCTACCACTTTTGAGCATGTCGCCTCCAAACCAACGAGCTGGTGGAAAGGTTTAAAAAGACCCTTAAGAGATTTAAAATAATTTTTGGGAAGTACCACTCAAAGAAGTTCGTTCTTCTCATGCCAGGTTTCTTGTTCACCTAAATAGAAATTCCACAGAAAGTTGTTGGGTTCTGTTCCTTCGTCCCAGCCAGTATTCAGCCCACTCACCTTAGACAGAGAAATGTGAGAAGCCACTCCTGAGCCACTTCAAATGGATGTGGTGGGCTATGTGATTAGCCTGAAGAAAATAATGGTGCCATACGCGAGTCAGGCAAAGGCTAAACTTCAGGCAAGCCAAGAGCTGATGAAGGACTTGGTGTAACCTGAAAGCAACACTGACCATGTGACAGAAGATTCATAGGTATTGGTGCTGAAGGAAATTTGTCCAAGATCTTTGAAGGATAAGTAGTGTGAGCAATAAAGGTAGTGTTGAAAGGGGGTTTTCCATGTGGACTGGCTTAACCTATACCTCTGGACAGATGATACAGTAAACATCATATCAGTGACACAGGAGGATGACAAGATTAGTGAACCATTTCCAGAACTGCTGCAGAGTGTTGAGAAGGATGGCTGTTTCGCACCAGTACAACTTATCCCTGAAATGACTCATGAGCAACAAAGACAGCGTGGGGAAGTACAGGGACAATTTTCCTGCATCTTTTCACTGACTTCAGTATTGAAACCTGTCTGTATGCTTAACAAAGATACAGGGGAGAGTTTGCCAGTAAGGAGCAAGGGATATAGGATGTCAAACTTACTCCCAGAATGCGCCAAGGCAGAGACTGTTTAGATGCTGGACTTGGGGGTGACTAAGCGTTCCTGTGTTACTTGGGCCAGTCCATTAGTATTGGTGTTCAAACAAGGATCCACAGACTTGCCTTGTTTGTGAACCAGCAGTCCCTAAATGAGGTGAGCAAGACAGATGCATACTAGATTCCCAGAGCGTTAAGTCAGTTGATCAGTAGGTACTGCTCGCCTCTTGAGTAGCTTTCATATGACCAGTGGCTAATTGCAGATAAGATTATAACCCACTGCCAAGAAGAAGAAAGCATTCTCTAATTCGGAAGGATAGTACCAGTTTAAGGTAATGACTGCAATTAAGAATGCTCTTGACACTTTTCAGCACCTTAACTATATTGTCTGGGGACTCCATTGACACTGCCATCTTTAGCCATTCTTGAGAGGACCGAACGAGTTACCTAGAACAGATGTTTGCTAGGATACAGGAAGCACAACTGACCAACCAAGTGCCAGGTGGGGCAATCGTCTGGTCTACCTTTGGCATCAGTTGGTCAACAAGACTGTCTAACTGTTGGGTGCTAAGATCAAGTAGTCGGAGTGGGAGGGTCCCATCCACCCAGACTCAAGTGAGAACCTTCGTAGGTCTCACTGGTTACTTCAAGAACCTTGTGATCAACTAGGGGATCATGGCTGAACCCATGACAGCCAATAAGCTGCCTACAAAAGTGACTTGGAATGATGAGTGTCAGAAGGCATTTGAGGACCTGCAGGCAGAACTATGTAATAGGTCTATGCTGAAGGCTTCCGACTATGGTCAGCTTTCACTGACAGACTGCGGGCATACAAAAAGGAGTTGGAGAGGTATTGGCTCAACTTGATGACAAGTGGAGAGCATCCAGTGGCCTGTATCAGTCGAATACAGCTTCCTGAGGAACAGAACTAGGTGGCTGTTGTTAAAGAATACCTTGTGATGGTGTTGACTTTAAAGAGGTTCAATAATTACTTTGTTCATGTCACGTTTGTGATCCAGACAAATCACAAACTACTCAAGAGGTTGATGGCAATAAAAGATGAGAATTCCAAGTTCCTGAAACGGTCTGTCTTGCTACAAGGCCAGAATGTCACCTTAGAGTGCAAAGCCAGAACGAATCATAGGAATGTAGATATATTTTCACTGTTTTGCCAATCCAGTGACTGACTTCTCCAATGGTTGGGTAAACTTTATGGTTGTCTGATCTGGGAGGGTGCATCTGGAGGGACAGGAATGTCCCCTGCATGATAAATGGGCCTAAGCGCCCGACTGCCAGCAAAACTGGTATCCTGATTGCTCTAGCATCCTAGTAACTCAGTGTGTGTGCTAAAGCCTATTCATGTCCAGATAATTGGACATCCAGAACCTGCACTGTGACCTAGAGAGGCATAAAAGTGTGTCTTCACAGTGGCAAAGGATTACTGTTCATGCCCATAGTGGGACACAATGCAGTGGTGGCAAAATGCCAGTTTCTGTGAATCTTTAGTAAGACCAGACTTTTGACTGTCTCCAAATCTGGAAGGCTGATAAAAGCCAGCTCGAAAGATATCACACATCATTGTAACCAAGTACCAGATACTCCTGCTTGAAGCTAGCATCATTCCTACCTCCTGCGAGGGCTATCACTTTGCACAAAGAAAACCATCACAATCTGGTTTTGAACTCTTAGACAGTGGGCTCACATCCACCCATCTGGAAAATGTTTATAAAAGTGTCTTTTGATCCATCCAATTGTGTTCCAGTCCCAAATTCTTCTTGACCAAGGAAAGGAGTGTTATACAGGGTACTCAAAAAGTTACTGCACGACCAAGGCTGTTGTCTATCTGACAGTCAATCTCCCAGGAGGTGAAGGGAACATCGCCTGAATCTGCACTTTCTGCTGGTGGACATCAAGGTCTGCCTAAAAACATGATTGAATGCGGACAGTTCAGCAGCAGGATAAGAGACCATCCAGGAGAAGTCTTGGACTAGGAGAGCACCAAGATGTAGCCGACTACCATAGAGAGCAAAGCAAGTAATTAATTTTGCTGTAATCATCAAAGTGCATCTGGAAATCCCACATGAGCCTAAAAAAGACTAGTGCTGTTGCTACTGGCGTACAGAAGAGGAGCCATGTCTCTACCCTTGAAGTGAAAAGGCCTGAACAGCCCAGAGGCCACAACTAAGCACATCTCTGCACCCAGCTGAGAAGGCTGCTGAAGAGAGGAGACACGTAAACACAGTCTCATCCTCCTGCTTCAACAACCTATGCATGCTCCGTAAGATCCTCATCTGGCTCCCAGTCAACACCAGAAGAACCGTCACATATGCCCTCATAACCAGCAGGCTGGTCTATGGGAACGTACTCTACGTAGGGATCACCGCATGCCTCCCAAAGAGACTCCAGACAATACAAAACTCAGCTGCAAGACTCATCCTCGACCTCTCAAGACATACCCATATCACAGTCCACCTCAAGAAGCTACACTGGCTCCCGAACCAGAAGAGATGCCAGTTCAAGATGTTGACCTACGCATACAAAGCCCTGCACAAATAAGAAACAGCATAAATCAAAAAACTCATAACCTTTCAGCAACCGACTAGACACCTACGATCACCCACCCTTTGCCTCGCAGACACCCTCGGATATGCCAAAGCAACAGCAGACAATGCTCCTTCTCACACCTAGCGGCCAAAGCTTGGAAGAAACTGCCCCTGCACGTCAGGACAGCCTTATTGCTCCAGCAATTCAGGAAAGGAATCAAAACCCCGTTGTTCGAATGACCAGACCACCACCTAACAGGAAGGAATTCCAGCATCTTGACAAACCTCACAAGTTATTTACTGCGCTTATAAATCTCCGATTGATTAACTGACAAGTCTAGCTGTGTTCCACTGTTTAGAAAATATGGGTTTCTTGGTCCATCTTCAATTGAACCGATGCTTCCCACACTCTGGAATAGGAGTCTTTTGAAGGACAAATGTATCAGCCTTGGTTTCCTTTACAGTTTCCATTAGCAGGGAAATACATTATTGAAACTCAATATAAACTCATGGCAAAAAATTACACTGATTTACTCACATTTTGGGAGATACTCTTGAGGCCTGCTGGGACAGGAATGTTATGTGTCAGCAACACATAGCCGTTTTTTCTTGGACCTCTGATTCATACAGTAATGCCTTGCAAAAACTGTAAACCAGATAAGCGTCATGTACGCTGCCCTAGCAGCATCTATTGTAGAGAAGGGGGTAGAAATACCGTTCCTCTTTAATCATCTACCTGTGAAGCCTCTTAACACCACACCTCTTTACCCCCAAAGTAATAGATACTTTTAAAGATTGGATGGGTCCTTAAATGTGAAGCTGGCACGTTGCACCTACATGGTTAAATTCTAAAACTTGGACATGTAACTAGATTAGCTAGACTGGAGGAGGGGATACCAGCCATGAGAATGTGCAATTGATATGTTTTATGAACCTTGTTTCACTCCCTGTTGCATTCTTCAGCTACATCCCTCCTTTCTTTATTAACTGTTATGGCTGAAATGAATGTACTTCAGCTCCGTAATGTTAGGGGAAACTAGGTGCGATCGGGGAGGGTCTTGTTCAGTTGTATTGACTTCTGTGTGTCACCAGAAGATTTGTATTCCTTTTGAAGGTTCATACCTTGGAACATAAAATACATCTTAATTAAAAAAAAAAAAAATGTAACAGAACATGGAAAGTGGACGGTCACGAGGGAAAGGTACACACAATCACTTATGTCTGCGAACAAATGGAGAAAATAGGTTTCCCACACTGACAAACACTGCATAAATCACACTTAAGCAGACTCCCACCCTTGCAGACACAACTAAAGCCATTACTTTTCATGACAACTACATTTGCCACGCAAGAAAAAAATGGCTTCACAACTTCGCCCACCCCTATACAGATGCACACTCTAAAAGTAAGAACAAGATATCCTGTGTCTTACACTGAAGGCTGTTGTAAAGTAAGCAAATGACTACCTGGTGAAAACAAACTTTAAACTGTATAACAAAAATATGGTAAGAGTAGAAAATGTAACAGGAATAAAATAAATGTGTTTGTAATTCTGATGTACTACATATAGCACGTGTTATTGCCAGACAGAGGTCATCAATTTGACACCATGGAAAGATTAAAGTAATCAAACTGGGGACTAATTTCAAGACATACCTAGTACTCAGCAACGAGTGAATCGGGAAACTATTCTGAAAAGTCCTCATGTGAAACATTTTAATTCAGCAGGCAATGTTTTCGTACCAACTAGAAATTTGTGAGAGGTGGTGTATTTTTTGCCCAGTGACCTTTATCTATGAACAGTGCCAAATTGTTGTTACATCAATTTGCAACTTGCAACTTTTAATGTAGCAGCCTAAAAAAATGCATGTTGGAAATTTCAAGGCGCCGTTTAGTACAATGCACTAAACTGTATTGGACTTAGTGAAGAATCCTGCAGGACACCATAAGGTAGAACCCGAAATGTGGGGCAAAAAAGGAGGAACACCACTGCTTGCTCTCTATCTGTTACAAAAGAATTCAGCCGGCTAAGAGGACTGTCTCTCACTGTCAGGCAAAACAGTCATCTAATTAGAATGGGGTGAGAAATGGTTTCAAAAGTGGCAGAAAGATCCAACACATTTTAAGCCTCTGATTTGCGCCAGGGTCCAAGCAGAACCCTAGGTCAAATGAGAGCGACCAAGACTGCACTGTTACATGGCCCAGAAGAAACCCAGCTTGAGCTGAATCAAGAAGGGAGTGGGTTTCTAAAAAGGTGTAAAAGTCTTCAACAACCTTAGCTGGGCAGGCAAGGAGGGAAGGGAAATTGACCTAAAAGCATCACCAGAAGAGTACGGGCACTGGATTTCTCAAGCTATGGTGTACTTTTTGCCCTTTTCTGAAATGGGGGAAATATAGATTGAGAAAGAGGAGAATAACAAACTTCTTTATGACTGGAAACAGTAGTAACACATTCATTTTAGGAGGGCAGGGCACAAGACCAGGTAAAACCTAACAGTAATTTGGTTTATATCAATTCAAAGGACTAATAGGAAAAGTTAACATCAGGGGTGTGGAATTCCTATAGCCCAACGCCCAGGACATATTGTTTGGGGTCAAGGACAACAAGTTTTCATGTCTATTTTGTCATTGGGACAAGTAGGCCCAACGCCCTGCAGCAAAAACCCTCTGGCTGCAAGTTTACATTATGGTCTAAATAAATGCTGTATGCTCGGACTGCACTACTGATAGGAGTTTCAGTAAGAAAATAAAAGTGTATACATGTTTCCTAAGTTTTAAATTATGAGGCTAGGTATAATGCTCCCAGAATGCTTTCTCTGATTAGATTTAAATATTTGCAGAAGCTTGATAGCAAGATTGCTTTAAAAATGAAATGTCCATAAAAAAATGCAACTAGGAGAAAAATGTTTTGCTAAATAACTTAAATTTTAGGTACCATTTCTTTTAAACATCACTTAGTAAAATATGTAGATGCATACTAGTATTTCCAAAGTATGTTTATAAAGGAAACCCAGTGTAAGCAGTTTCAAGATGATTATGGAGAATATGAAAATAAACAAGCATTGGCAAAGACAATAGATCTGACATAGGTGGTCAGTCTTTTGGTTTTGTTAATGCATATCTTATTTTGACATGGCTTTAATAAAATGTTATTGATGTGGGAGCTGCTTGGCTCTCGCCATTGTAACAAACATTGGCAAAAAAACAAAAATCTTTTGGGTTGTAACCCCTTCGCTGCCAGGCCTTTTCCCACTCAGGTGCCAGGCCTTTTTTTGGCTATTTGGGGCAGGGAGCGCTTAGGCCCTCATAACAATTTGTACACATAAGCTACCCACGCCAAATATGCGTCCTTTTTTTTCCAAACATCCTAGGGATTCTAGAGGTACCCAGACTTTGTGGGTTCCCCTGAAGGAGACCAAGAAATTAGCCAAAATACAGTATTTTTTGTAATTATTATTTTTTTTTTTTTTATTGGAAAAAAGAGCTGCAGAAGAAGGCTTGTGGGTTTTTTTTTCTGAAATTGACATCAACAAAGGGTTTGCAGTGCTAAAATTACCAGCTTCCCAGCTTTCAGGAACAGGCAGACTTGAATCAGAAAACCCAATTTTTCAACACAATTTTGGAATTTTACTGGGACATAGCCCATTTTTACGATGTTTTGTGCTTTCAGCCTCCTTCCAGTCAGTGACAAAAATGGGTGTGAAACCAATGCTGGATCCCAGAAGCCTAAACATTTCTGAAAAGTAGACAAAACTCTGAATTCAGCAATGGGTAATTTGTGTAGATCCTACAAGGGTTTCCTACAGAAAATAACAACTGAAATGAAAAAATATTGAAATCGAGGTGAAAAAAACAGCCATTTTTCTCTACGTTTTACTCTGTACCTTTTTCCTGCAATGTCAGCTTTTTGAAAGCATTATACTGTTACGTCAGCTGGACTCTTCTGGTTGTGCGTATATATAGGGCTTGTAGGTTTATCAAGAACCCTAAGTACCCAGAGCAAATAAATGAGCTGCACCTTGCAGTGGGTTTTCATTCTATACCTGGTATACAGCAATTCATTTGCTGAAATATAAAGAGTCAAAAATAGGTATCAAGAAAACCTTTGTATTTCCAAAATGGGAACAAGATAAGGTGTTGAGGAGCAGTGGTTATTTGCACATCTCTGAATTCTGGGGTGCCCATACTAGCATGTGAATTACAGGGCATTTCTCAAATAGTTGTGTTTTTTACACACTGTCTTATATTTGGAAGGACAAAGTGTAGAGAAAGACAAGGGGCAAAAATACTTGTTTTGCTATTCTATGTTCCCCCAAGTCTCCCCATAAAAATGGCACCTCACTTATGTGGGTAGGCCTAGTGCCCGCGACAGGAAATGCCCCAAAACACAACGTGGACACATCACATTTTCCACAGAAAACAGAGGTGTTTTTTGTAAAGTGCCAACCTGTGGATTTTGGCCTCTAGCTCAGCCGCCACCTAGGGAAACCTACCAAACCTGTGCATTTTTTTAAACTAGAGACCTAGGGGAATCCAAGATGGGGTGACTTGTGGGGCTCTCACCAGGTTCTGTTACCCAGAAACCTTTGCAAACCTCAAACTTTGGCTAAAAAAAACACTTTTTTCTCACATTTCGGTGACAGAAAGTTCTGGAATCTGAGAGGAGCCACAAATTTCCTTCCACCCAGCGTTCCCCCAAGTCTCCCGATAAAAATGGTACCTCACTTGTGTGGGTAGGCCTAATGCCCGCAACAGGAAATGCCCCAAAACACTATCTGGACACATCAAAATTATCAAATAGAAAACTACCTGTTTTTGCAGGGGGCACCTGCATTTTTGGTCCTGGGCTCAGCAGCCATCTAGAGAAACCTACCAAACCCAGACATTTCTGAAAACTAGACACCTGAGGGATTCTTTGGGAGATGACTTGCCTGGATCCCCCAATGTTTTCTTACCCAGAATCCTCAGCAAGCCTCTAATTTAGCTTAAAAAAAAAAATTTAAAACAAAAACAAAAAATCAGATTTTTCCCACATTTTTGTGTGGGATCACTGCACCGGGACAAATTTCCTACCACCCAACGTTCCCCTTAGTCTCCCGGTAAAAATGATACCTCACTTGTGTAGGTGGGCCAAGTGTTTGTGACAGGGAAGAGCCAAAAACATGTCGAAATTGTGTCTAGGTCTTGTGGATTTTTCTACATGGCAGCGTCCCAAAGTTAAAAAAAAAAAAAAGTGCAGCCCTCACCATTTCAAGTGGGACGACTTTCAGAGTTACCAAGCTCTCATGGCCCAAATGTAAAACAAAAAACAAAAAAAATCAAATGTCTTCTTGCTTGCCATGGGATAAGATGTTTTAGTGTGCGGGGGAAGAGCTGAATGACTATTAGACCCTTCAGTTCAGGTGAGGGCATAACTAGGCCCATACTGGTTGGTAGTCACCACCCCCACTATTTTATTTTTTATTTTGTGGCATCTAGTAGACTTTCTGCCCCCGGGGTGTGGATCGTGGTAATTTCCCCATCTGCCCACTGGTGGGCAGAACAACTTTGGTCCCATTTATTTGGAGTGGGGGTATGGCCATAACCCCACCCTCTTATTTTGAAAAAAGAAATCTTCCCCGGTCTCTGGTGAGCTTTCTGCCCTCCTTGGGGGCAGATGGGCCTTCCAAAAATATGTCAAACAGTAATGTGTCCCCATGGGGAGTGACCCTTGCCCAAGGGGCTGCCCCCCAAACAAAACACACACACACACACCAATCCCTGGTGTCTAGTGGTTTCTGCCCCCTTGGGGGCAGATTGGCCTAACAAAAATAGGCCGATCTGCCCCCAAGGGGGGCAGAAATGGCCTAAATACAATTTGCCCCCCAGGGGAGCGACCCTTTGCCTAAGGGGTCGCTCCCAATACATAAAAACAAAGTAAATAAATATATATACATCTCTATCCCTGGTGTCTAGAGGTTTCTCCCCTAATTATATTAGGCCGATCTGCGTCCAGGGCGGGGCAGAAATGGCCTAAAAATAATATGGCCCCCCTAGGGAGTGGCCCGTGCCCAAGGAGCCGCTCCCTTTGTTAGAAAACACACACAAAAACA
Source organism: Pleurodeles waltl (assembly GCF_031143425.1). NCBI lineage: Eukaryota > Metazoa > Chordata > Amphibia > Caudata > Salamandridae > Pleurodeles > Pleurodeles waltl. The sequence continues at coordinate 390,004,823 of NC_090436.1, read as the reverse complement.
TTCCCTGGTGTCTAGTAGGCATTTCTGCCCCCCCCGGGAGCAGATCGGCCTAATTATACTGGGGGCAGATCGGCCTAATTATATTAGGCCGATCTGCCCCTGGGGGGCAGAAATGGCCTAAACACAATTTGGACCCCCAGGGGACGACCCTTGCCTAAGGGGTCGCTCCCTGCACATAAAAGAAAAAAAAATTCCCTGGTGTCTAGTGGGCATTTCTGCCCCCCCCCGGGGGCAGTTCGGCCTAATTATATTAGGCCGATCTGCCCCCGGGAGGGCATAAATGACATAAACATTATTTGGCCCCCTAGGGAGCGACCCTTGCCCAAGGGGCCGCTCCCCTCATGTAAATTCGAAAAAAACCTAAATTCCCTGGTGTATAGTAGGCATTTCTGCTGCCCGATCGCATCGCGATCCGGCAGCAGAAATGCTCAGAATGACATCGAAAGAAAGGAAAAGTGTTTCCTTTCTTCCGATGTCTCTCCCGCTCCCCTCCTCCCAAGCGGAAGAGAAATTATAAGCATTTCTCTTCCGCATCGCGCTGGAAGACAGGAGGCGACCTCTGATGAGGTCAGCACGAAATCGCGTGCTGATGTCATCAGACGTCACAGGGGGAGATCGGGGGTGACAGGCGATTCCCCTTTCATCCCTGACTGGGGGGTGTGGGTGGAAGCCCCAAGGGGGAGTGCTAGCGCTTCCCCCGTTGGCCCGGTGCAGGACGAGATGGTCTCGTCCCAGGCACACGGGAACTGTGTGCTGGGACGAAGACCACCTCGTCCAAGGCACTGTAGGGGTTAAAAGCCACACATTGCCACAGTAGTTCCTTGCACTGAACAAAACTACTTTGTGTGCCGATATGCTCCTTGTGAAGGTGCAGATTGCTATCATTCACAGTGAAGGCAGCCAACGGAGAGGGAGATAGCATTTAAAAAAAAAAAGATAAGTCTTGGTTAACTCCAGACCTAATTAGAGGCTCAATTCTTAAAGAAAGTCACTAAAGTGAACCCAGTGTAGATGTCTTTGCAGTAGTGCAGATGTACATATTTAATGAATTTACAAGAACTTAGTAACATATACTAGGAAATTGTCATCGTAGAAAATATTTGTGCACTGTATTTTAGCACGAGCAAATATGCATGTGTAGATTTGCACATGCGAAAATCTGTTGATTATTTACAAGTAAAAGTTTCCTTCCAACCACTTTTTTTTCCCAACCCTGGAAGAAGTTTTACTTCTGCCCTTGTCAGAAGTAAATTTCCACCCTTTCTCGGCATAGGAAAAGATCTGTAAAGAGCTGGTGAAGCCCTTAAAACATGCAAGTTAGTAGTTTTGCACAGACTCAAAAGGGCATTCCAATGCTGGAACTATTGCTTACCACTACCGCCATCCCCAGTACGTAGCGCTGTGGAAAGGTGGCAAAATGAGGCAATTGCTAATATTTAAATCCCATTACAGTATTAGCCCAGCATAATCACGGAGGCTATTATTAGAGCTCCTATATAATGAGATTGCTGCTATAATTTGTCACCACACTACAAGGTACCAAAGGGACAAGTAGATTTGTTTTTACAGGACATGTAGATTAATTTAGCAACTTGTCACATGGACAATTAGATATTTATTAAAATCATCACCCCTGGAAGGATCCCAAAATACCCCCAGTAGAGTGGTGCTGTCCCATAAGGGTCTACACCAAGTACATTTTAGAATTTGTCAACATACCATTGTTTCCAAATACTGAGAAAAAGTCTTTAAGATCTAAAGCCAAGCTTTCGTGTAGTATGAAGTCCCCAAACAACTTAGAGTGGGGACCAGGCTGAGAATTTGGTTCAGCAAATGAATCCTATAATAGCCAAATGACTGGATCCATGCCAACGATCAGAAAGCTTCTAAGTTGTACTGTAGACCATCAATAAATTATCTCAAATGGAAGCCTGTACTATTTTTGCCTTAGTGCAACTGTGTCACACAAGACTGGTTCATAATTAAGACAAATCATCTTTTCTACTTTAGAAGGTAGCAACTCCAAGAACAGCAGCAGTATCTACACTTCAACTGCTGGAGCCATAAAGATGTATTTAGCTTTATGGAGCTGCTACACAGGAAGAGCCAGCGCTCAGAGTGGAAAGATATGTGATGGGACCAAGGGTGGTAACCTGCATTGTTGTAAGAACATATTCTGAAGCAATCCTTACCCCTACACACTGAAACAACGAGGGCGGTCTGGAGGGAGGCAACTGCATTCTTGGGTTGAAAGGGACCCCCACAGCACTGACCCCACTATGATACACTGACATACTCAAGGGGGTGGGGCATTTGGAGAGATCGTGTATAGGCGAGACCTATTGGTATTGCCATTGCTTTTTCGTAGATGGTGTGTGTGTAATTCTCCTGCAGTTGTTTTATGTGTCTAGGACTAGGGTGGGCTGTGAAAACATCAGTGTTCATCAAAAAACCGCAGACACACAGTTTGACAAAGGGGGAATGATTAGAAAGAAAACAATGCTGCAGCAATTAAAATATAAATAAATAGTGCATGCTATCTGTGAACGAGTGCACGTACGACTGTAGACAGCTTTCAGATCCATCTAGATGCCGTATTGAGCAATCTGACCTGCAGCAATCAGCTCAGCACAGAGCACGAGCGTTGCGCGCCTGGGGCAACATGTGTTCCTGGTTTGAGTGAGCCTGCCTCGCCGCACTGATAACCTCCACTTCCAAGCAGTCCACGCTCTCTAGGTGGATCATCTCTTCTAAACCCGGACACCGTGTGTCATGATCACATGTGGGTGGGCACAAGAGGGGCCCCGGCCCTCACCCCGTGCACCGACCCTCCTCAAGCCCCACTCTTACTTCTTGACGTCTGAGCTGAAGAGTCCAAGGGCCCCCGAGGTACTGCTGCCACCTGCTTCCTGGCCCACCTCGGGCGCATCCCCTCCGCCTCCGGACACCTGCTCGCTGTAAGCGGTGAGGCTGCTGCTCGACATTTCGACAAACTATGCGGAACTTAAGTGGATCAAGAGCGGCGAGAAGAAACTTTCTTTCCGAACCGGCAGCGCACCTCCAACCGCGGCCGGAAGAGGGAGCACGAGACCCGCAGTCACATGACAGGTGACACGACTGCGTGAAATGTTCACGTGACCAAAACCTGTCACGTGACACGTAGGGATGCCTAGAGACGGTGCCTGGTTTAATCGCAGAGCTTGTTTAAGAATGGGGGTATATGACCCAACTGCATTTTCCGAGTGCATACTGTATTTGTTTTGAAGGCCTTAAAGATATTTTGTAAACGATTTTAGGAAATGTGTGACTTTTTCAAAATTCCAATAATGTTTTTTATGTGAATGCGATGTTGCTCAATCTTTAGAAATGTAAACCAGTTTGATGCTCTCGCTTTTTTTATGCACAAAACTCGTCACTGAAAAATTCAAGGATTGCAGTAGACAACTGTCGTGGTCGCTTCTGTGTTTACGCCAAGATAGGTAGCCCGTGTTTTCCTGACTTTATCTCTGATGTCATTACCACGGACGAAGCAAGTACGTCGGAGCGGTTGCAGCTGTCCAATTGAGGGCACGTATTATAGCATTTTCCAGGGTGTTCCCCACTGGCGTAAGTCAAGGAAGCTGGAGCCCCCCTGCTCCCTCACTCCCCCCCCCCCCCCCCCCCAGCAAAAGAACATGGAAGGCCCCCCTCTGTGCTCATTCAGGCCAGGTACTGTTCTTAGGGGGTCCCCAGGACAGGAGCACGCCCATCCTTCCCCTCACTCAACTGCGGGGGGCTGCAGGAGCCTTTGTTAAGCCACTGGTGTTCCTGCGAGACACGTGTGACGGGTGACACAAATTCAACTTCAGAAATTTTGTCAAATAGCCGTTTATTTTGATATTTTTTTTAAGGATACCATCGAGAGGGACCCGCCCATGAGTAATTCACTCCTAATTTATTACATCCATTTCACAGGGGCAGCTCTTATGTTTATTATGGTTTTACTGTAAAAGGGCGGTGCCATGGGGCCATGGCAGAGGGGGAGTTCACTGCACTCCCTCTCAGTACTCTTGTATGCTTGGTCTGCTGTCTCGGGCTGGCCAAACATACATGCGCACTAGGGTCTCTCCAACCCTGCACTGTGCTGCCAGCAGCATGAAAGCAGTGTTGGGCTTGGACGCAGGGCAGGCTGGGAGCCTGTACCTGCAGTGAAGAACTGGAGTGGATTAGTGCAGCAACAACGTTTTTATTTTTTATTTTATTATATATATTTTTTTAGTCGTCCACTCCTCCCCCCACATGCTGCACCACCCCTTTTCCCTTCCGCAAGGCACAACTACCATTTTATATATCCTAGCTGCCAAGTTTTCAGATTGCTTATGTGTGACATTTTTGTAGATTTAGTGTTCGTATGAGACATTCAACTTCCAAATGTGTGACACTTAGAGTGGCACTTTACCATGAGTAAAAGCAAGCAACGAAGTGCAGTGAAAGACATACATTTCTGAAATTGCAACTGTAGCTTCTTCTCCACCAGGCAACATGTATATAACCAGCCACACACAGAACTTGTTAACCAATGTCTTTATTCCTCAGTAGATGACCACACATTACACTCTGACCATGTCATAACCATTAATAACCACACCTCCTTACAAGTTACGCAATTTCTTTTGAGTCTGCCTAGAACCGCAAGTGTCCTAGTGCATAAAGTCTCACAACACTACACCCCCTTTGGTAAATAAAAAGTATAAACAACAGTAACATATTTCTTAAATAAGTCGTCAAGGCGCTCGCACTTGGTGTCCAGATCGAGTGTTATGAGGTAGTTGAGATGCACTGTGGTTGAGCAGCGCTGCCACTTGTTCTGATACTTTAGCTGGACTGTTAGGCGGGATTGCCTCAATCATGATTGTAGGACCTGATGACCACAGAGGTAGGTGCTTAAAATGTGATGAGTCCCGTGTGATAGTCTGCTGGGAAGAATGGCCGTCGACATGTGTCTTTTGGATGTGAACACCCTCATCAACAGCAAATGGAGTGTCTGTTTTTCACTTTCATTTCTGTTTGACCGGGACCCATTCACATTCATCAAAGTCTCTGTTTCTTAAGCTTGTTGACTCCAATCGGCATATGTCTTCATTTTGCACTTACAAAAAGTGTCCATGATACGAACCTTATCAGTGTTCAAAGGTCGGTCCGCAGTCCACTGTGGTGTGGTTTTGATGGCTCTCCCAAATATCAGGGTGGTAGGATTGAACAGCGGGCTATTGTCAGATTTGAGAATGGTGGGGATACCCCACGATGCAAAGGGGTTGTCCAGCTGCTTGATGACCTTTGTCATTGATTGTTGATGATAGCTCCTCTACTAAAGGAAAACGTGAATACTCGTTAATGACTACTATCCCATGATGTCCTTCTCCTAGGGGCACAAAGAAATTAACTGCAACTCTTTCCCAGACCTGTGTTTGAAGGTCAGACATTGTCAATGTATGCTGTTTCACTTTGGGAGAAAAGCAGTTAAAAAGATGGCACTCTTTAGGTTCCTTCTCAACATGCTCATATCAGCGCGGGAACCAAACTCAATGACTTAGGGCCCTTTTAGTGGCTACTAATGCCCCTATGTCCTTCATGAATTGCTGTCTGGGGCTCTCAGGTATGACAATTCTTGTCCCTCTCAATACAACACCTTCCTTGGATATGGACAGTTCATCTTGTACGTTTTTTAATTTTTGAAATTCAAAATTGTCAGCAAATGGTCGAGTGTTCCTGTTCCATGATTGAGTTGAAATTATGTCTTTGAGGATAAGCATGTTTTTATCGGCATTAGTGGCGGCAATAATCTGTTCATTGTATAGGGCTCCTGTTTTTTGGGATCTCACAATGAAGTTAATGTATTCCTCAGTGGTTTTGGATGTTGTACTGTGACGATGTGTGATACTCGTTAAAAGTAATCAGCAGGGTTGTAATCTTTACCTGGTTTATGTATAATTGCATAATTGTACTCTTGCAGTTGCAACCCTCACCTCTCAATGCAAAGGGGCATCTTGGATTTCAGGTTTCCAAAAATAGTGAGTAGTGCTTGGTTGTCAGTAATGCTAATGAAATGTTTTCCATATAGAAACACATGAAAGTGCCCGCATGGCCACACTACAGCCAGACTGTCCTTCATGAGCTGAGAATAGGCACATTCCGTGTCTGACAGGCTTCGACTGGTATAGGCTACAATGTGTTTCCGAGCATTCGGCTGAACATTATGTTGAGCAAGCATTGCCCCCAGCGCCACTGGGCTTGCATCTACTGTGATCTCAGTATGTTATTTCAAAATAGGCCAGCTCGGTGGCATTCTTATTCACAAGTTTTATTCTTTTGAAGCTTTGATCACATTAAGGAGACCACTGGAAAGGGCCATTTTGTTTTGTCAAGTCTTTCAATGGGGCACTAACTGTAGCAAAGTCACAAATGTACCTTGAGCAATAACTGGCCATAACCAATTAAGATTGCAGAATGTTGACATCTTGTGGGGGGCAAGTACCTGACACTGCTTACACTTTATTTGGGTCAGGAGTAATTCCCCCATCAGAGAATGTGTGTCCAAAGAATTTAAGTTTGGTTTTGTGAAACTTTCTGTTTGCCACAATCAAGGTGAGACTTGCATCAGCAAGCAACTGGCACACTTGTGTAAGAGCCTTGTCATGCTCCTTTTGCATTGCTCCAAATACCAATATGTCATCACCATAATTAAAAGCATGCATGACAGGTTGAATTATTCGATGTATAACATCCTGAAATTTTTTACCAGTTAACAACACTCCAAAACTCAACCTTTTGCATCTGAACAAACCAACATGAGTCAAAAAAGTAGTGATGTATCTGCAGTTTTTTTCCAGCTCAAGTTGATGATATCCTTTGTTCAAGTCAAGACAGGTGAAGACTTTGGCACCATTCAGTTGCATAATCTTGTCCGCTATGTGTGGACCAGGATGTCATCCTCTCTCAATTGCTTTGTTGGCCTGGCGCATATCAACACAGATGAGCACTGCACCTCCACTTTCTTTTGGCACCACCACTATGGGCAAAATGCATGGTGTAGGTCCAGCAGAGCGCTCAATGAGGTCATGCTTCAACAGTGTTTCTAGTTCTTTCTGAACAGCTTCCTGCAAGTGAAAAGAGACTCGCCGGGGCCGCTAGGCAACAGGGCAAATATCCTCATTAACGTGAAGTTATACGTTCATTTTCCTGAGCTTTCCTAGGCTACAAAACAATGATGGAAACTGACTTACAATTTCAGATTGAGTGTGAAAATTGTAATTAAGAGATATCAGTCCCATGTCATCAGCAGTGGCAAAACTGAGTAAGCATGCACTAGATGAAGTTCCTTGAAGAAAATGAATTGGCACTTGTAATGATACAGCTTGATGTCACATTGTCGCTATGAATGACCCGTGACTCTGTAATGGTTAGGAGGCAGCCCAATTGCATACCTTTGTGTTTGACGGGTTGAGGCGTGGCTCAGGAGACAGGCTCTTGAACTTCTCAACCGGCATGATGTTGATCGACCCACCACTGTCTATAATAAAGGTAATGGGGCAACCACTGACTTTTATTGCAATCTTGGGGTTGCTTCCAAATGAGTTCAGTTGTTTCGTTCACCCATGTCTTTTGTTCTTCCTTGCAAGCGGCCAAACCGACGTGCCTGTAGTTTCTTGGTCCACATTATAATGGTACATTCGTCTTCTTCACTGGCGCTAGATAATGACCTTGCTGATGATCAACTTTGTCGGGTTTCTATTTGTCGTAACTGGTGCTGCTTTTTTGTCTTGTGGGTGTGTTCAGAATGATTCTAAAATCTTCTGACATCCATTTTCTATTCTCCCTGTGACATATTTGGTTTCTCTTTGGACTTGCAAACCCTTATAAAGTGGTTTTCTTTCCCACACCCTCTGCACGTCTGTCTCTTGGCTGGACATGTATCTTCACGGGGAAACGAAAACCCACATGGGAAACACAGCTTTTTCTTTGTTTAAGATGTCGACTGGTGTGCATCTACCCTGTACTTTCACTTGTTTTTCATGACCTAAGCGAATCCATTTTTCACTGTTACAGCTTCCAAATCAGCACCTTGCCGATATGCTTTTTCATTGGCTCATGCAGCATTGCATGGCAGTGACATATAAAGACAAAGAAGAAATGGTTGTACACCTGAATATAAAAGTCTCAAAACAGGGAACACTGTGAACACTTGGTTCTGGCTCAACAACCAGTTACATTGCACAAAGGCCATCTTAAGGGCTGAGCCCACCTGCTCAGCACATAAGTATCTTTCATCTTTTTATTTCATTTTTTTAAGCCAATCTGCAACATCAATGTCATTCAATGTGTGCTTGGACATTTGCACAGAAGATTCACCACTACAGTGTACATAACAATTTTCCTTTTAGTGACACCTCCATATTTTACTTTATGAATATATATTGTCCTGTGGAACTATTTTATATGTTGGTGTAATATCACAGTTTTAGTAATGCAAAGGCTTTGATCTGGCTCTTGCACCCATTAATTTTTTCTCTAGACTGAACGTCTCTCTCAACATGCGTCTTCTGATAGAGTTTGACAGACAGCCATCTATGACTCTGAGGCATATGGCTTCTTCATCATTGAATTCACTAAACAACATTGTTAGGCTAAAGACCATACCGGTGTTGAGAACATTTAATGGATCAGTCATCTGATGCTCTGTGAGACCTCAGGATTTAGCCCTGTACTAGAAGTACAAAACACAGATATGGTCTTTGACCTAAAAATGTTGTTGAAATTACTAATCTTTGTTCTATGAGAACCTGTCAATGGACTATGCATGGAAAATACTCCTGCCTACTGTACTTAGTCTTAAGAAAGCCTCAGGCTTTCAGCCATGTAAAGGCGAAGCACATGTTGGCTGTGTTTTATGAAACCACTTTGTACTAATGAATAATTTAATATATTCAGCTATTTCTATTGAAACCGCTTTTCACTGAAGAACAATTAGACAAATTGTTTTTTCAATAAATAAAATCATCGCTGAAGAACCAAAGATATTTATTTCTACTCTTAATTTTGGGTGGATTCACTTATTTATTTTCTACAGACTTTTGAATCTGAGGCTTAAGAGGTCCAGACCTCAATTAGTGATCCACCTATTTCTATGAATATGGGTATTATGCCACAGGAGGGTGTTATGGACCTTGGAGCAAACTACTATATTCCACACCAGTATAAGTGAGTTGGCTCAGAAATCCCATTGGCTACTTATCGTACTTGCTTCCAAGGGTTCTCGTAAGTCAGCCAACATGGCTGCCCAGGCGATCACATCATCCTCCAATCTCACCGGACATTCCTCCTACACCCTTCTTAAGCCACCCCCCATTCTGACATGTTTCAGAGCCAGTCTTCATATCATGGGGTTACCGCCCTTACCAAATTATAGCAAATCGTCGAATTGCCAGCAGTATGCCCAACAAAATAAATTTCCTACTAAGTTTCCTATTGTCAGTTGTGGGAATCAGAACCAACAAAACAGTGCGAAGTGTAGGTTGTAATTCCCAGCCAGTGGTTCTACTAAGGTTCCCCACTGTGTCTCTCCAGAAGGGTGACTGGGATATGCCAAGGTCAGGAGCGCAATCAGTGTCTGGGAGGGTGGAGGCTGGCAAGCAGATCCATACCTCCTGCACCATTGCAGCGATCTTTGTATATTGCAAGTACTGCCCTATACCAAATGCGAAGGAAGCTATGGCATCTTATTGCATGATAAACTGTCCATGGAGGTATAGGTGATCAAGTATATCGCAGTCTCAGTCTTTCCATTTCTGGACAAACATCATGCCAGCTATCCTCATGAATGGCTTCAAAAACCTTATTGGCATGTCCAGCGCATACAGGGCTTGTCTTATTACTCTTGTGACCGCCCTCCCCCACACATAACACACCTTGTGAATAATAAACAGTGTGTCTGTAGGTGCCCTCACACCCCCCATTTGGTCAGGCAGCATCTCCTTACCATGGGTACCGAGCAGAAGTCTCTTTTCCCAGCTGTCCACTGGATCCAGCCTGTGGACAGCATGTTATAAGTGGCCCGCTATGTAGTAGAGTTCTATATTGGTGATCTTTAATCCTCCCTGTCTCCAGTTTGGTTTGAGCATGGTCAGTCCCACTCGCTTCCTCTTTTTTGTACATAACAGTTCTAAAATCAGGCTATCTATTTAATCAAACTATCATATCGGCAGAGGAGCTTATCGAGCATACCCTGTAAGATACATAGACACTGGAGGAGCATGATCATCTTTATTATTGCGGTCTTTCCCATTAAGGACAAAGGGAGGTCCCTACAAAACCAAACCGAAGCCTGTAAACCCTCCAGTACCCTGCTAATGTTAGGAATTTCTGCTCTGTGTGGGCGATCCTGACTCCCAGACATCTCACCCTTTCTGCCCCACTGGGGAGTCCCACTTGAGGGAGTGCCTCAGCTAGAATTCCTACAAGCTCTCCCATAGGGAACAGTTAGGATTTTTGATGATTGATACAAAGCCCCTCTACCTCCCCAAAGGCCTGCAGGATGTTCAGGAGTATGGGGACAGAATACTCTGTGCTCCACAAATAGACCAGGGCATCGTCCGCATAAAATGAAACCACATGGGTGGTATCACGCACTGTGATCCCCCAGTGACCCAACACAATAGTTCCTCCATCGGCTCCACATCCAATGCAAATAGGAGATGTGACAGGGGACACCCCTGCCGGGTGCTCCTATGCAGTTGGAATCTGCTCGAGACCTTCCCACCAGTTCACACACTGGCCTCTGGGTCTGCATAGAGGTGCTCGTCACAGGTTATATACTTTGGGCCTAGCCCTACTTCCTCCAGCATTCATCAAAGGTGTTCCGAATCCATGGAATCAAACACTTGTTAGGCATTGAGGAATGCTAGGGCATAGGCATCCTCTCTTAGCTGTGGTGCAAGGTAGATGTGCGACAGTCACCTCAGATTGTACAGAGTACTCCTCTGTGGAATAAATCCACACTGGTCAGTGTGTATTAAGCCTGAGAGATGGGTCAACAATGCCCCATCAATGTGCTGCTAGAAATTCTAACATCCATGTTTAGTAGTGAGAGTGGTCTATATGTAGAGGCTTCGGCTGGGTCCTTGCCCGGTTTCTGCACAAGCACTATTAGTGCCTCATGCAGAGTGTCTAGCAATCGCCCCCTCTAGAGGGCCTTGTGATAAATCTTGAGTAATTTATCCCTCACCATGCCTGATTATTGGTGATAAAACTCAGTAGGGAGACCTTCGCCTCCTGGTGTTTTTGCAGTTCTCAATCTTCTAACTGTGGCAAGAACCTCTTCGCGAGTAATGGGCTAATCCATGGAGCCCCGGTCCACCTCTGCCAGTCATGGGAGCTCTATCCGGGCTGGAAAGACAGTACCACTATTGCTCGGTCCATCCCCACAATCTGCATATGTTTTACATAAATGGGACCTGAATATGCCATTACTGGCCAACTGTGTATTGACTAAGACCCCCTTGTCATCTCTGACTGCCAACACAGTGGTCTGTGATTCTTGCTGTTTAACCAACTGGGCCAGCATTGCTCCCGTTTTATCCCCTTCAGCATGAAGTCTTTGACAGTGCACTGTATATATGTGAGCTTCTCAAGTCTATGCAAGTCGTCTAACAGCTCCTTACAGGTCTGTTGCCATTCCCGAGTCTGTCAGGTTGAGAGGTTTGGAAGCATCTTTTCCATTTTCACTCAGGCATTTCTCTTGGTTGCCCAAATCTCGTTCCAACTGACGTCTGACACCATACGTGGTCTTAAGGCAGACGCCCCTGAGGACAACCTTCACACATCCCAGTGAAGGGCTCTACTTCCTGGTCCTTCCCAGCTCTCAGTAAAATAATGCAAGAGTACCTCTGCCACCTCTGCCACAAACAGGGGGTCTGACAGTGCCTCACCTAACAGTCGCCAAAGCAGTACTGCCGGGCGGCTATGTGCCCTCCCCAAACACATTAGCACAGGGGAATGGTCTGACAGGTAGCAGGCTAACTAGGAAATCTTGACTTCCTGTGCCATTCAGTTCAATATGAAACAGTAGTCTAAGCGGCTGTACATCCTGGCCGTGGGCATATAGAAGAAGTCTCCCTCTCTCCAGGGGTCAATCAAGTCCAGGCCCGGTAGCGTATTTTTTAGTGCCCTAGTCATTTTTGGCTTACTTTGGGTTTTTTGGTGGCTCGCGGTCAATACCACGCCAAGGACACAGTTGCAGTCGACTGCCAGGACAATATCTGCCACCTGGTAGGCCAAGGTGGTTGCCGTCACCCAGCATAGAAATCTGGGCAATCAATATTAGGAGCATAGACATTCATCAAACACATCTCACGCCCGTCCAAGTTGCCATACAGGAACACGTATCTCCCCTCTGGGTCAAGTATATGCTCTTTGCCTGGAAAAGAGACCACAGTAGCCACTCAGAATAATGTGCTTCGTACATACCTGGAGTAAGAGATTTCATATAGTTGTCCTCGCCATCTGTTCAGGAGACTAGTGATATTGGGCCAGATGTAGGTAGCCATTTGCGAGGCGCAAAAGGCCTCACGCGGTGCAGAAACACATTTTGCGAGTCGGTACCGACTCGCAAAATGTGTTTCCGACTCGCAAATAGGAAGGGGTGTGCCCTTCCTATTTGCGACCGCATCGATATGTAGAGTTGATTTGTGACCGCGAAAGCGGTCGCAAATCAACTCACAGTTACCATCCACTTGAAGTGGATGGTAACTCATTCGCAAACGGGAAGGGGTCCCCATGGGACCCCTTCCCCTTTGTGAATGCAAACAAAAATATTTTTTCAGAGCAGGCAGTGGTCCTATAAGGAAAACGGGCTGCAAAAAGAAAAAAAAAACTGCTTTATTGAAAAGCAGTCACGGACATGGTGGTCCGCTGTCTCCAGCAGGCCACCATCCCCGTGAGTGCCTAGACTCGATATGGGGTCGCAAACTGCGACCCACCTCATAAATATTTATGAGGTGGGTCTTTGCGACCCCATAGCGAGTCGCAGAAGGTGTCTGAGACACCTTTCTGCATAACATTTTGCGAGGTGCAAATTGCGAGTCGCTGGTACTCGCAATTTGCACCTCGCAAAATGTTATCTTCCTACATCTGGCCCATAGTCTCCCCACACATGCGTTTCTCATAGGAAGGCTATGGACACCTTATAGTGCTTCAAGTAGGCATGCACTTTGCAACTTTTTTCCAGCTGGTTGAGGCTCCCGATGTTCCACTACATTTTAGGAGGCGGGCTGAGTGTCTCTGTGTGTTCTGGTCACAGAATCTGTCCCCACACTTCCCCAGTGGGGATCTTCGGCTCGTGTATCCAACTAGTCGCTAGCTTCTTCCGAGGTAAAGAAGAACAATACTGTCCTCTCGCACATGTAGTTTCACCAGAAACATTAAACTGTATTTCAGATTAAGGTCTCACATGTGCTTCTTGACAGCTAGAAATGTTTTCCGTAGGTTCTGCACTTTTTGTGTGTAGTTCAGAAAGATTGAAATGGGCTTCACCTCAAACTGTGGAGGAAGAGGGGTGGGGAGCACACTGCCTCACATCCCAGCACGATTCCCCTCTTTGCATCCTGGTAAATGCAGTTCATAGTTAGCGCTTACTTGACAATCATCTGTAGTTTTTCACCAAAGTTGGTACAGACATTGCTGTAAATCTCTAGAATCATGTTTCTGGGTTTAGTCCTTCATAAGTAGAGAGTGGAGAACAAAGAAAATTCATCTGGGGTTGCTGGAAATGCTGCCAAAACACTCTCTGGTCAAGTACCACTCACAGGCACACAGGTGCATCTCCAAAGCTTGTCAGCTCACTGGCTCAAGGGAGCCTTTTAAACAGGAAGGGGTGTGGGGAGCACACTGCCTCACATCCCAGCACAGTTCCCCTATTTGCATCCTGGTAAATGCAGTTCACAGTTAGCGCTTACTTGAAAATTATCTGTAGTTTTTCACCAAAGTTGGTGCAGATATTGCTGTATATCTCTAGACACGTGTTTCTGGGTTTAGCCCTTCATCAGTAGAGAGTGGAGAACAAAGAAAATTCATCTGAGGTTGCTGGAAATGCTGCCAAAATCCTCTCTGGTCAAGTACCACTCACAGGCACACAGGTTACTTGATAATTTTCAAGTAAGCGCTAACTGTGAAGTGCATTTACCAGGATGCAAAGGGGCGAACTGTGCTGGGATGTGAGGCAGTGTGCTCCCAACCCCCCTTCCTGTTTAAAAGGCTCCCTTGAGCCAGTGAGCTGACGAGCTTTGGGGATGCACCTGTGTGCCTGTGAGTGGTACTTGACCAGAGAGGATTTTGGCAGCATTTGCAGCAACCCCAGATGAATTTTCTTTGTTCTCCACTCTCTACTGATGAAGCGCTAAACCCAGAAACGCGTGTCTAGAGATATACAGCAATATCTGCACCAACTTTGGTGAAAAACTACAGATAATTTTCGAGTAAGCACTAACTGTGAACTGCATTTACCAGGATGCAAAGGGGCGAACTGTGCTGGGATGTGAGGCAGTGTGCTCCTAACCCCCCTTCAAACTGTGGAGGACCCTGTATCCAAATGTGTTGCAGGATGGCATCCAGGTCCCTAAAGTTGAACAGGTGGGCAATAAGGGCTCTGTCCGGTGCACCCAGCCGTGGCGGAGGCACCAGTGCCCCCGTTCAATCATGAAGAACGGCAATAGCCTCCTTGGGAGTATGCAGTTAGTGACCCCTTTTTCCAGGAACAGTTCTGCAGACTGTGCCAAATCATAAGTTGTTCCTTCTGGAACATCCCTTGGAGTCTTCTGTTTGTTCCATCAATCTTACCTTCAGCTTATGCAACAAAGACACAGTGGGGGTTATTACAACTTTGGAGGAGGTGTTAATCCGTCCTAAAAGTGACGGTAAAGTGACGGATATACCACCAGCCATATTCCGAGTTCCATAGGATATAATGGACTCGTAATACGGCTGGTGGTATATCCGTCACTTTACCGTCACTTTTGGGACGGATTAACACCTCCTTCAAAGTTGTAATACCCCCAGTATCTTGCAATGTGCTAACCTCTTGTTGTAGGACTCCCACATATTCCTCCGTTGTAGTGACTCGTTCTACCACCTTTCTTAGGTCTACCCTTAGCAGGTTAACAATAATTGCATCAGAGTCGAGCTTGGTGGCCAGCTCTCCTCTTGGGAGCCCTTTATCACCGCCATCAAGTCTGCCAGTGATGGGCCTGGGTCTGCATGTTCGCCACCACGGTCTCCCGGGTCTTTGGTTGCTCCGTCTCTAGTCATGTTCATCGTAGGTATAGTATGCGTGTATTTGACGATCTTGCTATATCTTGCTGATCTTGTCAACCTGTCTTTCACCATGATTGCAGTGCCATTTTTGAGATACCCAGGTATCCGGCACCAGTGCACGCCCTAGATAGTTGCAGAAAGACTGGTATTGGAAAGGACAAAAGGCCCATCAGGCAGCCTATCAAGTTTCTAGTCACAAAGGGGTTCCCACTGCATTCTCTAGGGATTACCCCGTCTGGTCTGGGGTGATGTGGCTAATCAACTCCCACGACAGGGCCTGTCTGTTTCCTGTGGTTTTAAATTTAGGTAAAGGTGTTAGCTCTGGGTCTCGCCTTATATTTTCCTGTACTGTCACACTGCATTGCTTACGGGCTTAGACAAAGGGGCTCACCCTGGGTTCAGCCGGTGGCTTACTATCTTGCACCGCAATCGCCTGTCGGGCTGAATGGACCTCTCCCCTCAGGACACCAGTGCCAGCGGCCAACTCGCTACAGGGCCTAGTTCTGTACGGTGTCTATGTAGTGCCCTAATGAGCACGGCAAGTACTATTTCCTGCTTGTTTTCCCTTTGGTGTCACAGTGTGGCCCTGCCACAACTGTACTTCATCCTCAGGATTACTGCAGTTGGGGAAATGTCAGAGATCCCAGTGCCACTCTGCCACTCACCGGGCCATACTCAGCATTCTTCTTTCGAGGTCCGAAGGCTCACCGGCCTTGCAATGTCATGAGCTGCGCAGACACACTTCTTCCCAGTCGCGGAGTGGCGCCACCCCGGCCCCTGCCCCCTACTTTGGCAGCGGACGTGGCCCGGAGGTGATGCTGCCTTCAGTAGTGCCGGAGTTGGGGGAAACACAGGAGTGACTACCCATGCTGCATGCTGGCGTTGCTGCCCAAGAGCTTTTTTAGGGGCACGCAGTGGCCTTGCTGCCCTCCTCATCGCGTCCACTTGATGGGCAAGGATGTCTGGCCCCCTATTTTACTGCCATATGGTCCGGAGGATGGGTGAGCGGGTGATTGGGGCAGTTGCCACTGCCAATCCGCCTGAGTTGCCGTAACCTCCTCACTTCCTGCAGCCTGAATATGTGTCCAGATCTAGCCTCCCAACTTGCAGCTGTCTCTGGGTGGACTCCGATGCCTTACGCTGGTGGTGTTGCCCACGAGCTTATTCTGAGGCATGAAAGTCCTTGCAGCCCTCCTCAGCTCCTCCGCTTGGATGTCAGGCCCCCTATTTTGCCTCTGTTTTGTCTGTGGGATGGGCAAGTGGGGGGACTGGATCAGCCTTTACCTCCTTCCGTACTTCAGTCCATGTAGGAAGCTGGCTCTGTATATACTATATCAAAATTAGATATATTGTGCAAGAGTTTAGGGGTTCCCCTTGTAAAGCAGATAATACTAATGCTTTTTTGTGGTAGTGTGGTCAAGCAGCTAGGCATATCAGAGGGTAGTGCAAAGCATTTGTTGTACAAACACAGGCAATAAATGAACACACACTCAAAGACTAACTCCAGGCCCATTGTTTTTATATAGCAAAAATACATTTTGTCACTTTATTTCTCGAACCACAGAATTCAAGTTGCAGTTAAGTACATTTGCAAGTAAGTATCCAACATATGTATCAATACCACTTTGTTTCAATTTGGCAAATGATATGTTTTTTTTAAATAAATAGCAATAATCTGTTATAAAAGTTGACAGTGCAAATTTCAAAAACAGTTCTAAGGGGGAAGAAAAGTAGCACAGTTCTGAGGTAAGTACAAGACTTACAGTTCCAGTCTCCGGGGGTAAGGATGTCCACATGTTGGGGTTCAAGTTAACCCCAAACTCTGACAACCAGCATCACTGCATCGGCTGGGTGCAGAGGTCAAAGTGGAGGTCGATTTAACATGCACTGCTATGGAGACTGGGGGCACTCAGAATCAGACCTGCTTGCAGGTAAGTTCCTGCATCTTTGGAGGGCAAACCTCAGGGGTTTAGAGAAGCACTGGGAGGGCCACAGATCCGCACCAAACAAACACCCTCAGCGGCGCAGGGGTGGCTGGGTGTAGGGCTCAAACACAGTGTAGGGCTCCCAGTGCTTTCCTATAGGGAGACCTTGGGGTCACAAAGTTCCTGTAGATGAAGTCCAGAGGGTCGGCTCTGGGAAACCAAAGGCTGGATAAGGAGGAGGGCTGCCTGCTGGACGTTGCTGCACCGAAGATCGGATTCCCCAAGGCCAGGGGGCTGCAGATGCAAGGGTACCTTTTGGCGTTGGGGAATCTTCATTCGGTTCTGTCGCAGTCAGCGGGGGTCCTCCGAATTTAAGCTGCAGGCATCGTCATTTTGGACAGGAGGGGGTCAACCCAGGGTGGACACTAGGTCACAATCACCTGGGGACCAACTCTAGTTGGTTGGGCCACCTGGACACGGACTGTGGGCGTCGGGTGCAGAGTGGGCAGGATCTCGCAGATCAAGGGCGGGTCTGGAGTCCTTTGTGTTGTTTCCTTCTGGACAGGGCTGCTGTCCATGGGAGATCTTGGTCCTCAGGGGTGCAGTCCTCTTGAGGCTTTTAAGAGGTCCCTGGTCCTGCAGGATCCGACACCTTTTAGTTACAGGGCTTCAGAAGCTGGAGACAGGCCTGTAGGGCTGGAGCCAAGTCAGTTGGTGTCTTCGGTCTTATCTGCTGGAGGTCTGCTTGGTAGTCCTTTTTATGGGCGTAAAGTAATATCTCTTTGGGCTTCAAACCACGCCCAGGTCACGTCAGTCTTTTTCATTGGTTCCTGGGCTTGCTCTTTAAAATCTGCTTGCTTTCATTTGTGAAAGGCGTGCATACGTCATGCTTTTTCCCGTGTTTAGCCCGCCTACACAGCACCGGTAAACTACTAGAAACATACGAGGCTCGATGTTTTGAGCCTGGTTTCTGGACTACTTTTTCTGTTAATTTTCCCCGCAGCGTGATCGCGCTGGGGTTTACATAGAGCGATCGTGCTCTGTTTTTTCGTTTTCAATTTCAGCGCGATCGCGCTGCATTTTACATAGCGCAATCGCGCTGTGTTTTTTTTCTTTTAATTTGTGTGGCAAGAAAAGTTAGGTTAGGACTTTACAACGCAAATAGCTCCAACCCGAGCTAATGCGAGCCCCGTTGCATTGAAAATGCTTGTTCTCTCTTCTTTTCTTCTTGAGGTCACCAGGAATCTGATGAGCAAGGTTCAGGGGAGCCCTTAAATCCTGGTTTTAAGGGTTTTACAGGGGTCAGAGGTCAGTAGCCAATGGTCCTTGGGAGGGGGACACAGACCTAAACGTATTGGTCCCTGTCCTCCAAATCAAGATGGAGGATTTTGCAAGGAGGGAGTCACTTGAGCTCTGGACACCTTAGGAGTGGTCCCAACTGAAGTGGTCACTCCTCCTTGTTTTCCCTAATTTACCCACCAGCCTTGCTGCCAAAACTGGGGCTTTGTCCGGGGGATCGGGCATCTTCACTAGCTGGAGTGCCCTGGGGTACTGTAACAAGGGGCCTGAGCCTTTGAGGCTCACCGCCAGGTGTTACAGTTCCTGCAGAGGGGAGGTGTGAAGCACCTCCACCCAGTGCAGGCTTTGTTTCTGTCCACAGAGAGCACAAAGGCTCTAATGCCATGTGTCCAGAAACTTATCTGGAAGTGTCAGGCTGGCACAGACCGGTCAGTCCTGCACTGGAAGTTTGGCTAAAATACAGGGGGCATCTCTAAGATGCCCTCTGGGTGCATTTTTCAATAAATCCAACACTGACATCAGTGTGGGTTTATTGTGCTGAGAAGTTTGATACCAAACTTCCCTGACGTCAGTGGAGCCATCATGGAGCTGTGGAGTTCGTAATGACAAACTCCCAGCCCATGTACTTTATATGGCCACACTGCACTTACAATGTCTAAGAATGGAATTATACACTTTAGGGGCGTATTGCTCATGCAGCTATGCCCTTACCTGAGGTATACTGCACCCTGCCTTAGGGCTGTAAGGCATACTAGAGGGGTGACCTACCTATGCCACTGGCAGTAGTTTGTGGTCATGGCACCCTGAGAGTGGTGCCATGTTGACTTTGTCTTTTTCTCCCCAAAAGCAAACACAAGCTGTAATGGCAGTGTGTGTGTGCTTGGTGAGGGCCCCCCAGGGTGACATAATACATGCTGCGGCCCTTGGGGACCTTTCCTGGCCACAGGGCCCTTGATACCATAGGTACCTTTTACAAGGGACTTAACTGTGGGCCGGGGTGTGCCAATTGTGGAAACAAAGGTGCAGTTTTTGGGAAAGAATACTGGTGCTGAGGCCTGGTTAGCAGGATCCCAGCACGCTCTCAGTCAAATCAGTATGAATAGCAGGCAAAAAGTGGGGGGTAACCATGCCAAAAAGGGCACTTTCTTACAGTCTGTATCCACGTTCTTTCGCTGCACGGCTTTTCACCCTCTAGAATGCGAAGCACGTTTTTGGCTATTTGGGATAGTTTGCGCTTAGGTCTCCATAACGTTTTCCCACATAAGGTATCCATGCTAAATTTGCATCCTTTTTTTACATCATCCTGGGGATTCCACAAACCCTAGGTACTATAGGAGTATAGCCTAATACTCATAGCCTAAGTATTAGGCTATTTTCTCATACTTAGGCTTGAGAAAATAGCCTAAGTATATATATTTTAGGAAAAATAGAAAAAAAGTGCTCCACAAAATAAGTATCAGTTTTTTCCTAAACATGGCATCAGTGAAAGGTTTACCACCTTACCAGCTTTCAGGAACATGCAGAAGTGAATACAAAATATTTTTGTTACCACCTATTTTGGCATTTTTCAAAGAGGTAGACAATTTTCCCTATTTTTTATGCTTTCAACCTCCTTCCAGTTTGTGGTGGAATCCACTGTGAATCCATGGATGACCCCATAAAGCTATAGATTTCTGAATCATAGACAAAATTCTGAATGCAGCAAGGAGTCATTTATGTAGATCCCTCGAGGTTTTGCAAAACAAAACTAACTGTTAAAATTAAAAAAATAAGTAGGAAAAAACACACATTTGTGACAACGTTTTAATTTGTAACTTCTTGTCATAATGGTCGATGTACAAAAGCAGTATACCACTATGTCCACTAGCCCTTCTGTTGCATAGTATATATCAGGTTTGTAGGTTTTCCAAGAAGCCAAGAAACCCAGAGCCAATAACTGAGCTTCACCTTACAATGGGTTTTTATTGTGTACCGGGTATAGAGTTATTTATATGGTAAGATATAAAGAGTGAAAAATGGGTATCAAGGAAACCTTTGTATGTCTGAAATGGACACAAGATATGAAATTCAGGAGTAGTGGTTGTTTGTACATCATTGGAATTGTGGAAACCCATAACAGCATGGGATTCAGAAGGCAGTTCTTAAAATTTCTTCTTTCTTACACACTCGCTTACATTTGGAAGGCACAAATTGAGAAAAATACAATTGGTAATACAAATGTTCTACTATTCTGTGTTCTCCATGTCTCTTGATAAAACTCGTACCTCACTTGTGTGGGCTGGCCTAGCGTCCCCGACAGGAAAGGCCCCAAAAGGCAACATGGACACCTCACATTTTTCCATAGAAAACTGACCCTTTTTGTGCAATGTGGGTAGCTGTAGATGTTGGACCTAGGGAGAACTAGCAAACCTGCACATTTTTTAAAACTAGATACCTGGACGAATCTAAGGTGGGGTGAGTTGTGTGGCTCACACCAGGTTTTCTTAACTTACTCAGAAGCCCCTGCAAATCTCTAACTTTGACTACAAAACACATATTCTTCATATATCTGTGATGGAAAGTCTGGGATCTGTAAAGAGTCACAAATTTCCTACTACCTACTATTCCCTCAAGTCTCCGAATAAAAAATGGTACTTCACTTTTGTGGGTAGACATAGCGCCCAACAGGAAAGGATTCAAAACACAACATGGTCACATCACATTTTTCCACTGAAACCTGACCCCTTTTTGCAATGTGGGTTGCTGTGGATTTTGGGCCCTAGCTCAGTCAGCACCAAGAGAAGTCTAGCAAACTTCCACACAATGTGGAGACATCAACATTTCTTGTTCTGATTTTGAAATGAGGGTAGCTCCGGTTTTTGGGTCAGGGCTCAGCCGCCACCCAGAGAAACCTACCAAAGGCAGACATTTCTAAAAACTAGACAGCTGAAGGAGTCCAAGCTGATGTGCCTTGCATGGATCCCATCAAGTGTTCTCAACCACAATGCCCTGCAAACCTCAAACTTTGCCTAAAATTGTGCATTTTCCTTTAATTTCTGTGACGTAAACTTCTGGAACCACCAGGAATCCACAAAATTCTTACCACCCAGAGTTATCCCACTAATTCCAATAAAAACGTTACCCTATTTGTGTTGCTAGGCCTAGTGCCTGCGACAGGCAAGCATCAAACCAAGGTCAATTGGAGTCCTGTGGAACGACTCTCATTGACTCTGGTTTGATGTGCAACATAAAAAAACACATGGAGAATGCAAAAGTCTTTTAACAGTAAACACTAAAAAGTTAGTCCATTGATTGACGAAAACGTTGAGATTCCGTAGTAAGAGGTCAAGTATTTATTCCACAGATAAAAGGCAGCCAACACATGTTTTGTCCATGATGACTTTTTGAAGGCTGTAGGGTCAAATATAACCACGGGGGATAATGTGTGAAGTTGTAACTCTCCAAATGCACTGTATGGGCATGTCTCCTAATTGGTGAACAAAAGCCCTTGTCAGGCTGTAAACCGGACACAATGATTCCCTCAGCTCTTAGCTAGCAGGCTGTAAATATTTTTTCAATTAAGTTCTATTATGTATCCGATGTAGTATGTATGTTTGTCACTGAGTAGACAATGAAGTTTTGACAAAATGATACAAACACTTGCAGCATGTGCAGTCAGCATTGGATTTGTGGTGACCTGTGCTTGAAGGTGTCTGACTCCCACACACAAATCGGTGTCTGTCTATCCATAGGTGGGTTCTTACCACAAGGAGAAATCCTTGTTGCTGAGCAACAGTCCTGTAAAGTCAACGGAAAGGATTCATGCCAATATTGACTCCTGCTTCTCAACTAACACAGCATCACTGGATGTCCCATGACATTTCAATGTCAATGAGTACAGAAGCATAAGTGCATTTAACATACACCACAGGTGGCTAATAGTACTCACTTCATTGCTGCTGCTCATGTTTCTGCAACTGAGCATTTAAGTCCAGCCAGGTCACCATCAGGACTCCCTGTGCAGGGAGGTGAGCCAGGATCTTGTCTTCTTTTTCTGTAAGAGGGTCGTCTAAGGCTTTCCAGGGCCATGAGCCAGGAACAGCGGTGAAGGTCCTCCTAGTACTTATGAAAATCATGGTCCCTTTGGGTTGTTATCCTTCAGGTAGTTCCTTGTGCTGTCAAATCTGCCATTGGGTTAGCAGGATAGCTACTGGGGCCCTTGTATATCTATCTTTCAAGGACCTCCTTCCTGATGATCTGTACTTTCTCAAGGATGTAGTTGGGTCTCTCTTGATGTACTTCTCAGCTACCTAAGGAAACTCTGACGACTTGCAGAAAGATGATCAAGATGTTCACAGCAAAGTGGCTTCCTAGAGAGAGAGAGCAAGGATGCATGCAGCACCTTTCACAAAACGTTCAAATACTCAAGCAAAACATGCAGTAAAAAATAAAAAGGGCAGGTACATGCCAAACAAAGAATCCCAAATAGGAGAAAAATAAGGGCCTAGGGGCCAGATGTATTAAAATGTTTTACCCATTCTGTGTCTGTGGGAAAAAGCTTTATATGGATCTAACGTACATGGAGGCATAATGCACAACAAAGTTGGAACCAAAAATGTTGCAATGCAAGGAACTAAGGCCCCCATTATGACTTCAGCGGTCTTTTGACAAGACCGCCGAAGCCGCGGGCGCCACTATACCGACAGTGCTGGCAGTATATGTAGCTCCCTATTATGACTTTTCCGCTGGTAACAGTGTTTCCGTCCGCTGGCCCAGCGGAAAAGTCACATCAACATTGCCACCGGCTCATAATAGAGCCGGTGGCAATGTTGATGTGCAGTGGGTGGAGCAGCACCCGTAGCACATTTCACTGCCCGAAATTCAGGAAGTGAAATGCACGATGGGGCTGTGCCTGGGGGCCCCTGCACTGCCCTTGCCAAGTGCATGGGCAGTTCAGGGACCCCCAGGGACACCCCAAATCCCCCTTACCACCAGCCTTTCCATGGCAGTGTTTACCGCCATGGACAGGCTGGCGGTTGGGGATTATGACCGCCAGGCGGAAGCCTGGCAGTATGTTGGAGGGGCCGTCGGTATGGCCGTGGCTAATGCACCACAGTCATAATACGCTGGCGGTACTCCGCCAGCCTGTTGGTAGTGTTACCGCCAGCTTACTGCCGGCCGCCAGGGTCATAATGAGGCCCTAAGTTTTATCTGCCAGTAGATTCCTGGAACATCACACTCCCTCCACCTGTATGTTTTAAGTAGGATGCACCATTTAAAAGAGAGACAATGTATCTGCATGGTCATGGCTTCGATTGATGTCGGTGTGTGCTTCGGATCTCTCAAGTAAGCTGTCTGCTATATTTTCTAGTGTCAGCCTATGCTGCACTTTTGTTATAGCAAAATAATATAAGAGGTTATGTTTCTATTTGCGTCTCCTTATAGATACACTGATCAGCACCAATCCGGGAGTTCTTTTCCATAGCCATATTCCTTATAGGACTCAGTGGGTGGATAACAAAAAATAGAAAAACCTTATAATGTTTGGTGTGATGTATTTCTTCCATTTCCATGATCTGTTAAATAATTCATCAGCTGTTACAAACGTTTTTTTAAATTGATTTTTGTGTATGCGCATGTCACAGCGAGTCCGCTACATATAAAAGTTAGAGCAGACACTCTTATTAAGGAGTTCATTATTTTGATTAATTAATTTTGAAAGTGAATAGAATGCAAAGGAATTTTTTAAGGTCTAACAGGAGATTTCTGTACTATCACACGTTCTTCTCTCTACTTGCACATCATAATTAGGACATGCATTGGCACGCTTATGGCCTCGATTGATGTTGGCCGAGTGCTTCGGATCTCATTAGTGGGTTGACTGCCACATTTCCCTGTGCCAGCACAAAAAGAAGTGGCAGGTAGAGATAAATTAAATCATGAATTACACGAACAGTCCTATATTCTGTTGCTCATGAGTTTATTATTTACTCCAATTTTATTTCTAATGAATTACTCAAAAAGCATAAAAGGATGAATGGTAACAAAAGGATTAGCCACCTTACAAAAATTATATTACACTAAATGACACTAGACATAACAAACGCAATAAATCCAACTGAGAATTTATCATTTTTAAAAACCAAATCTTAAATCAATGCCCTATACATTTGAATAGTGGTCACTGTTTATACTTCACAAGTGATCCACTTTTATCTGCTAAGTGACTAGGCTTTTCACTGCATTCATTTATCACCACTTTGTGCATTTCTTTCACACAAACATGATAAAATGCATCTCAAATATTTACAATAAAGTGCATTATTTAACAAGCCCAATACACTTGCAAAACAAGAAAATCGACGCGTTTCGGCCTGCTTGATTAAAGGCCTCATCAGGATTGGGAAAGGGCAATAGTCATTCTAAAATAAAAACAAAAACATATCACTTACAAATCCACATATAAATAAATATAACTATAAAAACCAAAGAATGTGATCCAAGCCTCCACATTATGTGATCTTCCATAAAGCCTATAATTAGCTCCAATATTGACTTAGTTAGATAGTACCATTTGCTATGCCAAACCTTCCACGGTCGTTTGGTATCTTACTGTCTTAACACTGTTCCACTGTCTCTAGAATTATCTGCATTTCTTTTTTATCTAGCTTTTATTTTAAAATCACCGAAGATTAGCAACACTGTAATCCTTTTACCTTAGTGTCAGGGATTCACACCAAAAAGCCGAGATTTCATCTCTCTTCTCCAATATCTTTCAATGGTATACACTTGTACCCGTCTGCAGAATGCTGTAACCATCGGCTTCCTGCCGTATACAAAAACGCTTCAATCAGCCTTTACATAGTAATGATATAAATGCGCTGTCTAGTGACGATCCTTGCGTGTCTTACCGTGTATGCAGGGTCCGCGGTTAGCGCTGGCTATTTCGCGCGTTTGTATCAGCACCTGAGGCTGCCGCGTTATGTGTGTTACTAAGTAACAAACCGCGTTGGAGACGAAACCGTGTCTCTAGTAAAGCTCCATACCTGGGGATTGTGGGAAATTTGCTGACATCCACTAGTAATGCGGGCAGCCATCTTGAAACTATGTCAAAAGCCCATTGTATTCTTAGACAAAACGAACATTGCGAATTATACCACCTCATTTACCAACCTCTGATTTCAGAGCTATACCTTCTTTCACCAAAGATGAACTCTTTACAAAAGGATGGAACTTTAGCTTAAAGTCGAAAACTTCCCACTTTTTCACTTAAGTGAGTTTTCGAACACTGTCCCTATGCCATTAGGTGACCTTATGCGCTAATCAACATCACTAAATACTAAATCCTCCAAACCCCTACTTTAAATAAAGGTGCTCAGTGTGTCTCCTTATCTCAAACAACCAACTGTAACGAATGGTAACCAGCTGGATTCCCCGTAGTACATTTAACTTTCTATACATGCTGACAAGAGTTTAACATTTTGACATTTCTTAAACAGAATATCATGTCTCATTTAATCAGGGCCCACATTTCATCATCATCATTTAGCCCAGTTTTGGCCGTTTGAAATTTCTCAATAAGTCTTGCTTCCATTTTTAATAGTCTTTTTGTAGTTGTTAAACCATCCGGTTTAGGTTGTACCACCACTAGCACTGTCCACCAGATGTCCTCTGCCGTATGCCTGCATTCTTGAAAATGCTCGACTAGTGGTGCTCCTTTGACTCCGCATTTAATTCTGGAGCGATGTTGTAAAATCCTGGTTTTGATTGGTTGTCCAGTCTGGCCAATGTACGCTTTTTCACAAGGGCACTTAATGCAATAAATCACATTCTTCGTATTACAATTGGTGAAAACATTTTGTACATGTGATCTGCCATTTATTTTAACTTCTTTAGTATCTTGTGTGAATTGGCATGCCACACAATTTCCACATCTATAGTGCCCTTGGATTATAGGTAGTTGTAACAAAGACCTCAAATCTTTCTTTTTTTCAGTTGGTATCTGCACTGCTCTAACCCATTGATCTTTTAGACTGCGTGCCTTCTTGAACGAGAATAGTGGCTTATCTATATTCAACCCACTGATGATTTTCCAACTACGTTCAATAATGGACCGAATTTTATTTGCTCTAGGGCTAAATGTAATGACACACGTTAAAGGTACTGCTTTAGCTTTTTCTTTCGGAATCAGCAATGTTTCTCTGGGTGTAAACCAGGCTCTTTTAGCTGCATTTTTAATCAATTTACTAGGGTATCCTCTCTCAATCAGTTTCTTGGTCAATTCCTCTGCATTATCGAAATAATCAGTTTTTTCTGTACAATTCCTCCTGATTCTTAAGAATTGGCCATATGGTAAATTTTGTTTAAGAGTGCGTGGATGACCACTTGAGAAATGTAACAACGTGTTTCGGTCTGTAGGTTTTTTATACAGACTGACAGCTAAGTGTCCACTTTTGTTCCATATCCATAAATCTAAAAAATTGATTTTAGCTTTGTCTTTACTCATAGTAAATGTAAAGTCTAAAGTACGGTGATTCAGCCACTCATGAAATGCTTCCAGTGTCTCATCTGTCCCTTGCCAGATCATCAGGATGTCGTCAATGTACCGGAACCAATGTTTAATATGTTTCTTAAACGGGTTAGTTTGTGAATAGACCCATTTGTGTTCAAAGAAATCCATTACCAAATTCGCAATCTCTGGGGCAAAACTGCATCCCATTGCCACGCCTTTAATTTGGCGATAAAGTTGATCGTTAAATTTGAAGAAATTACTCTTCAAACATAATGTCGCTAATTCTACTAAAAATTCTGTTGGTGGAATGCGATGTGAAATGTTATCATTTAGAGTCTTTCTAATGATTTCGATTGCCTCATCTTGCGGGATATTAGTGTAAAGTGACTCAATATCAAAAGTCACCAAAATTTGATCATTTTCTACATATGTTAAATTTTCTAACTTATTAATGATATCCATAGAGTCTCTGACATATGCTGGTGTCTTGGCTACAGCTGGTTTAATGAATACATCGACCAATTGAGCAAGAGGTTCTAGAATAGACCCACATGCTGATACTATTGGTCTACCAGGTGGATGTTCTAAATTTTTATGAATCTTAGGTAGAATATAAAAACACGGAATTCTTTCGTCAGATTGATTTAGAAAGTCATATTCTTTTTTACTTATCCAGCCCTGTTCTTTTGCTCTTGCTGTAAGTGTTTCGATTTTATGCTTCACTTCTTTGGGTATGGCTCCATCTATTTCTCGATAATGAAGTGAATTGCTCAATTGTCTCATGGCTTCTAGATTATACTGTTCTTTGCTCCAAATGACGATCCCACCTCCTTTGTCTGCCGGTTTTATAATAATTTCTTGATTAACAGCCAACTGATGGATCGCTATTTTTTCAATTTGGGAGCAATTATCTTTAAAATGGATTTTTTTAGAGTTTAGTGTATCTAATTCTTTCAACACTAGATTTTCAAATATTTTAATCTCTTCAGGTAAAATATTTCTATCTGGTAGAAAAATCGATTTAGGTCTAAGTCCACTATCCTCATCATGATCTTGTGTTGGTGATCCATTAAAAAATGCTCTCAATCTGACTTTTCGAAGAAATTTTAATATTTCTACTTTGCTTTCCACAGGATCTGGATTCCTAATCGGTACAAATGATAGCCCTTTACTGAGCACTTGTTTTTCTATTTCTGTTAGGGGATGTGACGACAAATTATAAATTGGAATTAAATTTTCAGATTGCATTATTGTCGTCTGTAGGCCCTCCTTCTGGTGCGAAAAAAATTGTGGTCCTGAAATTGACCTCTGGAGTTGACCACCCCTCTTGATCCTCTGCGGCTGCCTCTGCCTAAAAAAGGTTGAGTCCCAGAGTATGTATTTTGTGTCTCTGGCTCAGATTCTGAAGACGTGTCAGAAAAAGTAATGAATTTTTTTCGTGATCTTGTTTGAAATTGTAGATTAAGATTATTAGGATTGTTGTTTTTATAGAAATCCTCTCGAAGATAAGGATAGGTCTGAAAGATGTCGAAGTTCTTAATATCTCGAGCTAATTTAGTTGTTTTAAAGCTAATCGCATTTCCCTGTGCCAGCTATATTTTTGTACCAATTATATTATATGAGATAATGTTTTTTCAAATCTCCCTAAATACACCAACAGTGTTCGCATTATTTGGTGAGTTGACTACGCTCACTTTTTACCATATCCATTGAGGTCTGGCAGATCTAGACAGCCATGGGGTTATTCATGACTGGTGATCTTGACTTACCAGTAATGACCCCATTCAGTGCTTAACAACAAGAGAATATTTTTATGCAGCATCCAAAGGGAGCTTGTCCAACTGTGTTTATAAAGAATAGAGACTCTTTTGTATTCCTATTTTTATTTCCATTACATTTTTCTTTCTATTAAATATTGTTTTCACCCACATTAGACCTATAGCCAGTTGAGTTGGCCACAATTTGTTTATAACCTACACACCACTGTACCTTGATATATTCCTTCCAGGCTTACTTGTCAAGCCGACTCACCTTAGTGATATTCCGGAGGATTCCTTATTATTTGCAATTTGCGATGCCATTAAGTTGGCTCTTAGCTTTTGTGTGCTTTTTGCCAAAACATGATAAAGGCTTGAGGATTGATAGATACAAAGCAAAACATGGAGAAACCCAGTGCCTGAATGAACTGCATTGCTATATGTGAACTCGACAGACAGAAGAAGTAGCTTCCAATTATTTAAGTAGTACTGGTAAAACAGCATAAATACTGCTTAAACCCTGACTGACTCTATGTTCATTAGTATGAGGATGGTATCTGAAAACAAGCCTCGTTGAATTCTTAGACCTTTGCTAGAGATTTCCAGAACAATGTTCTGAGGCAAGCGGAGTAATTGAAAAATGTCACGCAGAAATATCTGCACCATTTCAGGAGCAGTACGAAGATCAGACAAAGGACTAAAGCATGCCACCTTTGAATAGTAGTCCTCTGTGACCATTGTAGTGGAACAACTCCACTGTAACTGGCAAATCTATAATAAAATCTGTAGAAATTGTAAACAGATGGCTGGAAGACATTTCTAAAGGTCTTAACACAGCAGTGGAAGATTGATGCATACTCTTTGTTGGATGCAAATGACATAAAAAATATGAAATGACTAACCTCTCTATGTAACGTAGGCCACCACAAATATCTTGTTACCAATTCTTTAGTAGTTTTAACAGCTTACTGACCAGTACCAGGAAGATCATTGTACATCTTCATCACTTGCTGGTATAATTCAATCAGGTATCCACAAATGTTTGGAAACAAAAGGAAATCTATCCTGGATAGATAACTATTCAGGGTATTGGTCTACAAATAAAAGTAACACTTCCTTAAAGTTAGAATGTTTCCCTAAAGTCATTGCTAAAAGTATAATTAAAGGCTGAAAAACATGATGGGGAAAGGATGAATTGACTCAACTCTACTTGCTAATTTAAGTCTGTATAGTGTTGACATGAAGCATTAGCCAGGATATTTTGAGAGTCTAGATATATGCAATGTGAAGATCAAATTGAAAAAAAGGGCTTTGCTATTGCAAATTTGCACATTTGGTAATACATGAAGAGTATGGCGAACCCCTAGTAACAAATGTTGACATTCAGAACAGACTTATTGCATTGCATGTAGATCTTTTTCAAGAACAGAATAATTAATCTTGTAGCTAGACAAAGACCAAAAGTTAAAAAAAACAGTGCCTGTTTCTGAAGAAGACTGATCCTATAGCCCTGTCAGATATGTCATTTTCTACAACGGATGGTTGATAAGGGATGGCAAAGAATGGAAGCAGATACAAAAGCTCTTTCAAGCTCTCAAAACCCTTATGAGCTATAGTGTCCCAAATAAACATCTGCAATTTCTTTAGAAGCCTGACAATATTTACACTCCATTGTGTAACAATTGCAATGAATTGCCTGTAAAAACTGCCAAAGCCAAGAAAACACTGCACCTCATTAATGGTGGTTAGAGCTGCCCAGTCTGATAGAGCATATCAAATAATGAACAACATCACATGGGGCTCATTTGAGTGGAGAAACATTTAAAAGTAACAACTCAACTGAACATTAACAGTGCTGCAAGTGTTGCATGTCCACTGTTAAAAAGAGCAATCCATTCAGTAGTTTTTGAGAAATGGAAGGTCACAAATAAATGTATATTTTGGCAGTTTGGACCACAAGAGTCCCACGAGAGCGCAAAAATCTAAAATTAAGTGTGATTGGTTGAAAGGCGTGTTTCTCCTGTGAGCCTTCACGCTCTTGGGGGAGCGAGAGGCACCCATGAGTACTCCAAGCACTCTGATTGGCTGTCTATTTGAATTTTAGAACTGAAATGGCCGCTATTACTGTTTACTGTTAAAATTGTAGGTGTTGTGGGAATGAAGTAAGAAAGCTATATAAGTGGACTGCAGAAAGATATCCTGTCCCCCTAGGTTTAGAGAGGGGGTCTCTAAGGGATAACTAATCTGATGAAAATAAATGTATATTGTTTTTAAATAAATTAAAAAATCTTGCGAGACTCTTGCGGGATCGTGAATAGCAAAAAAGAGTAGGTGAGTTTTCAATACACTCTACTAGTAGGAATGCACATTTTGGCCCTTGCTATTGAGAGGAAGTGTGTAATAGATCAGTACAGTGATGAGTAGAAGGTTAATTCTTTTTTTTTTAAAGTTGCAATCTTGCAAGACACTCACAGGATTGTAATAAATAGGAAGGAGTAGGTGATCTCTGAATGCACTCTAGTGTGCACACTTTTTACTCTAGGAAGGAGTCTAAAGGAGATGGTGTTTATCAGAGTCTATTATTTATTCCCATTGGCTTGGGAAGAGCTGTACGCCTTACAGTGTACACCCATCATCAAAGAAAGGGGTGTTAGCAGAGAGGAGGCATTCTCTACAAACAGCCTACTATGCACACCCGTCATCAGTCTCAGCAGAGAGGCCATTCTCTCTCTACACACCCTGCTATGCACAACTGGCATCTGAGAGAGAGGTCTCAAAGGAGAGGCTTTTCTATCCACATACTCTAATATGTATACCCGTCACCTGAGAGACAGGTCTCAAAGGAGAGGTCAGTCCATCCACACACCTTACTACGCACACCCGTCATTTGAGAGAGATGTCTGAAAGGAGAGGCCAGTCCAGCCACACAACCTACTACGAACACTTGTCATTATTTACTTTAAAAAATGCTACAAATTTACTGAAAAAAATAAAGGTTAAAGTAACGGTATAGTCAGGTATGACAAAAAGATGTTTTTGTTTTTAAAAAAAGTAGAAATTCACTGAAGAAACAAAGTTAAAGTAACGTTGTTGTCAATGACAACATTAATGTTTTCAACTAACAAAAGACAGAAATTAGGCAGCTAACTATAACTTACGCCCCTGTCACGCACTGCTTATGACCTCACATATGAAATCACTCATGACATGTTTAGGACATCATTTATGACATCACTGATGGCATCTGAAATGACATCAATGATTACATCACTGATTACATTATCCAAGCTTTGTCTTCCCACATATTGCTCTTTAAATTACTATGGCATTAGAGGCCTGACAGTAAGCACAAAATAGCTCAGGACAACATCAGGTATTATTAGAGCCATCATAGATACAACTCCCTTGGATGATGAAAGTAAGCATATGTGCAGCATTGGCCCTTTAGCATGCACTTCATAGTTCACATTAACAGTCAACCACAGATATATGGGAAAGCCACATTGAGTATGGTGTTCAATCTGTATACACCTGTCCAGAGAAAGCCAAAATAGTGAATTCCAGTTTCAAAGCAAATACCCTACTACGGACATGTGTATCTGTATCAAACCCCAGACACTCACTAAACTTACATTAAGAAATTAAGTTGATGTCAGTAGAGAACTGGGTACTGTAAATAATGTTTACTCTATGGAGAGAGTTTATTCTATACCACATTGTTTGCAAACAGTGAAACTCTCATGAGAAACACGCCACAGACTATTAAAAAGAATCTACTAAGAACAGTGTACTCTATGCAGCAATTGTCAAAGAAACACTATTTGATCAAAATCCCCATATTTCTGAAGGTGCAATAGATCATACTACCCGCACCGTCCATACTGTGGTGAAAACTTTACAGATAGCCCATTTTCTCAAGCAAAACAAGCACAAATATATAGATTAGTACCTGGTACACACAGCCCTTTATGTTAAGTAGAAATTGTCATGCTGACACCATTCTCTCTAATAACTCAAGGATGCTTACAAAGTTAGTATCTACTATATAGAAACTGTCTCCTGTTGAAAACTTTTTTCTGCAAAACCAAAACGAAACTTGTGTGGAACATAATGAACACAAGTCAACTGTCACATGCACACAGAGTTACTCTTGAATACAAAGATTTCTAATGTGTTCAATACCTTAACA
The DNA here is from genome assembly GCF_031143425.1 of Pleurodeles waltl. Classification (NCBI taxonomy): domain Eukaryota; kingdom Metazoa; phylum Chordata; class Amphibia; order Caudata; family Salamandridae; genus Pleurodeles; species Pleurodeles waltl. Next base: position 389,971,820 of record NC_090436.1, on the reverse strand, counting down.
CAGTTATGGTGCATTAGGAGCACATGTGTTTTGTAAAGACTTAACCCCATTAGCTGGACCCAAATTCTGTAAAATTAGGTAGAAAAGTAATATGGTAGTTACCCTTCACTACGTAAACTAAGAAATAAACTAGCACACTCCTTGGATGATGTCATCAGGGAGTAGCCCCTTATTCTGGCTGCCCTCAAGCCCAGAGGACTGCTATGGATCACAAAAATCCAGGTCCTTGTTGAGAAATGTGAAACATGTAAAATAAGAAAGGATGTGTATTGTTTCCTTTTAGGAAACTGATTGTGTCTTCCTGACAGTTTCCATCATGGCCTACAAGTAGGCATTCACCTGGTGGACATATGGTAAATGTCCTTTTGTTAATTTGAACAGGGGTACTGGTGACTCCCTCTGGGATTTGACTCATATTTATTTGTTTATGTTGCGTGTCTACCTTTTTATTTCCTTTTGAAATACAGGTCGTGTGCATACATGGGTCATTAATGGTCCTCATGCCTTGATGAAATTGGCAGTAAGTTTGTGTTGTCAAGGGACCATGTCGGCCGTTAACATTAAAATGGTCTAAACATGGTTGTTTGTTTTTAATCATGTGTGACCACGAAAATAAAGATGGTTACTAAATGCCACACATAACTCATTCTTAATCTTTTTGTGAGGGTGAATTCTTTCCTTCCTGTATAAGGACCTGTGGAGGTTAGGAGATGTGTGACATAACTGACAGGGACATACAGACACATACACACAAATTTCTTCTGATTTAGTCTAGGTGTTGGTTCTTCTGTCTTTATAGAAAAGTCGTCAATGATGAAAATGTGAGCAAATTAGTGAGAAACAGCCAATTAGCTCTTGGCTGGTTGCTTAAGTGAGCCACTTCCTATACATTATATTATATTCTTTCACACGATCTCAAGGTTGAATGACGTGAAGCACCCTGGGCACTGGACCTGGTTTAAAGCAGAACACACATAGGGGTTGTCTCTAGGTGGGCACTAGGACAGAACCCTCCCTGAGTAAGTAATCTAATATGATTGGGGGATCCCTTAAATGAAAAATAGAATGTGCTTGTCCTATCAAGGATTTTACTGTAATTAGGGGATATGTTGCCCTTGAGACACGTTTTCCCTGCACTGCTGTGTCAAAACAAAGGGTATATGCAAGTGTAACACCGACCTCTGACAAATTAGACACAATACTACAAGCCATCGCAGACTCTACATATGCTGTGGAGCTCAAATTGGTTCCATCACTGTTGATCTGGGCGTATTTTGTGAAGATCAGATGAGACTCTCACAGAGCGTAAAAAATAATGAAATTTGCCAGAGCACAACCACAGACTACAGAACTTAAACAGAACGTGAGCAAGTGAGCTTCCTGGATGGAAGAGCTGAACGTGAGAGGGACGATCCTGCCGCAGCAATATCTGAATAGTGGAAATATCTGAAGGAGCAGAAGAAAATAAACCCACCAGGTTTACTGAAACTTTGATACTTACCACAGTAGCACCTGCTGTATTATCTTCCTTTTTTACAGCGGGAAGGGTGCATTTATTGCTGTAAAGTCCCTACGAGCCCTATCTCACAACAGTCCTGCAGCTGATTCTTACTCATACTTATCGGACAATGCCACTGCAAACTCTTACAAAAGAATTAGGTCAGACCACTTCCTCCAGGTTATCCCCCAAACCATGGATGATTTTATATAGAGCTGAATTGGCTTTTTTTAAATGACCAATAAAGCTATGATACTTGTGTTATGTTAAATGCGTATGATAATGGGTTAGTAGACCCACCCCACCGACCCCACTATAAAATGTATTACAACTTCGAAATGCAAAGGTTGTAATCTAGGGGTGATTTCAGCAGCATAAGGCAACCCTGACATAATTGAAGGTAATTAGTTATACCATTTGTACCTATTTCCTACAAATGTATCCGATGTTTACTTCAACATTACTGGCTATTGGCTGGGGTGTTCCTCCAAAGAGTGGCTTCTTCAGCTGGCGGGAGACCCTCATAAAGAAATAGCAGGATTGGGACAGAACACTGCATGTTTTTGTATCCCATTCCCCTATTTATTCCCGGTGTGCAACATGTCTAAAATCATTGACAAAACCAATAGATTTCGTATAGTCGAAAACCTTTGGCTTTGTCAATGCTTGCTTCTACGAGAAGAGGCAACTCTAAATTGCATGTTGTCTTTGTGTGCTCTGTTTGAAAAAGCAGGCTAAGCACGTGGACTGGTTATAGCCTCAAAAATACACTAATCATGTGTAAAGCACGTCTCACATCACATGAGAATCACACACTTACTGCGGTAAAGGTTAACTGCATTTAATATACATATGTGCCTGACCCTTACATGGCGCCTTGCGGGAAACCTAGAGTATCCCAGCTGATCTAGTGCTCACGTGAGCACCATCTGATTCTACTTAGCGATGACGACATTGTTCAGGGGGCCCGCCCCCTTTATGAGCAGGGACGCCGCATGACGTCAGTTCCGGAGGAGCCTGTAAGGTACTTGATGACGGGTTGAGGCTACCGGGTGGGAGCTGCAGTGACGCCGGCCCCAGCGCCCTGTGTCATCGGAGAACGTACGCTGCAAAATGTCGGACTTCGACCATAACCCCTTCGCCGACCCCAACCCCTTCCAGGTGAGCATCGGAGGGTTCCCGGGGTGTTGGGTTTGATGATGGAGGGCGGGAAGTAGGATGGAACCAGCTGATGGAGCTACCTAATGCCGACCGCCTCAGATGTTCTGGGAGGACCCGGCGGCCCGGCCTCCCCCGCTTGCAGCTTGACAGGGGATCCTTGTCACAAGAATAGATCCAGCCGTTACCTGGATACTGGAAGCAGTCGTATGGATAGATGATCGCTTGCGGGTATCAACTGACAGCCCGATCTGGGAGAAATGGCAGCAGGGACTATTACTGGCGTAGGTGAAGTACTAGCAGATATGTCACTGGAAGGGATAACGTTGCTGGAAAAGTTAGGGGGGCTCCAAAGGGAGCGTTTTCTGAGATTTGCAACTAGGAAACCATTACTAGAGGATGTGGCTTAAAACAAGTGAATTAGAATGGATTTGAACATCACCAAGTTCTATGGCAGGAGTAGTGGTCTGCGGAATGTGTCATTCATTCCAGCTCTCCCATCACATTACTTTTTCTCCTGACGACTTTCTGAATCTCACATGTTTATACTTTTCACTCTGTTTTTCTGCATTTACTTCTCGTTACCTCCCCCTACACAATGTTATCTCTCACACGAAAAACTTTCCTTCCTTTGGCGCTGTCAGCGCTTTGTACACCTTCACATTTCCACTTAAAATAATTAAAATGTTTGGCAGTTATGTGCAAGTTGCTCTGAGCGCTTGAATGAGCATGTAGTATGAACGCCTTTATGACTCACTGAGAGGCACTGCGATAACTTGGCACATACTTCAGGCTCAGGTCCAGAAATGTCAAGATCCCTTGCCCTTTTTTTTTTTTTTCTTCTTTAGTTTCAAAGAAGTTTAGTAGGTACAAACAAAGCACAACAATGTATTCACACTAAAGATTAAAAATACAGTTAGGGTAAGGGAGGACAGGGGTAAACAGAAAATGGGATTAATACAATAAGAAAAATATACAAGGTCCAATATAAAATAGTTCTGATAATTTTATAAGGCCAGTCTTAAGCATTTAGGCTATTTAATAATACATACAAATTGTTTATAAAAGTTACAGGAAAGACAAGGGGGGGTTGAAGCACTTGTTCTGTGAGAGGACTCATACCTTGTCATGAAAACGCGCCCACAACCTGAAATCACCTAGAGGCGACTCAGTTAACAGTATGCACTGCACAAGAGTTCTGTGTTTCACGAACAAATACTAAACAAACACAGCCCCTAAAAAGAGCAAATATTCCTAAGCAATGCATGATGTAGTGAAGCATATGAATTGCAAACAGGAACCCGATCGCTGATATGGCTTAGCTTACAGATTTTTGTAGTCATTGCTGAGAAATAGATCAGTGGTTTTTGCCTATAAATTGAGGGTGTGTTGGGGACCCATTTCCAAGTAATTTTTAGTGAATGTCTGAGACCTGGTATCTGCCTCACTTAAAGTTCTGGGTAGCAGGTTATTAATTGGACTAGATGGGAAGTGCATGGCCTGACATCATTGGGAGCCCATCTGTAGGGGTTAGTGCTGCTGTCAACAGAATAATGCAATTGTACCCTGCTCGGACTGGTGGGAGATGCTTGTTTTGGTGTTCTGTAAGCTCGTTGGTGAAATCTAGCATGCCTCGAAAAATCATAAAAATGTTACTATACCTGCAGATCAAGTAGCTAGAACAATTTACTCAACCTAACTGTAATGTACTTGACCCGGAACCGGGTCTCAAATTGTGATCCTATGTTGATATTGTATTTTACAGTCACCTTTTTCTTCATTCTCACATATGAGTGCCCCTTCAGATATGCAAGTTCAGCATTTCTGCTATAAAAAATAAATTAAAAAAAAGTCCTCTTTTGTTTGATTAAATACACTAAACGTTTGATCCATGTATAATAAATCTAGCCCACATATAGGGTACACGTGATCCATGCATGACTTGCTCTTTCGTTTACTTATATGTTTGCCATCACGGCAGGAGTGTTTCTCAGTTAATGTTTAAACACTCACTTTTAATAAGTATATTACTACAGCATGATGTGGTAACACACTCGTTTACAGACAGTAAATTTCCAAGAAATGTCCAAAAACCTCCCCACTGACTTGCAGCTTTACTGATAAAACTACATAGTGTATTAACAATAATCTGTGAAATTAGGTTTCAGAATTTTTTTTTATCATTTGCACGTCACTAAGTAAAGTGTTCTGACGTTTTCTTCATCCTATTAAAATATTTTTTTCCTCACACAAGTACAAAAAAATTATTTTTTAGAGATGCTGAAATATATTTTGAAATGTTTGTTAAGTTGATTTAGTTATATACATGTTGTCTGTTAGGAAAGACCTTATACCACAGCCTTTCATTTCACACATGTCAGACAGTTCACTTTACAAAATCCTGGAAATCTGCAGTCACAAGGAAAAGTATTTGCATTGCAAGAAGACAAACTGACTTTTGACCTCTGTCTCTGAACACAGAAGAAATGTGACAAGAATAAGATTTAAAGGCATCTCAATTGCAACTTCTGTTTGTCTGAACAGAACACCTGTTCTTTGTATACTCAATTAGGTTCTAAAAATAGCTCGACCTCATAAAAAACGAATCGCCATAGCGTGGTCGAGTAGATGTTTCGAGCCCTGCCTAGCCAACTAGGTTACATCTGGGTAGTAATCTTTGCAGCCTGTGGTATAAGGGAACGCTTTCTGGAGACCATTGAAAAATGGCTTATGGTGTATATTGTTTAGCTGTTCGCTTTTTGTTTAAATGTTAAGATTGCATTTTTTTTTTATTTTTTTTTTTGTTTTTGCCCCAAAAAAATAGTAAACCAGAGTTCTAAAATATTTAGCATATACTTTTGTCTGTTTCTATGTTTGCTCTCCGCTTTGGAAGCAGGGTTCTTTTTTGCACTTTTGGTATCTGGCAATTTGAGTTTTTTTTTTTTTTTCCATGAATGTTTAGTGTTGCCTGCACACCACTTGCGCTGTGCTTGTGAAATCTATTGTATTTAATACAAATTTAAAAAAGGCTTATATCCTGATTTCGCTTTTCATTGGTTTGTGTGTTTGCCACGTTTCCTCCTTTTCTGTTGGTTGTAGCATACCATTTCCTGTTCCTCTGTGTATTTCTCTTATCAGTTGCCCATCTTCCAAGTACTGTATTCATCTGTTTTGGTGGAACTTCTTTTAACCGTCTCAGCCTGCTGTCCCTACAAGAGCTTCACCCTTGTTTTAAAGTGATAGTGCTTCCCAAGTGCCATGGGCACAGTGCATGGAGATCTCGTGATCCCAGTTCAGCGTACTGGGTAGCCAAGCTCCGATCGCAATGGCACTCACCAGTTCACCCGGGCCAAAGCTCACTCACCATCCCACCCCACCCCCCGGGGGCAGAAGCCAACACCCACTCTAGTTTCTATTTTGTTTTCTTGAGCGTTGCTTGTTTTAAATGTTTGCCTACTGAAAAATGTGCTTATCTTGTTTCTTTTGTTTGAGTTCAGAAAAATAAGCAGATATATTTTAAGTCTAAAAATAAAATGTGCAGAACCTGCTTCAGGCACTTCCGGGTGATTGTGTAATCACACATTGTGCTCAATATCAATATTTGAGCAGATCAGCATACAAGATGGCTGGCACTCTTTTGGCTATTTTGTTTGATTCCACTGTAGCTTGTTACTGTAAGGCCTCATTGTCTGTTATTTTGTAGCAGAAACGGTCTGAGCTGCTGGACTCGGCCGCGCCAGGCCTCCTTGTTGCTCTTATCTAGTCTGATGAACCAAAGTGTGTGGGAAACTAGGGTTTTACAACTGCAGTACGCACAGTTGGGTAAAGGCTTCTTGCCTTATGTTTTTCTTTTAGGACAGAACTAGCTTTATCAGCGCTATTTAGTAAACTAGAAGAACGTGTAAGTGGAAGTGATTAGTGTTGTGAATGGGTTCTTCATTTCAATCCCAGCTCTGCTCCTTAAATTGATTTTTTCCGCAGCTTGGCTTCAAGGGTCAGCTCCATTTCCCTTGGAGTGCAAAGCAATCATCTTATTCCCAAGACGCTTGAGAAAGCAAATCAGCACTATATACGCTTTCCCTTTTAATAGGTAATGTATGGTAAATTACAATAAAACGTGAATCCTAGAAATAGATATTGGTCATACAAAAACTTGTCATTATTGATTTAAAAAACAAAAAAAAAACTCCTTCCTTAATAGTGTCACTATGAATAGAACAAAGCCAATTCGTTATAAAGGTGGGTCTTGAACCAAGATTGTGTACCATTATAATTTTTTTTTATTTTTTAAATCCCATGGCTGATCCTAAGCTGTGCACCAACAAGTTGTGAAAACAGACATGCTGTTAACATCATGCAGGCCTGCGTTCCCTGACCTTGTTTCCCCACTCTCTTGTTACTCGAAGACATGTTATTTCTGCACATTCCAAAATGTGTTTTTCACATGTGAACAGAACACCACTATGACACCCAACGACTCAATCCGTACAGAAACACTCTTCGATTTATATACCATTTCGTCTGACTACCGAAGATAAGAGTGCAAAGTTGAAAATTGATTCGGAAACAAAGTGCAATGTACCTGCTGCTCTTGTAAACCGCTCCAGTACCTTCGTGTCTAGTTACCATTATATGGAAAAAAAAGCTCTCAGTGGCCTCAACACTCTTGTTCCTTCTAGTTATTGGCTGTTTAATAAAGTGTTTTGTTCTGCACTGAACACACACAAATCACCATGTATTGAGGCACTTTCACCCTACACTCACACATATCAACATTTCTTCCAGGTTAAAATAAATAAGGAAACATCCACTATGTGACTAGTACAGTTTTATAAACAAGGCATGGCGATCCCGTAAAATTGTGTCCAGGTAGGTTGAATTTGGATCTGGACAAAGAGAGATGACCTATTTTTCAGGTCGAGCATAGCAGCGCACAAGCGCTTCTCTTCTCAACATGTTGTAATCTATTCTTAGGGCTTTAACCACACCCATCACTTTAATTAGTTCCTGGGTCTGCCTTTCAAAAATCTCTTGATGTCTTTGGTAAAGGCTTTACATTTGTCCCGCCTTGAGGCTGTTTTGTTACCGCCTTGGAGACTGACCCTGTTTCATGTATTATTGCACCATCGGGCAGATACCTTAGGGTTGGTGCACTATTTTTTCTTTTGCCTTGCCGCTTTGCTCATGGTGGTATGTTCTTCGCCTTCCTTGGTTTTGGGCATCTTGCAGTTTTTTTGCGTTGTCTTCTGGGTTTTTTTTTTTTTTTTTGCAGTTTTATGTAGCGCAAACTTGATACAAGGTATTACAGCACCTTACTTGAGCACCTGTTACATTACTAAATAAAACATTCATTTTTGGTAGCAAGGGGAGATTAAGTGATTTGCCCAGAATCACAGGTGTTGAGCCAGCACCAAGACTTGACCTGTGTTCCCCAGCTCCAAAGTCGGCAGCTCTGGTCCTTACTTCAGCTTCACTCGCCTACTGTTCTTTGTCTGGTGCGTGTTTTTTTTTTTTTTTTAAGTATATCGCTTGGTAATGCAGGTTCTACCATTTCATAGTGCTGCAAAGCAGATGCCATTCTAACAAAATCGCTATAATTAATTTGCAATTAAGCTGCCTCTTCTGTTATTCTCTTTCTATACAGTCAGTTTTAAAAAGTTAGGCTGGTATTGCCAATGTAGAGGAGTAATTCCTTTAAAAGTTTAAAATGCAGAAATATATGGCTGCCCCCCTTCTCTTTGCTCCTAACTCTTTTGATCCCCTAATTCTCTGGATTAAATGCCACAAAGGTGCCTGTTTGTGGCTTGTTTGGTGCTATAAAAGTTTAGGTAAACACACTAGAAAAGGTTGCATCTCTAGGGTATCATGGTCAGTCTGTAGGAATGAGGCAAAACTACTCCCAAGATGGCAACCTTGTGTCCTCTCTCCTGCAGCAACAAGCCTGGGAAGGTTGCTGTGGCGCCTGGCATACATCCACTGTACTCCAAACCAAAACACGTAGGTAAAAGACATTGCCATTTACAACACCAATAGCTCTAACTCTCACAAATGCAAGACCTATTGCACTGGAAATGTTTTTTTCCTCAGATCAATAGCCTTTTATCCGGAATCCATCCCTGATCAGCTTGTCAACTATTGTAGATAGATTAGAGCTCCATAGTTTACTCATTTTGTATGTGATCCCATTCCGAAAGCAATAGCACTGTCCCATACTGAAAAGCAGCTCATGTCCGTTTATGATTCATCTGAGGTGGGTTCGGGTTCCATTAATTTCTTATTTTTCTTTTTTCTTTCTCAATTAATCTTCGACCGTCAACACTTCTGGAAATATCACATGGTTGATCTTTGATCAGTTAGTCTTACGAGCTGTTGGTAACCCAATCAGTGCTGTTTTAGGTCCAATTTCCTGTTCTTGTCCTGTGTACTCATTAAGACTGCCTTGAACTGTCCTCCTTAACTAATGTGACTGGGAGCATTCTAAGAATAAATGTTACCATGTTCCTATCTCATTTGTGCAACAATGGCAATGTCGATCTTCTCTGGGGAACCTTTAATAAACTAATGCCAGTGACTTATATAATTTGAAAAATGTAAAACATAAAGAGCGATGTAATTGGTCCCTCCCCCCAACCCAAAAAAGGGTGCATTTTTAGGCAAACTGCAATCCCAGTGCTTGCTCATTATTTCCCTTTGATTTCAGCAAAGGAGTTCTCTCCTCTATACATTGACAACAAATTCTTGTACTTGGTGATGGTTGTCTTCTTAGAGATTTCTCAATCTGGATTAAATCTATGTTATGAAAGATTTCATAATAGATAAAAGCCATCTACAATGTTTTAGATATTTGAAAAATATTTCTTTGTGGGTTAGTCAATATTCAGTTTGGATACTAGCAAATGATTTTATAGAATCATTGCACGCTAGTTTACCAATCCTCACAAATGCCCTTTTCTTGCCATATCTGGGTTTTGGAAACTACCTCAAAAGGATTCAAGTGATTTCCCTAGATAAGTATCAGTTCATGACATTTTGGGATAATCAGCAGTTTGGAGATGGAGATACAAATCCTAAGGTGAATGATAAAAATGTAAAAAGTTCACCTTCTTGAAGAATTTGTGCTGGCCAAAATTATACACAAATCCTTGAAACCCTAGATCTTCGGACATAGTTTAATTAGACTACTATCTATCCATCTTCTGTACTCCAGGTTGATCAGTTTGCTCACATAATCTGATGATGCCACCACATCATTTGGTTTCAGTTAATGTGCATCTGCCCTTTAATAATCTGGAACACATTTATTTTCTGGGTTATCCCCACGCTTTGTTGACGGGGCAGACCTGCCTTGTCCCATGATAAATATTGACCTTATCGCCATTCTTCCATTCAAGATTATGTGGGTCAAGTACCAGTACATAACTGTGAGAGAGACTGGTCCAGGAATGACTTTCATTGGTTCCTGGACTTGCCTTTCAACAATCACTTGACGTAATTGGTAAATGCTTTACGTTTGTCCCGCCTAGAGGCTGTTTTTGTCACGCCATGCAGGTTGCTTCTGTTACATGGATTACTTCATGATCGCCGTGGTCGAATTATTTATTTTTTCTCCCCCCTTTGTGCTGCGTGGTGGCCATGGCGCTGACAGCGTGAACAGGCACAACAGCGTAAACTCGATCAGCGGTATTGGAGCTCTGGTCACATTGTTCAGTTACCTAATTGGAGTCATTTGTTATGGCTCTCCCCTTGAACCACTTGAAATTGGTAAATGCTTTACATAAAACAGAAGTCCTTAAAGCGAAAGCAGCTCTCCCAGCACAGTGGCAGAGCTGATGCTACAATGTTCACTGCACTCAGGAAACTCACCCGTAATGCTTTGCAGGGCATTCATTTTTACAAAACATTTTTGCTCATAACTCGACCTGTGTTGGTCATGGGACAATGGGACCACCACCAAAACATTATCCGTGATGTGCTTGTTCTGTCTGTCTGACATCTCTGGGTCCCCACACTAGGTTAGTTGGGAGCCCAAAACAATAACCACCATTCTGTCCTCCTTTTTTTTTTTTTCTTTTCTTTTCAGCTTTCTCATGGCTAGAACTTTTGTTTTACAGTTGGTAATAGCTTGTGTTTTAAGGGCCTCGTTTGTAATATCATTGCTATAGGCCTGCTACCCCTGAAAATGTGTAATGCACTAAGTCCTCCAGGGGCTAAATATATGGTTGTACTGCATTATTTGTTGCCATCTTCTTTTTGTGTGGTTATGCGCTCTATGGGCTAACTATATATACATGACACAGTTTCTTACAACTGCTATTTTCATTGTGGTGTCCTCTAGGGGCTGTTCTATGCATTACAGTCATACCAACATTCTAAAACGTTTGTGGCACGGAAACCAGCCCCCTAAACCTTTAAAGGGCATTACTTTTACAAAACATTTTTGCTCATAACTCAGCCTGTGGTGTTCCTTCAAAACATTGAACCCATTGTGCTCTTTCTGTCTACATCATCTCCGGGTCCCCACACTATGTTAGTGGGGACTCCAAAATAATAACCCCTACCGCCATTCATTATCTATTTAAACTCACATGGTTGGAACTCTTGTTTTATAGCTGAGAGAAGTTATGTTTTATTGGACTTACTTGTAATATCATTGCAATAGACCTGCTAACCTTGAAAATGTGTAATGCACTACACCCTCTAGGGGGTAAATATATGGTTACAGTGCATTACTTTCTCTCATTCTTTTTTCATGCCGTTATGGTCTCTAAGCGCTGATTGTATGGTTACATGACCATGTTTCTTCCAAATGCTGTTTTTATAGTGGTATCCTCTAGGGGCTGTTTTGAGCATTGCAGGCAGCATACCTTAATATTCCTGGCATGAAAACTCGCCCCATAATGCTTTGCAGGTCATTACTTTTGCAAAACATTTTTGCTCATAACTCTGCCTGTGGTGGTCGTAGGACATTGGGATCACCTTCAAAACGCTCTGTCTACATCATCTCCGAGTCCCCACTCTAGGTTAGTGGGGATCCCATAATAATAACCCCCTCCTATCATTAGGTGCCTTTTAAGCTTTCTCATGGCTAGAACGTTTGTTTTACAGCTGGGAGAAGTTTTGTTTTAAAGGCCTTGTTCGTAATAACTTTGCAGTAGGCCTACTAGCCCTAATAATACTCTCTAGGGGATAAGTATATGGTTTCTTGTCATTACTTTCTCCTCTCTTTTCATGGGGTTATGCTCTCTAGGGGCTAACAATATAGGTACATGACCATGTTTCTTACAAATTATATTTTTGTTATGGTGCCCTCTAGGGACTGCTTTGAGCATTACAGTCTAATGCCAAAAGGTTTTATATCTGATAAAGGTTTATATGATGGTGTATGTTTTAATAATCTCTCCTTATTACAATTATGTCCATAATTCAGGGCAATTTAACATCCTTGTTAAATTATGACTGTTTGTACACTCTTGATATGTTTGGATGACCCTTCTAGTTTTTCTCCTCTGTAGCTGTCTTGTCTTGTTTGAGGGAATCGTGTTTGCTAGCCAGCAACTCTGATGGTGGGGTGGTTAAAGTAGTATCCTATTGGAATTAGCATGGCAGATTTAAATTAGGACACTAAATGGCAACACTGTTAATTTTCTTTTGCTGCACATAGTGGGACTAAGTAAATGGAAGTGCTTTAGTTATATTCAAGGCCACTGTAATTGTATGGCAGGAAAAGACGAAATTATGAGGCAGGGTTGACCAGTTTATGTGGCAAGAAAAGTCCAGTTATGAATTTACAATGCCAATAGCTCTAACTCAAGCAAATGCGAGACCTGTTGCTTTGGAAATGCTTGTTCTTTTTGGATTTACTCATATGCATGTTCTTATTGAGATGTTTGCTTGCACATATTTAGGCAGTATTTGTTGGTATATATGATATTGTAGTTCTACACTGGATTATAGGTTTGGTGAACCTTCCTTCATCACAGTAATGATCAATATTTGTATCAGTAGGCCAGACACGTGTTCCTTGGCACATCGATGAGTGGTATGCACGCTGCAGTGACTGTTTAATTTGCTTTCTTTAATTATTGGGTGGTGTTTGCAAACAATTGGTGTTGGCGTAAGTGGAGGGTGGGACATGGGATGTTGTGGGATTTCACAAAATAGTTTGCTGTATGTTTAAGTGACAAAGACTTTTTGATGTAGGTAATAGGGCATACTCCTATAACTGTTCTTAATCTGTTTGGATTTCATAGGCCCAAGATGCTGAGTGACTTATGGCCCTGCACTGAGAATGATTAGCTGAAATACACATGGGATTAACAATCCCCTTAGGGCTCAACTAGTTCTTGCTTGTCTTGATAGCCATAAAATTGACATAGTTCTGCATCAAGAGACTGCATATTACCACTTTTCTAATAATTATTTGAGTTGAGTCATCACAGGTATTTTTCTTCTTATTCTACGTTTTTCAGAGGGGTGAATGGGGGGGGGGTACACAAGGGGAGGTTGCAATAGTAGTTCTGAGATTTGATACAGTGCTGCTTGTATTGATGAAGGAATATATCCCCAGTGTTAATGAACCAGAATTCATTGATATCATGTTTAAATATCCCAGATTTGCTGATGCCGATCTGTAGGGAGATTTCAATTCGATGTTGTCCTCACTGGGGCATAGCATATGTGAGGTCTGCATCCCACCCCAAAGGAGTGGTGCATTGGCTCATGATATGTAACTAAGTAGGCTTGTAGACACATGAAGGGCTTTACACACTGTGTGTGGGAATCTACGTACTATTAATCAGTGCAGCATCTAAGCTCTTGCATTGGTTTATGGCTGGCTGTACAGTCTTCGATGCCAAGAACCCTGTTGGACTACTCACAAACTGCTTCTATTAGATAACCCTCCTTCTCTTCAGAGGTTTATGTATTAAAACTAACAGTACTGAATTAGAGGACTCTGTCCTCAGGTCTGAAATCTGGGCTAGCATTTCGGAGTACTTCACACTGAATGAGGGCTGGTCTCTGAAGCAGGGATGCTGTGGGCAGCATTTAAGGCATATATCTGAGGTAGAGGTGTCTCTAAAAGGCAGACATCCAAAAATTACTACACATGTGATTAATCAAAGAATTTGAAACTGACCACGAATTAATTAAAGACAAGGTTTCTCTTCTTGTATTGCAGACACTGAAAGAGTTTAGGGCTACAGCAAAATTGTGAGCTGCTACAGTAACCGGTGGAGTGATGTCATAGGTCTCTTACCATGGGGGTGAAACTGCTTGGTTTTGGGTGGCAACACTACCTTATGTGTGTGACTAAGTCAGTCCCACACTGACTGGAAACTGTCTGCCTGACCTCGGCTAGCTAGCAGCACCTCACCCAAACCTAGAAAGTAAAGTTGAATTGTGGCAGCCTAGAAGCATGACACTCTGCCTCCACAGGGAAGTAGTCTTGGAACCAATCATACACCTTTCTCTCAGTTGCACAAAGTCTCACACATGCAAAGGCAGACCTAGTGATGCAGGAGAAGTTTCAGTGCATTTATTGAAGTAACTGCATTCTATGATAAAAGGCATGAGCTGTGATTATTAGGTGAATGAAACATAATACAGTTATGATTGTGACTATTCCAGTGAAACTGCCCCAACATCCTGACATAATCAGAAGCCTAAAAATTCCTACCTACACCCTAATGTCTAACATGAGAGCATAGCAGTGTTAGCTCTTCTGCCTGTTTCCGTCTATGGAAGGAGCCCGGATCCTATACCTGAAAGAAGGCAAGGGTCTCTCTGCTGTTCTCCTGGCAGTCCTGCCAGTTGGCTGGAAAGACAACGCCAAGATCAGCGAAGCTGTCATCGAAGTGGCTCCCAGCATAAGATGGCTGGCTGGAATGTCCCCTCTATCCTTCAGTCTATGTGCTTTTTATATAACAAAACATGTTGTGTGCTGAGAACAGGCCTGTCATGATAGTATGTCTATGGTTAGAAGGTTGACTCTGTAACTCTTGGATTGGCAGTACTAGGTGACCTATCACAGCCTTGAGCAGGGCACAGAGCGAAATGATTGCAAGGGACAGATAAATGTGGAACACAAACAAGTATGGTTTCTAAGAAAGGCAAATGATAAAATATAAAGCAAGAAGCTAAAGCGAGTTGTCCTAAAATATAAAAAATTATTAATAAAAGTGAATAAAATGTGTATGCTTCTTAAAGGCACAGACTATGGACGTAAGAGTAAAAATATGGGTGCCCAATCTAGGTGCTAAAAGCAACCCACAACACCCTCACCATTGTTAGTACAAAAGTGCAGGGTCCAGGACCTAAAATGAACTACATTAATACTACCTAAAAGCAGACTAAAATATACGTAAGAGATAAAAATGTCCACGTTGACAAGCAAATCAAGTCGAATTATGCGCCAAATTCAAAACAGGACAATTTAAAAAATCCTTTTGAAAAATATCAAAATGTCAAATGAACAATAACCATGATCCCATAGAACACCTCAGAGCACATGAAGGGAGACTGCATCCAGGACAGATCCGATATCAGCAGGCGATAAAACCACCAGCTCGTCAGTCAGAAGATGGAAGGAGCACGTATGTTCCATTGCCTCAGCCACTGGTTGTTTGGATTCACTAATGACTGAGTTGACACACATCTGCACTGACAAAAATCTCTGGAATGCACTTAGTCCAAAGAATACATTTATTATTTCACTACGCTAGGTTCCTAAAAGGAGATTAGCATGATGAAAGCACACATTCAAAAATTTTCACAGCAGTGAAATGAAAGAATGTACAAATGATTCTCCACTGCAATATACACAGCAAATATATTTATCTATATCATAATGTTCTGCTTTCCCTCTTATCTCATAACCGAGCTTACAGAACCTCTCTGGAATGCACTTGTGAGTTTAAAGAAAACATTTATTGTTATTAATTCCCCACCCACAAGTTCCTGGGAGACGAAATTAGTAGATTGGAAGCACACGTTCAAAAGTAGTCGCAGCAATGAAAGCAAAATATATCAAAGTACTTCTCAGTTGCAATGTACACAGCAAATATAGGTGAAGACATTTATTATAGCATAACTTTAAAGCAAAGCATAAAAGTCAAAATTCATCACCGTAGGGCCTATAGCTCAGTTTCATCTTTCTGGGGTTGGTAGGTTGATGACTCCGGTCAACTGCGAGAAAGAGATTCTCTACCCAAACGGGAAACAGGCAACTGACGTCTAGTTCCTGTCTGAAGTCAAGCAGATTGAATCTAACTCTCTGTAGCCCAGAGTCATCCTTAAAAGCAAACTCCGTGTGAGAGCCCAAGAACCTTGGAGAGTGGCCAATTCTCCCGAGCCCCCGCTCTCAGACTGGATTGCAAGGTAAACACAATCTACGTGCTCTTATCAGCTAAGGTCTGGTGTGAAGAAAACAGCTTGGTCCATCTTGTGGAAAAACACAGCTTGGAAAAACACAGTTCATCTGCAATGTCTCAACTGCAATGTCTAACCCCACGTTAAAGCCAATAGGCAGCTAACCTAAATATCAAATGTAATGTCATGTCAAAGCCAATAGGCAGCTAAGCTGAATACAGAATGTAATGTCTAATGCAGTGTCAAAGCCAATAGGCAGCTGAACTGAATACAAAATGTAATGGCTAATGTCATGTCAAAGCCAATAGGCAGCTGAACTGAATACAGAATGTAATGGCTAACTCCATGTTAAAGCCAATAGGCAGCTAAACTGAACAAAACATATAATGTGCTACTGGTGAACATTGAGCAACTAATATGCGCAGTGGTGAAACACAAAGTCATTGGTCAAACACAATTAATAGCACCCTATGGCCAATGAATTTTTGTTTCACATACCTCTTATTTCAAACAAAAACAAAAACCAACTAATATCAACAAAAAACATTATAAGCAAATCATATTTGAATGATAAAAGCAATCACTATAAAGCAATGGAAGTGGATTAACATATTGATCTCATAACCTTTCACATCTGCTACATCTACACAGATGTAGCATGAGTTCTACTCATGTAAAGGTGCACGGTCCACCTGAAAAGTTTGCTGGAAGGTAAGTGAAAGTCAGAGTTCCACACGAAAAAAACACAGACCGTTAACTGTTAAGGTTGCTTAGTTCCAGTGGAAGAAGGCAATCAAACAAGTTGAACTTGAACTGAAAGCGCCATTTGCGCAAAATGGATCCATGGTGTTTGTACTTTACTCAGTCCGGTTCAGGTTGGGGGTTCGGTCCCTTCCCCGACCCCACACGCACACACCCGAAGGGAGACCACACAGCACACTCATGGTCAGTGGTGAAACGTGGTAGGATCTGCAGAAGAAAAAAGTATGACTTTTCTTGCAAATAACATTTGTCATCTGAAATGTGCCCTTCCTCTTCCTTTCCTTGTTTTATAATCAGCAGGACGTTTTTGGGGCCCTTTGTTATGATTTCTTCAGGTTCTGGAGGGTCACTTGGGGCTTCAACCCAAACCTCAGCACTGAGGTTTTTATCTGCTGCACCACAGCTTCCCTTTCCTTGCACTGTCAGAAGGGCTGGGGCAGACTCCTTCTTTACCAAACCTCCATTCACTGCACTTTTGACAAGTTGGGCCATTCTGTCTCTAATTTGTATAAATGAATCAGATTATTTTCTAGTTATCAGCATAATTTTGATTTCTCCTTGGTAATCTGCAGCAATCACTCGCCCTAAAACCTGATCAATTTGCCATATCTGTCCTGGTAACTTTCCTCTCCCCAACTGCTCTGTGACTGTTTGTGGGACAGATTGCTCTTGTGCGTGCTGCACAGTTTTTATCAAATCTAGGGGAATGTGCATCTCTCTAATCTCTGCCCACCTGTAAGTGGCTTTTTCTCCCAGCTGTCCACATTTCTGGTGCACCCACTTAGCCATCCCCACTAAGTCAGAATTCTGGGTGGACACAAGGGAATTGAACCAGTTATGTACAAGCCATGTGGAAAACCAAACGGCTAAACCATTGGCAGTGAACCAAGAATCAGTGTAAAAATGACACATCTCAAGCAGCTCTTGCTTTAAAGTCTGACACACATTGCACAACGCTGTTCCTTCTCCTGTGCTAGAAAACCACTTTTCAGTCAATGAATCATTAGTCAAACAAACAAGCTTTTTATCCTCAGGGGACACGAATTCAAATGGTGCACTCAATTTCATTGGTGACTCTTTTACCTGTGGTACTCCCTGCACCCTCTCCACATCCTGAAAAGGGGCTTGTGACACCTGTTCATGTAGGGCTCCAGTGACTCTAGCCCTGTCTTGCATGTACCAGATCCAGTGTATGATATTAGCCTCCTGTGCCTGTCCTAAACTGTGAGAGTTAGGTGAACTCCTCACCCACTGCATACTTGATATTTCAGGTTTCATACTCCAAAGTTCCAGGGGCACTCTTGTCCTCACCTGTTCCTGATTTACATGTAAATCAGTGTTTCCCTCTTGCACTGCGCAGAAACCTAAAGTCTGAATTATTTCATTTGCCAAATCACAAGCGCGCAGCTGCTTATATTTTTTCCTAGTGACTTTATACCAAAGTGTTAAGATTTCATTCAGATGAGGGCTATACTGTTTCCAAAAATCAAACAAGCTAATGAAATTCGGTGTCTCTTGCTTAGTGCAAACAGTAAGAATCTTTTGTTTTACTTGTGCCAGTAACTGCACATTTTGCGACGGTACCTCTGCCATGTCCGAATTAATTTTTCTTTGCAGAAGCGGTCTGTAAATAATACTGAGAACAGAGCTCAGAATGTTATCAGTTAAGGAATGCACTTCAACTGCCAAAAACTGAGGGGTATTTTGTTCCATGCCCGGCACACACGGAGGCTCAGACTGGCTCACAGCTATCTTAACCCCCTCATTACTGGAATGGGAAAAGCCAGATTCTTCTAAAACAGCAGTTTTATAGATTTCAGCATTATCTTGCATTAATGTGTTCTGGAAAATTTGCTCACGTAAATTCTTATTTTCATGTTCCAACTGCCTACATCTCTCCTGCATTTTTCTGTAAGCAGATAAAAGTATCCAAACCCTTCTGTCAAGAACAAAAGGAGCATCATTTCTTTCAAAAGGCACATTTTCTAAATATGCTTCATCACAGCAAGAAAACTTGTTTCTCGCAGCACCAACAGGCAGTTTAACTTCACATGCATTTTCAAACATGGTCTGCCATGCTTCTGTAATTCTCTAAACAACAAAAAACAATTACACTTTTAAATTGGGCACTAAGAAATCACCAATTTCCGACTCTGAAAACTGATGACTAAGCCATAATGTTCTGCTTTCCCTCTTATCTCATAACCGAGCTTACAGAACCTCTCTGGAATGCACTTGCGAGTTTAAAGAAGACATTTATTGTTATTAATTCCCCACCCACAAGTTCCTGAGAGACGAAATTAGTAGATTGGAAGCACACGTTCAAAAGTAGTCGCAGCAATGAAAGCAAAATATATCAAAGTACTTCTCAGTTGCAATGTACACAGCAAATATAGGTGAAGACATTTATTATAGCATAACTTCAAAGCAAAGCATAAAAGTCAAAATTCATCACCGTAGGGCCTATAGCTCAGTTTCATCTTTCTGGGGTTGGCAAGTTGATGACTCCGGTCAACTGCGAGAAAGAGATTCTCTACCCAAACGGGAAACAGGCAACTGACGTCTAGTTCCTGTCTGAAGTCAAGCAGATTGAATCTAACTCTCTGTAGCCCAGAGTCATCCTTAAAAGCAAACTCAGTGTGAGAGCCCAAGAACCTTGGAGAGTGGCCAATTCTCCCGAGTCCCCGCTCTCAGACTGGATTGCAAGGTAAACACAATCTACGTGCTCTTATCAGCTAAGGTCTGGTGTGAAGAAAACAGCTTGGTCCATCTTGTGGAAAAACACAGCTTGGAAAAACACAGTTCATCTGCAATGTCTAACCCCACGTTAAAGCCAATAGGCAGCTAACCTAAATATCAAATCTAATGTCATGTCAAAGCCAATAGGCTTGGGGCAGCCATTGCAAATTTAAAATGGAAACAGCAGGATACCGCCAATTTATTCTAATGATATTGGGAATTCTCCAAAAACACTTGAAAAAAGTGAGTGGTTGACTGAAGGTATTACTCCAAACATGGTCTGAGAAAACCAGAACTTGCAGCCTTAAAAAAAAAAAAAAAAAGTACAATCCCAGTGGTGTTGGACGCATGTAATATGCAACTTATTAATTTACTGAAATGTTTTGGGAAGTTGGTATTTAAGAGGGACTGTATCTCTGTGGATGACCTTGCCACTTGGAGGTCGTAGGTTTCACGGGCTGTTGTGAGAGCCACATGTTTTTGAAACCAGAGCTTTTAGTCTGCTCAGATTGTCAACATTTACATTATAAGTAGCAGTGTAAAGGCCACAGATCTGCTACTTTTTTCCTCATTCGTGGGGGAGGGGGGAGTATGTTCTCACAAGTCGCAATTCTAGATACCAAAATTACATAAGGAATACCTGGTGTCATCCCACAGCAGCCTTGATTGCTTGACATTAAGTAACTCCCAAGGAAAAGCAACTGAAACCCTGTGGGAATCAAAGGGACGAGAATACCCTTCAGGTAGCTAGCCAAATTTGCGACTGAAGCATTGCATGTTCCGTGCATGGACATCTGTGTACAAATCATAGAATGGTTTACAGAAGTCTCACGTTTTCTACCACTAAGAAAGACCGCTTTCTCACCATTAAAGTATTTGTAGCTCCCACATCTCACGAATGTTACTGTCTCCCAACTGTTCAAATCTGGCTAGAAGAAAATGTTTTAAACACAAAGTGAACTTTAATGTTGAAATGGGTAGATTAATCACTCCATGTTTTAACTACACTGACAATGGTGTTTCCGCCACAGTAAAAGGCAACTTTTTAAACTTTTCAGTGTTAAGCATGATGTAACTAGCTTCTTTCTTAATCATCTGTTATTTCAGTGTCAAATTAAATGCAGCAAATAACTCCTTAGAATTAATCTGCTTCCAACGCATGCGTCAATTTGGAGAACTTGTAGCGTCCAACTCAGTTGCATAATGGACATAAGTTGACTCTGTTCATGGTGTAAAAGTCACATGTCATTTTGAAGAATGTCATTTGCAGAAGACATTGTTTAATGTGTAAATGTGGTTGAACAATGTGTTCATACCATTATCAACAGCGACTAGAGCTTCATCTAAATTCTCCTCATCTATTTGCCTTAAACGTCCAGCAGCCTCCATTTTCAAATGCTTTTGTATTTGGTTAGATATTGCATACAAGAAATGTTGTGAGGGTGATTTTTCTAGGACCTAACAAGAAATCTTGTAAGTCGGTGTCTTCTGAAAGGAAACTAAGGTGTTCTTTTACATTTATTAACGGGCAAGATTTTAACCACTGTTGACAAAGTTTACCCACGTTGTATGTTGTCACAATACCAGACTGTTGTATCATGACATGACAAGGGTCTGGTTTTGCTAGCTCTAAAACCCAGTGTGGAATTAAACACGCATGACAACCATTTGTCTTCACTGGCCACAGTAATAACCTGTTGGGACCTGGAAGTGGCGAACTAAAGATACTGTTCTGAACCCAACCATTGAACTGTTCTTCAGTGACATTTAAAATATTTTGTCAATTACCAAATTTAGTTGGTGAGAGAATACTGAACTTATTCATTTCATTTATTTGCGCCTACCAAGGTTGTTTGTTGTATGGTGTCATTGAGAAATGTAATTTCTAACTGAGTAAGGCATGCTCTAAATAAAGTCTTTCTCTCTCTTTCTCTCTCTTTCTCTCTCTTTCTCTCTCTTTCTCTCTCTTTCTCTCTTTCTCTCTCTTTCTCTCTCTTTCTCTCTCTTTCTCTCTCTTTCTCTCTCTTTCTCTCTCTTTCTCTCTCTTTCTCTCTCTCTTTCTCTCTCTCTTTCTCTCTCTCTTTCTCTCTCTTTCTCTCTCTTTCTCTCTCTTTCTCTCTCTTTCTCTCTCTTTCTCTCTCTTTCTCTCTTCAAGTCAATCGACTTCATCCAATAGTCATCGCCTTCTATAGCCAATTGGGAAACAAAGAAATCAGAATAAATTATTTGCTCTCTGTTAGCAATATTTTCCTAGCTTCTGAAAGTGGTAATTTAAATTAACACCACCCAGCATTTTTAACATCATGCCCAGTAAAATAAGAATACCTTTCTACATAAATTTTAAAACTCCCTATTAGTGGAGTTGGGCAGTGGTCCCACTGTATATAATTATAAACTATTATTTGGGTTAGTAGCTTGGTTTATAAAATGATGTGTGTAATGGTGATAACAGAACTTTTCCCCATAATTTGCAGTGCTTATGTATACATCTTCACTTTGAAATGCAGTATAATATTCAAGCACAGAAAGCATAGAATCAACTTTAAAAAAAAAAAATTATCCCAGTTATCAGAAACAACCCTCGGTGTAATATTATCATTCATTGAGGTTCTAAAACATGTGGACTTTAAAGCAATTCTGTAGGGCACAGGGGTGTGGAATTTGATAAAATATCTACTTGTCCATGGGACAGGTTGCTTCATAAATCTCCTTGTCCTGTAACAAAATCCAAGTGTCTCTTACAGATTATGGCAGCAATCTCATAGGCCTCAGATAATAGCCTCTCTGGTTATGCCAAGGTTTATACTATAGTAGGGGTTGAATACTAGCAAATCCCTTACTTTGCTACCTTTCCACAGATGTACAATCTGAGGCTGTTGGTAACAGTAAGAAGTAGTTCCACGTTTGGAATATCCTTTTGAGTCTGCAAACTTATGAACTTGCATGTTTTAGGGTTTTTACCAGCTCTTTTCTATTTGATTTCCATATTAAGAAAGCTTGGAAATATATTCCTGACAGTTGGGGGTGGGCGGGTGTAATTGGAGGGAAAGCAAATTTGTAAATGCTCAACAGATCTTTGCATGAGCAAATCTAGACACACATTTGCTTGACCTAAAGTGTAGTTCACAAATATTTCCTAGAAGTACCATTTCCTGGCCTATTTCTGTAAATTCTTGGTAATTCATAAGTCCTAGATCTGCACTAATGCAAGGACATATACCATAGTTGCACTTTTGTGAATTACTTTAAGTATTAGGCCCCTAATTAGGTCTGGCATTAACCAAGACCTCTTGTTTTTATAACAGTTCTGTCTCTCTCTCTCCGTCTATAGGCTGACTTCACTATGGGTGACGGCATTGTGCTCTTTCACAAGTAGCATATTGGCACACAAAGTTGTTTTGTTCAATACCAGAAACTACTATGGCAATGAGTGCTTTTTGAGACCAAAAAATATTTTTGCTTTTGCCAATGTTTTTTATAATCGTGGGGTGCCCGGGTTTTCCCATAACAATAAACGTTTACCAAAACCATGTCAAAACAAGACATGAATTGACATAACGAAAATGCTGACGACCAATATCGAACCTACTAACTATGACCATGCTTGTTTATTTTCATGTTTCTCATATTCTTGTTGAAACCGGGTACACAGATTTTTCCATTATGGATATATTTTTTAGAAATACTAGCAAGCATCAGCACATTTTACTAAATGATGCTTCAATGAAATAATACCTAAAATTTCAAAAAGCTTTTAGCTTTTAGCAAAACATGTTATCCTTCGTTGCATTTTCCCAAATAACTTTTTTGATTTTGAAATCAAAGAATCCTCAATATTGCTTTTATGCTTCTGCAAATATTTTCACCTAGTCAGCGAGCATTCTGGTAGCATTATACACAGCCTTATATAGTTCAACTTTGCGAACATGTACACATTTTTTTATTCTGGAACTACTATCACTAGTGCTGTCCCAGCATACCACATTTCCTTAGAGTGCGTGCACCCTAATAATCAAGGCTTTGCATTAATGAACCATAAATACAAGTTGAAACTGATATGGATATAAATATTACCTTTACTGTAGACAATGCCTTTCCATGATCCGTAATGTGGTATGGTAAACTGACAGTCAAAGGGTTTGTGCTGCAGGGGGTTGGGCCTACTTGTCCCAAGGACAAAATAAAAATGAAAATTTGTTGTCCTTGCCCCCAAACAATATGTCCAGGGCGTAGGGCATTAGTCGATGGAAATTCCACACCCGTGAAGGCCAAAGCTACCAAATAGTACTTTATCCCAAACAATCCCACCAGGAAGTGGAGCAGCTGAAATATTCACAAGGGGCATGTCTCTTCGGACCTTATTTGAGGATAGGTAAGGTTTTAAAACCTCATCTACCAGTTCAGTAGCAGAGCATTCAGGAAGATAATGATCATGTATTAGCAGAAAGAAAACTGTGACAAAACCAATCCAAAAGAGAAAGGGAAGCAGTCAAATGTATCCATAGATAACACCATGGATGAACCCAACCATTATGTTTAAGCCACATGTAGAGCTAACGTCTTTTTGATACTGGTACTGTAGATGATTTTGAAGTAAAGTCATCTATGTCTGCAATGTAACAAGAAGCAGCCTGTGCAAAAACTGGAGCCAGTGCAAGTGAAAGGGAACTGGTAGATGAAGTGGTGAAAGTAATCTGCAAAAGTTAATTCTCCGCCCTCCCCAAGCTTGGGGAAATAATTTTAGCATTGTTGAGTGCTTGTAGAGTTGCATCATGAATGGTTGTGAGAGGATTATGGGAACTATCCAGGAGTCCTCGTGGTGTATTGTGCAGGACCAACCACATGATTCAATTTGACATTATCAATGGGGACAACGTAGTTTTCTTTAGAACCAGACAGCAGTGGTAGAATTCCAGTTCCCAGGACTGGAACCAGTGCTCTGTAGAATGGGCCAAACTCCTTCTTCACGGGTATCTTTCATGAACTAGGTCCCAAACTTTAGGAATCCAGCCTGTGGATGGAGGCAAATCACTCATTCCCAAGGTGGCGGCATGTGCAGATGAATTCTCATCACAGAACGTGTTACGTGTGCTACACAGCCGGGCTAGAGAAATCTTACAGACCCCAGGCGTGCTTCTGAGCAGCAGTGAGTGACACTCAGACCAATCCTGACGCTGCTTACATGCTATATTTAGCATGTAAGCAGCGCCAAGATTTCTGGAACACCAGAAGAGGATCAAGGCGGCAGTAGATGGCGACGGGAGACGAGCGACGCAAGCTAAATGGTTTCTTTTCTTTATAAACATTTTTCCCCCATTGTTTCTCCCCCCACCACAACCTTGGCTGCCGCCACTGCAGTATTATGCATGCCTGAATGCTTGCCATTTGAATCACTCTAAAGTGGCTATAGCAGAGTAGTTGCAAAGTGTTGTATTTGCCTGGATATAGGGAGAGTTAAAAGAAATTGTCCATTCTCCCTTAAAGGTCAAAGATGTGAAACATACTGTTGCTAGCCTTGCTAATTGTAAGACTTTGGGGGTGGTTCATGTTCTGGTAGAATTTTGTAAATATATTTCTGTTAGTCTGATCCCAGATTACAGGACACTTATAATGCAGCTGTCACCACATGCAAATTATCTCAGTTGATGCTGGTAGCTATAATTACCATGCTACTGAAACACTTGCCACTGCTTCTATAGGCCACTCTTACTAATGTTAATAATAAAATGTTGGAACAGGGGCTACAGCCCTGATGCAGATGTTGGTATTGTCCTAAATGGTTCATATTCCAGTGTTCAACTGCCTTGCATTTGTGCACATTGATGGCTGTGTTACATCGGATCGATCCATGTCTGCTTGCAGCAGTTGTCCTACTTGACCCGAATAAGCATTTGACACATTAGAATCGCCATTTTATGCAGAGGGTTCTTGGGCACGTGGTCTAGGCAAATGTATTTGATTGAGATTAAACCTTTATTGAGGACCCCTGGCCTGGGTGAAAGTTTAGAAATAAATAAATTGTACTCTGATATGATATCGGTTTGTAGGGGCACATGTTTGGGCTGTCTGCTGTAATTTATGCATTGGCTTTTCGTGGGGGACAAACCTCTCTCGATACCCCTCCGTGCCGTTGACACTTATACATAATTTTAAATCTAGTATGGACCCACATTATAAAAGTTTATTTTTTATTAAATTGCTAGATATTCAGGGTTGCAAATTAATGGGAAAGTCTGAGATAGTTCAAAGAATTGATAGTACTCTTGCTTTTCATTAAGAGTACAATTAGATGGAGTGTGTATGGGGTAAAATACTAGGGTTTCGTGTGATGAGGGATACGACTAAATTACTTAGGCACAACTTTAGGACAGCGTTGGAGAGTTTTAAAACTCCTATCAAGCAAATATTCTTGCTCCCATTGTCACTTCCATGGTTGATTTCGCTCATCAAGATAGTAACATCACCACAATTTCTATATTTGTTTAATAATATCCCAATTCGCTTACCAACTTTTATTTTAATTTTTTAACCAATTTAGCTATCGTCATGATTGATTTGGGGCAGTGGGCAGCCACAAATTAAATGGGAAGTTTTGAGGTAGCCAGTGGTTGGGTGGGCACTGACTGTGCCTCATTTTTTCATTAGTCACCAAGCAGCCCTCCCACTGTTCTTTTCCTGCACTTATCCCTCCTGCTTCCCGCCTGCCCTGACCACCACCTGACCCTGCCATCCCCCCCTCTTCTCCTATGACATACTTAATGGAGGCCTCTGTGCGGCTGCTCAGTGGGCACGCCTTAGGCAAACCCACCTGCACTTATCTGTGCCAGGGTGACACCAACCACAGATACTGAGAGGCATCATCACATCGGAACCAAAGGAGTCTTGCTCAGATGCATTGCCTCCTTCCTCACCTGAGGAACCCAAACAATCTGCTTAGGGGGCGTGGCTAGCCACCAGAGAAAATGGCTGCAGGCTGCGAGAGCTCCAGTAACGCATGCAAGTATTCCCCCTTAAATCCGTCCAACATCCTGCCAGTGCCCTCTGATTGGACCCGATGCTGAGCACATTGGGCCCCCAGACCACACTAACCAGTTGCAGGAGTGCCAGCTTGCACTGAGGAAAATCCTCACCTTAAACGCATGGCTCTTCGAAATGACGGACTGAGCACAGAGGCAGGGACGGGTTGGGATGGGCCCGGTCGCCTACCACCTTCCGCCTCGATTTGTACTGGGCACGGTGGGTGGGGAGACCTGGTGGGAGAGTGGAGTGGAGTGGAGTGGAGTGGAGTGGAGTGGAGTGGAGTGCTGCGCTGCGCTGCGCTGCGCTGCAGTGGCCTGCTGGGCCTTGAGGAGACAACGCCCAAGGATGGCCGGAGGACATGGAAGTGAGACAGCGCCGCAAGGAGACAGACGAGGCAGCCAGGTGAGGAGTGGCACTGGCAGGGAGTGCGGAGTGACTGTGGTTCCCCTCCCGGTTGATGTCTGTGGGCGGGTGGTGTCTGTTCATAGTCGTGGCCTACGCTGACCCCAGATATCGTGGGGCTGAGGACAGCGGGATGCACTGGGGAGAGCTGAGCGAGTGTGGGTCTCTGGTGGTGGAAGTCTTCGTACAGATTGGGGTCCTACTGAGCGGGTGGTGTGCTCCTTCACCAGCCCCCTCCCCCCACACTCCTATTATGGCAGCATATTCTGTGAAGTGGCCTGCCTGGGAGGGAACAACGGAACCGTGCTAGGAGGCGGTTCTGCTTCAGTGAAGGACTGTGCACGGGATTACTCCCCCATTTACCCTTCTTCTCCCCACCCCCAAATTTGGTTTCATTTGGGCACCGGCTAAAATGGAGAGTCATGTGTGTGATTACAGCTCTCATAGTGGGGTGATCTAGGGACAGAATCCCCATTGTCGATGGGCCCCAGGGTGGAGAATGCATCAGCTAAATTGTGCCATGGTCCTGGACCGTGCATTAAAATAAGTGCAATTAAATAGCCTGGACAAGTACACAGTAAGATTGTAGTCCCAAGAGGGGCTATTGGAAGTAACGGACAAAGGTGGTGCCAGTGGGGACCAATTACAGAGTGGCGAACATGCAATGTGCTCCATGATGGCAGCAATTCAAGAGCGCCGAAGCTGCATTACACCTATAGATGCTGTAACAATAGATCTCCTGCGGGCTAACTTTGGTAAAATTTTGGAAAAAGTACCTGTGACAGAGACACACATTGCGGGGCTTTTGTCCACCACAAAGCATCTTGAACAAGTAAGGTCCCTTACAACCCAAAGCGCAACAATGGAGGCCAAGTTGGAGGATCAGGAAGGAAGGGCCCAGAGAAACAACATACATGTGGTGGGGGTGCCGACAGGTGTGGGCCCTAGTATGGATCTTTTCCTCGATGATCTTGTCCTCAACAACCTCAACCCAAAGAGGTTGCCCAAATTCTTCACCTTAGATAGGGCCCACAGGGTGCCCAGCCCACCCCTGAGGATGGGGCCCCTCCCCGTACTATAATTGCACAGATCCTCAACCGACTGAGATGATGTCTTGCAAGCAGCCAGATCCCATGGTGACTGCCATGTGGACAATGCAGTGATCCGCATTTTTTCAGATTTCACTCTCCACATGCAGCACCAAAGGAAGAACTTTGAGGAAGTTAAAGCACTCGGGCCAAAGGAAGTTAAATATATGTTTTTTTTTCCCTGCTAAGTTGTTAGTCAAAGCTAATAGAAAGACGTGGCTGGAGGGCTGGAAAGTGGTGGGCAAGAAGTTGCACAGTGATCGGAAGGTGTACTGAACTTCTAAGAGTTTGTGACAACTGCAGCATCTGCTGGAAAACAACAGGCACTTCATTCCCTGGTGGACATGTGAGCGAGGCTCCCCGGGATCTCTGCCTGATATCTCTTGCCATACACGACATTGACTTTAACATTTCACCTTTCAGCGGTATGGGGTGATGGGGGAGGTCTTCAGGCAATGGGGTCGGCTGATCAGTTCACAGCTAGCCGAGAGGCGAGCACAGGGTCAATAATGTCTACAAAGAAGAGGACAGAATATGAATATTATTATCGGCATATGCACCATACAGGCGGTGGTGGCCTACACTAACTTCTAGATTTTATGTTTGGGGTGACAGGCGCTCTGCAAGTCGGGTGGTGGTTCAGGGCTCTCGTGCTGCCAGGTTGCTAGGAGGGGTGAATTAGTGGGTAATGTAATGTTAGTTTTATTGCTATCATGGTTGTTCATGCACAGGGCCAATGGTTTGGCAAGGAGGGAGTTTTTGGGGGTCTTTATGGGTGGGATCAGGTGTAAACAAAGATAAGGTGGGTCAGTAAGAGGAATAGTGATAGTGCTGTTAAACTTGCGATCCGTAATGCAACCCAGAATCTGAACATTTGGTCATGGAATGTGAATGGCTTGGACAGCAAAATAAAACGCACATTAGTTTTACAATATATAAAATACCATACACCAGATATTGTAATATTACAGAAGGCGCACTTTAGGGACAACTACTACAAGACATTAGATAGATTTGGTTATGTACTAAGGGCTCATGACGGTTATACTGTGGAGTCTAGAGTCGTGGCGATCCTTATCAAAAAAGTCTGTTGTAATCACATCCCACCAGGTATGGCACGATTTGAGTGGGCGCTGTGTGGCTCTGACGGGCATGTGGGAGGGTATAACATTTAATCTCTGCTCACTGTATGTCCCACTGTGACTTAACGAGACGAAGCTCCTAGACTTTGGTGACCTTTTACTGAGATTGCCCTCCGGGATGCTGATTTTGGGAGGGGGACATAAACTCAACTATGAATGCTGAGTTAGATA
This sequence comes from Pleurodeles waltl, assembly GCF_031143425.1. NCBI lineage: Eukaryota > Metazoa > Chordata > Amphibia > Caudata > Salamandridae > Pleurodeles > Pleurodeles waltl. The sequence continues at coordinate 389,942,472 of NC_090436.1, read as the reverse complement.
GGACAGGGAACTCGAGGATACACAGAGGAGGTGGACCACTGGCCCACTTTGTGGCTGCACTGGGTTTGGTCGACTTATGGAGACACAACACAACACAGCACGTATTGGTAAAGCTCACGTTCACCCAGAAGGGTATCTTGGCGCTGGCGCTGAATAACAGATGTTTGCTAACAACTCAATGGAACTCATTTTATCAACCTCAGAAGGATGAAAGGCTAAGTGGACCCCCGGGGTTTAAACCTGTGACCATCAGGTCGAACACAGGCCCCTACAGTGGACACATTAGCCCGCTAAGCCAGCAGACCCGGCAACAACCCTCAAACACAACAATACACCTACTACTCGGCGGCACACAAATGTTTTTCTCCTATAGACTGTGTTTACATTGCACCCTCAGGGGGCTGGGTTAGGGGTGGCCATTCATCAGGCTAGAGGAATACCGGATCACTCTCCAGTGGATGTTTTCCTGAAGGGTCATACTAGAGACTTCATGTTGCTGCCCCCATTGGATTCCTGCAATCTGCAGGATAGGGAGCTGCTGGGCGAATTGAGATCTGGGGCTCATGTCTACTTCAAGGAGAATGGGGTCGGTGTCATCTGTGGGTATCATTTGGGAAGCATTCAAGGCAGTGGTATGGGGTCAAGCCCAGGCACTGATGGGGCAAAGAGAAAAGAAATGAGACTGGAATGTAATACGATAGAAAAAGACATTGCATGGCTGGTAATGGTTGCCCAGGCCACCAGCAGGGCAGAGGATTGCCATACATTATACCTGTGCCAGCAAGACTCAAGAGCTCTGGCAGAAAACCAGGCTAGAAGACTTTACCGTAGCCACTGAATGATGCTGGTTATATGAGGTAGGGGAGAAGGCCAGCAAGCTCTTGTCCTGGTTAGAAAAGAGAGATAAGGAGCACTCATGGGTGCTTCAGGTGGAAGATTAAGTTGGCAGGCTACTGGTGACTGGCAAAGCTATAGCGGAGGCTTTTCTCAAATACTATGAGGGTCTTTATGCCTCCATGATGAAAATGGCTGCGGAGGATTGTACAGACTTCCTTTGATACATCTCATTGCATAGGCTCACTCCAGAAGATCACGAAGCGCTAGAAGTGGACATAACTGATGCAGACTTAATTTGGGCCCTTTGAGGACTAGTCGGGTAAGACCCCCAGCCCAAATGGCTTGCCAGTCGAGCTGTACAAAGGAATGGCCATACTAGTATAGTGGCTAAACCGATGCTAGCCATGTTTGGGGAGGCCCGTGAACAGGTATGTCTACGGTTGACCAACAAATAGCAACAATAGTGGTTCTCCATAAAGATGGAAAACCCCCGATGTCTTGCAGTTCATATAGGTCCATCTCCTTATTAAACATGAAGATGAAGGTTCTAGCAAAAATCCTGGCAACCAGGCTCCGAAGGGTTATTACCTCGCTCACACATCTGGGTTTATACTCAATAGAGGCACTAGGCTCAATCTCAGACGCCTCTATGGCGTGCTTCACAGGACGGCGGGTCTCTTGGAGGAACAGGCAGTCTTAATGTCTCTGGGCGCCAGAATGGCGTTTGATTCCATTGAATGGGACTACATATTTGTGACCTTTAAGAAATTTGAGTTTGGGCCGCCATTCTGCTCTTGGGTGGGACTGCTCTATACCTCCCATAGGACACTTTGGTGTGGGTGATACAGGCACCTGGCAGGATTTCCCTGTATAGTGATTATGTCCTTCTGTATGTTACACAACCCTCCCTAACTATCGACAGACTCGTGCAAATATTTGGCATCTTTGGGGACCACTCGAGTCACACAATAAATTGGACTAAGTCGGTGGTCTACCCCCTCTCGGGTGCGAGCCTTCGCCTACCCAGAGACTGTGAGGCTCTGGTGGTTACGTTGGGTTTTCTGTACTTTGGTATCTGTTACACGGGATCCAAAAGTATTCCTGCACAGGAATGTCACCCAAAGATTGTGTGGTGATGTATCTCACTGGTGAGGCCTCCCTTTGACCCTAATGGGCAGGGCAGCTTTATACAAAATGATGAGCTGGCACCTTTTCTTTCTTTTACAGTTTCAGAACCCACCATATTCAATACCTATGGTGGCATTCAGGCAACTAGAATGGGAGGTCTGCCTGCTCCTTTGGAACTGTGCTACATCCAGGATAGCCTTGGTCAAACTGCAGATAGGTGTATATGATGGGGGCCTGGTGGTTACGGATGGTCTGAAATATTACTGGGCATCGCAGCTGCTCATAGTTAATGCATTCACAGATCATTAAAACCTAGCCTACAGGGTGGATAGCGACGCGATGGCCACGGGAGGATGTAAGGCCTTACTGAATAGTGCCAGTGGGGAAAGGGATTCCACAGCATAGTAGGAAGGTAGTCCGGGCCTGGATGGATGCCACAAAATATTTGGGCTGGAAGGGGACACTTGATGGGAATGACACCGCTTTGGCACAGTGATTTATTGCCGGAGGTGGGGTGGACTGAGAAGGTTCCTGAAGTGGGAGATGATAGGAATTGAGCACTTCAGTGATGTATGGAGAGAATGGGCACTAATCCATTTCAAAGTTCTAAGTCAGGAATATGCCCTATCTGCAACTGAATACTATTATACTTGCATTTGGGCCATGCCCTCAGGGAACATCTAAAGTAAGGAGAGAAGATACCAGAGGCCTCCCCATTGTAACACAGGATACTGACCAAGCTTCTTCCCGAGAAAGGGATCTCCATACTATATAAAAAAATTTAACAACGCACCGGACCCACTGAGTCGCCTAAGGGCAGCATGGAAGGATGATGTGAGAGTCCTCGACGATGGGAAAAGGGAAGCGGGAGATGGCAATAAGCGCTTGCTTCGGACTAGTGCAACTCAAAGTATTACATAGATCATACTACACTCGGACACTGCTACACAAGATAAGCAAGGCAACCATGCCCTTGAGCCTGAGGGGCTGTAATAGGGAGGGCTCATTAATCCACACACTATGGTAGTGTCCACTCATGCAAACTTATTGGTATAACGTTATACATATGATGTCCCGGGTCTTCAAGGTAGTGATTCCCTTGGATGCCCAATGGCGGCTGCTGGGTATCTTGAGGAGCGGTGGGGGTGGGGGGAGAGATATTAAGGTATTTGGTTGCCATTGGCCGGAGGAATAGCTTAACATAATAAAGCCAGATCATGGCGCAAATCCACTGCTCCAGTAGTGGCAGATTGGAAGTCAGACCTAGATGGGTGCCAGAGGAGCGAGAAAGGGGTATACAGGAGTAGGGGCTGCCCACGAAAATAAAATAAACTATGGGGAGCATGGGCGGAGTACAGTGGTTGAGGTGATGAAGTGACTTTGGGATGCTTGAAGGAAATATCACACTATGAATCCTAGTCAAACTGTATTAATTTATGTGGGCCGTAAGAGGGCCATTTGTGCTTCAATGGAGAAATCTTGTGCCGTGATAACGCATTACTGGCTTGCCAAACTCTGTGAAAGTAATTTCTTTGCCGTCCTGTTGTTCGTTAGTTTGGTGTTTAATAAAAAGAATTATAAAAAATAAAAAAAAGATCTGCCTACCACTTTTCACTCTGGACCCCAAAACATTCCTCTAGACTCATCCCTCAGTCATACACTGTTCAACACCTACATGACAGCCTTGGCCAACTTCGTCAGAACCCATGGATTAAACATTATATCCTACGCAGACCACACCCATCTCATACTCTCACTGTCAGAAGACACCTCCTCCACAGTGGTCAGCTTCCTCAAGTGAATGATGAGTGTTGCGACTGGAGGAGAGACAACTGCCTAAAATTCAACACAGATGAAATTGAGGTGCTGATCTTTGGGAACAACACCTCCCTGTGGAATGACTCCTAGTGGTCCTCTGAACTAGGATTCTCACCCCCCCTCCGACAGCCCAGGCCTGCAACCTTGGCATTATCCTGGACAGCAGGCTGACCATAAAAAGACAGTTAAATGTAGTCTCTTCCACCTGCTTCTCCACTCTTTGCATGGTCCATAAGATCTTCAAATGGCTCCCTGTCAACACTAGACTAACCGTCGCCCAAGCCCTAGTCACCAGTCTGCTGTACTTCGGAAATGCACTCTCCGTAGGACTTGCCACGCACCTCCTGAAGAGACTGAAGACCATACAGAATTCAGCAGCCTGACTCCTCCTATACAACTGTACATTGGGGAGGTTAAGGAGAACAGTGTATTTTGATCCCCGACTCAGTACTTATGTGCCATAACCTTTTGGTTACATTCTTTCCTTTGTTTATCCATCCCCTCCCTTCCCCCCGCCCCCGGCAGCTTTTTGAGGTTTGCCTTTAGACCAGACATCCTTGGTCTTCTGGAGAGGGTCTGTCTGATCCACTATTCAGCATACTTCTCCCAGTTTGGTTAGCAAGGGAGAGGAGGAACACCCCAACTTTTTTAAAACATTTTTTTACGTTGAGCCTTAAAGCTTGAGTTGCTCTTTGGAATTGCAGTAAGTTAGCTTTGTTCTTCTGTTTGTTTACACCCTGAAATGTTGTGCTTCTTTTGGATACTTCTGGATACTTTCTGCTGGTAATGATCCTGTCTGTCTTGTTCTTTCCTAACCTTTCCATATTGAGTTCCTTCAGGAAGTTACCCTATCTGACTAAGAGTTAATTATTTTTATGAATCCATTACCTGTGCTCTGAATAGAAGACACTGGCACACCGGGGAGAGAGAGAACTGTTGAACTAGGATTTACTTCTCTTTTGGGATGGAGATGTGCGTTAGACACGGAAGCAGAGTGTCATCTGGAAAGAGACAATTTTCCTAACCATGTCCTAGATATCATCTTTTCTTTCTCTGTGGCGTTGGTATAGCCTTGCCTACTTTGGATTTCCTGTAAATGTTCATTGTTTGCGACAAGATTCTGCGCACTAGGTGCATCTCATTCAGAAGAAGAAGAAACTTTGTCCTCACTAACCAGTGGCACTTTTGGTGGTGTCATGGCTGGGTGCATCATCATCATTCCCAAATGTAGTCATGTCTGAAGATGATGCTGTAGAATCAAGGAACACTACTGTTGCTGCAGCAGTGAGGGCTTGTGGTTGGGGTATTCTGGTGCAGACTGGAAATTTCCAAGACCTACTTGCTGCGTTATTTGCTCAGTATTAATTGCAGTGCTTTTAGTGCCTTCTGCCTCAATGTCCATGTCAGTGTCAATGATTCTCATAATGTAGCTCTAATTAACATGTTCTTCTCAATGCTTTTATGCCTATACCAGTATTCTGCATGATTGTAGTAAGTCTTCTTCCAACACCTTACAGTTTGATGGACTTGTGCCTTCCTTTAGGCAGTCACTGCCTGAGACAGACCATCCAGGTATTGCCTCAAGCCTAAGCATCCTCACTATTGTTTGAAGTGTTATACTGTTGCATTGTTCATTTATTTTAATTGAGGTTTCCAGTGAGCTTTGGTGCACAGAATGCTTGTGAAAAATGCAATGTCATCGGCTGTATCCATGTTGGTTCTTGGTTGGCTTTTACCTTTTTCGTTTTAAATGGAACAATGGAATTTTCTTTATCTGGGCTTGAAGGCCAGAACTGTACATGATGCTTTTTCGTTCTTGCTGTATGTGAAAACCTTTTTCCTGGGTTTCTTCTCTGTGAATAATTTGGATAGTTAAGTCCACATCCGGTGCTTAATTGTTTTGAAAATGTCTTGGTGCGACTTTTGCAAGGCACTGTGACTCAATCAATCACTTTGCTCCCCATTGGATTCTAGATACTGTTATCAGAAGTAATCTTACCCAACTTCCAGAGCTCATCCTACACTGTCAAATTAACAAAGTCTAGTTTGAGTTGGCCTCCATCAGTCAGTTTTCACTAATTATTGTCTCTTTACCTCCTGCCTATCTTCAGAACTCCGATGCACCACAAGTGAATCGCTTTGATGATGACCCAAGACTTAGGCCTGTGAAGTTTTCTCAGGCTTCAAACCATTGAGGTGCTTAGTGCCGAAGGCAGTGCCTTCCATTTGACAAACTAGAATCAATATTTGTATTTCTCTACCTTTTGAGGTGAAATTGCCCACTTGGCATTCTCTGGAGACAAGCTGAACTTAATCTGGTATCTTTTATCCCTTAAAATGGTAGTTTAGCTAAGTGTTACAGATGACAAAGTCAAACTCTTAACATGTTTAAATTAAGTGTTAACCAAAATAGGCATGCTTTTACTTGAAGAGTCCCTAGATCTTGATGTGAGTGATTTCTAGCTCTCAATACAAGCTGTTATGAAGCTTCGTAAATTGGACCATAGTTTTTGAAAATGCCCCCAAGCATGCCTCACACTAGATATCATTTTATTCTGTAGAAAGCATTCCAATACAAATAACTGGTAAAGTAATCTTGAAAGATTTTTATTTTTAAGGTCATATAGCATAAAAGTGCTGCCCTTTACCCTTACAAAAAAAAAAGCATCATTATTCACAGCATAGGATAAAACTTTTCTTAAATTTGCGCAGGAGTCAGTTACTGAAATTATTTGCATAGATAATCTGCCCAACTCCTCCCCCCCCCCCGGCAGTGGGACAACATAAAGTATTCCAATACTGGATTTTTCTCTCATTGATGCTCTCATGGCTTTAAGTAAGAAGTTTCCCAAATGAATGTGGACCTGGCTCCTTTAACTATCAACACTGATAATTTATTTTCTGAGCTCAAGCAATACATACATGATGACTAAATGTGTTCCATTTTTTTGTTGCTAACATCAGTAGCCAACAATGACAGACCTAAGTATCCCTTATTGAGGACCTAAGAACATTGTGATCTAAAACAAAATGTCTCTGTTTAACAGTAACATCAAGATTGACATTAAATAGGACTGAATTGCATTAGTGTAAGCTCTAATAGTATATCTGGATACATAATACATATTTCTTTATCTATATTAATTGAAGTATCTTTAGTTCTTCAATAAATATTTACTGTGAAACTCCGTTAAACCTGAAGATTTTCCGGAGTGTCTCTTGCAGTGCTCCAAAATAACTTTTAAATGGTTGAGGTTTGTTACCCAAGACAATTCATTTCTTAATAGCTGCAAGTCAAATCTATTCTTCAGAAAGTCGGAACTGGCTTCAACACATTGCATTGTGTACAGCAAAGTGTTATTTTTGTGGTCTGGCTTGACAGCACAGCTGCCGTCAGACAATTATGTGCGCATCACTACAGAGGGGCTTTGGCTCTGCTGACATGTTTGGAGCCGAGAGTACATGTTTTGCTTGGGCAGAAGTTGTGTGCTGCCACTAAAATGTACTTACCTTTCACAGCTGTGATCATTATATTTATCCTGCTGGCTGAGATTGCACTGCCAGGGTAGTCATCATTTGCCATTAGTGCAGATTTATGACTTTTATGAATTTACAGAAGTAGCTGGGGACATCACTCTTACTAATAATAAAACAAAAAAAAGTTTGTGAACTGCATTTTAGCATAGGCAAACATGCATATGTAGGTCTGCTCATGCGAAAATCTGCTGAGCGTATACAAGTTCCCTTTCCCTACAACCCCTTTTTATTCCCCACCCTGTAAAGTTCTAATTCTGCCATTATTTGGAGTACATGTCCAACCTTACCCAGTGGGAGAAGAACATTTGGTGAAAACCATTCAACATACACTTTTGTAGGTGTTATCACATTCAGAAGGGTAGTCCAACCCTGGAACTATCATTTTTCGCTACTTTGAACCCCATGTATGTATCTAATGGATGACAATCACCATGGCCCCATATAGGTTGGGCGTTAAGGTTCCTGTCTGGTAGGCCTCCTCACACATCTTTCATGTGTGGGACTTGACTCCAGTCATTACTTTTAAAGAAATCAAGTGGGAACTGATTTGGGGCGTGTTCCCTAAGGGCATGTCGTTAAATGGCCTCCAAGATCTCCTTTTCTGTTATTGAGCAGTCTAGGATCTCTCTAACCTCTTCCTGCAGATTAGTCCTTGGAAGATCTTGTATAACAGGCCTCTTTAATACTAATTGGTGTTTAACTTGCATGCCATAGGAGTTACTGTAACATTTTGATAAGGCATTTGCTTTTTGGGGGGATTTAGAAGTAAGCCCCAGCCATGGGTTCGAATGCAGGGAACAAACCTAGTCTCTTCACCTGTATGGTAGCTGGTAAATAGATTTGCTGGCTTTGTTCCCCCACTGTCTCATACATTTTATACTGTGAGGTTACCCAGACTGCCCTCATGAAATCTAGTAATTTAGTCTTCAGTAATTACCTTGCTGCCTCCTGCTGTCTGAGGGAGTCCTCACTGGGGGTAGGGAGAGCTCCTTTGTTATGTGCATTGAGAGACCCCATAGTACGTGTTCTGACAAAACCTATCTTTTATTGACCTTGAAGAATCAGTCAGTTTCTTCCCTCCGGAATGAATGGAGTTTCTCATCCATCACCTACAAAGCATTTAGCCTCCATTAACAACCACTTCCCTTATTCTTTTAATACATTGCCAGCTCTGTTTGGTAGTGATCTATGAGGCATCTCTCCTAACCATGGGAGTTGCTGATTCCTATAAGTTGTCTTCCTGTAAGGTGTGTTTGTCAGTAGAAACTCAAATCAAATCCGGACTGTGTCTGATGCAAGTATTACATTTGTTTTGTCTGAGGTATGCTTCACCCACCAGACAACACTTACCCCAGTTGACTGTGCCCATTTGAAGAAAGTCCTACTTCTTGTTGAGAGTGGCACCTAGTGAAGTCTAATTGTCTTCGCCACTGAATTAGAGTTTCCCCCTGCCCCCTTCCCCCCCCAATAATTGTTCATCCCAGATTCCCAGTTGGCCCTTTTACAGGCAATTAGTTAACCCTAGTAAGGTATCTTCAAGTAATGCAGCCAGTCGGGGGTCTCCAACCCTTTCTGAAATAAGAGCTACTTGTGTTCACTGAAAATCATCTTGAACTACCAATATTATTTGTGTTGTAATCCATTCCTCGTCAGATAAAAGTACATTACATTAAATTAGTGATCACCCTAGGTGCGTCTATCAGGCGTTATCACATCAGTGCACCAGGTGGTGTTGTCAGCAGTAATGTTAAAAAAAAAATTAAAAAATTGCCTATTTGGAACACCTTTACATGAGTAATACATAACAGCTATTGTTGCAATCCATCTGGCATCAAGGCAGTAATGTTATTATGTCTCTCCAATGCTGCATGATTTGGCACTCAAATATCTGCTTTAAAAATATTGGGAATTCAACTATTTTCCTCCTAAACATCCACTTATGAGTTCTGAAAAAACACATTTTCGTCATGAATACTCAGTTTTCAATTTAGTTACACTTATATTAATTTGGCAAGAAAATGCTTTAAGTTTTTTAGGCTGGACTACACACGATGAGGTACTTGAAGGTAGCTTGAGAGCTACCAGTAGCTTACAAGCTACTTGTTGGAGAAACCTTACATTTACACTAGCAATAGGCCAGAACTTTTGTTCCGAGAACTTGGCGTCTGCCAAGCCCAACAGGCCACCATCGTTGTGATGGCTTTGATTCCTAGTGGGTTGCAAATTGCGACCCGGCTCATAATAGTCATGAGGTAGGACAATTTGCAACCCACTGGGAATCGCTATTTTAAAATAAAACTGCCATGCTATAGGAATTGCGATTTCCAAATTGCGATTCATTAAGAATCACAATTTGGAAATCGTAATTCTTAAATTGATATGTCTGGCCCTTTGATATTTTTCTGCTACAGCATGGAAACATTTTTTCATGTAAGATCCTACCTCTGAAGGCAGAGCAGCGCTTGTGGATAACCGTGCTTCAAATGTGCCAGTGGAGCTTCAGGTATGTGGGCTCTCCAAGTAAAATGGCTGCCTGCCCAACACCCATTATTTTATTTATATTTTTTTTGTTCTTGTTTTGTGTTATTTAGATGGACGTATTATAGACGTTCCCGAATAGACTAGTGGCGTAGTTAATTCTGGAAAAACACAATAGATTTTCTGATAAGTATTGGTTACTAACTTCAGACGGCCCAGGTGAAACACGTTTTAGAACATGTAATGAATTTGGGATGAACGTTTGATAAAAATACCTCCCTAGATTTTTTGGTCGAACCTACCAAACAGCACTTGTTGCAAGATGTATTGTGGAATAATCGAGAACGTACAGGGACTTGGTGCCTACCCACCCCCCCCCCCAAAAGAACATTACCAATTTAATTTTGTCCTTCCCCTTTTAGGGACTTCGTGTCTGTCTGTCTGTCTCTTCCAGCTCTTCCTGCTCCATGATTCTCTCTTGCCAGTTGCTTCTCCTCCCCTGCCCCCACCTTCTCACCTGTTACTTTTCCATCAAACCCCACACTTCCCCCATGCCTTTCTTGCCCACATGCATCTTCCCTGCCCAGTCCTTGTTGTTCTCTTGCCTGTTGCTTCTACCCAGTCTGCACTCCTTGTTGCTTCTCCATACCTTGCCCTCCTTGTTCCCTCCCCCACCCTTTTTGTCGCCTCTCACCTGTTGTTTCTCCTACCCACCTCTGTGTTGTTCCATCACCCATCCAACCTGGCCCACCACGTTGCATCCCCTTAACTTGACCCTCCATGTTTTTTACCCATCTTAAACCCCTGCCCTCCCGCCAACAACACACACACGCCCTTTGTGTTGCTTCCCACCTTGTTGCTTAAGATCCTCTGTGCTGCTCACCCCCAACCAGCGCTTCAATGTAAAAAAAACAAAAAACTAGGCACATTCATGCATGGTTCACACACCTACAAAATATGTGACCACTGCATCATATCAACCTTTTTTCTAAATATATTTCCTTTAGTCCTGCTGCACAGCATCGGGGATGCTGTGTAATGTGGCTAGAAACCATTGGAAAAGTCAGTTGTTCCCAATGTTGAGAGCTATTGACTGTGCCAGTGCTTGGTGACCTTGTGCTCACTTCCACAGAAGTGAGACTGTAAATACAGTGGGCAGAGTTTAAATAAAATAACCTTGGTTATATCATCTAGTTAAGTACATGTTGTTCTGAATCATTGGTAACTCCTAACACTAACCAGCATTGGCAAAGCCAATAGGTCTCTCCTTTTTGGCCTTATAAGTGTTTAGCCATGCAGCACATTATGGAATCATTGTAAATCCGAGTGATCTCCCCGCCTGATAAATTAATATAGTGTATTACTGGTTTTATGTCACATGCAGTTCATAAAATACACCTCACCAAACCAGAGCCACGAGCCCGCGTAAATGTCCAACACTCATTCCAAACATGGTCAATAGCATAAAACCCCAACTATCTACAAGATCTTTCTTTGCTATCCATGTTTTTCAAGGAATACACTGTTGGTTGCTGAACTACAAGGAGGAAAGGGCAACATTTTCCTGCCTTCCACTACATTTTGCGTATTTTTTAATTGAAGAGGGGGTACACAGGAAATCCCCCTGTAATATAGAACATTGGCTTGCAGCAGTAACATCTGTACCACTGCGTGGGCTCTCATGTTCTGACTCGGTCACTTGTGGTTATGCAGACGGGAAGTGCAGGGGTGAAAAGAAAATGAAGACTGCACCAGCAGCCTGTGCGAATGGGCCCAGTGTTTGCTGCACTCACTGAGGCTGAAGCCAGACATCGCTTCCCCATGCAACTGCGGCGTGTTTTTAGCATCCGGTCAAAGGGTATAAACACACAGCTGAAGCCACGAGGGCCTGGCTTTGTTAATGCTGTGTAAAAAGACACTACAGAACCGCACAAAGAAACTAAAAACTTTAAATGGGATAAAAAATACAAAAATGTATACAATATTCTATTTCATAGAGGAAAAACGACCACTAAATAGCTTTTAGCATATATTCTGTTTTTGGTAATAGGGAAACCAAGAAGTAGAGAGAAAAAGGGCTTTGCTCAGAATCAAACAGTCTGAACATGTGGGGAAGCCAAAATGCGAACCAAAATAATCTGATGTCAGTAGACTACTTCATCGGCAAAGGAAGTGTAGCATGAAGAAGGGGAAGGAGCTTCCTTTCTTCCTTCAATGTCAAACTAGAAAATGTGTCCCTCAAAGCAGAATCTGTTACTAAAATGAAGCATTTCACCGTTGAAAACAGCCGTTCACGGGCCACAGAGTGGTCGAGTAGCTGAGAGCAGGTGCTCATAAGCATTCCCCCCCAGAAAGACGCAACCGAACAAATGTGGCGTCCCCTTTGCTGCTTTCTCACAGAGCCCACAAAGCTTGCACCGACCCTTCTCCAGTCGGAGGCCTTCTCTTCCCCACAGAGACCGAGTGCACGGCTATAGCGCCATGCCAGCAGAATGAATGGGCTCCCCACAGCCGTTCCCAGACAGAGACCCACCGTTGTTCCTATGGCTGAGTGTCTGCAGTGTCTCTCACATCCACAGAGACCCTGGGGAACCGTGCAGTCCGAGCCGCCTGGCCCTTCCTGGGCAGTGTTGCATGGATTACCGAAGCTTTGTCCATCTCCTTGAGGCAGGCAGAGGTGGATGGGACCGTCCAGAGCTCCCGCAGACGCCGCTCCTTTGCTGGTCTGGCTGAGAGAGGTCTGCAAGTTTCAGGAGGAGGAGGCTGCAGTACTGCACTGAGGATTGTTAAAGGGACAGGTACTGGCCATTTGGAGGAGTAAAAGAATCGCAAGGACATGCTGCCATCCTAATTCACATTCCACATGAATTAAACTTTATTTTCTTTACACATACACAGCTACATTCTTGTTGGCAGCAAATGGCGTCAACTGAGCACTGAAACGAACCATTGCGAATACGGAGCAAAACACAAGCAAGAAACTAACAAAAGAAGCCAAGGCAAAAAGGAAAAGGTAGTGCGTCAACACTAACGTATCTGGGCGATCATCCAACAATCCATGTAACGGGGTAAGTCTCCACGGTGGGCACAAAATAACCAAAAGGCAAGACAAAAGTACAGCATTTACCAAAGGAATTTTGAAAGAAAGGCCTCGGAACACATGAAAGTGATGGGCATGGTGAAAGCCCACAGAAGTAGATTACAGCATGTCGAGAGACAGCACATGGCCGCTGCCTAGACTCGACCTAACAGCGCAGCACTATTACAGATGATATTCTGTGTGTGTGTGTGTGTGTGTGTGTTTAATAAATATTTAAGGGCATAAAGCTAACCTCTGATGCACGCTACATTTGAGGGCTGATGAAGGGAGTAGATACCTTTGTTGCAACACTTGAGCTTATCAAATGGATTAAATACTGTAAGTCCTCACTTGCACCTTTTTTTTTTTTTAGACCATTTTCTAGAGCAGCGGTTCTTAAATTGTGGTCCAGGGACCCCTGGTGGTATGACACTTTCTCAGGGTGTCCAAGACTACTTAGAAAATAGGCCAATATTGAGAGTTTAATAAAGGTTTTTAAACATAAAGATGTAAAATTGTAAATGTAAATTTTTTTTTAAAGAAAACAAAATTCAACTGAAGGCTAAAAGTTAAATTGATGTCCTCAGATTGATTTGCAGGAACAGTGCAAGTGCATCAAATGGAAGATGAGAGGCCTTGATTAAATTTAGAAAAGCCCTAACCTTCCAATGAAAACGTTGTTTTAAAAAAAAAAATTTAACATTTTTTTGTGAATTATATAAAGTATTTCCTCATTTGCGTATATGTTTTATGAATGATTGCTTTGAGGTTTAAGTCATCAAAATTGCCTAAACCGGGGCCCCGACTTTCAGTAACGTTTTGGTGGGGTCCTAGATTCCAATGATGATTCCGTGGGGGTTGCCAGATTCCTAAAAATGCTTAAGTACGGACCCCAGAAGTCAAAAGGTTAAGAACTGCTGGTCTACAGTGCCTCTGAGAGCTGTTTCTGAGCCACACTGCGTACATAATTTTGATTATTGCGGGCCCAAGATGTTACATCTTTTCCAGTGTTTCTGTCAGTGACAGATGACCATTTTCTCTAGCTCTTTGCTATCTACTGGAATCTCCGAGGTCGAGTGATATGTGCTTTCCTCCTCTGGGATGAGTAAGATTTGTTTAATAATGCAATTAGCTAGTACAGGCCATCTGTAACTATTCGGCAATACTGAGCTGCTACTTATATTTTATTTTTTCCAGATCTAATATCTTTCACCATTTGACTTTGTTTCCAACATCACTGTTGTAATGTTTTTAACTTCTCTGAATATGAAGGGACAGCATGCCTATATAAGTATCTTTGCACGAAAAATTATAATTCTTATTGCTTCGGTGGATTATGTTCATGGTCAGCATGTCAAGGTATTTTTTAAGGTTACCTATTACCCCATTTTGAGCTCGATCAATGATCATTTTAAGAAGGTGCCTGTAGGAATAGTAAGGTTAATAAAAGTTCTTATTTTATCTACATTGCATTGTTACCTCTTGTCAGACTGTTATTCCCTTACCGTGATAAATATGGTCATGGCATGGCCTATACAGCAGTCCAGAACAGCTCTTGCATTCATGCAGAGTCCATAATCCCAGGAGATTACATTGGATTGTGTTTTACAAGTGCTGTGTCTGTGTAAAATCTTCACTCAGTGTGAATACTGTGCTGTGAAACATGTTATGTTGATCTGATTACATTACTGAGTAGGGACTAGTGTATCTCTCCATGACGAAAGGAAATCAGAGTCCTTCTTGTAACTCATGGGCCTCTGACAGCTATGCAGGTTTAAGTGCATCTCACTATAGTTTGCAAGAAGTATGCCACAGTCCGCTATCCTGTGATCATTAGACTAAGAAGTTAGTCTAGAGTCTAAGTAAAACATATAACATTTTTGGTCAGAAAGGGACTTTAGGATAATTGTTACCAAGAAAGTGTCTTGTGGGATGTACACTGTAATGGGCAAGTAAAGAGGGTGCATGACAACAGCTTTTGTGGTCTTGCAAATTTAAGATTTACGAGTAGAGTACGTGTTTTTCTTTGCAAACCTATTGGGGAAACAAGGGTGTGCAATTTCTGTCTTTGGCTCAGTTAAGATACCTTACAGTCTTATTCTAAAGCAGTCAGTAATGGAGGTTAACTTGTGATTATCTTGAAGCAAAAACACAGAAATATGAGTGTCCCCTTTTCTCTCATCAGGAAAGGGGGTGATTGAATAGGTTTACTTTGTGCTAGTGTAGGGTATGGTGGATATATGGGTGTTCTAAATGCCAGGAGAAGAGATATTTGTACACATATTGATAGTCAAGGAAAAATTATACAAGTGCCATCTTTGAGAGAGGGTGTGTCATGGGCACAGGCAGACTTATTGGCCACATGTCTTTGAAGCCTTAAATCAATAATTGGTCACTACACTATCCAGCAACCTATTTGTTTGAAATTGCCCTCCCTAGAGGGGTCACCCCCACCAAACCTTTTGCCTTCTTCTTCTTTTTGTTTTGTTGGGTTTAGGACTCTAAACACTGGTTAGCAGTGGTAAAGTGTGCATTGAGTGTGCGGTCTCCCTAAATCGTGGTCAAATTTGTTAACATACAATTGTTATATTTAATTGACTTGTATGTCCCTTGAAGAGTGGTATACCATATATGCAGGGCCTGCAGCACTTATTGTGCCACCCAACCAAGAAGCCCTCTTAAAATGTCCCAGGCCTGCAATTGCAGACTGAATGCAGCATTTAAACCCCCCTTTCCAAGACTTAACCTCCTCTTTTATTACATATGTTATTCATAAAGTAGGCCCTAGGTAGCTCATAGGGCAAGGTGCTATGTAATTAAAAAGTAGGACTTGTACCTTTTTAAGCTCTACTTGTCCTGGTAGTGGAAAACTCCCAAATCGGTGTGTGTTTTGTCTTTGTTTTTGTCTTTGTTTCTTTCTTCTTTGTTTCTTCTTTTTCTTTTTTTTTTTTTTTTGCTACTGTGAGGCCTACTCCTCCTGTAGGATAGCTTTGATCCCTCCTTATCACATGTAATAAGCTGTAATTCGTACATGACAGTATGTAGATTTGTCATGTTTGGTACCTATGGAATTGTAATGATAAATCCTTGTTCAATGGTCAAGCCAGATTTTTCATTAAAATTGTGAAAATACCACTTTCAGAAATTTGGCATTTTCTCGGCTTAGTGTTTTTGTGCCTGCAGCCTGTCTTGGGTCACATGACAGGGTGTAGCGGACAGACGTAAATTCCTCCCAGTCAAACGATAGTGGGATTAGGTGTGCCTCTGTGAGCCATTAATTGGCTTGTTTGGGGTGGGGGGGTAGGGGGTGCAAAGCTCAACACATCCCCACTTACACCTGAATAAGCTATGCCACTCTCCTCACAATAGACCTAACAACCCTATATTGTCAGTGCAGACAGCCTGGAGCTAGGGCAGGGTAGTCAAGATAATCCTGGAAATTCAGAGAACCTTTCCAGAAACTTCTGACACCTTCCAGGAGAAAGGCACCAGGTTATGAAAATTGGGCTTTCGGACCCACTCTTCAGTTCATTACTGGACCTGCAGAAGGACTTTGAGGGCTGCCTACTGCTGTGACCTGCTGTTTGGCCAGACTGCTGCTGTACCCGGAATGACTGTTCCTGCCTTGAACCCTCAGAGTCTAGCCATACTGTTGAGCCCTGCTGCTACACCTGCACCTAGGACTACCAGAAGTGACTCCAAGGGCCAGTTTGCCGGCGTCCTGTTCAGAGCCCCAGGGCCTTAAGGGCTCCCACCATCTTGAACCTGCACCTGGACCCACCCTGAGTCATGGGTGTATTGAAGTAAATATGATGGGCTGCCTTGTACTGTCCAAATATATTTCCCCTCTGTCACTAGCATCCCTGTTTCTATAATCAACTGAACCCCACACACCATAGTACACCATTCTATGAGCAGAATCTTATGTTTTAGATATAAATGATACCTGTACACCCCCCATTCTCCTCTAGGAAGCAGTGAAAAAGACTTAAGCCCTTTCTCCTGGAATCCTATTAGAGATACAATTGTGAAACCTGGACTGGTAAAATACATCCATGTGCATGCTTGAGTCCCGTTAATGATAGACTTGTATATTATCTTGGTGTTAGGAAAGCTGTGTGTGTGCTGTTGGTGCCATTGAAAAAGACACTTTAGGGTAACTCAGGTTCTCCCAAGAGGTATCTGACTGCTCTCCCTTGAAGTTGATCCTTTGGCATACGTATACCACCACAAGACAAATTTAGTGGCAAAATGCAGGCTGTCTTGTGAGTGGGAAATTGAGTTTCTCAGAAATGAGACTCAGCCATACTTCAAATTGAGCGATGATTTGGTGGCTCAACATTGTACCCTTTGTGAGGCTTACAAAACTTTGATCAGAGATAAGGTCTGATCCTATCTTGCAGCCTAAGAGTGTAATAGAGAGGTAGAGATTCTAGAGCCTTGAGATGGCAATTATCGATCTGGAAAGCAATTGGGCCAGGCTGCAGCGCTCACTTGTACTGCAGAAACTTGACGCTGCCTCTGGGAAGTTGATGGAGCTAGTGCAGAAATTGGCCTGTGGTTTCTGGCTAGCATTCTTTTGGGGGGGGGGGGTGTGAACAAAGAGGAGGGAGGGGAGAAATATGAGTGAAAACTTTAACCAATTGCTATATAGTTTGGCTAAGCTAGATCAGACAACTAGAATAGCCGTGCAAACCTGCTGTACATCTACTGTAACTGAATAGTTGCAGTCTCACCAGATATAGTGGAAATATTTGTGGGATATTACAGACCATTCGATACCTCACTGGCCCATTCACTGAGGGAAATGGATGGCTTCTGTCAAATTTAGTCAACTAAGCACTGCAGAGAGGCTCACTACTTGATGATCTCACATATGCACTAATTTCAGTCATCCTGAAGCCGGGTAATTCCTGTGACCTATCTGTGTGCACCTATCGTCCCATTTCTTTAATCAATGTAGTGGTCAAACAGCTGGCTAATGCATTTTCAACTAAGCTTACAAGGGTGTACATATTCTATTTCACTCAGACCCAAATGACTTATTGCAGGGTAGAAATAAACCTGCCACTTTTAAGACTCCGGCCCGAGCACACAAGCTCATATATATGCCCTTGTGCCTTGGTGCTTGTGGATTTCTAATGTGTTTTACTTTCACATCTGTTTTCCCTTACCTGACCTACTCCCATTGTCAAAGGCACTCATTAAGGATGCCCACTGTTGCTGTTATTATTTTAATTCGTGATAGCCACTAGCATGCTGAGTCCTAGCAGGTTGGATCAGAAGAGATGGCTTGGTCTAGGCGTTTTATTGGAATGGTGGCATTAAAGATTTTGTGTGCCTATACTTGGATGATATGTTATTATTCCTGTGCTACCCGTAATGGATGTGTAACAGACTTTCAGTTCTCAACCTGTAAGGCGAGGCCTCTGGCCTTAAAGTTAATTGGTAGATCGCTCGTGGTGTCAGTTAGCTAGGGGTTTTGGAAATGACTAGTCATAAACCATTGCAGACCCACTCCACAGGAGACCCACTCAATTGCTGGAACTTGAATTTAGCTCACTGAACATTTAGATCCAAGTTAATATTTTACATATATATGACTGCATTCCAGGGAGGTTTGGGGAAAACCGGTAAAAGATTCACTGCATACTGTCCCAAATGTTACATGGATAAATAAAACTTGTTTCACATGGATTGGCGATACATGTACATCACAAAATACTGTTACACAGTGAGGTCCATTCTTGCACAAGTCATTGGCTGGCTTCTTGACCTTTTACCTGTAGTGGTGATATTGGGCACAATGTGAGGGGAACACGGTGCAGTACCCGTAAGCTGGTGGGGATGATACTTAATTGAGAAAATGAATGTTGCTCATGACTGGTTGAGTAGCAGCACCCCACCGATTTCATATTGTTATTTTGGCATGGATTGACATGCCTCTGTATGACAGTAGAAGCTGTCTGAGGAAACCTCTAAATATCTGGGGACCATGGCTAGAGAAGTTCAGCCTGTAATATACATAGGAATGATACAAGGCAAGGCACAAGAGGGGTGCTATACTTACATAGTATAGTAATAATCTTTACATGATACTGGCCCATGCTTTAGATGTTAAAGCGGGTTTGTTATGCCTTAAAATTCAATAACGTAGTTCTAAAAAAAAAATGTGATGGACATGTATATTTATTAGAATTCCCAAACAGCCAAAACCCATGTGATAAAGGATATCTTTGCATGGCAGTATTTGTATTGTAATAGTTGCTCTCGGTAGCAGTTTCTGCTTGGATAACTACTGCGGTTTTAGGCTGCAATTAGCATCCACATTGGTCCTAATTACATTTTTTTCACTTACTGAAACTGCAGAAATATTAGTTTGTTGAGTTGGATATTGACTGTTTTATTGTTTAAAGTGTCAATAGAATGTGTATTGTAACTTTGGAAGAGTGGAAGCCAAAACAGTAAACCAAATGGAGGAACCTGCTGTAATCTGGTCCACAACGTCAAAATAATCTCTAAGAAACACTTGTAACTAAGACTTTAGAGTGCATGTAATGAGTTTTTTTTATTTTTTTATTTATTTTTTAATATATGTGTTGAAATAGTTGCACCATTGTTTGTTTCTGCTAAAACAAATGCATTTGTTAAAACATCAAATGTGTATTTTCTTTTGATTTTTAGGATCCATCAGTCACACAGGTTACGAGAAATGTTCCTACTGGACTGGAAGAATACAATCCTTTTATAGATTCAAGAACAGTAAGCATATTTTATGTTTTCAATCTAAGATTTTCATGAGATACCCAAACAGAAGTGGGTGTTGATTAACAAGTTTAAAGCTCAAAGTGTCAATTTCCCACACAATATTTATAGTTTCTTAAGTTAGTGATACCTAAATAGTCCTTATTGGCTCGCAGCTAGATGAACTGGCATGTCTTGCAGGGTCCTGAGAGAGCCAACAGGAGACCTGATCAAGACTAGGGGGTGCAGTTGAAGGGCATTTTAACTCGATTAAACTTTCCGCTCCAACCTCTCCTGCTGAAAAAAAGAGCATGCTGCACATATCGAAGAAGGCCTCAAAGTGGTGCCAGGCTGAACTGTTAGAAGTGCCTCCCACCTGACCGGAGAAGTAGTTTGAGGCTTAGTTGCCAAAGGCCTGGATTTTCATCTTCCTAATGTACTAGATAGTGATCCAACAACAGTGTTGAAGTTCCATAAATTCTTCTTCGTCCTTACAAGGGGTTCCAGACCATGAGTTCCTTGCTCTGGGGATGTCATTGCATCAGTGAGAGACCCTTTGCAGCACACTGAGTTACTAAACGTGTTGAGCATGTAAAATCTTAATCTTCCCTGATTTCAACCCATTGCCCAGTGATTCAGAGGAAATGCCAACATTTGTAATGCATTAAAAAAACAAAACAAAACAAAAAAACAAGACTCCTGCCTCTGAACAAATAATCATCACTGTGGTACCCAGCCAGCCCATCTGTTGTAGATGTGGACTAGGTCCATATATTCCAAAAGGCTTGTGCTTGTGGCTTAGTGAACTGTAGGCATAGAGTGTGCCTGTTCTGACTTGTCGCCGTGCTCTTGATGGGAGCACACTGGCGTAACCTTCAACCAGTATGTGTGTTTTTTTTGGGTCCCCCCCGACTTCTTGTTGGGGTGCTCGTTGTAGAAACTTGACTCCTCACTTGTTGACATTTTGTTGAACTAGGTGTTCTACTCTTTCACACTTCATCTGTTTTTCTTTCTTGATCGGAGTTGACTCTGTCCGGAGATGTAATATTTGGTGACTAAAACTCCAAAACCTACGGGCATATACTTATGGGTTGATTTTATGAATCAGTATATTAGCTGTACCTAAGTAGTCTACCACCGTTTAAGTTTGGATTGACTTGTTTGCTTTTTCATTGATGCATTTTACATTGTTGTATTGTATAACTGAGCATTAAGATACAATTGTGATCTCATGTCTGATGGTCCAGGCCTGTTCAGTAGTCGTAATAAAAGGGTATGTTTCCCCAATTAAGCATACCTCGTAGGCACATTGTGTATATATCTAACGTATACATAGGGATATTAACCAGTGATGTAAACGTCCTGCCTATGTCGAAATTTTTTATTCTAGCTGACCTTATGCTAGAGTGCTATACAATAAACCTTCTGCATAGAATATCTTATCAAATACCTGCTCTTCACATATCGTCTCTCTATTTAGCGCATACCACTAGGTAGTTATAGTTAGGACTATGTTCCCACAGGAAAAGCTTTTTTTGACTTGCCGATATTTATTTATTTATTTATTTATTTTTCTCCAGAAGTGGCCCTTTGATTCTTGTTGCGCATGGAAACTTTCTGGGTGAACCGGCAAGGGGGGGGGGGTCAAAAAAACATTGCATTTCCCATTTTAATTCCCATAGGACCTTTAGACATGACTACAACCCGAACTGCTGGACGGAATTACACCAAATTTGCTTTCGGTACGCAGATTACGCTTCCTCTTATTTGGTGGAAAACCATTCAGTAGTTTTGAATATATTAAAGGGAAAATACATTTGTATATCGAGGGCCACGGATCCTTTGCGAAAATTTGTGAATTTACATGAATGCATGTGCAAATAGAATTGCTGTAATAGGCTGGTCACAACCTGACTAGAAAGTTGCGGCTCCCATTTTATGTTAACAGAAAGGGTCCCCGGTGCTGAAAAAAGAAATAGGTGGTATATGCGGTTATGGCGGAGGTACCCTGACCCCAGGGACGTGAAATCGGGGTGTTTTAGGGTCAAGTTATGGGTTTAAAATGATTTTTCTTAACCATGCATTATATTCGTGAATATCCTTGAATATTTGATATGCACATTGTGTTTTTTTTAATATATTTTTTTTTTTATAGACATTCACTGACTCATACACTAATTAATTCACTCATACATGCACCCTGAGACTCCTGCTCCCACTGGCACACCTACTTGGACACTCATGCACCCAATCAAACCCACTCATAGACTCACACACCTACTTTCAGCCCCACTGAGACTCACACACCCACTCACAGATCCACTGACAGGAACAGGCCCTATAGCCAACCTCCGCTGCGCACAGCCAAAGGCGTGGTTAGGTGGTTATAAGGACTTGGCTAAAGGTGACCAACACCCACATAGAAATTCACAGGAAAAAAACAAAGGTTACAAGTACGTTATAGTTAGGTTCTGAATTCACTCGTACGAAAACATAGAAATTCAGCAGTTATAGTTGGTTATTTCAAGTAACTATAACTGACACACTAAGGTAACTAACTATAACTCGTGCCTTCGCCTTGCACAGCTAATTACTCTACATATAATATCATTGATGAAATCTACTATTGCATCTTTGATATTATCACTGCAACATTTGCAATAAAAATTATTGATAAAACTGCATGGCGAGGGCGAGAGTTATAGTTACTTGAAATAATTATAACTGCTGAATTTCTATGTTTTTTTGCGAGTAAATGTAGAACCTAATTATAACGTCTCTGTATCCTTGGGGTTTTTCAGTGAATATATATAATATAATGTTCTATGGCATGTGTAGCTGCAGGTACACATGCTATGCATATCTCTTCCGACATCTAGTGTTGGGTTCGGAGTGTTACAAGTTGTTTTTCTTTGAAGAAGTCTTTTTGGAGTCACAGGATCGAGTGACTCCTCCTCTCGGTTACAGTGCTCATGGGCATCGACTCCGTTGTTAGATTATTTTCTTTCTGCTGTCTGGTTCAGACGTGTTTCCTCTCGCTCTGAGATTTTGAATGGGAAACCTTTAGAAAACTAATTTAATTGTTGGTATTGTTTCAATCATGTTCCATCTAGCCTTGAACCGATAGTACCGTTAGAATATAGATTTCGCCCTTTTGGGCCTTTTCGGGCCTACCGCGTGGAAGCCTGATGGATCGGACTCCATTTTGATTCTGCCCTCGGTGGCACGCGAAGTTTCCCTATACCGACCAACACCTGGTTTGTAACTTGTCTTTCTCCGGAAAACCGAGAAGAGGATTGTGAGGCCTGTCGATCGTTTCGATCCAAGACGACCTTGAAAGATCGAAGAGCCCGAAGGTTAGAGATGGCGTCGAAGAGTACTGAGCATCTCGACGTCATGGAAGAAGAACAGGCGCAGACAGCAATCTCCATCCGAGAAACAGACTCCGCGCAAGAATCGGAAGAAGATACACCTATCACTGCTGGCCAGCACGTGAGTACGTCTGCCCCTACGCCCACATACAAAAGAGTACCGAAGGCCTGGGGTACACCACTGCTGGAAGACTATGGTTCGGACTGAAAAAAGACTGTTGTCGACCGACTTTTGGGTTCGGCGCCGAAAAAGGCCACTCCTCCGTCCACTTCGGAGTCAAGTAAGTCGGTTAAAAGTTCTTCCTCGGACTCCAATAAGCGTCCTCACTCTTCAGAGTTGAAGCTTCGAAGACCCTGCTTCGGAGCCAAAACAGCCGACTTCATTTTTGTCACTCAAAAAGATCCAAACTTCGGAACCAAAGAAAGCCTCTTATACAGAAGAACAAGGACTTTCGAATCTTCCAGACCTGATGAGGACACTGAGATTCAGCCTATATTGGAGGTTATGGATGAGAGACAATCCAGAATCCATATACACAAGGAGACTGGCAAAATTATTACAGCACCTCCTTTAAAAACTAAAAGAAAGCTGGCTTTTCAGGAGGAATTAGACTCTGTTCAACCACCCACAAAAATCCAAAAACAGAAAGAGAAGCCAGTACCTGTCGCTACTTCTCCTCCTCCTCATTCTCCACAGCTTTCTTTTTCATCTCCACACAATAGCCCACTACCACTGCCTTTTCCAACGCACTCCCAATACTCTCAGAGATAGAGTGGAACCCTGGGAGATATATATGACCCGGATCCTATTCCAGATAATGATCCTGACTTGTACCCCTCAAAGCCTTTTCCGCCAGAGGACACTAGTGCATAAACGCAGGTCATTTCCAGGGCAGCTGCTTATCACGGGTGCTTATGCATAATGAGCCCCTAGAGGAAGATTTTTTGTTCAACACTCTGTCTTCCACTCACTCTAGATACCAGTGCCTTCCCATGTTGCCTGGAATGGTCAAACATGCAGACCACATTTTTAGTGAGCCGGTCAAAGCTAGAGAAATTACTCCACGAATTGACAAAAAATACAAACCTGCTCCTACAGACCCAAACTACATCACACACCAAGTTCCTCTAGATTCAGTGGTGATGAGTGCGGTTAGAAAAAGGGTTAACACCCAATCTTCAGGGGATGCTCCTCCACCTGATAAAGAGAGCAGAACGTTTGACGCCGCTGACAAGAGTGACGACACAAGCTGCCAATCGGTGGCGAATTGCGAATTCGCAAGCACTTCTTCCCAGATATGATAGTGCACACTGGGATGAGATGCAAGAACTCATACAGCACCTCCCAAAAGAGCATCAAAAGACAGCAAAACATGTAGTAGAAGAGGGCCATGCCAAAAGTAACAACCAGATAAGGTCTGCCCTAGATGCTGCTGATACAGCAGCAAGAAATGTAAATACTGCCATTACAATAAGAAGGCATGCAAGGTTACGCTATTCTGGTTTTAAACCAGAAATCAAACAGGCAGCACTTAACATGCCTTTTGATAAGACACTTATTTGGGCCTGAAGTCGATACCACCGTAGAGAAACTGAGGAAAGACTCCGATACTGCCGGAGCTATGGGAGCATTATACACCACACCATATAGACGCTCCTTTCGCAGGCCACAGTTTAGGGGGGGGGGAATTTAAACCACAATCCTCTGAAGCCTCTACCTCCCAAACAAAGCAGGGACAGCAGCAGCAACAATATCAGAGAGGGGGGTTTAGAGGATCCTATGGAGGACAATATTTTAGAAGCAGAGGCAAGTTCCAAGCCTCAAAACCAGCCACTACACCATCCAAACAGTGACTTCTTTCCCACCTCTCCACCCCACACATCTCCTGTGGGAGGGGGGGGAGACTAGAACAATTCCACTCTCATTGCAAAATATCACCACAGACGATTGGGTGTTATCAATTATCTGCAATGGCTATTGCCTAGAGTTGTTCTCCACCCCTCCAAACATTCCACTACGTTACCACAAATTGTCCCAGAACACAAGTTCTGTTGCGACATGAGGTACAATCTCTACTACTAAAACAAGCAATAGAATTGGTCCCACACTCTCAGCGAGGAACAGGAGTATACTCGCTGTACTTCCTTATTCCCAAAAAAGATGGCACTCTAAGGCCTATCTTAGACCTCAGGCCTCTCAACCTATACATCCTTTCAGAACATTTTCACATGGTAGCTCTGCAGGATGTCATTCCACTATTACAAAAACAAGATTACATGACTGCTTTAGACCTCAAAGATGCATATTTCAATATACCCATCCATCCAGCTCACATAAAAGACCTCAGGTTTGTCATAGCAGGAACACATTACCAGTTCAAAGTTCTACCATTCGACATACGAACAGCTCCAAGAGTGTTGACAAAATGTCTAGCAGTAGTAGTAGCCTACTTAAGAAGGCAACACATTCACATCTTTCCATATCTAGACGACTGGCTAATAAAATCAAGCAATTTTACACAATGTCAACAACACACTCAGTGCGTAATAGAAACCCTACATACACTAGGGTTCACTCTAAATTACCAGGAATCTCACCTTCAACCAGCATAAGTACAACCTTACGAAGGTGCTATTCTAAATACTCAAAAAGCCCTAGCATATCCAAATACACAAAGGATACAGGCTTTCCAAAATCTCATACCACACATACAGCCAAATCAACAATACACTGTAAGATTTATCAAGATTCTAGGAATGATGGCATCCTGCATAGCCATAGTACCACATGCAAGACTCAACATGAGGCCTTTACAACAATCCCTCTCACAACAATGGTCTCAGGCACACAGACAGTTGCAAGATCTAGTGTTGATAGACTGGCAAACGCACACTTCCCTTCAATGGTGGAATCTCCACAATCTAATGAAGAGGCGGTTATTTTAAGACCCTGTGCCTCAGACCACAATAACAGACGCATTAATGATTGGTATGGTCGTGGAGATGAGCTCCCCAACCTTTCAATGGGAGTGGGATTCCAAACAAAGCATTTCACATAAATCATTTGGAATTATTAGCTGTGTTTCTTGCCTTAAAAGCACTTCAACCCCTTCTCAAACACAAGGTTGTTTTGATAAAAACAGACAACCATTTATTACCTCAGAAAACAAGGAGGGACACATTCATCTCAACTGTCCCCAATAGCCCAGACAATATGGAAATGGGCAATTCACAATCATATTCATCTGTTAGCAGAATACATTCCAGGAATACACAATCAGCTGGCGGATCTCTTGAGCAGAAATCACCAACAGAAACACTAATGGGAGATTCACTTCCAAGTATATCATCAGTACTTTCAAAAGTGGGGAACACCAGAGATAGACCTATTTGCAACAAACGAAAACGCAAAATGCCAAAACTTCGCATCCAGACACCCACATCCACTATCCAAGGGCAATGCTCTATGGATCAATTGGTCAGGAATATTTACTTACGCTTTTTCACCCTCTCCCACTCCTGCCATTTCTAGTCCGCAAACTACGCCAGACATCTCTCACCATGATACTTATAGCTCCAACATGGGCACGTCAGCATTGGTACACAACTCTACTAGACCGGTCTGTAGTACTCCATTCGAAACTCCCAAACAGACCAGATTTGTTAACACAAAACAAAGGTCAAATCAGACACCCAAAACCCAGGGCTCTCAATTTAGCGATTTGGCTCCTGAAGTCATAGAATTTGGATAACTAGACCTTCCTTCAGAATGTATATAAGTACTCAAGCAAGCACGTAAACCTACCACTAGCCAATGTTATGCTAACAAATGGAAAAGATTTGTCTTCTACTGTCAATCTAAAAACATTGATCCACTTACAGCATCAATACAAGATATTGTATGTTACCTACTCCATTTGCAAAAAACAAATTTAGCTTTCTTATCCATCAAAATTCACCTTGCTGCAATATCTGCATACTTACGAACTATTCAACACACTTCTCTATTCAGAGTTCCTGTTATTAAAGCCTTAACGGAGGGATTTAAACACATTATTCCACCTAGGGCACCACCTGTTCCTTCTTGGAATCTAAATATTGTACTTAACAGACTCATGTGCCCACCGTTTGAACCCATGCACTCTTGTGAGATTCAGTTTTTGACATGGAAGGTTGCCTTACTTGTATCTCTTACCTCATTATGAAGAGTTGGTGAAATACAAGCATTCACTATTGAGGAACCCTTTTTCCAAGTACACACCATAAAGTTGTACTTAGAACAAATCCTACATTTCTCTCAAAAGTATTATCTCCTTTTCACATCAACCAAACAGTGTAATTGCCAGTCTTCTCCCCACAGCCTGACTCAGTTGCAGAATGAGCCCTTCATACTCTGGACCTCAAAAGAGCTCTTATGTTCTATATAAATGGAACTAAACATTTTAGGAAAACGAAACAACTTTTTGTTGCTTTTCAGCAACCACATAAAGGAAATCCTATCTCTAAACAAGGGTTAGCAAGATGGATTGTTAGATGTATACAAACGTTACATTAAGGCAAAAAGACAACTTTTGATCACACCTAGAGCACATTCTACAAGAAAGAAAGGGGCGTCTACATCATTCTTTTGAAACATACCAATGGCTGATATATGTAAAGCTGCCACATGGTCAACTCCCCATACATTTACAAAACATTATTGTGTAGATGTATTTTCTAAACAGGCCAATGTTGGCCAAGCTGTCTTAGGAGCGCTATTTCAAACAATTTCAACTCCTACGGGCTAGCCACCGCTTATTTTTGGGTGGATTAACTGCTTTGTAGTCTATGCATAGCATGTGTATCTGCAGCTGTACATGCCATAGAACGGAAAATGTCACCCAGTGTACATGTTAGTGGCATGTAGTGCTGCAGATTCGCATGCACCGTCCTCCTCCCCGGAAGCCTGTAGTCGTTTAAGTTTATCATTGTACATATGTAGATACATTTACACTTGCATGGACATCTCTTTATATTCTTATACTCTATCACTCCTTCCTTCACCCTTTGCGTGAAAACAATTCTAACAGTAGAGTCGATGCCCATGCGCATTGTAACCGAGAGAAGGAGTCACTCGATTCCGTGACTCCGAAAAGACTTCTTCGAAGAAAAACAAGTTGTAACACTCCGAGCCCAACACTAGGGGGGTCATTACAACCTCGGCGGTCTTTTGAAAAGACTGCCGAGGCCGCGGGAGACAGAATACCGCCATTGCCGGCGGTATTTCTGTCTCCCTATTATGACATTTCCACTGGGCCAGCGGACGGTAACAGTGTTACCATCCGCTGGCCCAGCGGAAATGTCACATCAACATTGCAGCCGGCTCATAATAGAGCCGGCGGCAATGCTGATGGGCAGCGGGTGGAGTAGCACCCGTCGCACATTTCACTGCCCGAAATTCGGGCAGTGAAATGCGCGACGGGGCTATGCATGGGGGCCACTGCACTGCCCATGTCAAGTGCATGGGCAGTGCAGGGGCCCCCAGGGGCACCCCAAGTCCCATTACCGCCGGCCTTTCCATGGCGGTGTGTACTGCCATGGACAGGCCGGCGGTCGGGGACTCATAATCCCCAGGGCAGCGGTGCTTGCACCGCTGCCCTGGGGATTATGACCGCCAGGCAGAATCCTGGCGGGAAAATGGAGGGGCCGGCGGTACTTAAGATGATTACTTAAGAGTACAGATGAGCAAACATGTATTTCCTCATTTTAATTTGGTAATTGCGGTTTCACTGAGTAGCTTCAGAGTTCTGGGCATACGTCTTCAGAGAGCTATTGAGGCTGTGAAAGAGAACGCATTAAATTGCTTCTGTTGCTACTAACTTCAACCATGCATGAGAGCAAACCTAAACGAAGAGTTTAACTGTTGCATTCTTTGTATAACTTGCGCTCTGCCTGGTACAGTTAGCTGACAACTGTCATTCTATGTAATTCACCCCAAATTATGCAACCATGATATATAAT
This sequence comes from Pleurodeles waltl, assembly GCF_031143425.1. Lineage (NCBI taxonomy): Eukaryota > Metazoa > Chordata > Amphibia > Caudata > Salamandridae > Pleurodeles > Pleurodeles waltl. Next base: position 389,913,480 of record NC_090436.1, on the reverse strand, counting down.
TCTTGCAAGGCAATGAATGAACGAGAGGGATTTATAAAGCACACAGCTACTCCAGGAAGTGTTCAGATCTGCTTCAGGTCAGAAATTAAAACTGGAATTAATGACACAGAGGCTAAGATTATGCAAAACTCCTTTGTTGCCGGTGTTCTGCTTTGCTTTAAACTGAGAGGAAATTGTGCCAAGGAATGCAGCACTCTTAGATTGAGTAATTAATTTATTAAAGCACTTTCCAGATATCAAATAAAAGCATTTAACTTGAATGCAGTAAAGCACGTGTAAAAGCCGAAATGCTCACAGCAGTTAAACAATGACAGACCAAAAAAGTGCAATGTATCAACAAGGAATACATGCAGTGAAAAAAATAAAAAATATATATAAATTGGGCACAGCCAAGCTGAATAATTAAGACTAAAAATGCATCACCATTGGGGTCGAATCCATCATCATCGCCTTGCCAGCATCAAGCCGGAGAACCCTGAATGGCAGAGACCGGAGAACTTCCCAAACAGGATCTTATTGGGCAGTGCGTTCTTTCTCCAAACGAGCTCCTCTGTGTCAACGCTCAGTTTTCCTCACTTTATATTCCTTAAATTACCTCAAGAGAAGGATTGTAGCAATCAAATCCTCCCTTCAGTTTTTGACTTAAAATGCTGGCTGTACTTGATCTGTGTTGAAAACACGCAAAAGAACGGTTGAGGCCCCAATGCGCATTCCTGAGACTGAGCTGTACCTTTTGCTGCTGAAAACATTCTCACCCTGGTAGACTCTTACCACCTCCGCATCCCCCACAATATGTTCCTGCTCTGGTGAGAAGAGCAAAAACATGTTAACTGTAGAAAACAAGCTTTGTGGAAAAATACCTGTGCCGCCACCTTAAGCGGAGCACAAAATGGAGCCTGTGGTCAAGATGGAGTTTATACTCCACCCTTTGACCAGTGACTGGCATAACATACTGGTCTACATGTAACCCTTTTTGGTCTAAACATTACATTGCAATCAGGTTAGGTATGCATTGTATACAGCAGCATAGCATTATTATAATACAAATCATTATGAGTATTCCACCCCAAATCGTACGCAATGGCCCAAAATCGAGCAACCAGCTAAAAAAACAGTCTCACCACCCTTTAGCTACATCTCTTTTCACTCCTTTCACAAATTCATGTAAAGCTTTAATATGGGACTGGATGGAATTAGAATGGTCTGACAAGTTAAAGCAGCACATGCTCTCAAATTCTGAGCAACCACGGTCGTGTTTCAGAAGAAAGTAGTCAATGGCTGACCTGTTTTGCAGTGCAGCTTTTCTAGTACCTCGTATGTGTAATAATAACTCTATAAACCACACATCTATTGCTTTAGCAGTTTTAACCATCAATCATGCTAGTTTGTTAATAACTCTTGTATTATAAACAGCTAATCCTGGATCTCCTACTACAGTATAGAAATGCTTAAGCTCACATATTTTGAATAAGATAATAACTGAATTTCTGAGTCAGTCTTTGCTTAGTTGAATTGCTTCTCTGATGTGTCAGGTATGTATTACAGAGTGAAATGGAAACATCATAAGCCTAACCACGTGAAAGCACACGGTCCTCCGGTTATATTGGCAGTAATGTACGTATAGGTGGTGTTCCACAAGAGAACAACCACCTCACAGGTAATTTAACATGTTTGATGTGACTGGAGACAGTCATGATGGGTTCATAAGACATGCTGTTGATGACATTTATCGCTTCGTTGTAGAGACAGCACTTGTTGTTCCCAAGGGATCTCTTGAGGAGACTCCATTGTTGCTTCAAGGCACATTTGAGCACCCTTTCCACTTTTGTGAGTGTCACAGGTTAGGTTATAGCAGACGTCTCCGTCAGTAATGTTGTAGGTGTCTCACGTATGTGAGATTATTCTATTTTTCGTCCGTTGTCTCTTAGCAAAACCTACAGTACTCGTAGGGTGTGAAGTGTGTCAACATATCACTTTTTTGCACAGCTCCCTCTTGGTAGGTGGCATAAACGATTTGCAGCAAAATGCTTGCTGGAGTCGGTATGGCGACTAAACACGTTGAGATAACATTAACGGTACTTTTCATATTTGTCATGCAGAAATCCGATCTTTTGAACATGGGGTGCGTGCCTGATGAATCCAAACGTTCTAATTTTGGTGCAGTAAAGTTGTCAATCAGTGCGGTTGGTCAGTCACTTCGGAGCTGGGGGCTTTCGGTCCTTCCTGACCCCCACTCGGACACGCCCTAACACAGACCATACGGCACAATCAGCACAGAGACATCTTGTTTTATGATCTGTGAAAGACACCAGTTTGGTCATTCTTGCAAATAACATTTATCAGCCGGTATGTGCTCCCACTTTTCCTGTCCTGGTTTCATGACTAACAAGACGTTGTCCTTGGGGTTTGCTATAATTTCTGCTGGTTTAGGAGGACGATTTGGGGATTCTACCCACACCTTAGCACCAGGATTTTTGTCAGTCGAACCAAAATCTCCCTCCTCACATACTGCAAGAAGTGCTGGGGAAGTCCTCTTTTTAACTATTGCTGCATACACATCAATCATGCTAGGAATGATAACTATCTGAGCAATTCTGACTCCAGGTTGTATTATCAAATAAGCGTCTCCACTGTTCAGTAGGCTAACTTTGTGTTCTCCTTGGTAGTCTGCATCAATCACTACCCCAAAACCTGAATACCTTTTGATTGCCAACCCATATCGAGGAGTAATCGATCCAAAGTGTTGTGGGGGAATTTGTATTCCAGTACATGTCTCTTGGTTTCCATCTGTACATTTTCAAGACCTGCAAATCAAGACCGGCAAATCAAGACCGCCACATTCTGGTGTGGCTCATGATAGTATTGGTTGCAACATGGAGCAGTATCTGTAATGCTTGAGTTAACGTTGGCATGAATGCTGTTTCTGCATTTGTCAAGGGTCTATTCTAAAGTACCAACAAGGCCTCATTCAAATGATCTCTCCAATTTCTCAGGATACCATCCGCGAGTTTTTGTAATTGGGCTTTCAATAAGCCATTCATTCAATCAGTCATGCAGCTTGTGGGTAACATCCAGAATAGGTATCCACCACCGTGCAAGCGTATTGACACCCGCAACTATTTGGTAGTGGCCCAATGTTCTCAATCTGCCATATCTGCTGCCACAACTTCCCTCTCCCCAACTGACCTCTGACAGTTTGCAGGATAGATCTCTGTTGTGTGTGTTGACAAACAGGACACTGCATGCTCACTGTTTTTTATCAAGTCTAGGGGAATGTGCCTCCCTCTAATCTCTGCCCACCTGTTAGTTGCCTTCTCTCCCAGATGTCCACATTGTTGGTGTGCCCAAATCTGAGATTCTGACGTTGTCTTCTTCAAAGGAATTGAGCCATCGTTCTAGTGAATTAGTGGGACAGTGTGCATCTACATGGTACACATTAACTGTACTTTGATTTAGCATTTTCCAAATTTCCTGCCATAATTCTTTTCCCCACATCTCCTTAGAATGTATTTGGCAGTTATCTTTATGCCATGTGGGAAGCCAGGTGGCTTAACCCATTGGCAGTGGACCAAGAATCAGTGTAAATGTAGCATGTCCCAGGAAGTTCCTGTTTTAACAATTGATATTCAGCATCCAATTTTGAGTATGGACTACTCTTCCCCTTTCATGTAGTGGAAAGCAGTTTCCTGGTGACTGGGTTACGACACTGCCTTCCAATGTCTTTTGGCCCCCAAATACTTGGCTGAACCATTGGTGAACCATACATGCATCCCATCCTCGAGACAAGGATTCAAATAGCTCACCCCACTTTACAGGTGACTTTTACCTCTGGCACCTCCTGCACCATCTCATCATTCTGCATGGGGGCCTGTGCCACCTGTTCATGCAGGGCCGCTGTCCCTGGTGGTCCCACTTGGCCCTGTCCTATGTGTACAGTTTCCATTTTAGCTGGCTTCTTAACCATGTCCTAGCAGGTGAGTTTTAGGTGAACTCATCATCCACTGCATTATTGGAATCTCATGTTTCAGAATTACATTATGACCTAGGGTCATTTGCTCCATATCCACTAAAGCCCATTAACTCGCTAGTAAATGTTTCTCAAAGAGTATATCGCTCTCAAACATCTGGTAGCTTTTTGATCCAGAAACGCAGGGGCACCCTTTTTCTTCCCTGTTTTTGCCACATACTCCAATTTGCATATTGTCCCTAAACGGTTACATGTAACTCAGTCTCCTTCCTGTATAGTAGACACCCCTCTAACGCCTGTTGAATCGCCTCTTTGCCAATTCAAAGGCACGCTTCTGCTGCTCTCCATTCAAACGCGTGCTTTTTTCTAGTCCTTTTGTACAAAGGGGCCAAAATCTGACTTAAGGGAGGGATGCGCTGTCTCCAAAAACAAAACAATCTAATGAATTGCTGAGTCTCCAACTTATTACGGGGTGTGACAAAGTTTAGTATCTTTTGTTTTACCTGTTGCAACACCTCCCTATGTCCCGAATTCCACTGAATTCCTAGAAACTTCAAATTTTGAGAGGGTCCTTGCGTCTTATCTTGACTGATCATCCACCCTTTGCTCTGCAAAAGTTCCACAACCCTGTCCAACTGAGTTAGCACCTGTTCTTGCGTTTCTCTCTGAATCATTGCATCATCAATATGAGACAACTGCACCCCTGGAATGAAAGATACTTCACCCATGTGTTCTGCCACGAGCCGGTGATAGATGGTGGGGCTGTGTACATACCCCACATGAAGCCTTAACATCTTCAATTGTCTTCTGCCGTGTGAAAATGAGAATTGCTCCTGACTCTCAGGGGCCAAAGGTTTGGAAAAGAGAGAATAGCTATAGTTGCATACCAAGTTCCTTTTATGTTTTTGTATCCTCTCAATCCAAGTGATGGTGTCTGCGACTGCATCGGTCGGAGGGGGGTGTATATTTGTTCAGTTTGTGATGATTGATTGTCATTCTGTAGCTCCCATCCGATATGCCAACGGGCCACAAGGGATTGTTCCACTCATTGGAGACTGGGGGGGGGGGGGGTGGAGGGGAGAGGGGGGGGGGGGCACCACTCCTGCCTCCATCAAATCCTGTATAGTCTTAACTTATCTCCTCATGCTGTCCCAGAATTCAGTACTATTTCAAACAAACCACCTTGGTTGCTGGGGCACCTTCACTGGTGGTGTCTTTAGATCACCCACCCTCACTGCTGCCACTCAAGTGTATCTCTTTGATCCATATTGATGACAACCATCATCCAAATAAAGTCATCCCCTTCAGAATGTCAATTCTTAGTATATACTGTAGGAGGGGCACAATCAAAACCGTGTATTCTCTTTTAGGTATTCTCCCTATTTTCATATGAACATTAGTCTGCACTGTTGGGGTTTGCTTTCCACCCAACCCTGTGATGGTGTAGTGCTGACCCGTAAACTGTTTGGGATTTCTACATATTAAAGAGGCCTGCGCTCCAGTGGCCACCAAGGCCCAAACCTTTTGAATTTTTTTATTTTTTATTCTTCCAGTGAATTTCTAAATCAACGTGGGGGCTGTTATCTTTGCAAGCCCATCCCTATACCGGAATTTGGCCTATTTCCTAATCTGATTTAAACCTGTCAACTTTTGCCCAAGTCCGGTCTGGATATATGCTCTCATCTGTGAGGAGATTCCTCCCCTTCTCTGTTTTTTCCTCAGTCAACCAGTCAGTATTCAAATCTTCCTCCTCCTTCCCCCTTGCAGAAACATTTTTCTCTTTCTTTTCCTTCTTCCTGCATCTGTGACTTGCCCTGATTCACTTATTTATTCTCCTGCTTATTTACTTTTCTACTCCCCTCCTTTCTGTCCAGCCTTCACTTGTAGTACATCTCCCACAGACTATTGGTTTCTATCCCATCAATCTGTTCTTTGTTGACACCATCCTTCAGTAATGCCATAAACACATCTCTCCTAGGTACTGTTATTATCTGCATGACTTTCAGACCGCGAGGGTCCCTCAGGTTTCATCCAGCCTCCAAACTTGCCTAACTCACAAACTGCCTCCAGCACATCCTTTAAAGGATTACCTGTCTGATTGATTAATAGTGTCATTATCACATGTTTGTAGGCTGGAGGAGTAAAGTGAATTATCTTGTTTCACACCGACACAGAGTGATCCGTCTAACAGACGGTGAGCATCACCCAGAAAAATAGCAGTTTTCATTACCTCCTCCTTAATTCTCTACATTGCATCTCTTAATGAATACACGGGCATGTCATTTTGCTGCCAGTCTGACTCTGTAGGAAACTAATGGTCACATCCTATGACTGCAAGCTGCAGTAAGGTGATCTTCTGGTTACCCTGATGGCCCCTATACTGCTCCTATACAGTGGTATCAGTACTAAGTATGTAAAACGTAGGAGCATCTCCTATATCTGGCATTACTCCAGAAGCTCTTGTGCCAAATAATTACACCATCCATGTAAGTGATGTTTTCCTAGATATCTGTCTATTATATCATTTACTTATTGTAGTGTTCAATCCTCTAGATAGTCCATAACAGCCCTCCAACAGGGTACTGGGGTCCAGGCTGTAACTTCAGTCAGTGTATGGGCTACGCCTGAATTATTTTCTGTTCATCTGCCTCGCTGTGAACAGCACTATTCTCACTAGAATCAGAAAAATCTGTGGAATCCCAAATAGTTGCATCCCAAGCATCCAGATTCCAGTCTAGCCCTACTTTAGCAATGGCTAAATGAACCTTCCTTTTATTCACTGTCCGCCGGCGTTTCTTATACTTATATTGTGCGAAACGCACAGCAGCTTTCACTGCGACAGACTGATAAGTATCAACTTTATCTTGCAGTAATTTATTCTGACAGGACCACATAGTTGAGTTATTCTTGGCTTCAACTAGATGCCTCTCCAATTGCTGATTTTCTTGTTCTAACTGAGCACGTTTCTCATCTATTTTTCTATAAGGAGAAAACAGGATTCAGCCCGTCTGCTTAAGATAGATAAATCATGTCCCTTCTCTACTGGCATTTTTTGCAAACAAGTTAATTCTTTTGTTAGTTCTGCATCCACAATTTTCACATAACCCTGCACCACACGCCCATTCATCTGGAAGAGCATCATAGGTTTCTTTTTCCCACCCTGCTATGTCTTTTGGCACCTGGAAAACTGCCTTTGACTTTTTACCAAACATTTTCACTTTTTAAAACTTGCGTATCCTGCAAACAACTACTCCAAATTGTTCTGCTTTGCTTTGAACTGAGAGGCAACGGTGCCAAGGAATGTAGCACTCTTAGTTTGAATAATGAGTTTATTAAGGCACTTCCCAGATATCCAATAAAAGCACACGGAAATATGAACGTAAGCATTTAACTTGAATGCAATAAAACATGTGTAATTGCCAAAAATACTCACAGCAGTTAAACATTGACAGACAGAAAAAGTGCAATACATCAATAATGAATATATGCAGTGAATATGTGAAAAAAAATAATATATATATGTGTATGTGTGTGTGTATATATATCTATATATATATATCTATCTATCAAAAACTAAGTTGTCCTCATGTGAAAGCGCACTCCCAACAGGTTATATAAACGGGAAGAAAAAGCAAAGTCAGCAACTCACAGTGAATTCTTTAAGCAGTTTCATTATTCCAGGCCTTAGGTAATAAAATCATCTCTGGACACGTGTTTCTAGGTTCATCCTTTCTTCAGCAGAGAAAAATATAAAAGTCTTTCACCCTCTTAGGTGCATTGTCATATTATATATTGTCATGTTATATATATTTTTTTTTAAAGAATAACAGTGCATCACCATGGGGGTTGAATCCATCATCATCTTCCCTGCCTTGCCAGCATAAAGCTGGTGAACCCTGAGAGGCTGAGACAGTAGAACTTCCCCCAGAGGGACCTTATTGGGCAATGAGCTCATCTGTCATTGCTCAGTTTTCCCTGCTTTATATAGTTTAAATTAACTCAAGAGGAAGATTCTAGCAATCAACCTCTCCCTTCAGTTATTGACTGCAAATGCTGGCTATACTTGGTCTGTGTCGAACACGCAAAAGAACTGACCAGGCCCCAACATGCCTTCCTGAGACAGAGATGCACCTTTCTCTGCTGAAAGCATTCTCACCCTGGTACACTCATATCAGCTCCACATCCCCCACAATATTATTCCTGCTTTGGTGAGAAGAGCAAAAACACTTTCAGTGTAGAAAACAAGCTTTGTGGAAAAATACCTGCACCACCACTGTGACGGCACCTGAGACTGAGCACAAAATGGAGTCAGTGATCAAGATGGAGTTGGTGGTCAAATACAAATAGCATTACAGCCTGCTCACAGCTTCAACAATTACAATAATTTAGAACTTCAAGAACATTCCATTTAAGGTATAAAATCCAACGCGTTGCCATCTTCAGAATCCTGAATCAGAGGCATGCACTTCTTCTGAAAGAAAAACATTTAAGTTTAGACAATAATACATTACACTATTCCGTTAGGGAGGGTATTAAAGTGGTGGGATAATCTTAGCCTCTGTGTCACTAACAAAATCCAGATTTCTGCCCACCAGGCTGTAACAAATGTACATTTTGTTAGGACATGGAGGCTAACATTATGCAAGTTTAATGTGCTGTTAACACATTATCAGTTGAGTTTGTGACAGATCTGAAATAGGAACTTTTGAACATACTCTTGTCTGACCAATCCACCCCTCTAAGGATATCCTGCAAACCACCTCCTGAGACAAAAGCTTTAGAGACCTACATTCCCCACCCCCTACCACCTCCAAGGGAGTGAACCACAAATCTAGTGCTATCCCCACACCAGCCTCACTCAAAACCACTTTCACCAATCTCGCTAAAGCGGGGGGAAAGGCAGCCTTTTGAGGTCATCTGTATGAAATCAACCACTGTGCCACATTCTGTCTCTAACTTACAGTTCTCCTCTCGTACTCTTTCAAGCATTTCATCACACAAAGGGCTTCATTACAATTTTGGTGGCCGGAAAAGACCGTCTGCCGAAATTTCGACAGGTAGGTTGGTGCCATTGTGGCTGCCTTCCCGCTGGGGCCTTTACGAGTTTCACGCTGGGTCAGTGAGCAGAAACCTCGGTTTCCACCCACTGGACTGGCGGGAAATGGCCTACACACCATTGTCTCAGGCTCGTAATACAGCAGGCAGCAATGTTGCAGTGAGCAGGGTGCACCAGCACCCTTGCAATTTTCACTGTCTGCGCTGCAGCCAGTGAACATTGCAACTGTGCTGGCCGGGGGGCCCCTGCACTGCCCATGCCAAATGCATGGCTCCCCCTGGGGCCTTCTGCACCCTTTCTCCTCCAGCCTTTTCATTGGGTGAAATCCCGATGAAATCACTGGCGGAGAACATAGTTGTAATTCCGAGGGCAGCGCCGGCTGCTTGCTACTACCCTGGTGGATTAGGACCACCGGGACAACTAATCCTGACGGTAATATGGCGCTCGTATTGTCGCATTGGCGACGGTCCAATCGGCACCGTGAGCCTGGCAGTCATGAGATCACCAGGTTCATGAGGTCCAAAGTCTTTTATTTGACTCAAAGTAGGGATAGAAAACCGAGGTTGACAGTCTGTTTTTCTTTTAATATAAAAAAAACAGACTCCCTCAGGCTGGTAGGCCTTGCTAATGACATCTAAATCTCTTGCATCCTAAGCTCGTCTAAATGTCCCCAAGCATAGCTGATAGCTTGTAAGAGAGATGTTTTAGTGACAGGATCCTGTCAAAACTTGTAAGACATCCCTAATGTCCCATAAGGAAGTGTACTTGGCTGTAGGCGGGGTCAAAACCTGCATACTTTGCATGATTTTCATAGTCAGTAAATTTTGGCCCACAGATACTCCATCCACCAAGCATTGACCGGCCGCTGTAGCTTATCTGTAAACATTTACTGTATTCGAAGAAAAACCTGAGGCCAACAACTCTAACAGATAATCATATGCACTAGATCAGTTGAAACTGGATCATAATTCCGTCGAACACTCCAACATACCCATTTCTTTGAAGCCAGTTGATATGCTTTCTGTGTCCCAGATGCCCACGACTCTGATATGAGTCGGAAAGTGTCTGCCAAAAGCCCTGGGACTTACCATTGTCTCCTGAAATCCTCCAGACCATCAGAAACAGCAGACCCTGTTTGAGGGTGATCTTCCACCTCCTGGTCCTAAATTTACTTCCCTGAACGTTGGTATTAGGCTAGGAAAGTCCACAATCCTCTCCAATATGATTGGAAACCAGGCTTACAATCTCCAGACTGGTGTTATCTCCACAACGGTTTCCCTGTGTCTGTGAAAATGCCAGAGGGCTCTTGGTAGCATGGCAAATGGAGGGAAAGTGTAGAGCGCCAAGCCCCTCCAATGCTGAAGGGAGGGGTCTACCCCTGAAGCCTGAGGGTCTGGCCTCCAACTGTACAACCTTGTCAGCTGTGTGTTCATCCTGTCTGCAAAGAGGTCCACCCCAAAAGGACCCTATCTGTCTTGAATACTCAAAAATATCTTCCTGTTCAACCTCCAGTTGCTGGGATCTTTGACGTTCTGAGAAAACCAATCCACCACACCAATGCTTAACCCAGGAATATGTTCCTCCACAACAGAAATTCCCTTGCTCAAACAGTACCCCAGAAGTGTTTCCGTAAATCTGCAAGACTATTTGATTGAGGGCCACCCATCTTGTTGATGTACCTCACCGCTGACACATTGTCCATTCTTAGCATCACACAGCATCTCATCATACTTTTGATAAAACAACAAATTACAAACGAACCTGCCACCAATTCCAAGCAGTTGATTTGTAACTTCCTCTCTTCAGCTGACCCCCGGTGGATGAGTTCCCACTTCTTGCCCCCCTTCTTTCTAAACTGGCATCTGATTCCATTACTATTTCTGGTTCCTCCCCAGAAATGGCCCTGCTGTTCCATCCTTCTGCATTCTTGAGCCACCGCAACAGCTCCTCCCTTGATTCCTGATCAAAAGACATTTCGGAGTACAACCAATTGGTCCGTAAACATTTCACTTTGAGTCATTGGAGGGCCCGATAGTATAAGGAACCCAGAAATATTGCCAGATTTGTGGAGGATTAGAGGCCCAGAATCCTTGCCAAAAACCTTAGTGGAATTTCCTTTCACACTGACAGTTTCCTTAACTCCCTTGGTTTATTACAAAGCCCAGGTGGTATAGTAGTTATGTTATTACTGTATGATTGGAAACCACCTCCCTGAATTGACTCATTATTAGAATATCATCCAAGTAGATAATTAGCCTTACTCCTCTTGCCTGGGGCCAGGTCACTACAGGACGAAGAATTTTGTGAAGCACCAAGGTGTGCTGAGGAAAGGCCAAATGTTAGACTGCAAAATTCCCAAAGCTTTCCCTTCCAGGTGAACTGAAGGAATTTCTGGTGAGGATGCCAAATTGGAATGGTTAAATTTGCATCCTTGCGATCTAACCTTATTAACCAGTCCCCTTTTCTCAGGATGTCCCTCAACAGGTAAATCCCCTCCATTTTGAAGTGGTGGTAGACCACCGACTCGTTTAGGTCTTTCACATTTATTACTAGTCTCATACCTTTTGGCTTTATTTTCGACCAACAAAATATTGCTGACTAAAGCTGTACCTGGGCTTGAGGCCTCCTGAATAGCCCCTTTGGTCAATAAATCCTCCCCCCCCCCTCCATCACCAACCTTGAGTCTTCCTCTGGAAACCTCATCTTTTAGAGATGTCTTCACCTGGACTTGGAGATCTCTAAACTCCAGCTTGTATCCTGTGACAATATCCAAGACTCGGGGATCCTGTGTCACTGACTTCCAGTTGCCACAAAATTGGGCCAACCTGCCTCCCACCTTTGTAGGGCTAAGTAAAGGGTCTCTTGAAACTCTTTCCTGCATAAAAACGTCTTTGCCTCTGATCTCCTCTGGGGAACCTGCTACGGGTCCTTTGTCTTTGGGGATAGAAGACCTGGTGGGATTCAAAGCTCGTCTAGGTGAACTGGCTGCCACATCCCAGGATGGGTCTGGATGAAGCTTGACCTCGGGTGAGGAACTGACTCCGCGTTCTTCCAGCCCTACCAAAAACCCTGTCCTGGAAAACCCTTTTAATGTCCTTCTGCAACTTTTGGGTGGAGATAAAAACTCCTACACACTTGGCCATGTCTTTAATAAAGTCATATCCAAAGAGATGTCCCTGTGCGGAAGGGCTCTCTTCCATGTTTGAACAGTTTGATCGGTGTGCAATCGATCCTGAGGAGCATGCTTTCCCTTCTCTCTCATTGGAGAGAGCAGTGTTTGCATTTCCCAAGAGGCAGATGGACTTTTCAGCACACTGGCACAATTCCTTGAGATCCTCTAATGTCTGGTTGAGACAGGCCTCCTTGTCCATCTCAAACATTTTAGTCCGAGGACCAATAAGGTCCAGCAGCTGATCCTGGCAAGATTTCAAGCCAGTGTCAAGTCCTTTCCTAGGATCCTTGCTGTTTTTGCTAATAAATGACCCCACCTTGGCATCTAATTCTGGAGTTGTTGCAACTTTGTCAGGAAGGGAGGGGCAGGGGCACTCCGATCTCAAATGAGATCTAGCCTCCTTTGGAGGGGGAGATCTCTCTTCTGAACCAGAAGGCTATATAATCAGTGACATGGTGAGACTGAACCTATTCAGGAGATAGTGGGTGCTTAATGAGGAGGGGATCAAACATATCATCTTCCAGGGGGTTGACAATGCCCATCTTGGGCCCGAGGCCTTGGATGCCTCTTCTCATTGCCTTTCTATTGAGTTCGATATCCTCGTGATCCGAGTCTAAATCAGAGGAGTAAGAGATCAATCTTGGACTCAAAAGCCTTATCACTGTCAATTGAAATGGGAACATCTGGGCCTTTTTCCTGCCCATCTGTAATGCCTGAAGTACTAGTCCTGTCACCGCCAGTTGTGTGTGAGATCCGCCCTGTAGTTTTTTTTAAACTTAATTGCTTTTGAAGCTGTTTTATCAGCAGGCGCTCTTTTCCTTTGTGTCTTAATTACCCATCCTGAACCCTCAGGCTGCTCAATGCTTCTTAAAACATTACTTTTCTTAGTAAAGGCCTCCAATTTCTTATTAAGTGTCATCAAGTGATTTCCATTAACCTTTCAAGCCTTCTGTTCATAATGCCCTCTAATCTATCCTCCATTCGGTCCTCTATCTGTTCCTCAGACGTGTTCTCAGTTCAGAGTAAACTAGGAAAGAAGTGATAAGCGGGGGTTAAGCATAGGAGAGACAAGAGCCAGCTAGGTATTGTTATGAGTCACTTATGTGAAAAAAAGAGTTGAACTTGTAAACAAACTACAACTGCCAGAATACTGCTACAGAATTAATAGGGTATATATTGCCAACGTAATAAAATGGCTACCCCATTGGCCAGATAGCGGGAAGGTAGCGACCAATGCGGTCACAACAGGGATGCATGACTAAAGGTAGAGGGTTGTGCACTCACAAGGGGTTGGGCGCAGGGCGTGGCAGCCACGTAGCATCATGTTGTTCTCCTCAGATTCTCAGGTGGAGGTCATTGTACAGTGAATCGGGAAGCAGCAGACCAGAAAACCACGCAACCCTGTTTAATTTGTATTTACTCATGTTAAAGCCAACTGCCGTGTATATTGTCCTTCTGCCAGGAGCCAACATAATTAAATTTGCATCTTAATATCAATAGCAGATTACCATGTGATTGTCAGTCAAGATTACATAATTCAAAATAATTGATTTCAAGAATTTTGGAGGAATCCTGCTCCAACCTATTTCAGGCACAGATATGAAATCAACAACCCTAAGGATGACACTTCTAAGTTAAACGATCAAAGCAAAAGATGGAGAAAAGCTTAAAGCTACACACAGCCACAGCATATCTACTCAGCAGAAAAAAATATTTTGAACATTCTGTCTAGGTAGTAGTTTTGGTGGTGGCCCTTGGATGATGCAGTGTTTGATTTACCTTATATTGGTTTAAACACTATATAAATTGGCTGTTATGCAGAAAAGATTAAAACCATACATTTCGGGGGGGGGGTGAAAAAAAAAAAAAAAACAGAGCGACAGTGTTGATGCTAAGTGGTTCACTTGCTTCATACCCATTCCTTTTGGACAGCTGACTTTAGTGTACCATGTACTAGGAAGTGACCTATTGGTGTATCAGTTACCTCCAATAAGTCTGCAAAACACCTGAGTTTTTCTTCCTGCATACCAGTCTCTCAATGTTGTCACATTTCTCACTATCCATTGACTTAGCTTTCTTACGTCCCCTTGCCTCATCCACATCAATAAACTCTGTATTCTTAGTTGGTAAATCTAGGGCATACAGCATCTTTGTCTATGTGCTCTGATGGCATCATTTCCAAATATATGTCCCTATATCTTCTGATTAATCTACAGGAGAGCCCATTGACATGTGGCTGTGAAGAGGGGAGAACCAATACAGGACCTCCCGACCAATTATGAGCACATGAGGAAATTAATATATACTGATGTGAAGGGACTCCAGAAGGATGCTGAAAACTCAACCTGCCTAAAGATCTAGCCAATAAAGTGTGGAGAAAGACTTTTCTCAGGTAATACTGAATATGCTTTTATTTAGATGCACGGGGTCACCATTTTGACCAAGGCAGAACATCTAATTTGGTCCCCACACTCCTGAAATTGATAATACAGACAGTTTTTATAGAAAGCTCCACTTTCATAGGTCATCTGGTTCCCTGTATGGTGATGCCTGCACAAATTGTTTTACGCCTTAACATGTGAGTGACCTGCACAGACATGCTTTGTGTTGAGGAGAAGAGCACTGATCAGGAGGTCATAGGATGCAAGTTTAGATCTGCGTGCCCATATTGTTTTCTTTTATCATCCATTATGGGCACTATAGTGATTTTTGTTTATCTTCCAGAATCTCCTCTTTTGTTCTTCCTCAATCATGGCCATTTGTCTCTCTACTGTCTAGTTCTTTATTACGCTCCTCTTCCAAACTTCCTGTTGACAATTTCCTCTAAAAACCTGAAATCTCCTCCTGAACACTTTCTCTGTCATACAGCACATAGATCCTGTTACCAATTAAAGCACGGGGTCACGCAGAATATTGAGGAAAAAAAAATGTATAAAGCTCTGTTGTGTCCGAAACATTTATTGTGGCGCTAGTCCAAACGAATCCCTCCAATAGAACTCATTCATAGTCCTACATTAAATGGGGGAAAGCCAACTTTCCTGAAGGACATTAGATCCTGGAATGCAGTAAGCGAGAGAAGTAGGCTGTTCCAGTATTGTGTTGCTTTAACTGAAAACGCCTGAACACCAGTCTTGGATTTTTTTTTATTTTGGCACCCAAAGATTTCCTGTGAAAGATTACAAAACTCTGGAAGGTGCTTACGTTTTAAATCTTCTTTGAAGAAAATGAGGGCCAATCTTGCGAACTGCCATAAATGTGATGCATGTTACCTTAAAAAGAACTCTTTCAGGAACAAGAAGCCAATGTAACTCAGCCAGGGCCTGAGATGTTGAAGAAAATCTGAGTCGAGCTAAGGCTATTTTAGCCACAGCTGCCTTGATTTGCAGCAAATATGCTAAACGGTAGACTGCGGCACCCAGAAATAAGGCATTGCAGTAATCAAAATGACTCAGAATGCCACTGTGAACCACTAACAGATGAGTCTCCATTGGGCGATAAGGCACAACTTTGCGGATCAATATCATTAAGGCAAAGTAAGTGACTGATAACTTGTTAGTGATCTCTCACTTTCAATGCACACTATCTACCTAAAACCCTACCTGAAGCACAGATAGTTCTGCACTATCCGACAAAGGCCAGAAATTAAATAGTAAAAGAGGTGCTTATTTTGCTGCTGAGCACCAGAGTGTCTCAGCAAAATCTTGTGATTCACAATGTCAAATGCAGCACACAGCCTAACAACTCCAGTGTGCCTACTGGACCACAACCAGCTGTCATTCACAGATCGTCCAAAGCAGAAAGCAGTGCTGACTCTGTTCTTTGAGACGGTCTGAAACCTGTTTCTGCCTCATCCAAATGACTGCGTGCTTCCCTCAGATAATTATTTGGTAACATACCTTTCCATTATCCTAACTGAAAAGGGCAGATGAGAGATGTCGCTAATTACTGAGCTTGTGAGGTTCTGCTGTTGTGTTTTATTTTGTTTCAGTTTTTTTGTTTTTGTTTTTTAAATAAACAGAAGTACCAAGGCCCTTTCCCATGTCCATGGTACAACACCTTCTTCCTGGGATATCATCCTGGAGGTATCAGAAAATCACCCAGCTACTTCCAAGCATCAGGAGTAAGCTGGTCTGTGTACAAACCTGAAGCAATTGAAAAGGCAGCTGATCTCAAATAATCCTCAGACTTGGACCCTAAATCATCTAAAGAGGTCAAGGATGAGCTCAGACAATGTAGAAAACAGATTTTGGAGCAAACACAATCAAACACCCCCTCCCACCACCTCCTTCCCCAAAAAAACACAATCACCTACTCCCCAAGGGAATAAGGAAATCCACCACCTTTCTGTCTGAATTGTATTATGGGTCATTTGCCCTGCTTCATACTACTCTGAAAAGTGTCTCTTGGCTATCCTCAATATGTAATTCATAGACTGATGGATATGGATCATGGCTTTCATATTGGCACCTAGTTTAGTCCACATTCTTTATACTACTTTCCTAATTTCATCCTCTCTGTTCATTATGTCACTGTCTTTGTTCAGGATGGGGTGCATGGTGACTTGCCAGGCTGTCACAACATTAACCTGATGACTAAGGACAAAAGAGTGCCCCAGTACATAAGGGACCTGGGGCTCCAGGCAGAAATCCTCCTGGACCTCGTACTCGCTGCTGAGAACAGTGTGTCCTGATGGGTACATTCCCACAAAATGTGCCATTTCCCATTGCTCCTAGGAAAATTGTAGTTGGCATCCACATCCAGGAAGCTTGTTCTAAGAGTAACTTCACATGCACAACTTTCGTGCTCTGAAGGAGGCAGGCTGCCCAGGTTCTGGCAAAGAACAGCCATGCTACCCTGTTCAATGTTTCCCTACCTCACACATTTGTTTCCTTTGGTTGGAGAAGGTTTGGGTGGTGCGGCACAACACTTCAATTTTGTAGTGGTGCTTGGTGTGTAGTGGCAAATCATCTTTTTCAGGGGAGAGGTTTCCGGTGCTTGCACCAAGAGATTGACACCATCTTTCAACCGGAACATATCTTTTTACACTTAGATGCATGTGTCCAGGCATTGCACTTGACCACTATATTTGTTGTGAGTAATGTTGGTATGAGGTCCTTCTACTGCAGTGTTTGCTGCCTTTCTCTGATGTACTCTCACAGGTTCACTCAGTCTCCTGGCTGAAGTTGATTCCACAGATGACAGGGTGTCCTTGATACCTGTGAATGGAAAGTATTTACACAACGTATTAAAGCACAGCGATTATGCAAGACCATGACATCAGCCAAGTGTGTATCAAATGCAGATAGAAGTAAGGGTGGTGAGGCAAGGAGCCTCATTAGTGTGCCCAACAGGAACTCATTCAAGCTAAGGCTTGTTTTCCCATTTGCAGTAGTTCACATGTTGATTCAGTTTTAATTCAGAGGTAGGCTACCCACCCGGAAACAAGACAAATGATGTAATATATTCACAATTGTGACATTGAGGCATGATCATGAAATGCACTTGTATATTTACAAATGGGACCTCCTTGTGGTGGGTGGGCACCCTTTATAATTCTAGCTGCTTTTCCTATATTATGGTCTTGAAAATGGTGCCACTGTAGGGAAACATGGGGCAAATCAGTCTTTTTTAGAATCATTTACTGATTCTAAGGGTTCGGTAAAGCCAGGAAGTCTATTTTTTTTTTTTTTTTTTTAAACAAGGGACTGTGACAGGAGGCATCAGTCATCCAAAGTATATCTGTCAGGAATGAACTGGTATTGTTTAGATAAAACTGGCACCAAGTGCCCCATGAAATAAGGTGATTTTGGCTTGAGTGTGATCACCTAATTTATTGATGGATAGAATGTTTTTCTAAACTAATACATGGAATATGCTGTAGTTTCTTTAAGCAGAAATAGTCCCCCTGCTATGCCCACATCCAGTTTGAGAAATGGATGCGAAGACCGAGTGGGCTTTCTGCTGATTTAGTTGTCTGAGCAAAGTATATATGGTCAGGTGACACCTACCTCCGATGCAATGCTGATGTGACCTTTGCATTTTCTGCTTGTATACCCACACTGCATTTGATATTTTCATTTATTTCATTACACATTTCTAAATATATGCTACATTTAGTATTGTTTGCACATGTATGACATAGAAAATTTGCTTTCTTATAGTTTTGATGGAGAATCAATTATTCATATAGTTGCTTGAACATGGTTTATGGATTCAAGTGAAGATGCAACAATAGGTTCGTTCTTGCCTTTGACTTCATTCATTGTGAAGCCTGCCCTTTTCAAAATAATCAAAGTGTTTTTAAGCTTGGTGTAGACGGACTAAGTAGAGAAGGGACTTTTTGGGAGACTTGGTTCGAGCAAGCACAGCTGTAAAATTTATTTGTGAAGGCCACAAGCAGGCTTCTCCGAGTCCTTTTAGCCTTATCGGCTTGCTGGGAAAGCAATAACCCTCCTGAGTTTAGAGACTGAGAACAAACTTCTCAGAATGAAACAACACAACTGTTCTGCTAAGGTATGTGGGTGGGCGGCCACTTAAGAAGTTCGTACAGGCTCTTTTGGTGCTAGGACAGCTTCACTGGGGGCAAGAAGGGGGAGGTTGGAGGTAAAGCTGATTCCATAATTTTATGCTAGTAAATTGTGAAACACTGTTACAGTGTTGCAGTTCTTTTACTATTTCATTTCCAGTCACTTTTGTTTTTATAGTTACAACTATACACATTATTTGCACTGGAGTAGGATGTTTATCTTAATAAAATATATTTATAGTGTGCATTCTTTAAGTGTGCTTATTCATGGTGAAAAGAGTATTTTAACTCACTAAAACAGATAATTCTGTGAACCTCACAACACTGATCATTACCTAGAATGCACCTTTCTTGTGTAATGAGCAAGTGCTTTGTGGATTATAGTCCAACAGGTTTTCTGTCTCAGGTTGGTAATTTGGCATTGAACCTGTACTTTGCTAAAGAGTTCAGAAAACCCAATCTTGGGCTGTATTTTGCTTAAAAGTGTTACAAAAAAAAAAGCATCAATGAAGTTCCAAGCCCCAGATACAGTTTTGTTGGCCTTCTTCAGTAACATGTTACCTACGCAGGTCATGTGGTGTTTCAGAAAATCTAGTGAGGTGGGAGAAACGGATTCTCGATCTCTTGCTGTGGTTGACCTTTGGTCTGTCACTCCCTTTTCTGGAGTATATAATGTTTGGCCATTGGTGCCATGTAGCTAGCTAGTTTACTCATTTAAGGATTAGCCTGTTGATCACGTTATTACACACTGTGTGTGATGACTTGTCCAAGACTGGTGTGCTGTCCTCAGTCAGTCCATTACAAGCAGCATATGTTTGCCTTGTACATATGTGCAACAGTTGAATTAGGATAAAAGTATTGCTACTCAAGAGAAAGCACAGTGTCTACTTTATTAAAGAGTTCTTCTGAATGGTTTATTGCTGAATTAATTCACAAGTTACTACTCTTCCTCTGTTATTTGTTACTGGGCTCCTGAGCTGCTTCTCCATGAGAAAGCTCCCTAGTTTTCTCTGCCATCAGAATATCCAGCTTGGTTTCCTCCCTCTGATCGGTACAGCTTGGTGCTATCATTCCTTCCAAATTTTTAAATTTAATCTGCTCAATTCTTAATTGACCTAAAAGAGGCATTTTATTCAACTCTCTGAATGAGGCCTACTTGTGCTAATGGTATAAATTCTCCTTGCAAGTCGAAGGTAACCTGTGAGTTTGTTTATGCCTCTTGTTGGGGAGGTAGTTTTACTGCTGCTTGCCTTTTGCACATTGTTGAGCGTTTTGCCAATGTGTAGCAGATTAGTCAGGAGTGTGGCTCCACGAATGGAATGTCTTGTAAGTTAATACGGTATTTGTGTGTTATCGTTTAATGTAAAAAAGGATTGCTTGTGCTAGATGGAAGGTTCAATAAGTGACATATATTGAAATGGCTTGGTTTCTCCTGTTCTACTTCTAATATGCAATGCTATGGTTTCCCCAGTAGCTCTGCAGTAAAATAGATATGCATTCCCAGCCATTTTAGATTTTATTTATGGCGTGCTTCATTTGACTGTAGCTGCTTATATGTGAAAAGTGTTAACAGTAACGTATGCTTAATGTGTTTTGCGTTTTAGCCTCCTCCGCCAGGAAACGTAAAAATACCTAACGTGATGCCTCACCCACAACCAGCTATAATGAAGCCAACAGAAGAACCTCAAGCTTACACGCAAGTTTCAAAGGTCTGTTCGTTTATATGCATTGGTTTTAAAAAGTGATTCTGTGATGTACTGTGTAATATTTATCGCATTTGTTTATTGTGGCATTAAGAAAGCATTATTTTCTTTTGTGTTCTGTTTCTAAGAAGTATCACAGTCTGGCAAAATGACACACCAAATCAATAAAGTTGTTGATGCAAATAGGAGGTAGGAGCATGCCTAACCTGGTACTTAAGTGCCTCTCACTCATGTTAAGTATAAATAAAGTTACAGTGGTATAACTGAACAGTCCATCCCGAACTGCCAGGCCAGGTCCTCCCTGGACCGGAAACAAGCATCCTGGGACCAGTTTCAGGGTATCACCCTTCATCTGCCAGGCTAGCTTGAATCCAGTGGCACAGTGAGCAAGGGATCCTTTGGCAGTTCAGGCTGGACTGTTTCTCATGAGGAACAGGGTCAAGACTGATTTGCATATGGCTGGGTCCAAACTGGGGTGGCATGGTGAGCAAAAGAACAATGGATTAAACCCAGATCTGTGTCTGGGAGTGAGTGTTTGCATTGTTCACCATTCCGTCCATCATCCCTTTGTGTTGCTATTGAAGAAATATGCTGCAAAAAGAAGTAATTTAATAACAGAAATTAAAGAAAGCCCTTGAAGTATGCCACTTTTGATGCACAATTTATCATCAAAAAAAGACTGTTACATAAACAGAGGGGCCTTTATTTCTCCAGAATACATTCCTCCAGCATGGATCCAGGTCTGACTTCAGACACTCCAGTTAACCTTCTGCTGTGTTGGGGATTTAAAAAAAGAAAAAGAAAAAAAGTCAGGACATGTATCATCTGTCAACAGTCTCCACATCAGTGCTTAGTTTGCCTTTGAGGCTCCATATTACAGCCTGTACACATGTAATAGTTGTTACCCATTGATGATTATACATAAGGGCAATTTGTCTTGTCTGTGAAACCTACACTTTTGTTATTTTTTGTGATCATAAGCACCTTGTAAAACCCTGAAAATTAAGAGTGAAACCCACTGAGCCTTTTTATGTGGTCACTTTTGGACTAGAGCCAAGTCGTCACTTTACCCAATCTGTGAAATATCAGCTAAACACCAAAGCCTCAGATTTTGAAGACCAGTTTACTCAGATTCCAGAAAACCTTATATCAAAAGAGGGCAAGCTCTCAAACATGATTTGTATAAAACGTTTGCCAAAATTTGCTAAGCTTTGCGTTTAGCTTATACCGAAAGCCCTGAAACCATGCCCAGATGTTGGTCCCAGACTCATGGTGCTTTTCGATTTAAGCTAGCCTGGCTGATGAGGAGTGATACCCCAAAAACGGATGCTTGTTTCTGATCCAGGGAGGACCTGGCCTGGCAGTTCAGGCTGGTCTGTTCCCATGGGAGCAGAGTGAAGACTGATTTGCATATGGATGCACTAATCTGGGGTGGCATGGTAGCTAAAAAAGAGTGATGGATTGGGATGCAGCCCTGAGCGATTGACAGTGACTGAGATTAATTCAAGCATTCCATCCATCAGCTTGTTATTTCTACATTTGCCACCCTAAGTGCGCCAGGCATGCCCAGAATTGCCTCTGGATTCACGCTAGCCTGTCTGATGAGGGGTGAAACCGGTCCCAGGATGCTTGTTTCTGGTCTAGGGAGTACCTGGCTTGCAAGTTTGGGTTGGACTGTTCCCATGGGGAGCAGGGTCAAGACTTGTTTTTTTACCCACCATGCCACATCAGTTTCGACCCAGCCATAGGGAAATCAAAAACGATGTATTGGGATGCTGCCCTGACCAGTTGCCAGTGGTTGAGGTTAATTAATTGTTGTTTTGTACTTAACTGTTATAACCGTTTTCATAACTTTGAAAAGACACGGAGAACTTGTATCAGCATCTGTCCAAGGAACTAAATAAAAAGGCAGCAACTCTGTGCAGCATTCCTGGATGGCTGCAGAGATGCTGCACAGGAACGCAGAAAGAATGCTTAGTAAACAGATGACATCTATCCTGCTTTTGAGTCATTGTTCAAGGCAAGGTACTTCTGAACTCAATCCTTATGTACTGACTGCTTTCAATAATTGTGATAGGGAGGACATGTTTCGCCAATGGCCAGACTGTACCGTGGGGTATTTTAGAAACTATGTAGGTTAAAGGCATGGCTGGCTGCATAAGCAGCAAATTATGTCGTCTTCGAATATCTTCTAAACTTAATACACTAATTTGGAGCATGGCAAAATGTACACTCTGACAAGTATGTGCAACAGACCATTAGCTACAGCTATGTCATCGAAAATGTATGAGAACTGACAGCTCACAAATCAATACAGGCTGATGTGAAGAAAGAGCCCATAACTCTCCTGTTAAATGTGGTACTGGCACTAGTCAAGATGTGGGCAGTGTCAAGGAAGTGCCGTGTGAAAAAGATCAGGGTATGTACTTGGAAGTGTTTTACATTTCCTAAGAACACTGCACTTTGCAGCAGATACCAGCTATTTGGTGAATTGCTAAGTTTAGATAACTGAGTTTTGCAAGCCATCATATCTCTTACAGCCTGAAATGTTTTGGCAGCAGTTGTTCGTAAGGGTTCATGTGTCCGCAGCTTGATGTAAGACAAGAACATGAAATACATTTGATTTGTGACAGTTGGAAAGCCATAACAATTGCATGTGCTTCAATTCAGCTTCTAGAAACAGTAACAACAAAGGAAACCCTATGGCATGAGAACTAATAGAAAAACACTGTTTCCCAATAAGGATACCCAAGGATACACCTGATACTAATGTATATGTGTGTGTGTGTGTGTGTGTGTGTGTTTATATGTATATGTATATATATAATAAGCACAATGGCTAAATAACAAACAAAATAATATCTGTCCAAGGATGTCATCAATGAGGAGGTGGATCAAGAAGCCATTGTGTGCAGAAATCATTGTATTTGTCATAACACATAACATATATTGTGCTCAGTGAACAAAGGAACAAATCGAAAAACAAAGCAGTCATAGAAACAATACAGGGAATGTTCCCATGAAACCAAAAATGACCACTCTGAAGAAGCTCTGAACTAATGTAATGGGCCATTGTGTGAATTAAAGGGACCAATAAGTTTGTATGTGTGTTCTGATGCATTTTGACCCCTTATTTGGTGTAGGGTCTCATCAGGACCAAAACAATGCAGGGACACCTAAGAATTAAAAGAAACCACAATGACTATTCCTTAGTGTTATTCTACAATTACACACCAAAATAATTATATATTCAACACTATATCTGGAGGTGCCTAGATGGCCAGAAAAGCAACCACTCTGCACACCAAAAGGAGAATGTGCCAATGAAAAGAGTAGTTGAATGGGGCACCTTGAATGGGAACTGAAAAACTAAAATTAAGGATAGTAAAAACACTGACGGATCAAAAGACAGTGAAAGGATATAAGAGTAAAAATAATGATAATAATAAAGTGCACACCCCCACATAAGAAGCATGTCAGGAGTAGAATACTGCACCTGAACTATGTGCCTTTAACCAATTAATGAATTATTTAAGGTTCGGCTGCACAATGGGAGCCAAAGCAGCCTAAACGGGTGATGTGTGTTTGTTGCGTAGATACTGTCCCTAACATACGTTTCCTGAATCTGGACAAAGTCTTTGATAACAAATTTTAATGTATTCACCAAGGAGTTCCAAAATGGAGCCACACCCTCACAGTATGGGTTTTACCTGGGGATAAGAGAGGTCTTTATGGATCTTGTGTAGGTTGTACAACACAGGGACTTGTGGGTTCTCAGCATGGAGAAAATTGAAATCTTTATCTGATAAGAAACCTTGTTCCTTGCCAAGTGAAATGGCCTTCATTATTTCTTCTCTGTTCCTCTCTGTATTTAATTTCCCTTCTTACTTCTGCATGATCACCAGTGAAATCTTGGAGGACAATACCACCCCATTTGTCTGGTGGTTTGAGTGTAATTGATCATTCTTAAGTGCTAGGAGGGCCTGTCTTTCAGTGAGAGATATTGTAGGTCACAAAAGGTCTGGTACATTCATAGCTTCTAGACCGCTATGGTCCAACTTTTCAAGCTTGATGACTTCTAGTGGCATAAGAGTGTTGTAAGGGTAAAACGTAGAGGGGCGTCTAAGTCCAGTGGCAGTCAGTAACTGGTTCATTCCTGTGTGTTTTAAAAAAAAAAAAAAAAAAAAAAAAAAAAAAAAATTTCGTCCCAAATCTAATCTTGCGAAAAAATTGTAATAGCTCCATTTTCAAGGGAACAAAAGTTTGTTCGCTCCATGGTTATGTAGGAGAGGCCCCTACTGAGGAGTGACATTTCTCTAGAGGAGAGTGTGTGGTGTAAAAGATTGAAGATAGGAATTTGTTGGCTGTCACTAAAACCAGTTTGTATCAATATCCCTATGGTCTCTCCGGGCCCCACCTGTACAATTTTCTTCCGGTCTGACGGTCCCCTGGAAATTGATGCCATGATCTGCTGATGTCCCTGGGCTAAAAAAAGGTTGTCCTGGGAGTTCAGTAGTATTCCTTGGGCCTTCCTGGGGGTCTGAGTGGTCTGACCCTGCGGAGGAATCGGAGAAGGTAATAGACTACTTGTTCTTAAATCTTCCCCAGGTGTATAGTTTCTCTTGTGGGGACGCTTTGGTATAGTAGTCGCTCCTTAAATAGGGGTATGCTTTTTGTTTTGAGAAATTCTTAATATCTTTCATGACTTTATCAGCCTTCTTTTTTTATTTCAAATCTGTTTAACTTCTCAATGTTCTTATTTACATTATCTGGTAATTGGCTGGCCTTTGCTACCCTGTCACCTTCTCTAGAGCCTCTATCTCTTTTAACTCTTCTTTGACATGCTAGTGCGTCCCCCACCCCTAACACCATTCAGTGGTAAGAGCAAGTGGTAATAATGTGACAAAAACCGCCCTAAAATTCAGCTTCTATTCAGCGTCTAGTCACTGATAGAAAGGTTTACTCAACGTTGATTTGGTGCTGAAACAGTATATATAGTGTTAACATTTCCAGTTTGAAATAGTTCTACTTTAACACTTATGCTACAGTTTTTTCTTTTTTAACTGGTTTTACTCATTTTCATCATAGTAGTACAGTACAATACAGTACAATGTATTCGACATGCAGAACCTCTTACAGATTCTGAACAGATGTGACAGGGTCAGGGTCAGTAGTTTGGCATGATTAGTTGGTTCATAATATGAAGGCATTAACAACTTCAAACTACAGTTCACAACAGTGGGAATCCAGCTCCATGTACCTATGTCTGTGTTTATGACCTGTTATATCTTAGTTCCTCTCCAACCCATATATATGTACTGCAACAGGAATATTGCCTGTGTGGTCACCCCAATCCCACCTGCCTGCCAAATATGTTAGTGTTAATTCAGGAATATTGACTGTTCCATTAAGGTACATGAAAGGCAGGGGGTTCTTAATCCTTTTCCTCACTGTTTCACTACTAGAAACCAGAGACCCCCTCTTAAAAAAATTCTGTGGTACGATATGAGCCTCAAAAATTACAGAGAGAAGTACACACTAAACATATGAACAAATTATGCAATATCTTATTTACAAACAAATATGCAAAAATAATGTTAATGTTAATCAGATCAGCTTTTCAAAATTTTGCTTCTCAGAGAAAAAGTAATATACTAGACTCCAGCGCGTGTGTATATATATATATATATATATATATGTCCCTTTTTTATTCCTAATTTGTACTTTCTTGTGTATGCATACCAGTGTTCCTTTTTTTTTTTTTTTTTTTTTTTTTTTGTGTGTGTGTGTGTAATCTGCTAATATGTAACTTTCTAAACAGTCATGGACTGCTTATATAGGATTTGTGGATTAGTTCTGGTTAAGAACTGCTGGCTTCAAGTATTCTGTAGTATGTTCACACCTTATCAGTTGTATTCTGGTCTGAAATATTGCCACTTTCAACAATCCACTATCCTCACACGCTTTCAGAAGATTTTGAAACCATTGTAAAGTTATAATCATTGTATTTCACACATTTATATAGCAAAACTCCGCCAATGTCCGGTATTGTTGTACAAGCATGAAGACCCCTGATCCCTTACAAAAAACAATGCAAACTTGATGAAGAGTAAAAACAAACAAAGAAATAAACACCTATTGCAGAAAAGTATTCTTTAAACTCTTTGTAAACAAGCCATGTAATTCCATTCTGTCTAATATAAAAAAAAGTATTTAACAGACAAAAATGCTCCGTAATTTTATAGGGGGCTGCAGCAATCTCCTGTGTAAAAAAAAAAAAAAAAAAATCAAATAAAATGTACAAGCATTTTGCTGCCAACGTTTGTGTATTTCTGCAAGAAACAAAGTAGTTATGTGAGTATACGCCATGTATATCGGTGAGAGCGAAAGAGCTCAAATAAGTGTAGAGAGAATGGAAGGCAACATTTTTTTTTTTCTTGTTTCTGGAACAATTATGCAGTTCCCTTAGCATATCAAAGGCCTAAATAGTGGGGGCTGTATGCCAAAAAGACCATCTCGGTGTTTGACTCAAGATGTATTGTGTTTTTGTGGTGTAAAGAAACTGTTTAAATGTGACGGGCATGCGTTTTTGTTTTTTATTTAAAAAAAAAAAAAAACTTTTCAATTAAAAATCCATGCTAAAAAAAAATTTTTTTATCCTGCTGTGCCTACGATTGAAGGGTGCTAAATCCTAGAAATAGTTTTCTGCTGTGTCCACCAAGGTTTACTTGCAGTTTAGAGCAATGTTGAACCACCATAAATGATAGTAAATGTTTTCTTAAGTACCCTTATCGGCAGTAGTTTTTAAGGTACAAATATACATATGACATGGGTGCAGCAAATGGTTTCAAAGAATACGATTTTAATTTCATGTATCTATTGCATTTCAGTCTATGCTTGTGATGGTATTAGTTAGTTAACTTACACAAAAAATTGCCTGATAAATTATCACTTTCTTTTTTCAGGAGCATGCTCTGGCTCAAGCTGAACTCCTTAAGCGCCAGGAAGAACTAGAAAGAAAAGCAGCAGAACTGGATCGCAAAGAAAGGGAAATTCAAAGCCTTAATCAACCTGGTGGTAAGATCCAAGATTATTTGATGAAACTTGGCATCTGCAAAGCCAAGGATAATAACGTTTTTTTTATTAAACAAGTAATTTGTCTATTTTATCTAGGATGCTATAGTAGAAACTGATGAAAGTATTGTGGCATGGATTAGTCATAAATATCTAATAATGCGAGTCTTGTAATCAAAGTGTGGGAGACTTTCAATTGCCCTTGATTCTACAGGTAGTTTAAAGCATAGTTTCACACAGAATGAATTTACTAGAAAATATAGGAAGTGTGCAAAATGCCAGAGAGTTGCCATATAGTCACTGTTAAAGTGATGGCATGAAGTTATAAACAATTTCTTTTTTTTTAAATGTCTGGTGCTTCCAAAGGTATGCAATTTTTGCTACAGTATGTGCACATTATGGAGTGTCTTGAAATATCCCCCTTGAATCAAATGTTTCTTAATAATAGAACATTTTACCCAAGGGTGGGATCATAACTGTTAGTGTTAAACAAGTTGTCGTAGGCCTGAAACAAATTCTAATGGGCAATATTATTTTTTGCCTGCAAAGTAAAGTTCGTACATTGTTTGTGTCCTTAGTTTAGTGGCACAACTCAATGCTACTTTAAAAATCAGTGTGCAAGTTGGGATAATTAAAATCAATTTTTTTTAATTTTTTTTTTGGTACTCAGTATATTGAGGTTGTTTTACAAACTTGCACACACAGACTCAATCCTTAACTTTTGCTGCTATCGAAAACTAGTTTACATCTGTAGACTATTATGCTTGGCATCTTCAAACTGACCAGTTTTTCACATCTTATCTTATCAAGAAGTGCTCAGTAGACTGCCAGTGAAGCAGTATTACTTTCAAAACACATTGCATTGACTCAAAGCCTTTGCCAGTGCCAAACCTGAGCACCCGTTTACATTGATTCTTCCTTAACACGCACCTGGCACATAAGGTTGGCGTCTCCAAACAGCCAAGTGCTGTTCTCATTAAGATATAGGTAACATGGTGAAAGTGTCCTTACACTTACACTGTGTAACTTTCCGCCTCCTCACCATGATTTTTTTTTTAAAAAGCATTTGTTAATTCACGTTTATTACTCCCTCTTCTGCTTTCAATTTGAAGGCATTGATGCTACTGTGCTAGTGCTATACAGAAAAGTGAAGAAACTTGTGACCCATCTATTAATTTCTTGTATATCCTCCTTCAGTGTTAAATGTTACTGCACTTTGTCCATAGAGTAGATGTGTCTTGAGTTCCAGTTGCTGAAAGATGCTTTCTTATTTAATTGTTTGACTATCTTCTTTATTTCTGACTAGATGTGAGTCCCTTTTAGGGACTCTACAGTGTTTAAGGTTATTGTAGATGAACACTCCCAACAAAGGGGGGTATTTCATTCCATTGCTCTGGACTGTTGCTCTTGACTATGGTTCAGACTTTCACATGTTTGTGCTTTTGGCTCATGTGTGAGAATGCTGGGGTTTGTAAAAGACTACAACTCGAGTCACACATGTTTCAAATTTTAAGTTTCATTCATTTTATTGTAATTTTCAAGATACATGAACATCAAGGCGAAATGTAGCCATATAAAAAGCAGTATCCCAACCCCATAACTCCCACCCTTCCCGCAACACCACCATGGGTTAAGGAATAGAATAATGGCTTGTACCAGAGTATCAGTCAAGTTTCATCCTCTGTACCAGTTCTGCTATGGGGAAAACCGGCCCAAACCCTGTAGACAACTAGGGCAAGTCAGGTCTCTGTCATTCTGGTTGAGGTACTCCAGAATAGGGCCCCACATTCTAGTAAATTTGTGTGATGCGTCCTGGAAGTCATGCACTATATTTTGCTATGCCAAGAATAAATAGTTTCTACATGGATCCACATCATGGTATTTGGAATGAGGTCTCTTTTGCGTAGGCTTAGTATAATAGGTGTGGCCGCTAGGAGGCGCTGAGAGATTCTCTTCTCCTTGTGGGAGTTAAAGGGTTCAGTGTGCTCCTGGGGGAGACGCAGGAGCCTCAATGAAAGGTCAGCAGTCAAAGCCGTCCCTTCTATGGTAGCCAAGACCTCTTCCCAGAACCGACCCAGGCATGAGCAAGCGAACATGATGTGGAAAATGGTCCCGGTCCCTCCACATCCTCTCCCACAATCTTTAGGTTTGCTCATATCCATGGTATTGAGTTGCGCTGGTGGGTAGTGCCATCTTTGATATCTTGTAAAGTACCTCTTGACCCGGAGTGTGTTTGGCAAAGTTGTGCATGTGTGGATGCCACCCCATTGTTCTTTGTCAGATGCCACCCGCAGCTCGTTGTCCCAACCCTACCTGTAGGGAGGGTCCATTTGAGTGACCTTAAGGAGCAGAGTATATTTATTGTGAGGATTTGAGGCCCTGTAAAACTTCTCAATATGAGTGGTTTTGTGGCAGCTGCTTGCACATGGGTTGCAAAGCACCCAGTGTCTTATTTGCAGGTAGTAGAATCCAGTGTATTATTTGCAGGTAGTAGAACCTAGGATATAATATGAAGGGGGTGAATGGAACCCCTATGGAATAGATCTCCAAGACGATAGCAGCCGCTGGCAATCTGTCTGTAATCTGGATCTCTCCAGGCCTGAGGAAAAGTTCTGGTTCCCATGTCTTGGTGTCATGGGGATGGATAAGTGGGTATACCCTTATAGTGGGTAAGGTAGTCCCAGGGCTTGAGTGGCCCTCGTTATCGGGTAGGTGTACAGTTTGAGGCATCTCTGACTTTTAGGGAGCCATAGGATCTCCACCAGTGACCTGGCTGTTATGTTCTGGTCTTTAAAGCACCAGGATTTATCTGTTTCACCTTACAGCCACTCTTACTTATCGCACTTGAGCCTCCAGGTAATAGGAATGGATGTTCTATACATGACCAGCATGTGCCACCTGAAACTGGAAGAACTGGGGACTTCTGAGCTTGTCATTTCCAGCCCATACAAAGGATTTGTACATTTCTGTTGACTGTGCTATTTCTGTCTTCTGTAGGGGGAGGGCCTGAAAAATGTATAGTGTGTTGATGAAGGCCATCATTTCAAAGGACGCTACTCTCCCCACCCAGGAAAGTGCATGGAAGTACAATGATGCGGTGAATTCCTTGAGTGATCGCACTAAGTGGTTGAAATTGCTTCTCATGCAGGTGTGGAGATCCAGGTATGGAAGGCAGTTGATCGTTCAGCGAAATGAGTGGGTGGAGGGCTCTTCAATTGAAGTTTGTGGAGTGCCATCCCCCCGACACTACCAGGCCTACTAATTTTCCCCAGGTTAACCTTCAGGCACACTGGTATCCCATATTCCTCCAGAAGTGGCCAGGTCAGTCAGTGAGAGTAAGATATCATCCACGAAAGCTGCTGCCATAAGGGTATCCTGGTGGAAGGGCATTCACTGGACCACCTCGTGCTTTTGAATCCTCTGGAGGAGCGGGTCTAGTTACAGGGCGAAGAGCACAGGGGAGAGTGGGCATCCCTGCTAGGCGCCCATTTAAATCCAGGTCTCCTGTGATTTAATTTCATTTGAAATAACTCTGGACCACGGAGGGTTATATAGCACTTCAATCCATCCCCAGAAATGGACACCGAAGTTCGCTTTGTCCTGGGTAGGACTTTGCAAGATCAGTGTACCTGTTAAATGCTTTTTCAGCGTTGAGAGAAAGCAGCTTCGCTTCTGAGCCAGATCTATAACATGTAGGGCCCATTTGGAACTGTTTCTGGTGGATCTTGGCAGGATAGAATTTGCCTAGTCTGAGTGTATCAGATTGGGGAGCTAGACTTCTAGGCCATTTGCCAGAAGCTTAGCAATTATTTCGGGAGGGTGATAGGGCAGTGCGATTGACACCAGGTTACCTCTTTATCCTGTTTTTGGCTGTTAGTGCAATTGCAACCATCTGGGTCAGCCTGCAAGACAGGGACATGTGGTTATGGATGTCTGCTAGTAGTGGGTGGGGGGGTGGGTTGTACCAAGGGGGCCCAGTGCTTATAAAAAGTGGCCATTAAGACATTGGTTCCTGGAGCCTAGGTTCAGATGTTTCTTTAATTTTTATGATAAGGTTGTTAGTTAAAATGCTGAATTGTGCATTGTCTCACTTTCCCTTATTGTACATTTACATTTTTTCTTCATTTTCCTATGCGTCTTCTACCTACTTTGTCTCAACTTCTTTCTTCCTTTCTGCTTCTTAGTTTTACTTTACTTTTTAAGTCTTTCTTGAGACAGTGCATGCACTGACACTTGAGAGACATTTTGGGTCTGATTTAGAGTTTGCCAGAGGGGGATTACTCCGTTACAAACATGACCGATCTCCCGGCCGCAGTATTACAATTTCATTATAGGCTATGGAACTTTTAAAATGTTGGACTGGATGTCTGTCATGTTTGTGAAAGAGTAACCCCTTAGCCAAACTTAAAATTAGGCCCTAAGTCCATGTTGTTGCTCTCCTGACTCCTCCTGCTGTGTTGCCTCACCCCCCCTCCACCTCCACCCCGCACACACCCCGCAATAGACCCAAAAATATATATATATCGCTATGATGCGGGCAAGTCATACCACTTTTCCAATAACACCTTCTGTCCCAGTTTCTCCCCATACACTCATTCCGTGTTGCAGCCCGCTCCAGTGCATTAAAGAGGGCCGTGCACAGCCAGTGCTGGCCATGTAATAGGTTTTTTTTTTTTTTCACATTTTACTTTAAGCCATGCTGATGTACAGCTGAAAACATTGGCAAAGCCAATAGCACTTGTGGATGAGACCTAATAACTTTCCCAGTGCTTTTATTAAGCCATACTTCACTGCAGCCACGCTGCTGTACAATATGGCTAAACAAAGACAAAACCAGTAGCTGTGGTCTCATATGAAAAATCTACTGGCTTTGCCAATGCTCGTTTCATAATCTGTCTGACCTGTAGTCATCCTTGACAGGATTGTTCTTGTTGTACTTAGTATTTCATTGACCTTCTATAATATACTGCGGGCATCTATATAGCATTAAAACAGATGTTTGTTTAGCTATTCACAGCAACCAAAACGGTGATCTTTCACTATATAATTATTTTTTAGCACACTAGAATATGAAATACAGACTTGGCAAAATACATAGATAGGAAGTATCTACCACGTATTCTTTTGAAGTTTACAACATTTTTATATACCAGTTGTTTTTTTGTTGTTGTTTTATTTTTTTGTAGCACGTCCTCTACTTTTTCAAGTGTTCTGCCTTCCTGCATTAGTTTGATTGCTTATTCCACTCAGTTTCAAATTACACTGCCTAGTGCACTTAATTTAATTAACACACAGAATTGTGCTGAGAAAGCTATCTCCCAAAGTGACCTGCATTGAATATTCTGCAGCTTAAAATAGGGCTTTATTTGTCTTACATTATTTTACTAATTCATTCTTTGGTGTTAGTTCCTAAGAAACAATTTGTATAAACATGTTTTAAGCCCCCCTTTTTTACCTGCACATATTTTCATAGCAATAAAAAGTCATATTTTAATTGTGTTCCTGTACAATGAACTGTGTAAAGTGAAATATTTTCTAATGAATAAACTCATATATATATATATATATACACACAGATATATATATAGATAAATGTTTTGTTGCACTTAATAAATCATATGGAAGTACAAGCCTTTATGGAGTGCGCTACAGCTTCTTTTGTTAGATATATAGATATCTCTCTCTCTATATAATAGATATATATATAATAGATATATATATAATAGATATATATATAATAGATATAGATATCTATATCTATATTTATATCTATATGTATATTCAGATAAAAGCCAGAATCCGCTGCAGGGAGAAGTCCCTGAAAAGGAAAAAGTTGAGCTGGGACCCACTTGAAGTCAAGGCCTATGACGTTGAAGGTAGGGCTCGTCCTAACTTGCTCTCTCAAGGGCTGGCTCGACTTTGAGGACCCAATGGGTTGATGTCAGACTGTCGATGTTGAGAAAGATGCTAGATGTTGAGGGAGAGACTTTTTGACTTCATTGACTTCAAGGGAGTCCTCATCAAGCAGATTCTTTCATCTTTCTGCTGAGTGGATTTGCAAGTTAAAGGATTCAATGTGTACCATACTCTAAAACCTAATCACTGTCCAAGGAAGTATCACTCTTTCCTTTCCCTCTTCTCCCACATTGGATCATTCAGACGCTTTAGTTCCGCTTCATGTAGTACCATTGTCTCAGTGAAAGCAATAAGATGCCAAAAGAATGCAGCCCTCTTAGTCTGAATAATTAATGTATTAAGACACTTCCCAAGTATCAAATAAAGGTTAAACATATATATGAGAATAAGCATATAACTCAAGTGCAGCAGAACATGTGTACATACAAAGATAAATGCATATATCCAGTGGTCAAGACTTAAAAAAAAAATTGCAATGCATTAACAGAGCATGTATGCATGAGCTAAATAATCAAGATTTAAAATACTTCACTGATTGATTTGAGGGCACCCTCAGTCACGCTGGTGAGGATGATGAATTCAACTCAGTCAAGAAGGATACCCGATCGGGATCACAAATCAGAACCTGGGCAGCGTGTCCGCTTCAGACAAGCGCCTAGCTGAGCACCAAGCCTCCCCGTCTTTTACACCTTAAAACACCTCAAGAATAAGGTTCAAGAAAGCCCCCCTCCCCTCTGTTATGAAATTAAACGCTGGCTGTGCTTCATCTGTGTCAAAAACACCCAATGGAGCTGGTCAGGCTCCCAATGTTTGTTCTGAGACAGATACCTACATTCCTCTGGTACAAAACAGGCTCGGCCTTGTGAACTCTTATCAAGTCCACATCCAATGTAATATGTTCCAGCACTGTCCGATCCTTCGCTGGTGAAAAGAAAAACAAGTTCTGTGGGGAAAAACACCTGCTCTGCCTTGCAACTGCAGCAGGGCACAAAATGATATCACTCACACAAAATGGAGTGGATGGTCAAGTTGGAGTTGATGGTTAAATGCACAGTGCATCACACGCCACCCTTTGACCATTGACTTACATAACATACTGGTTTGAAATCGATCTTTTTACGTCAAAACCTAGATATTCGATTAGGCACACAATGTACAGAGCAATACAGCATTATTATGAAATAGATCACCATAATTATCCCACCTAAAATAGAATTAAGCTGACCAAATTTAGGTAACCATCATAATAGCCAGTCCCACCACCCTTTGTTTACACCTTGTTTCCACTCCCTTTACAAGTTCATGCAAAGCTCCAATGTGAGACTGGATGGACTGGTCTGATACATTGAAACAACACATTTCTTCGAATTCTGAGCATCCATGATTGAGCAAATAATCAATTGTAGCTTTGTTTTATAAAGCAGCTTTTCTGATTCCTCACCTACCAAGTAATAATTCTGCCAAAGCAACAGATATGATTAATATTTTTAACCATTAAACATGCTAGTTTATGAATAACTCGAGTGTTATAGACTGCTAATCCTGCGACTCCTACCATAGACAGACCTAAGCTTGCATATTTTGCTCTAGATATTAACTGAACTCCAGAGTCAGTCTTCACTTAGTTGAACTGTTTCCCTTGCATTGCAAGTATGTAAATCTGAGTGCAATGGAAACATAAGTCCTAGCCTCATGAATGCACACGGCCCTCCTGTTATATTTGCTGGAATATAGGTGTAAGTGACATTACACATAACCACCCAACAGGTAACTTGACATGCTTGATATGTCTAGCACCAGACACTACGTTCTTGCAGAAAATACTATTATTTACATTTTTACACATTCAGTTCTTTCTTTTCTGACAGTCTGTTTTTCCTGCTAGATCTCTTGAGGGGGAACTGTTCTTGCTTCAAGGCGCATCTTAGTTAAATGATAACACGTCACCCGAAGTGACATCGTAGGTAATTACACAAGTTAGATTGTTCCACTTATCAGTTGTTTCTTGGCAATGTACATCACTTTCCTCCACCGCCCCTTCTGCATTAGTAGCGTTAAATATTTGGAATGGCAACTAGGCATGTGGAAATGACATTGGTGGTGCTTTTCATATTCGTCATGCAAAAGTCTGAACTGTTAAGGGTAGTTTGGGCTAGGTGTATCCAAATGTTTTTGGACTAGGTGTATCCAAATGTTTTTGGACTGATGCAGCAGAGGTGTTGATTGGAGCTGTTGGTCACTTACTTCAGGGTTGGGGGCCCTCGGTCCCTCCTGACCCCACTCGAACCCGACCAAACACACTCCACATAGTACAGTCAGCACAAAGGCACCTTGTAGTATGATCTGTAAAAGAGACTTGTGGGGCGCTGGCTCCGTATATACTATATCAAAATGGCATATAGTGTGCAGAGTTAGGGGTTCCCCAGAAGCTTAACAGAAGCTAAAGTATATAACACTAATGCTTGCTTTTGTGGTAGTGTGGTCGAGCAGTTAGGCTTATCAGAGGGTAGTGCAAAGCATTTTTTGTACACACACAGGCAATAAAGGAAGCACACACTCAATGGCTAACTCAAAGCCAATGATATTTATATAGCAAAAATATATTGTGTTACTTTACTTCTAGAACCCCAAGATTCTGATTGTAGATACTTACATTTGCAAGTAAGTAGCAAGCATATGTATCAACACCACTTTGTTTCAGTTTGGTAAGATAAACATTTTTCAAATGAACAGCAATAATCGGTTGTAAAAGTTGACAGTGCAATCTTCAAACACAGTTCTAGAGGAAAATAAACATTATTACAGTTTTGAGGTAAATACAAGACTTACTGTTCCATTCTCCGGGGGTTAGGATGCCCACAGGTTGAGGTTCAAGTTAACTCCAAACACCAACCACCAGCAACATGGGGCTGGCCAGGTGCAGAGGTCAAAGTTGCTGCAAGATTTATAATGGGCTCCTATGAAGACTGGGGGCCCTTGGACTAGGATCTGCCAGCAGGTAAGTACCTGTGTCTTCGAAAAGCAGACCTGGTGGGGTTAAGAGAGCACCGAGGAGGGGGTCACAGGTCGGCACCAAACACACACCCTCAGCAGCACAGGGGCTGCTGGGTGCAGGGTGCAAACTCAGAGTCTGGCTTCCAGTGATTTTGAATAAGGGGACTCCATGGTCACAAGTAGGCTGCAGGCAGGGTCCAGGAGGTTGGTTCAGGGAAACCACAGGCTAGACGGAGAGGAGGGCCGCCAGCTGCACATTGCTGCACTGGAGGTCAGATTCCTCATGGCCAGGGGGCTGCGGGTTCAGGTTACCTTTTGGTGTCTGGTATCTTCGTCTAGATCCTTCTCAGGCATGGGGGTCCTCTGGATTTAGTCTGCAGGTGCCGTTGTGTTGGCCAGGAGGGGTCAACTCATGGTGGACACTAGGTCAGAATCGCCTGGGGACCTCCTCTGGACCGGTGGGCCACCTGGACTCTGGCCGTATGCATTGGGTGCAGAGTGGGCAGGCTCGCAGATCTGGGGTAGTTCTGGAGTCCTTTGCTGGAGTTTCTTTGTGGATGGGGCCACTGTCCTCTGGTGATCATGGTCTTCTTGGGGTTTTGAAGAGGTTGCTCGTCCTGCAGAACGTGTTGTTTTTTTTTTTTTTTTGTTTGTTTTTAGCAGGGGCTACAGAAGCTGTAGACAGGCCGGTAGGGCTTTGGCCAAATCAGTTGGTCTTTGCAGTCTTCTCTGCTGGGGGTCAGCTTAGCAGTCCTCCTTCTTTCTTCTTGTTGTCTTCTTGACGTCGCTAGGAAACTGGTGAGCTAGGTTCAACTGTGCCCCTAAATACTAGTTTTAGGGGCATTATAGAGGTCAGAGGGCAGTAGCCAATGGCTACTGTCCCAGAGAGTGGCTACACCCTTCCTGTGCCCAC
Organism: Pleurodeles waltl; assembly: GCF_031143425.1. Lineage (NCBI taxonomy): Eukaryota > Metazoa > Chordata > Amphibia > Caudata > Salamandridae > Pleurodeles > Pleurodeles waltl. The sequence goes on along the minus strand of NC_090436.1, from coordinate 389,876,159 downwards.
TCCCTGTGAGAGGGTGTTTTGCTTTCACTAATGACCAGGCTGACAAAAATCTCTGGAATGCACTTCTCAGTTCAAAGGAGACATTTATTATTATTTCACCACAAGGTTCCTAAAAAAAGGAGGTTAACAGATTGAAAGCACACGTTCAAAAAGTCACAGCAATGGAAGGAAAATATACCAAAATGATTCTCAGCTGCAATGTACACACCAAATATATGTAGTTATGATTATGCAAAGAATAAATACAAAATTCATAACAGTAGGGCCTGCCAAGCTCTTAAACTTTCTCATGCCAGCAAGAAGATGACCCTGTTTAACTGCGAGAAAGATCTCCACCCTCACGGGACAGATATGTCAGGCATTCAACGTCTAATCCTGAACAAGGTCTTAGAAATTCCAACGCTACTGAGCAGGGCCACCTTTTTGTATCTTAAAGAACCGAAGGGCTTTCTGGAAAAACCCCTCCCATTAAAAAAAGAAATCTTCAAACATGCTGGCTAATGTAGGTCAGAAATGAGAGCGACAATTTGGGAGACTGGCCAGTTCCAACCTGTTTCTTTCAAGGCCAAACTGTTCCCTGCTTGCACAAAAAACAGAAGTTTGGTACATTCTTATCGAGCTGACTGAGAAGGTGAGCGTGTGTGCCGCTGGTTCTTTTTAATGTATTTTTAAAATTGCTATTATTGTTGAATTTAAGTGCTTTTAGATTTATTTTATCTTTGAGGGGGCTACCTTTTGTTTTCCTGGAGTTTTTTTTCTGGTTTTACTTTTTGGAAGTTAGAGCCGGTTAGCGCCCTACTTTCCGTTTGACCGCTAACTCTTTGGTTAGCAGTCTAGACGCCGTGGGTCACGTGAGCTTCGCTCTTTTGACCCGGCGCCTTATATTCTTCGGGAATGCGGCCGCGCAGCAGAAGGTTAGCGCGTGTGCCGCTGGTTCTTTTTAATGTATTTTTTAAATTGCTAATATGGTTGAATTTAAGTGCTTTTAGATTTAGTTTATCTTTGTGGGGGCTACCTTTGTTTTCCGGGAGTTCTTTTTCTGGTTTTACTTTTTGGAAGATAGGGCCGGTTAGAGCCCTACTTCCTGTTTGACCGCTAACTCTTTGGTTAGTGGTCTAGATGCCGTGGGTCACATGAGCTTTGCTCTTTCGACCCGGCACCATATATTCTTCGAGAATACAGCCACGCCGAAGGTGCACTGAAGGCAAGCCCGTCTGCGCCCGACCGGGGCCGGGGACCATGCACAATTACTGACAACGGGTGCCTTCTCCCCTGCATATCTTCGCTCGTTGGCAGGTAAATCCTGCCAACATAAGGTGGCCTTACATTATTCTACGGCATGGAACTGCAGGCACTGTCACTGGGAGATTCAAGCTCCCCAAACCATAGTGGAGACTAGAGCCCAGATTTCAGGGATAAATAACATAGGAAGTAAACGTGTACAAGATAGGTCGGTCAGTAGGAGGCCTCTAACATATGCCCTGATAAACACCCGTTCGCCTCCAAAACATAAACTGGAAATTAGGGAACTAATTGGCTCTAGTAACATTGATTGCCTTTTTATCACAGAAATATGGGCTAAACTGGACTCTAACCCCGATTTTATTGAGGCTTCTCCCCTAGGATATGCCTTCTATAGATTATACAGGACAACTTGTTGGGGAGGAGGATTAGCTATCATTTGCAGATCAGACTTCACGTGTCAATGGAACAGCACTAACCCCCCTGCTGAGATATGTGAAGCAATGTATTTTAAAATCTTTCAGCAACATTTGCTACTCCTTGAAGGTTTATTAATTTACCGACCAGCCGGACCGCTTTTAAACTTTATTCAGAATTGTACAGGTTTGTTAGAGCCCTTGGTTATGTCCATTAAGGCCATTATATTAGGTGACTTTAACATTCACTTTGAGATTCAAAACCCACATATTATAGAATTTATAAATCTCATGACGGCCTTATATTGGGAATTAAAGGTATCTTCAGCTACACATATAGCAGGACATCTTGTAGATGGGATTTTTGCCCGTATTAAGGACCAGCTGGCATTGTTTAATGCCCCTTTAAGCTGGACTGATAATTTTCTACTGATGTTCAAATTTATGGCTGGTCTAATATCCCAGGCACCTAATCATAAAAGTAAATTGATTAAGCATTGGAAGCGTGTTAAAAAAGAACAGTTACTGCCCGCTTTGGAAGAAGGATGGAACAGGGCCAATAAGCTGTCCCTGTCAACCTCTGGATAGTTTCAATCAGGGAATCGCCATTGCTATGAGCCAATTGCCCCCCCCCCATCCCCCCCCTTTAAGGCCTATGATTCACGTAAAAATAAAAAACCCAGTCAACCTTGGTTCACAAAGGACCTTAAGCTACTCCAAAGAAAGTATCGCCAACAAGAGCAGCGATGGAAATTGAATGCTACTTTGAGAAAGAAAAATTAAACATTGCTCTTCAAAACCATAAAGAATCGAGCATTAAAGCCAAATCTGAATTTTACACCTCTAAAATTAAAGAGGCCTCTAACGTCCCCAGAGAACTCTTCAAGGTTATTAATGCCTTGACTTCCCCTCCAATATTATCAGAATTGGAGAATTCACAGGAATTCTGCAATAAAGTAGCTCTGCACTTTGAAAACACAATTTTACTAATTTATTCTAATTTTATTCCCTGTGAGGAGAGAGCTGGCCACCCCAATACAGCTCAGACTGCTTCACGTATGAACCATCTCACACTATCTAACTTTCAACCTCTACTTCCGGAAAGAATAAATCAGTTGATGCTTGAAATTAAATCAGGTTCTCCTTTGGACCCCTGCCCCCCTTCTATTATTCAGTTAGCCTCTGATCTTGTTTCTTCAGCTTTAGCTCCAATTTTTCATGAGGTCCTCATTTCTGGAGTCTATCCAGCATCTTGGAAGGAGGCTACAGTAATCCCATTGAAAAAGAAACAAGATGGAATCAGCCAGGATCTTAATAACTTGTGTCCCGTTGCCCTAATTCCCTTTCTGGCCAAGATTTGTGAGAAACACGTTAACAGGGAATTAGTTAACTTCCTATTAGAATCTGGAGGACTAGATGCCTCCCAACATGGCTTAAGGAAAGAGTCTGCCCTCATTACCTCCTCGGATTCTATCCGGACAATGGTGGATGAAGGGCAAGGGGCTATTCTGATCCTATTAGCACTGTCCGCGGCATTTGACACCACATCTCTGCAGATTATAATAGCCCGCCTATATCCAGCAGGTATTAGAGATTAGGCTTTTAAATTATTGGAATCTTTTCTGACAAATAGGTGGACCACGGTAAGCTGCGGTGACTTCAGGTCCCCTCCTTACCTATTACCTTGTGGTGTCCCCCAGGGATCATCACTTAGCCCCACTTTGTTTAATTTGTATGGCCCAACTGATCCGTTTGTTCTGTTTCAGACCAACTTCCTATGCAAAAAAAAAAATTGGGAGGAAGTGGCTGATCGTTTTAATAAATGTATGCAGGAAGTCAATAGTTGGATGAAGTCTAATTGGCTTAAATTAAACCGTGACAAAACTGAAATACTCTGCTTTGGATCAGGAAGTTAATTGGAATTCTCGTTGGTGGCCGACCGACTGCGGCACTCTCCCTGTCCCTACTCCCTCTACAAGAAACTTAGGGGTCATTTTTGACAATTGTCTCTCTTTTAGACTACACATTAATCATATTGTGAAAACTAGTTTTTGGACACTAAAAATGCTAAAGAAAGTCTTTCCCTTCCTTCAAAGGGAATGGAAAATTACAGTAGCCTTGACTTTGGTGATGTCCAAATTGGACTACTGTAATGCCCTGCTGTTTAATCTAGACAAATCATCTCTGAACAAACTTCAGCTGATCCAAAATACTGCGGCTAGGGCAATCCTGAACCTCCCTTGTTCAGCTTCAGCTAGTGACAGCTTAAAATAATTGCACTGGCTTCCAGTGGCCCAGCGCATGATTTTTAAAACCTTATGTTTGACCCATAAAGCAGTTTATGGTAACGGCTCCAAATATTTGGTCTCTAAACTATTTTGGTATAGACCCAAATGTTTTCTTCGCTCAGCAGGAGCTTTCAGAATTCTGGTTCCCCGTACTTACAAAGCGAAATGGGGAGATAAAGCCTTTACGGTGGCTTCATCAAAATGCTGGAACTCCCTACCTTTGACTATCAGGAAGGAACAACATTTTGTAGTCTTTAGGAAGTTAGTGAAAACAGGTCTCTTTCCGCGCTAATGCCTTCTTTGATCTCTCTCTCTCTCACAGTGGACGCGTCTTTTACCTTTTTTAGCGCTTCGGTTCCTTGGCTGGAATGCGCTTTATAAATACAAACTACAATCTGTTTGGTGATAATATGCCCGAGCTCTTCGATGAAAGAGAATTTGAAAACAAGCACAGTTCACAATGTGGAAAACACAGACCGCTTTAACACTGCAATGTCTAACGCTACTATAAAGTCAATAGGCAGCTAAACTGAATGCAAAATGTAGTCTGCAGTTGGTGAACACTAGACCCCTAATCCAGGTGCAAAGTAGTGCAACACAAAGTCAGTGGTCAAAAACACATATTTCACTACATCTGATCAAATTTAGGAGAATGTGCATCCCTCTCATCTCTGCCCACCTGTTAGTGGCCTTCTCTCCCAGGTGACACATTTTTGGTGAGCCCATTTAGCCATCTCCACTAAGGCAGAATCCTGTGTCGCCACTTTTGCTTCCGAGATTTTGTCTTTTTCGCCTGCAAGGGAATTAAACAATTTTTCTAGTCAGTCAGCAGGACCGTGGGTTTCTACATGATGTACAGTGACTGTACTTTGCAGTAACATTTACCAAATTTCCTGCCACAGTTCTTTACCCCACACGCCTTTGAATGTATTTGCCAAATATGTGGATGCCACGTGGGGAGCCAGGTAGCTAGCCCATTGTCAGTAGACCAAGAATCAGCATAAATGTGACATTTCCTAGGTAATTCATGTTTTAAAGCTTGATACACAGCATATAATTCTGCATGTCAACTGCTTATTCCTTCTCCAGTAGTGGAAAGCACGTTTTTTAGTTACTAGATTTTATGGCACTGCCTTCTAATATCTTTTGGCCCCCACATACTTTGCTGAACAATCGGTGGACCATACATGTTTCTGGTCCTCAGGGGACAAGGACTCAAATGGCTCACCCCACTTCTCTGGTGACTCTCTTACCTCGGGCACCGCCTGTAACACCTCCACAGGGGCCTGTGCCGCCTGTCCATGCAGGGCCGTGGTCCCCGCTGGTCCCACTCAAGCCCTGTCCTGTATGTACCATTTCCACTTAATGATGTTTGCTTATTGTGCATGCCCTATTCAGTGTGTTTTGGGTGAACTCATCACCCATTGCATTATCGGGATCATGGGCCTAGGAATCTCATTGTGCCCTATTGTCATCTGTTCAGTATCCACCAGAGTCCAATAACATGCCAGTAACTATTTTCCAAGGGAGTGTACCGCTCTCCAGCGTCTGGTGGCTTTTTGGTCCAGAAACCTAGGGGCACTCTTTCTTCCTGTTTTTGCTACATACTCAAGTTTGCATATTGCCCCTGAACTGTCGCCTGTAACTCGGTCTCCCTCTTGTACTGGCCACAAGTCTAAAGCACGTTGAATCACCTTTTTTTGCCATTTCAAACGCACATTGCTGCTTCTCTCCCCCATTCAAACTCCTGTTGCTTCCAAGTCACTTTGTACAAATTGGCCAGCATCTGACTCAAGCGAGGGATATGCTGCCTCCTAAACCCAAACAATACAGTAAATCGCTGGGTTTCTTGCTTATTACAGGGTGTAGCAAATTCCAGTACCTTTTGTCTCACCTGCAGCAACACCTCTCCATGTCCCTGATTCCATTGAAATCCTAGAAATTTCACACTTTGGGAGGGTCCTTGCATCTTTTGGGGATTTATCTCCCACTCCATACTTTGCAAATGTTCCACAATTCTCTCCAACTGAGTCCGCACCTGTTCTTGTGTTTCTCCCTACACTATCACGTCATCAATGTAATGAGAAAGCTGCACCCCCAGAATGACAGGAATCACCCAGGTGTACTGCACCAGCCGGTGACAGATAGTAGGGCTATGTGTATAGCCCATAGGAAGGTTTAAAAATTGTAATTGTCCCGTTCACGAGAACTGCTCATGATTCTGAGGGCCAATGATATACTAAGGAAAACATTGGCAATATCAATTGTGTCATACCAAGTCCCTTTATGTCTCTGTATCTTTTCAGTCAAGTTGATGGTGTCTGGGATTGGTGTATGTCAAAGGGGGTGTATGTTTATTCAATTAGCGTTAATCAACTGTCATTCTCCAACCACCATCCGGTTTGCACACGGGCCACATGATTATTCCACCCTGTGGTGACCGGGGCCACCAACCCTGCTTCGTCCATATCCCGGGATCAGATACTGCTTTAAATGAACCACCTTGGTGGCTGGGGGAACCTTCACCGGAAATATTTTCAAGTGACCCATCCTCACTGCCACTGCTGAGATGTTTTTCTTTTATCTGAATTGATAGCACCCTTCTTCCAAATATAGTCATCCCCTTTAGAATATCAATTCCAGGGATATATTCAAAGTGGGGCACCATCAAGACATTGCATTTGCATTGTCGTTTTGGCATTCTCCCTATTTTCATTTGGACTTTGGTTTGCACAGCTGGGGTTTCGTTGCCACCCAAACCTGTAATGGTGTAATGCTGTCCTTGAACTTTTTTGGATTTCCATTTATCAAAGAAGCCACTGCTCTGGTATCCACCAGGGCCTGAACTTTATGAACATTCCTATATATCCAATACATTTCTAAGTCAACATGGGGTCTAATATTTTTGTGATCCCATCCCTGTTCGTGAGCTTGGCCTATTTCCTAATCTGATTCTAACTTGTTGACTTGCTTACAGGTCAAATCTGGATATGTATCCTTATACCTGCAGGGCAACCCTTCTTCTCCCATTGAGCTCGATCAACCAATCAGTGTCCTGATCGTCCTCTTCCTTCACCTTTTGAAAGTCTGCTTTTCTCTCCTTCTCTGTCTTCCTACTTAACTTCTGACTTGCCCTGACTCGTCCGCTTATTATCTTACTTGTTCACTTTTCTACTCCCCTCCTTCCTGTCCAGCCTTCGCTTTTGATATATTTCCCGTAGACTCTTGGTATCTATTCCATCTAGCTGTTCTTTCTTCACACCATCCTTCAACAATGCCTTAAGCATATCTCTCCTAGATACCCTGTTATTGTCTGTGCAGCCCTCAGACCAAGAGGCTCTTTCAGGCTTTATCCACTCTCCCAACTCATGTACTACCTCTAGTACATCATTTAAAGGGTTACCTGCCTGATTGATTAACTGGATCATTATCACATGTTCGAAGGCTGGGGGGAGGGGAGGGCTAAATGAATTATTTTATTTTGCACTGAGACTGTCAGTGGTCTGTCGAACAAACTGTGAGCATCACCTTGAAAAATGGTGGTTTTCATACCCTCTTCGTTGATAAATGTATCTTTGATGGCATGTGTAGCTGCAGCTACACATGCTATGCCTAGGTCCCGCTATCTAGTGTTGGGTTCGGAGTGTTACAAGTTGTTTTTCTTCGAAGAAGTCTTTTTTCGAATCACTGGATCGAATGACTCCTCCTTTTGGTAATAGTGCGCATGGGCATCAACTCCTTTTGTTAGATTGTTTTCTTTCTGCTGTCGGGTTCGGATGTGTTTCCTCTCACTTCAAGACTTTCGATTGGGAAACTTTATACTAACTTTATTCTACAGTTCGTATTGTTTCAATCACGTTTCCATCTGTAATCGAGCCGATAGTACTGTCGGAAACCTGAAAACGCCCTTTTGGGCGCTCGCACCCTACTCTGGCCTGTTCTGGCCTACCACTCCATAGCCTGATGGATAGGACTCCATTCCGATTCTGTCCTCTGCCACGCAAAATTCCCTTATATAGAACAACACAAGGTATGTAATCTCTGTCTCTTTCCCGAACATCGAGAAGAAGACTGTGAAGCTGGTCGGTCGTTCAGGTCGAAAGAGACACTCCGTGACCGGAGAGCTAGGAGACTCAAAATGGTGTAGAAGCATACAGAGTCCACCGGCACCTTAGAAGAAGAGCAGGCACAGAAGGCTGTTTCGATTTAGGACACCGACTCTGAAGCAAACTCTGATAAACACAGCCAACCGATCACTGCAGCTCTGCATATGAGTACACCTGCCCCTACGCCCACTTCCAAGAGACCTATTAAGGCCTTGGGTGCACCACTGCCAGAGAGCAATGGTTCCACCTGAAGAAAATCGTCGGCGACTGACCTTCGGGTTCGGCGCCGAAAAAGGCCACACCTGTTTCGATGCCAGAGTCGAGCAGGTCTATTAAAAGCTCCACATCAGAGCCGACGTCCACACTTTTTGGAGTCAAAAATTCGATGTCCGGCTTTGGAGCCGAAACCACAGGCTGTATCTTTGGGACCAAAAATTGTATCCACCACTTCAGAGCCGAAAAAAAATCTTTTTTCACAGAGAAACAAGGACTTTCGAGCCGATTAAAACACAGCTCAGACAATTGACAATTGATGATCAATCCTCTAAAACAGATAGAACATCAGAATTTCTTTCTGAAAACTCAGATATTCAGCCAATCCTTGAAATCATGGACCCCAAACAAAGGATACATGTCCAAAAGGAGACTGGCAAAATCATTGCTTCTCCTCCTCCACAAACCAAGAGAAAGCTGGTGTTTCAAGAGACTCGTGACACTGCTCCACCACCAGTAAAGATATTTAAAAGGAAGGAGAAACCATCACATTTACAGATTTCTCCACCACATTCGCCATACCTTTCTTTCTCTCCACCACCTACTACCCACCACCATTGCCCTCACCAGCTCATTCCCATACATATTCTCCTGGAGATACAGTTGACCCCTGGGACTTGTGTGACCGAAATCCCATACCACTAAATGACCCAGACCTCTATCTGTCCAAACCTTCACCACCAGAGGATAGCACGGCTTGTACACAGGTCATTTCGAGAGCAGCTGCATACCATGGGGTTCAAATGCATGCTGAGCCTTTGGAGGAGGATTTTCTTTTTAACACATTGTCCTTCACCCTCTCACAATACCAGTGCTTCCTGATGCTGCCTGGTATGCTTAGACATGCAGACGACATCTGTAAAGAACCTGTTAAGGCTAGAATTTTATCTCCCAGAATAGACAAAAAATACAAGCCTGCGCCAACAGACCCTGTTTATATCACACAACAGGTACCACCAGACTCTGTTGTAGTCAGGGCTGCAAGGAAATGGTCGTTTGAGGCCCATTCTGGACCTGAGGATTTTGAATTGGTTCCTTAAAATGGAAAAGTAGAAGGGTGTGGCCTAGAGGGCGGTGTGAGCGGACGCGTTCGTCTGAGCTCTGCCGCCTGGGTCCCAGTAAAAGCTCAGTGGCCCTGTCTTTTGGAGCCCCAGGCCCTCCTGGCTAGCTGAAGGGGACCGAGAGACTGCGGGCGCCCCGAGGGAGAGTCGTGACGCCCTCTGAGGAGAGTGGCGGCGGCGTTGGGCCTTGTGGCCTGGACCGCGCCACCCGGTGGGTGCCGGGTACGTGGCGGCCGGCCGGCACTCTGGAGCAACGAGGAGGTTGCCCTGGCCTCCATTGGAGCAGCGGAGAGTGGTGAACCTTGCGCATGTGGTCCTGGCGGCTGACAGCGGTACAGCGGATCTCCGTGGCCCGCCGCGGCCATTTCCTTGCTGGGCCGTTGCGGGGTGGAGGTCCCGGGCGCGACACAGGGCACCATTATACATTTGCGCTCCCGCTCCAGGTTGGTGGAGTCTGGACCGGCGCTAGGAGGTTGGGCCACCCATTGGCAGTGCGGTCGGCCCGGGGTGGCCCAGCCCGAGTTCAGAACTTTTGGCAGCGGTGGATGCAGAAGCTGGTGGCCAGAGTCTGAAGGGCATAAAGTGAAGGAATTGGCAACTCGACGCACAACGAGCAGTACGAAGAGGCTCTAGACGTGATGGGCACGGGCCTCAGAGAGGCACTCGGGGCTATGACGTCCTCCAAGCCGTCATAGAGAGCAATGTTGACCAGATCCCACCCGGTACAAGGCAAAACGGCTGAGGGGTCGGCGGCGGTGTGGTCTCCTGAGGTATGTGGGGAGATGGAGGAGGACGGAGAGGCCCCAGTCACAAAGGGTTTCCTTACCTCATTGTTTGACTCTTTGCGGAGTGACCTGTAGGAACTTCGTAGAGACATTTTCCAAGAGGTGAAAGCTACGAGTGGAGGTCACGTCTCTGGGCGAGCGGGTGGCCCAGGTTGAGGATGGTGAGATCTCTCGTGATGAGGAGTTAGCGGGCATGTAACAGGAGGTCATACGCCTGCGTGACCAGCAGGAACTCCTCCAGTCTGCAGTTGAAGACTTGGAAAATAGGTTGCGACGACATAACATTCGCATCATGGGTGTGCCGCTCGGAGCAGAGAAGGAGGACATTAGTGAATTTGTGGTGCCGCTGTTTGACTCAGTGCTTGGCCTGGAGGGTGCCCGGGAGATTGCGCTAGACGGGGTCCATGGAGCGGGCCGCAGCGACGGGCCCGGAGGGCGTCCACCCGATATCCTGGCATGTGTTCATAATTATGGCCTTAAAGAAAGCATCTTGCAGAGGGCCCGTAATCTCCTGCAGATTCAGTTTCGAGGGCACACGCTCCAATTATTTCAAGACCTCTCACTACGGACTCTGCAGAGGCGCCACAAATTTAAGCCCATCACGGAGCACCTGCAGGCGCACTCGGTGTCTTACACTTGGGGGCACCCTTTCCGCCTTATCTTTCGTTGGGAGGAACAGCTCCGCCAGGTGAAATCAGTGCCGGAAGCGAGAAAGATTCTTCTCTTGGAGGGAGACAATCAAGAAGAGGGCGCATCTGTGGACACGGACGATGGGGATCGACCGTGATGGCGGCTTAAAGAGAGAAAGACGAAACAGCAGCGACCTACAACATCAGAGCAGGCGTTGGAGCGGCAATCTGTACTGAGTAGCGTGGCAGCTGGAGAACATGCTTAGTGGCTGGAGGCCTGGTATGGTGGCTCTGATGTGAGCCGCAAAAATTCAGGTCATGTGACCACTACGGCGGGACCTGGGCGGTGGAGTCGTTGGACTTCATACAACGAACTTGAGTGGTTGTGCTACCCCTATTGAGACTTTGCCTCTTAGGAGAGGAGTGATAGCGGACTTTATGGTTATGAGCACTTGTTGTGTGTTATGGTTGTGTGCTTCCCCTGGAACTTGTATACAAGTTGTCTTGGAGACTGGCCCCGTGGTTCAGAGTGGCCTTGGAGCTGGTCTGGGCATAGGCTCCCCCGGCGGATCCCCCTCATGAGTGGTTTTGATACTGGGTCATATGTCTCTTAAGTGTCTAAGCTTGAATGTCCGTGGCCTTAACAATCCGGCTAAGAGATTAGCGATTCTGTCGGCGCTTGAGCGCTCTGGTAGTCACATTTGCCTCTTACAGGAGACGCATTTACTGGCTAGGGACACATATCGTATGCGCTCAAAGTGGTTTCCTAGACAGTTCTGGTCCTCGTCCTCCACGAAACATGCTGGGGTGGCGATATTGCTCTCGAAGACCTTCTCTGGGGAAGTGACAGCAAAGATACATGAGGTGCAGGGCAGACTCCTGGCCCTTAGACTACAGGTGGGGGCTTTCTGCTTTACCATTGCTTCTTTTTACGCCCCCAATGCGCAGCAAGAATCATTCCTGAGACAGGCGATTGCTCCGGCGCTTGCGATGCCCGATAGTGCTGTTTTAGTGGGAGGTGATTTTAATTTGGTAATGGACAATGAGTTGGACCGATCTGGGCACCGCTTTGAACAGGCGGTGGTGCGTTGATGACCGCAGGGCGACAGTGGTTGGCCGAGTGTGGACTGGAGGATGTTTGGAGGAGAACACATCCTATGCTTAGGGACTACTCCTTTTACTCGGCGGCTACCAAGACTTACGCACGGATTGACTTATTTCTGGCCTCACGAGAATTCACTTCTCGAGTTCGGGAGACCACAATAGAGCCCAGGGCCCTTACAGATCATGCGCCTATCATGGTGGAGGTTGGAGTGGAGGTGGTTCGGGTGGGTAATTCAAGTTGGTGCTTAAGGGACGCAATCTTGCAGAATAGAGAAACGGAGGAGTTGCTACGGCACGTGATTTCGGACTATCTTCGCCACAATGATGATGGGTCAACCCGTTTAGAGACTCTGTGGGAGGCTCTGAAGGCAGTGGTGCGGGGGAGGTAATGTCGCTATCAGCGAGAGATAATAGAGCGAGAAGGGAGCAGAGAGCGGCGCTAGAACAAAAGGTGACAGCACTGGAGCGATCATAAGTCCACGGGTGCACTGAGAATTTGGCGGGAACTGGAGAAAATGAGTATGCCATAGCGCGGCTTAAGCATAAATATTACATTGGGAGTAATAAGTGTGGCAGGCTCTTGGCGCACCGGTTGAGAGCACAGCGCTCAGCAGCAGCGATAAAAAATGCTCTGCTCACCTTCGGGGAGGGAGGCCCGCACAGATGATCATATTGCAGAAGCGTTCTCCGAATATTATCGAGTGTTATATACGGCTGATGATCAGAGCGTTGCGAATCCAGCTGCATTCCTCGCGGGGATAGCAATTACTCCGCTTGGCGAGAGGGAAGCTTCTTCCTTGGACCAGCCTATCAGAGTAGAGGAGGTTATTTCGGCAATATCCAGGCTAAAGGTGGGGAAGTCTCCCAGCCCTGATGGTTTTACGGCGCTCTTTTATAAGACTTTCTGCCCAGAGCTTGCACCGCTTCTGGTGCCTCTTTTTAACTCTTTTCAGGAGGCAGGGGCTCTTGTGCCCAGTATGTCCGAAGCTACCATTGCGGTGATACACACGGAAGGGAAAGGCCCTGAGTAGTGTGCTTCGTTCAGACCAATCTCGCTTTTGAACATAGATGCTAAGCTTTTTACTGGAATACTGGCCCACCGCCTTAATCCTTCTATGCCGGGTCTTATAGATCAGGACCAGGCGGGCTTTATACCCCACCGTCAGTGTAGTGATAATACGAAGCGACTGCTACATTTGATAGATAAAACTAGCAGATCTCGTAAGGAGGCGCTGCTCCTCTCTATTGACGTGGAGAAGGCGTTGGATAGGGTCCACTGGCCTTACCTATTCCGGGTGCTGGAGTGTTATGGATTGGGTCCGGGCTTTAGGAGGTGGGTTCAGTGCATTTATCGCTCGCCTTGGGCTGCGGTCTGGGTTACAGTCTCTTTGCCGTTCTCGATTGGACGGGGGGCTCGTCCGGGGTGCCCTCTCTCCCCCCTTTTGTTTGCTCTCTATATGGAGCCCTTTGCGCAGCGTCTACGCGACACCCCCTTGGTCTCTGGGGTTAAGTTTGGAGGGGATCATCACCTTATCACTATGTATGCAGATGATGTGATTCTTACCCTGGCTGAACCCGCGACCTCCCTGCCTGAGCTAATGGTGATAATGGAGGAGTTTAGCCAGATCTCGGGGTTCCGGGTAAATATGCAGAAATCCCAGGTCCTTAGTTTTTCTGTGAACCCGGAACGCGAGCAGGAGTTGATGACTCGATATCCCTTTCTTTGGTCGTCATCACGACTCCCTTACTTGGGTATTGATTTGGCATCTTCAGTTGCGAAGACTGTGAGCTTGAATTATGCGACATTAGTCCGGGAGGTGCAGCGAGATCTGGAAAGCTGGGCGAAACATAAACTTTCCTGGCTGGGCAGGGTAGCGGCGGTGAAGATGACCGCATTGCCGTGCATACTATACGTCTTCCAGGTGCTCCCTCTGGCTCCCCCGTCTCGAGCGATAGCGACTCTCCAGACGGCAATTCTCAAGTTCATATGGGATGGGCGACCGGCACGGCTTCCTTGGAGACTTATATACCACTCTAGAGCGGAAGAGGGGTTGACGGTCCCCTGCCTTCTACGATATTATCAGGCAGCGCAGTTGCGCTTTCTCTTTGAGTGGAGCTGTCCACTTACTGAGAAACACTTGTGTTTCATGGATCATGCGGTAGCGGGGTCTCACATTTGGAAGGAACCTTGGCTTCGACGTCGACATAGGACGCAGGGTTTATATTCCTCCTCGATTACGGGGGCGACGTTACGTGTCTGGGATGCTTGGCATGTCAAGCGGGGCTTACGTCGTTCCCGTCCCCTATGGCCCCGATAGGGGCGAACCCTGATTTTGAGCCTGGGCTGCGTCTGAAGGGTCTGCGCCGATGGTATGATGGAGGCTGTAAAAGGGTGGGGAGTCTGTTTGATGAACAGGGGGTAGTTTCTTTTGATTAGATGAGGGAGACATATGGCCTGACAGAGGCAGATAGGTTGATGTTTTACCGGGTGAGGAATTGGGCTCTTCTGCCGGCGAACAGAGCACTGATGGATAGGCCGCTCACACTGTTCGAAAAATGGCTGTTGACGAAGAAGGATGACAGGTGAGTCCTTTCAGAACTGTATAGACTCTTGCAAGGGAGGGGCAACGTCTGGCTAAGTCTAAAGGGCAACTGAGATGGGAGAGGGAGCTGGAGAGGGAGTTCTCTGACTAGGAATGGTCCAATATATACTATAGAGCACATCATACAGCTTTCAATCAGCGGGGACGGAGACGGCGTATAAAGTGGCTTCCTATTGGTATTACACACCAGCCAGGATACATTCATGGGACCCCTTTGTTGGAGGGGGTGTGGTAATACAGGTACGCTGGTGCATCTGCTCTGGCATTGCCCCAAACTTAAGAGATATTGGACGACCATCTTAGATAATATTGACAGTGTTTCGGACCGAACTACCTAGGTTTCCATCGTATGGGCCTACCCAACCCCCTCACTTTCCCTCTACGATCCCTAAAAGGGCGACAGATGGCGCTGGCAATCAGCGCGGCTGTGCAGTCGATACTAACCTTATGGGGGACTGACAAGGTACCGACGTATGTGACCTGGCTTCAGAAGCTGTGGTTTATTCTTGCAATGGAGAAGCTTACCCTGGTTTCTCAGCAGAGAGTGGGTGAAATAGATACGTTATGGAAGCCGTTTCTTAAGATCCTATCAACAGAGTTTACGGAGCTGACATGCCCGGCTTATATGAGGGTTCTAGGGCTGACAGATGCTTCTTAGAAGATGTTTGGTCTGTTGGCGGGGTGTCCCGGCATGATGTTATTGTGTAAAGACCGGGAGAATGTTGGGGGAGAGGAGTGACATAGCGGACGGGGAGGCACAGTTTTTTTGTGTTGTTAATTTCTTGTATGTTTTGTTTGCTTATGTACGAAGCTCTGAGGTCATTCGATCATTGTCTTTACCCACCTTGTTCTTCTAAATGTTTGGAAGTGGACGAAAAGGGAGATTTCTCCTGGCGACAGGACAGTGATTATGTGCATGCTCTCTTGTGTGTCAGATTGAGACGCTGTAACTAGGTGGAAGAATTGCTGGCGACTTGAACAATGTGCTTTGTACCTTTATATGTTAAAACCAATAAACAGATTTGATCCAAAATGGAGAAGTTCAAAATGCCGACCCTAGCACAGGTGCTTCTTACGCTGTACAAAGACTCGAAAGTTCCTGTAGACTTCCAGGATGTGCATTTTCACATCCCCATTCTGAAATCGCATGGGAAGTATGTGTCTCATTGTGGGGTCACAGCACTACTACTTTGTGGTTCTTCCATTTGGTCTTAATTCTGCATCTCAAGTCTACAGGAAGATGATGGCAGTGGTTGTAGCACATCTCAGAAGGAAGGGACTTTTGGTATTCCCTTACCTGGATGACTGCCTGATCAAAGCCAAGTCCCCAGAGTTAGTGTTGCACCATCTGCAGATGACAACCCAGTTGTTGTTCAAACTGGGCTTTTCGTTGAGCATGCCAAATCTCACCTGGAACGCTCTCAGTGCCTCCTGTTTATAGGGGCAGTACTGGACACAACATTAAATCATGCCTTTCCTTCTCCTCAGAGACTTCGGAACATTCAGGCTATGTTTCCAGTGTTTCAGAATGGAGTGGATGTTCCGTTCCTACAGGTCCTATGCCTGTTCGGTCTGCTCGCCTCCTGTATTTTTCTGGTCACTCATTCACGTATGCACAAGGGCTCTCCAGTGGTGCCTCCACAAGCAGTGGTTTCAACACAAAGGAGATCTCAAGGGGTCAATAACAATCTCCAGATAAATTGCAGCAGATCTTTAATGGTGGAGTGTGGACGGCACCCTATAGCAAGGAAGGCTGATTTTTGTCTTCCACCTCCGGTGACCGCAGTCACAACGCAGGCTTCCACTCTAGGGTTGGGAGCGCATGTGGGGGATCTGGAGATCAAAGGTCTTTGGTCTCCAGTAGAATAGATGTTTCATATCAATCTGTTGTAGTTTGGGGCTATGTCAGACTCTCAAGGCCTTCCTTCCATCCCTTTGCGGTCAGTCGGTAAAGACAGACATGCTGTACATCAGCAAACAGGGAGGAGTTGGGTCGTGTCCCTTCTCTGCAGAGAGGCTCTACGACTCTGATCCTGGGCTCAGGACCATTGGATTTGCATAGTAGCAAACCATGTGGCTGGAGTTCACATCATACATGCGGACAGTCTCAGCCGGCACTTCTCAGATGATCACTAATGTTGTCTCTATCCGGAGGTTGTTCTTCTTCATGTCTTCGTGGGGGACACCTCAGATAGACCTGTTAGCAACTCCCAAGAATGAGCACTGCCCATAGTTCTGCAGCCTTCAGTATCCAATGCAGGGAGCATTGGGGGACGCATTTCATTTGAGCTGGAGCTACTGGCTGCTTTACGCGTTTCCTACCATACCCTTGATTCCATGGGTTCAGAGGAAGATTTGCCAAGACTGGGCTCAAGTCACAGTAATAGCCCTGGATTGGCCAAGGAGGGTGTGGTCCACAGACTTCCTTCAATTCTCACTGTCCTCCGCCCCGTCTCCCTCCCAGGGCAGACCTCCTCTTGCAGGAGCAGGTTCTACACCCCACCTCCAGAGGCTGCACCTACATGGCTGGAGATTGAATGCAGGGAATTTGTCTTTTTTTTTTTCCCCCTGAAGTGGTGGATGCCATTTTATCATCCAGGCGACACCACCAGGACTATCTATGCTGGCAGATGGACACAATTTCTTAAATGGTGGTTAGGTGAGACACATTGATCCTTTAAAGACCCATCTATCTATTGTTTTTCAATTTGCTCGTTTCTTAGTGCAACAAGGTTGTGTAGTTGCAACAGTAAAGGGGGTACCTATCTGCGCTGTCTGCTTTTATCTGTTTACCTGATCAACCCTCTTTGTATAGGTTCTCTATAGTATTAAGGTTTCTTAGAGTTTGACTAATATGTTTCCTCCCACTCCATTTACAATGCCTCAGTGGGATTTAAATTTAGTCTTAACGTATCTGATGGGTTCACCGTTAGAACCATTGTATAGTTGCCAATTTAGACTTCTTACTTTTAAGACTGTTTTTCTAATAGCTATCACGTCAGCTAGTCGTGTTGGTGACCTTCAAGCTCTAAGTGTAAAACCCCCTTTTACTACCTTCCATGCTGATTAAATGGTTTTGAGAACCAGGGCGGCTTTCCTACCTAAGATAGTAACACCTTTCCATTTAGGACAATCTATTACCCTTCCGTCCTGTTGCCCTTCTCCCCATCTTTCGAAGGAGGAGGAAAGGCTGCATCGTCTAGATCCCTTAGCTTCTATGTGGACAGGGCAAAAAACGTATGTGTGGATGATCAGCTCGTCATTGGCTACGTGGGCAAGATGAAGGGCAAAGCTGTCCACAGAACAACACTCTCAAGGTGGGTCATTCTTTGCATAAACATGTTGTTCGCTAGCAAATAAGGTTCTTCCTGAGGGCATTAGAGCTTCTTAGACCAGAGCGAAGTCTGAGACTTCTGCTTTGACTAGAGTTGTACCTGTTGTTGTCATTTGCAAGGCAGCAACTTGGGCTTCCCTCCACACCTTCGCAAAACATTACTGCTTAGACTCTGAAGTGAGGAGGGAAGGCCATATTGCCCGTTTAGTGCTGCAGGATTTCTTGGTATAGCCAGACCTGCACCCACTTCAGAGTGCTGGACTGCTTTAGGATTCTATTCAGAAGGTGAGGAATCCATAGGAAGATGTTTCCATCAGAAGAACAAGTTACTTACCTTCGGCAACGCTTTTTCCAGTGGATAGTGTGTAGGGTGGGTATAGGTTTTTGGTTGGTAAGGGCATTTTTAGGGTGGGTATAGGTTTTAGGGGGTAAGGGCATTTTTAGGGTTTAAAGTGGGTATGGGCTTTTGAGTGGTAAAGGGTTTTAGGGTTTAGTTTGAGTATGGGTGGTAAGGGGTGTTCAGGATGAGCATGGGTTTTAGGGTGGTAAGGGTATTTTTAGGAGTTAAGGTGGGTATGGGTTTTTGGGTGACAAGTTTTTATATATATATATATATATATATATATATATATATTCACACACACCACTTTACCTTTTTTATCACGCAAATGCCTTTACCATCCATGCCTTTACAACGGAATTTTCATAAAGGCATATGCATGGTAAAAGCTTTTGTTGTAAATGTATGCATGATAATGACTCATGTTGTGGTGACAGTGTTGTAAAGGCATGCATGGTAAATGCATGTGTGGTTCCATCATACAAACTTTCCAAAGATGATGGGCTTGGAATGAGTAATGGTAAAGTTCCTTCAGTTTAAACTCCAGTGAGTTTGTGCAAGCTCTTAGTCCTCCATTATTTCATCCTGTCACCATCTGAGTTGACCAGCTCAAGGAATTTAACCTCTTGTGATCATCAGAGACATCTAAATAAAGCTTTATTAGGTATCATACTTGAAAAAATAATAGCATTACTTCAAGACCTTTGCCAGGTCACGCAAAATGTGCATCTTATGCTCCTATAAGGGGGCGGGGGTGCCAATTTCTACATTAATGACTCCATCCACAGGAGCCATTTACTGCACAAATGGAGACAAAGCAAATGCGGAGGAAATGAAGATTAGCTTTCTTGGTGATGGTAATTGTAAGTTCTCACGAACCCCTGCTTCCGGTGTCCCGGCTGCACACACTTGATAATTACAATGTTGTATGGTAGCAGCCCCTCTAGAGGTTGATCAGCAAGGTGAGAGGTTCAGCTGCCCAGAAACACCTAGAACAACGGATGAGCTGGGATTGATTACTGTAACAGATTAAATTCCTGAACATAACTGTTAAACTGCGACCCCCGTGGTGAAGTGTGATGCCTGAGAGTTATGTGTTTTAGAGTATAGAAAGTGTTGTATAGTGCAATAGAATGTTGTACTGGGTTCTGTCTGCCCTGGATCCTTGTAACTGGATGGTAGTGCTGGGCCTGCGGGCGCTCCACATCCCTGCTTTGCCAGCCCAGAGGGAATACCTCCACTTCACTGTGGACTACAAGCATTTCCAGTTCACTGTGCTCCCCTTTGGCCTCAGCAATGCCCCACGAGTATTCACCAAAGTGATCGTAGTGGTTGAGCTCATCTGCGAAGTTAGGGGGTTGTATGACCATAGGCAGTTGTCTCCTACCTTCAGACTTCTGCATTCGCTGGGGTTCACTTTCAACATGCCAAAGCCACGCTCATGTTCTATTCATTCTGGACATGGAGCAGTTCAGCAACTCTCTTACAGAGCAGCAAGTCAGGATATTTGGGCTGATATTCTGATTTTATTTATTTATTTGTTTTCAGCCTCCATCCTGGATTTTGGAAAGGTTGACTCTGAGGCTGTTTAGTTTCATGGCCTCCTGCTGGTACAACACTCCCGATAGCATATGAGGGCTCTGCAGTGGGCGCAGCATGTGGGGAGTCTTTCTGACCTGGTCTGGATATCAATGGGGAACTGCACAAGATCTGCACTGGTGGCTGATGAACCATGTTTGGGTCAACGGTATAACCCTCACCCTTTCCCAACCAGAGCTCACAGTGGTGACGGATGCTTCCCCCCTGGGTTGGGGTGGTCATCTGGGAGAGGAGGAGATCAGAGGACACTGGTCTCGAGCAGAAGCGTGGCTCCACATCGGCTTGTTTGAGTTGAGAGCTATCAACTTGACATTGAAAGCCTTTCTTCTGTCCATCAAAGGAAATCTGGTTCAACTGTTAATAAACAGCACAATCATGATGTGTTACTGCAGCAAACATGGCAAAGTGGGGTTGTGCACCCTGTGCTGTGAGGTTCTGTGCATCTGCACATGGCTGGGGGACTCCAGAGCAGACGAACTCAACCATTGTTGCTTCGCCGATCACAAATCATGTCTACATCCAAAGATGGTGCAAGATCTCTTTTGAGACTGGCCAGAACCTTGGCTTCATCTGTTACCATTGAGGCTGTACTCCAGCACTTCTGCTGAGTGGAGTTTCCAAAGCCTGGCCCGCCTTGAGTTCAAATAGGAATTCCTGTACACCTTCCCACTGATGCCACTCCTGCTCAAAGTTCTCAAGAGGATCAGGACCGACCGGGCCCAAGTCATCTGAGTAGCTCTGAATTAGGTGTGGAGAGTATAGTATCCCTATGTCCTGAGCATGAGCATCCATCCTCTGGTGAGAATGTTCCCTTCAAGAGGATCTCATGTCACAGCAGCACAACAAGATCCTGCACCTGACCCTGTGCATGCTCCACCTTAATACTTGGAGATGCAGTTTCCACAATTGAGAGTTTATGATCTCCCTCCCGACATTTGTGATGTTATCTTGGCAGGACCAGGTCCTTCCACTTAAACTATCTATAGCTACCATTGAGACATGTTTGTGGCTTGGTGCTCCTCACACCATGTGGCCCCTTTTCTTCCTCTTTTGCAGAGTTCTGTTTGTTCTTTCTTCAGTCACTAGGGTCTTACTCAGGGCACCATTAAAGATTATTTGTCAGCCATTTAGCCTTTCTTATGGTGGCAGATCAGTCCTTCCTATTTTAGTCAACACGTTGCTATTCGGTTCTTGAAAGGTTTAGAAAGTGTCTTCTTGCCTTCTCCTTTTGTGTTTCCCTAATGTAACCTCAAATTTTTATTTTTGTATGTGTTCTTCCCTTTGAGCCCCTGCATAACTGCCCTTTGCAGCTTTTGACTCTGAAAACAATGTTCCTGGTGGCCATTACAGCGACCTGGAGAGTCGGTGAGCTTTAGGCTCATCAGTCCAACTTCCATACAACAGCTTTTTCTCTGACAAACGGGTGCTTCGGATGCATGCCTCTTCGCTTCCAAAGGCGGTCACCCCTATCACAGTGGCCATAGCATTGTTTCTGCGGGGGTTTTACTCTCTGCCTCATCCATCCAAAGAGGAGGAGAGGCTCCATCATTTTGACCCTAAAAGAGCTCTGTCTCATCTCCTACGTAGTGGTGAAAAAACAGTCCCCTGGTGGCTTCCGGACTCACTACTCAAGGGCCAAATCCACTATCGCTACTTTAGCATGTGGGGGTTCCTATCCTGAAATGTTGCTAAGCTGCCATCTGAACTTCCCTCAACACATTCCCAAAGCCACACCGTTGTGATGGGCATTTCACGTGTTCGGTCCTCCTGGACTTTATGATCTTAGTCCGTTCCCAAATCACTTCCAGTAAGGGTATTGCTGGGGTATCTATTCTGTGATGAGAAATTTGCTGTTAGAAATCTCTATCAGAAAAAAAGTTACCTTCAGTAATGCTTTTTCTGTTACCGACTCTATCAAACCCCAGATTCCTCACTGATCCTTCCATTCCCCCACACCTGCAAACTGGACTTTTTACCCCAAAGGTCTCTTTAGACACTGCACACTGGTCAAATCAGTAACATTAGTTTTTTTGTGGCTCCGCGTATTTAGCTCGGATCTAGTCACAAAAGAAACTGATGTCAGTATGCTGGGGTGGTACCTATATAGGCACCATGGTGTCCTTTCTGATGCGTACGCTGGCCCAGAACCGAGTGATACCACCTGCTGGCAGGCAGAGGTACTGGTCAAGACTTTCCATGTTCCAGTCTGACTTTTGGGGAATATTTTAAGGTGGCCAATCTGCAGTTAATCTCTACTAGAAAAAGCATTATCAAACGTAAGTAACTTGTTAATTTGTAGCTAAGCAGTATGCCTTAACTAACAGTATCAATCTTGGAAATTTACTCAGCTGGAATGGTAGAGGGCTTACAGTTGTGTAGTAAGCCACGACGTTTAAACTGCTACCCAATTGAGAATTGTGTACTACAGTGCTGTGAAAAAGAAAGTACACTATTAGGTTTTATGGTTTTACATGTTAAGATCTATTTGACCACACTCCAGTCCTCACCAAGTCCTAACAATGGATACATCTAACTTCATATGGCTAAAAGCATACACAAAGATTTCACTATTTATTAAATAAAAAAGTACATTTAGTAGCAATAACATGAAGTAAAATCTTTCTGACAGTGTATAACCGTCTGTATGCTCCCTTCCTCCCTACAAAACTGCCTAAGCTCAGTGATGTTTTGGGGTACTGGTTTATGTATAGCTCTGTCTAGGTGCCACTACAGCTTCTCAGGCGGATTGAGGTCCGGTCATTGTCTTGGCCCTTCGTAAATCTTGAACCTTTTCTTTTTCAGCCAGTCAATCATACATTTGTTAGTGTATTGTGAAGTGTCCTGTTACATGATCTGCTTTTAGCTAAGATTTAGCTGTTGGACAGATGGTTGCACATTTTCCTTTAGAATGCGCTGATATATAGAGGAGTCCATGGTGGGCTCAATAATGAAGTGTGCAGTTCATGTGGCTGAAAGCACCCCCCTCCACTCCTCCACTCATGCATCCCTCCACCATGCTTAATGGTTGGTATGAATTTTTTGTGGCACTAGCAGTTGTTTGGTTTTCACCAGACATGTTGTTGTACCTTACTGTCAAACAACTCCACTTTGGTCCGCCCAGAGGAAATTCTTTCAGAAATCTTATGGTTCATCCAGGGAATGTTTTACAAAGCTAAACCATGTAATCCGTGGGGTTTTTTTGAGAAGGGATTTTATGCTAGCTACCATTTCATGAAAGACATTCTTATTTAATCAGACAGTAGAAACATTTACTGTTTTACTTTATTGATAGACATGTTGATTCCTGGATGCAGCATTGCAATTCTTTGCAATTTCTAGTGGCATTCTTAAGGCATGTTCTCTGGGCAGATGTGATAAAATGTTGACTATTTTGTAAACTGGTAACTATTTAAACTCCCTCTACTTGTAAATAATCTTTCTCACTGTGGATTGGTGGAATTCCTGCGATTTGGAAATGGCTTCACAGCCCTTTCCAGACTGATAAGCAGCAACATTTATTGCGCGACTGTGGCAGATCGCTTTTGAATAAGGCATGTATAACGACAAACCTGAATGCACCAGACCACACTGTCAAAGTTTCTTATTTTGTCTATTGGTCAGAGAACTTCCTATCAATAATGATGTGCACCTGTCTGCCGGCACATCATTCTAATTACCTGCTCAACAGATATAGAAGGATAACCATGTGCTCTTTCATAGAAGGCTTCAGAATGCTTGCTGTTTTTTTGTTTTTGTTTAAATGAATTATGACACATTTAAGTTAGTAGACAAACCTAACATTGCGTGACAAAGTTAAACAAGGGTACCTACCAATAGTACTTCATGAGTTGAATATCAGATATGTTACTATGTAGAGCCACAGAACCTTAGAGTGTCTGCTTTCTTTTCCCTGTATATTGCAGCAAATTGATGGTGATACAGCAGTCGTGGAGGACCCCCTGCTATTAAGTTCCTACTACACAGAAACTTAAACCTCAAGATAGTTTTCTTCTTTTGGATAATGTCTTGTTTGGCCAGTGTTTTGATTGTCAGTTTCATTTTGGTTGTCAGACAGGCTTTCATTCAGGTTTTTGCATAGCAGCAAAATCTGCCTTCTCTTCAGTGATTAATTTATGCTTCTATTATTTAGTTTTTAATATATTAAGTTTTTAACATTTTTAACTCAGCGTGTGATGTTATTGAACTCTTGTTCTGTGACCAATAGCCATAGCGTTAGTGATTAATTTCATTGATTTATTGTAACTGATCAAAGTGAATTTGCATGGAAATGTCTGAATTGCTCCAAACAAGTACAAATGTGGCTGAAATTGAGATATACATTACAGGAGTCAATGGGCATCTCATAATGATAGATTGGTGAGGGCTATTAGAAGCAAAATCACCCTTGGACCATTACAAATTATGAGATCTGAGAAGCCTTTAAAGATTAGGAGGTGTATGTTCTATGTATAGGCTTTTTTAGAATCTGCTGAAAGCCTTGTATTTCTAAGTCTGCCAAATAAGAGACTGAGGGCCATTCGTATAAAAGCTTTTTTATGGTTGGTAATGGCCCGAATCGCTTTCACATATGTAGAAATCGCTATTCGGTAATATGTTACCAAATCTCAATTTGTGTTTAGCAATTTTGTATTTGGAAGGAGCTTGTTTAGGGTGTCCCTTCCTTATACCGAATTGCAGTGGTATGTATGAATATTTTGCAACCAAATTACGGTTGCAAAAAAAAACATTTTTTACTGACCCCGTAAGGGTTGTGGTTCCCCCTTTGTGACTGTTGAAACAGTTGTTTTTTTTAAGGGCAGGCAGTGGTCCAAGGGACTACTTACTGCATGCTTTTAAATACTGAAATGTATGTTTCATTTTTTTTCTTTTTAAACTCCTCCTGTTATCCCTTAAGGAAAGTGGGCTGCATATAAAAAATGACTTTAATAAAAAGCAATCGCAGACATGGTGGTCTGCTGACTCCAGTAGGCTACCATCCCTGTGATGGTGGCAGTTCCTAATGGGTCGCAAATTGTGGTCTACCTCATTAAAATTATTTAGGTAGGTCTATTGCGACCCCATTAGGAATCGCTAAATGAAGGTCAGAGTGTCATACATTAGGGGTTAGCGATTTTCTAATTGTAGACTCTCAATTAGGAAATCACTATCCATAAAATCTGTACAGATGGCCCCAAAAAGAAGAGTACTATGCAGTAAGCCTTTTGCTGGTGGAACGTGCTTACCTTTACAAGTAGGAAATGTAAGAGGCTGGAACAAAAACTACCAAATTAAAATATAGATATGCTCTTGCTTAATTACTATCAGAACAATTTAGTTTTCCTAAGTAATTGATGAATATTAAAAAGTAGTAATATCTTCCTATATAAAATTCTCTGAATAACGCAGATTTCTTTCCCCTGCATTGTTCTGTTTCAGTGCAGAGATCGTTGAAAATTCGATACGAGAGGATGTACCTTGTTGATAATCTTAGTTATAAATCTTAGCATGATTTTACTGTTGAGGAAAGTGAGGGAATTGGGTAAATACATATAAAGCTGCGGTCTTGCAACGGAACCCTCTCGACGTAGTGCTGCTGCATTTATTGTAGGATATATATATGAAGATATAAACTTGATGTGATTTAAACTGAAAAAGTTCAAGCATTTCTAGATTCTGTCATAGCACTTTTGAGGGTGAAGTATTTTATAGTGATACTGCATACTCAATCTCCTCTACTCTATAGACTGGTTTCCAGATTTTAGGGAAGTACACGTTTCTGCTCAGGTGCTGAAGCTCTAGAAAAACTCGTACATGGTACTTCAAACCCTTGTTTCTTTCAGAAAGACCCTCAAGACCTTTGTATAGAATCTAGTGACCAACAATACTACCATAATTAAAATAACATGTGGCACAAAGTGCCCAGTGGCAATTAGTTTGGTATTGTGCATGATATTACTTGTATAATAATAATTTGTGACAAATAAATGCTAGGGTCCCAGAAGGGCAGAATGGATCATTAACATGCTCTCCACACAGTCGAAGAACCGTATCATAGCATTGCGTTTGTCAAGCAGCACCATGATGAACAGTATGTAGTGTACCCATTGTCTTAAATGAGTTTTGTTTACCATAATGCAATTAGTGCTATTTCAGTTTTTGTCATGCTTTTTTAATAGTGGTCTTTGAATGTAAAACTGTATAAACATGGATAAAATCCAAAGATGAAACCTTTTAAAAATAGATGTTTTATTTTGCAGGAAGAAAGAACAATTGGCCTCCTCTACCACAGACCTTTCCAGTGGGACCTTGCTTTTACCAAGATTTTTCTGTAGATATCCCTGTAGAGTTCCAGAAAACAGTAAAGATTATGTACTACATGTGGATGTGTAAGTATACGAAACAAAGTAAAACATAAAAGTATGTCTACATATCATTTAATCCTTCAACTAAATGCCAGTGATCTGTGAAATGAAATCAAATCTATAAACTTTACATTCTGGACAAAATTAGCCATAGGGCGCATTGCCTTCGGAAAGCAAAATTCTTATTTATCTTTATAAAATCAGTGTTCAATCTCTCATCATATGATGGGCGTTCAATTATTTAAAAAAAAAAAAAAAAAGACTTCTTAACAAATATAATTTTTAATTATTTTGAGAATATATGCATTTCGATTATAGACTATGAATTTAATTGGGGGAAATGTAAGTATTTTTCTTGAAAATTAGATAGCAAACTTAAATTCCTCACGTGTTAGGCAAACACTTCACAAAAGTATTCTCTGTTGCAACAGTTTGGGTGTAGATGCCAGAGGTTGGGTAGATCTAAATTGAATACATAAAGCCCTGACCAGAGCAAATTGTCTTAATTTAATCCAGCATTGATTTCAGAAAAACTAACATAGCTTCTACAAAACATCAGTGATTTGGTTTGGCATTTCTTGAATGTTGGAAGCTTTGAATGAAGTGTTTCATCTCATCTAGTGACTAGCTTGACCATGTAGTCTAGGTTTGTAAATGTCATTCTTTTTTGCATCCATGTACGTGTTCCTTTAGGAGCATCACCTCTTGCTTTAAATTTACAATGCCAACTATACTCATTTTTGTTTATATTGAGCCTAGAAACGTAATACTTTGCCAGTAACTATACCGTTGTACCTACACTAAATAAAACAAAATGCATTCATATCTTTCTCTTTAAAGTTTCAATTCAGAAGTAAATTGCTACTGCATTATGATGTAGTAATCTTTACAGAGGTGTGTATTGATCTTATTTTTATTTTTAATTTTTAAATTGGAGCAACCTTTGGGCAGTCCTGGTCGACATGGGTATGTTCTAAGGTCTGGGTGCATAGATGGAAAAGGTCTGCTGTTTTGTTTTTCTTGTTCTTTTAAACTTCTTAGTCTGTAGTCTGATGGTGGTTAGCTGAAATCTTATTATTTGGCAGGAGAATTACTCATCAAGCATTGGCAAACACTTGAGTTTTCATTATAAAACTTCAATTCTCTGTTTATAGAAAATGGGCCCCATATTCCTTGACAACAAAATTGTGTTTAATAGATCCTTAAGGTTTATTAAACTATTGTCCTTGGGCTGGAGCTTTCTGAAGTCTTTCATTGACATAATGTTTTAGGTTCATTAGGCTGCCCATCCTTCCTCATTCCAGTCTTTCTACTATGAGGAGCCCACCTCCCAAAACGTACTTATAAAGCACAGAGGGTGACCCATAAACCCAAAGGGCAGGGTAGAAACTAAATATTAAATACAAAACTGCCCTTGAGGGGAACCCAAAAATTTACACATCGTAAAGCAATATAGGCGAAAGTACAAAAAACTATTTATTCATATATATATATATATATATATATATATATATATATATATATATATATATATATATATAATTGGTTTCTGCATAGGATATTAAAGAAGAGATTTATATTCTTTGATGATTTGGAATGGACTCCATGCAGTAAAAAAGAACCAACCGACTGTTCCTTTTTTTTTATACAGTTTTTGGATTTATTGGGATATTTATTATTATTCTTTCTATTATCTGTCACGAGCACTTTTTCCTACACTGGTTTGTCCTTCTGGTTTTTAGGATCAGAAGATGGGTTGTTCCTATGGGATGTATATTGGAAGATGTTTTTTAATATGTATATGAATATATAGTTTGTTGTACTTTCACCTATGTTGCTTTGCGATGTGTAAATAATTTCTGGGTTCCCCTCAAGGGCAGTGTTGTATTTAATATTCACCTCCCAAAACAGGCACTCCATTGCTATATCCCATTTAGGAAGAACACATTTACCCTGCTGTTCCTCAAGGAGGTATTTATGGACAGGACATTCTGTAGTGACACAAAGCTCCATGTTCAACCCAAATCTGCAACAGTCAGGACTGGAAGATGACTGACTGGAATAAGAAGGAATGTACTTGCAGAAATAGACTTATCAGTAACTAATTGAAACATTGACTTCTCATCCACTTTCTCGTTCCAGTGATTACAGTATGAAGAATACTAAAGTCTTCAAGCTAAGAGGCCACCTAGCCACCTTCACCTGGTACTTCACAACCTCTTAAACCGAGACCATGCATTGTATATGTAGCGCAGCAGTGGTATTGCAGTACAGCATTCCTTTAGTCTGTACATCATAGGCCTGATAAACCCACTAAACCCTCCCAAACTCCGCGCAGGAAGGACATTGTGGAAGCCAGAAAACTGATTAAATGAATGAATCACCACAACTGGGTCACATTGGAGAAACTGTGTTTTGATCCTTTCACATTGACTTGTGTCAAGATGTGAAATATAGCCGGTCCAAGAAGCCACCAGTGGTGATATGAAAGGGAAAACCATGGGCAGCGTCCAACCAGAAATCGCAGTATCTGCGCATTTGTGGAGATTGACCATGCATAAATTGAAAAACACCACATTTTTAATGAAAGAAGGCCAAAACTCCGAACCTCTGCTATTCAGTGCACTCAGACTTTACCAACCTCTCGGACTGTAAAAACGTAGTCCCCCAGATATGCAGAATTCCACTAGTTTCCAAGGAGCTAATAGAGGCAAAGTTCCAAAACCACTGTTTCATCTAGTACCAAACTAGAAACCAAGGTAAAAATGTAGCTCAACAAACCCATTTAAGATCTGCAGTGCCACAGGTCAAAAGGAAGGACCATCTCCAAAAGAACTTAAAACTAGAATTAACCTGCCCAATATGTTGGAAATCCGTGATGGCCAAACCACCCTGCAACTAGTTGCAGAAAGAAGCAAAGCATAGGTAGCCATGTTCCTCATTTGGGGCCGTTCTAAGAAGCAACTACTGCTGTTGAGCGCCCAGTGATGCTAAAGCTGCCCTCCTAATGCCTAATACCTGTGTGTATTGCCCTACTTTTAATGTGTACTGCCTCAAGCCATACAAAGAGGCAAAGATGAGCATAAATTGAAAATCGCAGCTGGAAGCAATTGTAAATGGAAGCAGCCAGTTAAGAATCTGCAAATGAAGACCCCAGTCTGCAGTACTCGGATGTGAAGACAACTATGGGAAAAAGAGAACAACCCAGTTTTACTGGAGAAGTTATGGGCAGCAATAAAAGTGCCACTGAGTCAGAACCCCCTAATATTGGTCAAATGACAGAACACCCCTCCAGGTCAGTGTGTAGCAAAGTCAAAGCAGGGACCAAAGAGTGCCCCAAAGCAAGGACTCAAAGGAAGCCTAGAATGTATATCATGGCATCTGAGTGTGAAGCCCGCAACTAAGGTAAACCTCATCAGTCCTCGTCTAATGTCCTAAATTAACTGTCAGTGTCTAGGTTCAAGACTGTCCGAACAACCAGTCGACTTAACAGTAAGCAGGATAAACACCCAGGCCATGCAACTGACCCACCAAGGAGTCTGAAACTTAGTTATGAGACACCCAGAGACACACTTGCTTGTCTAACAGTTGCAAAAGTGCCTTGTGACACAGGCAGCTACTGAAAGACTGCTTAATATAAAATGTAAGCACCTCAGTCTAAAGGATCGTAAACCCTTTCTTGTAAAGCTTTCTTGTAAAGGACCTGTGCAACACAGGTAGTACTGAATAACAAACAAGTATTGTTACCTATCTCAATGTTACTTCAAACCATCAAACTCAAAAGCGCTGCAAAGCAGATTGAAACAGAGGTATGAATCTGTGATTAATTGGGTAGACATGTGTGGAGTGAAAGCTGTAGTACACTGATCCATCAATGCCTCCAGAAATTCCCCAGCTGCAGAAGCCACAACACAGGTCGAGACTGAGTGAAAACCCTCAGCATATCAGAAAAATGTAGTTATATACTCCCTCACCCCACAAAAGAAAAATAATTTTGTGCTATTAACACAGAACTGATGGACACAAAAGCCAAACATTAGGAACTCTTGTCCTGTGGAATTAATCTTACAACCACACAGAGTAACACACACTTGATCCAGCTTAGTGTGAAACATCTGATCAATCACTCATACCAGACCAACATGTATTGGCCTGACACATCTCTACTAGAACAGAAAGGGCACCTGTCTTTGGAACGAAAAGACGAACCAGTATGGTGACTGAACAGAAACCAGCCCGAACCTGGTTCTGGGATGACTGAAAAAGATACATCATAACCACTTTTGGAAAACCTGGAGCCTGTATGTGAAACCTAAAGCCTCCCCAATTACCCAAACAAAGTAGACCATGAACTATCTGGAAAAAGGAATTTGAAACACGGTGTGAGACCCATCCAACATGTACCCCCAGAGGTGGCAAGCCAACCAAAAGTTCATAAATTTACATAGTAGTTACTGCATTATACTTTACCTTGACCAAGTAACATCCATCTCAATGGCATTGCCACCACAAACTACTTGTAATGCTAAGGAAAAGGATAGCGGTGTGCCTGTCAAACTGTACCAGAGAATAAAGTGGTAGTGCAAAAATAGAGACGCATCACACTTTGACCCGAAAAAAGACTATCCAAGAAGTAAACTCTTGGTATAAACTTGTCTCCAAACCCTTGATGCCCAGTTACACCGTGGCCTCGTCAGAAGGCCCAGAAGGATCAACAACACAAGACCTAACATAGATCTCAAGTCACAAACCTTGTATTACCTCATCTATGCACCAAAGGAAATGTAGCCTGACTTTAGGAAGGTAAATGGAGCAGAATGTTTTGCTCTTATCGCCTCACCAAACAGGAAATTGGTGCTATATATTGCCATCAGTGGACCCAAAAACATCCATCCAAACAAGCATTTACAATGCAATAGGTGTCATTTGCTTGAGTTAGAACTGTTGGCGTTGTAAATTAGTAACTGGACTTTTATTGCAGCATAAATTGGTCAACCCTGCCTCATAATTTCATCTTTTCCTGCCAAATAATTAGTGGCTCTGCATAATACGGAAGCACTTCCATTTATCTTCTTTTGAGGGTGAAAATCAAAGTGATTAAAGAACCACATTGGTGAACCTGAATTACAGCCTTGTTTGAAGCGAAGGAAAACTGAAGCTTAGCAGAATACGAGCATGAAAGGAAGAAAAAAGGCCCTTGAAGATTTCAAGACCACAAAGCGTAATAATACTGTAGTTGGTCCCTGCCCCCAAAGAGAAAAAGGCAGGAGAAAGAAGCATAACTGACCACTAGCAGGGAAGGATTTTTAAATGGCCATGAAACAAGCAAATGAAATTGCTTTAACCCCATAGCAAGTATACCAAAGTATACAAGAGGCCATAAGCTTAATTACTCACTGTGTATACTTGCTCACATGTTAATTTGTTGTTTTCTACTTGCTCATTGGAACTGTACGTTGGCTCAGTTTCCTTTTACAAGTAATTGTTTTTGGCCGCCGTCCTCATTGTAAGGACCTACGTCACACTGAATGGTCAGCCCTACATGAAACCCATAAATAAATACTTGTATGACACTTGTACAGAGTGCTTGAATTTATAGAAACTATACTCAGTCGCTTCTGTGGAAAAATTCAAACCATTCTCCTGGATGCAACTAAGTAAAAAGTACATCTAACCTATTTTGTGGGGGCCGGGGCGCTTCCTGGTATGCAGTGCTTTGGATGAAGGGTGTGATGACGTTTTTGAAGTAAGACATTAAAGATTTCTGGGTCCTGATTGTGGAACCTCAGACTAGGCAGAGACCAGGAGAATCGGCGACTGTTGACGCCGCTGGCCGGGTGCGTGTTGAGAGCCGGCACATCCGCTGGCCCCTGGGAAGGGTTCGTACATGTTGCTCGAAAATGAGACAGTTTAACGGCCGTAAAACACCCAGCGGCAAGCCTTACTCCGAGGGCGTGGGCAAAGTGTAAGTGCCTTAATTATTCTTAATTAATCAAGGTAGGCCTGGCAGTGACATGCCGCATAATTACGGTGCGGCTTAAAGCGGTCCGCCTTGAGACCGATTTTGCCACCTTATGAAAAGAATCAGACAAGCGGGTAGCAAAGAAAAAAGTTGCTCTTTACTCTAAAGTTGCGTAGAAAAGATGCATATTATAATAATAAACCCAAAAAACTGTGGGATTCCAACGTACTGCCCTTTAAAATCTTGTGCTCGAGACGCCAAATTAAAACTACCAAGCACAGAGTTCGTTTGAGCTTTTAGACTACAGGTGGTTTTGCATCTCTGCCTAATGAGACCCGTATATCCACCCAAGAGAACGCGATCAAACCATATACCCCTGCCTCGAAGGTGTTAGCAATAGAAGTCATTGCTCCGCCCTGACTGGATCAGACCTGCAACAGATATTCCCATCAGTGGCATGAAGTAGCAGGCACATGCGTGCAGCCCTGCAAACCCTGATCCCGCCGGCTCGCTGTGCGCAGCGGTGGGACATCAGAGATTGTTAGTTGCATTCATTATAGCGCTTACTACTCCTGACAAGGCGTTACCATGGCGAAAACTGATGTACATCATTTTTTTTTTGTTTATTTTTAAGTCCTACGTATTCGGATGCACGCGTTCTGCCAATATACTTTGTGCATGGCCGCGTTTGTGGACATTGCTATTTATCATAACTTGCTGTACGGCTTTATTGAAGGAATGCACTAAATTGATCATGTTACATGTCTAACTTCGCAGATTCTAATTTACAAGTATAAAAAGCATAATGTCCAGAGTAAAACATGCCATCCCATTGCAGTTCACGGAATTGCAGCTCTAAATAAAAACGTTTCTGTTAGAAAATGCTCCCTTGATACCCTCCTTTAAACATCAAAATGTTGTTCTGTGGAGGTCGCCAAGCCTTCTTTAAATATAATGCAAGCATCAGCATTTTAAAGCAGGTTATTGAGCCACAAAACTAGGATTCGCCAACATCTTCTACGGTGAAAGGGAACGGTCGCCCCCAATAAAATGCACATTGCAGAATGGTATTGGAATGCCAGTAACCGACAGCGAAGTGCAGCTTCAGGGGGGGCTGTTTTGGGGCCAATCCGGGGACAGGCTGTCGGCGTTAGTAAAACAGACTCGGCATGGTAGCACCTCAGAACTGACAACTGTCTGAGCCCGCGCGAAGCACTGCCTGGATTCGCTGGGCCAGGCTGCGAGGAATGAATGGCCTACAATGTGTGGAAATTTAACACGGCTGGCTTTAAGCAACAACAAACGGATACCATTGGGGACAAGCAGATTGTTTAGATGCCCGGCAGTAGCGCTCAAAGGAAAATCAAGGTACGGAACCATGGCTAGAGGGAAGTATACGTTTCTCTTTTTTTACCGAATGTTGCCAATTTCAAGTCCTTTTTTTTTCTTTTACTTTTCGCGGTTATGTATTACACCTCAGTATAATAATGTAAGGTAATTTTATAGTTCTGAGCCTTACCAGCCCCAAATATCTGTGTAAGGGTTCACGAGTGATTGGGGAACTGGACGGTTGGAGACCACACTGAGAATGCACTACAGACGTTGAATTTTATCAGGGCATAAAGTTGATTAAAAGATTAAGAATAATGCACCAGAAATGCGCCCTCCTCACATGGTCACACTGTGGTGTCACAGGGACTGAGCCTAGAACACAGATTTCCCTAGCCGGGGCGATGCAACTTCGCATGGGAAAGCTCATAGCCCCACGTGCATACTACAGCTCAGTGGCTACACTCTTCATCTCAGGAACGTTTCTACAGCCCCTCCTGAGCTCGGTGTACTACCGTTCTCTCATCTAATCGCTCTGCCCATCCATTAGATGATAGTTCATTCTGCTCTCGGCCAATGCAAGATTGCGAGCAGAGGTGAAGGAGCTGATTGGATGCGAGCACCTCAACCTCCACCTACCGGAGCTAAGGCGAGACCATTTCCAGTTTTGTATGGGGTGAGTGTCTCCGTTCTCCCTAGCAGCTCATAATCTTCGTTTTGAAGGGGAGCAGAGCCCACAGCTCAGTTCCAAAGTTATGTTTTTATTTGTAATGGTGCTGTTGACACTTTCAGCCCTATAAACACGCTTAGCTCTGCACCCTCAGGCACTTGTACAGGAGGGGAATATCTACAGCAAATATAGTTCAGGTATTTCCTAAAGTGCAAACATTTAACTTTTCAGATGCGATAATAAAAAATAAAAAAACAACAACAACAAAAAACCCAAAAAACTTTCCTTTGTCAAAAGAAATATGTCACCAAAATCTCGAGGAAGGAGATCTTGACATATCAAAAGCCTTTGAACTGGCCGCCAAGCTCAGCCTCATGACATCAGTGACACAAGGTGGTCACCACTGCTTGAGGCAAATGTCCCAGACCAGAGGGCAGCGAGTTGTTGATTCATATTTAAACATAAAGCGTGGTGTGCCTTGTTGCAACAATTAAAGGAGCTGGTATACCTCCTAGCTCCAACAGGGAGCAGATGTGGTGCAAGGACTAGAGCTGCTGACTTTGGAACCGGAGACCCAGGTTCGAGTCATGGTGTCGGCTCACCATCGCATATTCTCCCCTGCCTACAAAAAAATGAATGTCCTTGTCTAATGTAGCTGATAGTCATGGAAGGCTCTGAAACTTAAACAAGTAATTAAATTAACCAGCTCGCCTCTTCCCTCCCACTGCCGGGGACCACATACAGGCACATTTGGCTCAAACAGCAAATGTGACAAAGCTAACAGCCTGATTGTAAGCCTAGTTTGAAGCAAACAAAATCTGAAGTTTAGCAGAACACCAGCATAAAAGGAAGAAAAAAAAGTCCCCTAAAGAAAATTTAAACACAACAGAGCGTAATAAAGTAGTTGCTCCCTGGTCCCAAAGAGAAAAAGGTGGGACAAAGAGGCAGACTGACTCCTAGCAAGTAAGGATTTTCAAATTGCACTGAAACAAGCAAATTAAATAACTTCAAGCCCACAGTAAGTATATTAAAAGTACACACGAGGTCGAATGCTTATGCTAGACTTAGAGAAAACAACCCATGGCATACTCCTTCAGATATGGATGGTTTCCTGTCTGTGTGAAGAGACCCCACTGGAATTTGCTTATGGATTTAGCCAGCAGCTCCTACAAACGCCTAAGACGCAGATAACAAGGCAGAAGAGAAATCCCTTTATGTTCTTCATCCATTAAAGATGCCCCTGTGATGCGGCTGATGCTTAGTCATGCTCTCTAGGACAAATACTTGCCTGTAAATGAATCAGTGCCCAGCCTCGATTCAACAACCATAGTCTGGAGTTGGAGAGCTGTGTCCCACCCAGATGCAAAGATTTATGAGTATTACTCTCATCCACAGTAAATGCTCATTTTTGAGATCCCGAAACATCCTATAAATTAAGACACACAAACATGACTTGTGCCTTGTGTCACCACTCAATAAAAATCCTGAATTTAATAGATGTCAGTAAACATAAATCTTCATGTTTTGAGCACTAACTAAAAGCAAACTCCCCAAGAATAACTCTGCCTTTACCTTTATTACCATGACTCGATAACACAGACATATGGAAAAACAAACTCCAGTATGAACATCCCACATATGCTCAGGGTTACACCGACATCCAAAGCAGCAGAAAAAAACACTGGATCCTCACTCTTCTCAGAGGTTCCTTGCCTGGAGATATCTTGCAGCCCAGCAATACAGATGCAAAAAAGAGCCAAAAGTATGGAGTCACAAAGATCTGCAAGTCCCTTGCACTGCAACTCCAAGCTGTAAGCCACCATCACCTTATCTGTAGTAGTCCAAAACTCCTGGCAACAAATCTCCTATACTGCTACAGTTACCCAGACTAGGATTCCTCTGAATTCTGAGTGTCAGTGTTGTGTAGTCTGGAGAACAGCACAGCAACAAGGACACTACAAAGGGAGGGAGCTGCATTGGCTTGGCTCCTCTCATGGTCGCAGAACTCTTTGGTGACTTGCGGTATCTTTATAATGTATGGGCTGGGGGGAGGGTGTCTATCTTCTATATCTTGATGAGACAGAGCTTCTAGGAAGTGCACAAAATGTAATGGCGGTTCTCTTGGTCATTTGTTTTTTAATGTAAATTGACTTGAATTTCTGTGGGTTGGAGCCCCCTTTTATGATGAATAGTGCTGTAAAGGTATCTTGGCTCTTTTCTTGTGACTGCTGGTTTTGATTGTCTGTGGAATATGTATTCAGGGTGAAAGCCCTCAATTCTTAATTTTGTTTGCTGTTAAGTGAT
Organism: Pleurodeles waltl; assembly: GCF_031143425.1. NCBI lineage: Eukaryota > Metazoa > Chordata > Amphibia > Caudata > Salamandridae > Pleurodeles > Pleurodeles waltl. The sequence goes on along the minus strand of NC_090436.1, from coordinate 389,839,752 downwards.
TTTGTATTTAGGCTTTACTTTTTCAGGCTCGAGTCTGTTATCCTGCATTTCATTAGTTCTGCTACTCTTTTTGTAATGTTTGCTTTATTTCTTTGTGATTATCAGTAATTTTTGTGTACGATGATCCATCCAGATTACAAATTCGGTAGCTGGGAATGGGGGCAAAACTGGGAAAATTGTTGTCTCTGCACTGATTTGTGCAGTGTAAGTAAACAGAGCACTTTGTTGTTTTGCAAGTTTTATGAACATCTTAGAATTTTTTATCTTAAACCTCTTTTTAGGAAATAAAGTATAAGAACTCCTATGGTCGCACTGGAATTTTGGTTAACACTTAACAATACACGTGTGTTATAGGGTGGTATTATATATTTTAAATGCCATACAAGTCAGGAAAAGTCTTGTTTTTATCTCTGGTGAATCTGGATAAGTGCAATAAACTAGCTTTTTATTATTCCTTTTATAATTGTTACTTTGAATTTGGGGGTGGTCTGTGTTAATGTTATTATATATTTATTACAGTCAGCTATTATCTGTATTATGGATTAGAATATGATTATGTTGAAAATGTTTTCATATTTATTTACTTTTATGGCTATTTTGTATTGGCCGAATAAAGTTGATGATGATGATGGCTTCTGCAGTGTCTCCCCAAATGCTGGGCATTTATTGCCAGGTTTTACCTGCCAAAATGTGAATGGGGATATTCCAGATGTGAAGGTTTCCTTATGAACTCTGATTCCCGATTTGGCTATACATTTGTTTGTGGCCTAATTGACATTACTGTATTACATATAATGAAGGCCATAGAGTGTGACTTGTCAAGACTGGGTAGGAAATTTGCACATGGAAACTGGCCCGCAGTTGTCCATATCTCTTTGAATGTTATGGATCAAAAGAATGCTACCTGACTATAGAGCCTGGTATGCTTTTAATGAACCTGGTCTTTGATTTATGCTTTATTCATGAGAAATGTGTATATGTAGTATATGATAATAAACCCATGACTATTACAATAAAAGCACCATGATCTATTGATTTCCTGTATTTTTACCCTTAGCGAACTGACATATCAATAGCTCAAAGGACCAAAGGCATTAGCTAGAGTACATGGATAATATAGTGACCAGGAAGTTGTATTGTTATACTCTTCCCTCCCCTCAATCCTGTATCTATCTGAATCACAGTTTAGATACTGTTATGGCAAAATTATCATCTTATTGATCCATTTGTGATGACCTTAAGAACATTTCCTTCCAAGTCCTAGTGAGGTAAATATCTAACCTGTAGAACAGTGGCTTAACAATAGGCCCTCTTCCTTCATAAGGCGGCACAGTTTCATACAATGCTTCATGGATTCAATCCCACGAAGCCGACAACCTAAAGCTTCACCAGCTACGTTTAATATATGAGGCTATAACGTCTAGGAATGGATTCTCTCCCAAATAGATGTCAACCAGTGTCTGCCAGAATTCCCACAAAATATTTCTTAGACTGTTTATTAGCTAATGGAGACACATCCACGGTATAACAGCACTGTGACATCCAGCCAGTTAATGCTTTAAATTCGGAGTTCATATGTTCCATCTTTTCAGACATACTTTTTACACTTTAGAAACATTTGCAGTTCTTGTCTTAGGTTAAACATTGCCCTGTGCTTTGTCCCTGCATCCTGGTATTGGCAGGCCACAAGCTTACTTGAGTAACTGTTCCAGCCTTCCTGCTTCATAAGGTTTCTGACGGCCTTGTTTGTGCATCCATACAAGTCCCTTCTACCTGGCTGTATTTCACAAATTTGGATGCATCATGTGGCATTGCAAGAGAGATCATGGCCCTGTATGCTTTCTAAAGGAACACAGTGACGACAATATTTCTTATTTAATCTTAATAAGCACGTTGTCACATGAGTTATAATATGCTTTCTTTCCCCTAGTTTGAGTTTCCATGAAGGTTATGGTTGATCAATATGTCTTCATATTCACATACTGAAACTACCTACTCTTGTTATTTTCATGACTAAAATGCATCATTTTGATTTTGGCTTTGTTCATTGAATAGTTTTTAAATGTTGTTTGCTTGCCGAGCTGATAGGTTCGCCTCCCCAACTTCACCAGGTTCGCACTTGTTAACATCATGCTTGCAAATACAAAGAAGGAATGTGCTTAACGCCCAACTTGGGTAGAAATCTCTTTGGCATGCACTGGTGAATATTGATTGACCTTTTATATTAAGAAGAAAACCTATTTGTCCTTATACTTGTTATTTTATATGTACTGAAATGCTGTTTCTTTTTATTCCTCAGTCCATGCTGTCACACTGTTCGTAAATGTATTTGGCTGCTTGGCCTGGTTCTGCGTAGATTCTGCACGAGGAGTTGATTTTGGATTGGCCATCCTGTGGTTCATTCTTTTAACTCCATGTTCATTTGTCTGCTGGTATAGACCACTATATGGAGCTTTCAGGTAAACGTTCTTGTCCTACTTGCAAGACCTTAATGCCCAGTGCTTCTTTTTTCTTTTTAACTTTCAAATTACCAAGGTGCTATATCTCGTTGTTAAGTGGTTGTTCTAACATGTAAATGTAATTTTGCATTAGTTTAAACCGCCAAAAGAAATTTAAAGACCTGTAGTGCAGAGAGAAAACTGGGGTGTGCATGATACTCTTGTGCTGCTTTGTCCTTGTTTTGGGTAGATAAAGTGGATATTTAGGTTAAAGCTAGTTGTGAAAACCAGAATTACATACTATTGTGAAAACAAAACTGTCAACATAGAGGGTGGTGTATATTCATGAGAGTGCTGGTACATAAAGATTGGTGCAACAAAAAATATTTGGATTTATAATTTGTTTACAAGATCCACAAAATCCACAAAACACTCACAATCCACAAAACACTAATTTACCCATGTGTACACACACAAAACCCACATGCCCTCTTTCATATTTTAGATTTTAATTTGTAGTTGTTACATATTTATGCTAATTTAGCTAGAAAATGTATATTAAACTAAGAAAGCCATATGCCTACTATGTAAGCTAGAGATATGCTCTGCCTTCCACATGAGAGTTTGAGTAAGTGTCTGATAGAACTTCGACATTCTAATTTACACTGCTACATATGCTTTTTCACCAGTTGAGTGTAACTCAAAAATAACTCTTCGTAGCATGTGTTGGTGTAGCTTCACATGCTTTGCGTACTCCTGCCATCTAGTGCTTTGCCCAGACATTACAGATTGTTTTTCTTCAAAGATGTTTTGAGCCACAAGGGGTGGAGTGACTGGTCCCATAATGTGCATGGTTTTGGGCTCCACCCGTAAATTGTTTTTTTCCACCATCATTTTTTAACGTGAGAAGCAACGGTTTGGATACCATTGCATTTCTGCATTGGGCCCGGTATAGTGTTATCTGTTTCGGAAAAAACACAACACATCGAAACCACATTTTGACACCTTCAACTGAACAACTTTATAGAGCCAAGTTTAATGTATTGACTTGGCCTTTTAGTATGTTGGCAGATGGAGAGGGACTCTCTTTTGTTTCTGCCCACATTAAAACTGGAAGTATCCCTGGACGGCTCAGCATGAGGTTTGCAGTCTTTCATGCTCCAAATCACCAGGAGTCCGAGTGCATTTTTTGTCAAGATTTTAGGTGTAAATAGACTGACATAGAAGAGAAAGACAATGGGCTTATTCGTGATTTCAGAGTTAGAAAGGGCAGAAACATCAGGAATGTTCAGAGAAACAGGTTCTTGATGTTGAGGAAGACGTCCCTCCTGGGTTCTTCCAAACCACAGGACTTTGAAAAATCACTTTTGGAAATGGCCCTCCCTACAGGATCACCTCTAAACCTCTTGCCTTCTTCCTTCTGTTTGCAGTTTTTTTTTTTTTTTTTGCTTGTTGGCCTTAGGACTCTGTGCACTTTACCACTGCAAATCAGTGCTAAAGTGTATATGCTCTCCCCTAAACATGGTTTGATTGGTATATTTAATTTACATGCAGGAGCATGTAGAGTGGTATACCATATACCCAGGGCCTGTAAATTAAAAGTGGGCCTGCAGCACTTAGTGTGCCATCTACTTAAGTAGCACCTTAAAACTTGTCCCAGACCTGCCATTGCAGCCTGAAGGCAGTGACACACCGCCATGTCGACTTTGCATTTAAACCCCTTGCCAAGCCTTAAACTCCCATTTTACTACATATTGGTCACTCCTAAGGTAGGGCCGGGTGTTGTGTAATTAAAAGGTAGGACATGTACTTTTTAGTTTTACATGTCCTTGTATTGAAAAACTCCCAAATTTGTTTTTTCACTACTGTGAGGCTTACTACTCCCATAAGGTAACACTGAGGATTCCTTATTAAAATTAATACATTGTAATTCCTAAACCATAGGTGGTAGCTATGTCACGTTTGGCATCCATGGACTTGTAGTGATAACCACTCTTTAATGGTAAAGTCTGATTTATCATCACAAATTTATAAATGACACTTGAAAAAAGTTGGCATTTTCCTGCCTTTAGCCCTCTGTGCCTGTAACTGCCTTAGGTCACATGACTGGGTGTAACTGACAGTTGGGACTTTGTGAATTCACCCCAGACAGTCACACTATAGGGGGATTAGCAGAGCCTGAATGGGCCAATAACTGACTCAATTTGTGGGGTGGAGGGAGGAGGCCAAGCCCTACTTGGAACTGAATTGGCTGCGATCTGCCACCACACAATAGTCTTAATGACCCTGTATTGTCCGTGCAGCCAGCTAGGAGCCAGGACTAGGGAGGCAGGAAATTCCTGGAACCTCAGAACCTTTCTGGAAACGTCACCCAACTTCTAGGATCATGGCACCAGGGTATAAAAATAGGGCTCTCAGACCTTGCTCCTTAGTTCACTACTGGACCTGTGAAAGAACTCTGAAAGTCTGCCTGCTGCTGTGACCTGCTGTGCACTCTGCCAGCCTGCTGCTGTACCAGGAAGGACTGCTTTGCTGCCTGGAGCCTCCTTGTAACTTTCAGGGGCCAACCCTGATGTAGAGCCCTGCATCACCACCTGCACCCAGGAATCCAGAAATGACTCCAAGGGCTAGTTTAGCTGGTCTTTTGTTCTGAACCATAGGGACATAACTGAGTCCCACTATCTTAAACCTGCACCTGGACCCAGCATGAGTGAGTCTTGAACCCCTAAGAGGTCTCCATCCATTCGTGGACCCTTGATTATGGTGCTAAAGGTGCCCAAGTGGCCATTTTCCAAAACTGAGGTCTTCCTATTTTGAATCTTAAACTTAAAAAAATTATAACTCTTGTTCTACTAAATGGATTTTGATGTTTTTCATGTCAAATAATTTGTAAAACCATTTTCTCTATTTTTCAAATTTGAGTTGGGATTTTTGTGTTGTGTTTTCAATGTGTTGCTGTTTGTGTACTGCATAAATACTTAACACATTTCTTCTAAGTTTAGCCTGAGTGCTTTTTGTGTTAACCCATTGAGCTTTAGTCATTATAGCCCTGGTTGATAGAATAGCATACCATGCTGTAACTTGGAGGGCAGATTGTCACCACAATGTCTCTATGCATGTGCATTGTTGATGAGGATGACAGTTTCCTTGTAGAGGTCCCCCTCAAAAGCTAAGCTTAGTGTTCAGTTTTTACTGAAAATGGATAATTTCAGAGATCCTGCCAATCCATGAATCACATTTGCCTAAAGTCTCAGGTTCCACCAACCTCACTAGTAATTCAGAGGGCCAGAAAAAGGGTGTCTGTGCAAACAACTGGGTATGCCACACCCCAGATAAAGAAATTAAGTGCATAGATCAACAGGAAAAAAAAATGATTGTGTGTGTCCGCTCACTGGCTTCTCGCCAATACAACTGCCTTATTTTCAAGAACGGCCAGATTCCATTTGGAATAGATGGAAACACTCATTAAATCATTTACCAGAAACATATAGAAAGTGAGGTGAAGAACTAGTTGTCGAGGGAAAAATATGGTCAGTGGCATGTGTAGTTGTAGATATACATGCCGTGCATAAGATCGCCATCTACTGTCGGTTCGGAGTACAACTTGTTTTTGTTTCAAAGAAAGTTTTCCAGCCACGGGTTTGAGGGACTCCTCCTCTTGGTAATACTGCGCATGGGCATCGAGTCCTTTGTTAGATTGTTTTTCTCCACCATCTGTTTCGGACGCTTGTTCCTCTTGCTCCGAGTTCTCGGCTCTAAACAGTCTAAAAGGCTATTCTTTCCGTCTTACTGTCATTGTCTGTATTGTTTCCGAATGCGTATTCTTTAATAATTTAACTTTCAGTTCCTTTTCCATTCTCTTAAACAAATTTCTCAACCATTTTGGGAACAGAAAGGCCCTCTCAGGCCCTCTTCGGGCCTACCTTAACAATGACTTACATGAAACAGTACTAACACACACCACTCCTGTAGGGGGAAGGTAAAAACTTATTTTTTTGTTTTTTTTTGTTTTTGTTTTTTTACCCCAATGGACTCAAATTACCACACATTAATGGGTACTTCAAAGTATCCAAAATGGTTATTGTCTGGAGCACAGTTCCACTGCACCAAATATACCCATTTGTACTCGCAGACTCTCACAAGATCATCTCACTCTTCTCAAAGAGGAAGTACATTCCTTCTTCTAAAAGGGGCTATAGAAACAGTACCCCTACAATACCAGGGAACAGGATTTTCTAAATCCCCAAAAAGATGGGTCTCAGACCAATATTAGATCTCAGATCCTTAAACCACTACATCCTATCAGAATATTTTCCTGTGGTCACTCTTCAGGATGATATTCCTCTATTACAACTAGGTGACTTCATGACCGCATTTGACCTAAAGGACGCTTGCTTTCACATTCCCTTTCATCCTGCACACCACAAATACCTAATACTTGTAGTGGCAGGAAAACATTACCAATTTAAAGTATTACCATTCGGAGTCACAACTGCTCCCAGAGTATTCAAAAAATGTCTTGCAGTGGTTGCAGCACATATCAGAAGAAAACAAATTCATGTTTTCCCTTATTTGGACGATTGACCCATCAACGCCAATTCATTCGCACTGTGTCAAAAACATACTCGCACTACAATTCATCTCCTACACTCTCTGGGGTTCATCATAAACTACGTCAAATATCATCTGCAACCTCTCCCAATACAACCATATTTGGGAGCTATCCTCAGTACACAATGAGGAATAGCCTTTCCCAACCTAAATCGGGTCAAAAATTTTCAGACATTCATTGCAACATAAACCAAACCAAGCATACCCAGTAAAAACTGTTATGAAACTGTTAGGAATGATTATATTGTATTCCCATAGTGCCTCATGCCAGACTTCATATGCGTCCTCTTCACCAATGTCTCTCCCGTCAATGGTCTCAGGCACATGGTCAAATGGAAGATCTAGTGTTGTTGGACTGCCAAACTTATCTCTCTCTACTTTGGTGGAATATCACAAACCTTATGAAAGGGCGGCCCATTGTAGACCCTGTGCCTCAGATCACTCTCACAACAGATGCCTCAAACAGTTGGGGAGCTCATATCCTCAACCTAACAATTCAGGGGATATGGGACAATGCTCATCAGTCTCTTCATATCAATTACCTGGAACTGCAAGCAATATTATTGGCAATGAAAGCATTCTTTTCACAGTTGCAACACAACACAGTGTTGATATGTACAGACAACATGACTGCCATGTATTATCTTCAAAACCAGAGTGGGGGGGGAGACACAATCTCATCAACTGGTCCATCTCACACAAACGATATGGAAATGGGCGATTCATCACCACATTCACATAGTGGCACAATAATCTCTTGGGGACAGGCAACCACTTAGCACACCTACTAAGCAGGATGTATCAACAAACACTCGAGTGGGAACTCCACCCACAAGTCCTTCAATAGTACTTCAAAAAGTGGGAAACACCTCAAATAGATCTGTTCACAACATATCAAAGCAAAAAATGCCAAAACTTCGCCTCCAGGTACCCACACCCTCAATCCAAGGGCAATGCTTTATGGATCGGTTGGTCAGGGATATTTGCTTAAGCTTGATCCCCTCTCCCACTCTTAGCATTTCTAGTCCGGAAGATAATTTTTTTCCCCTCAACATATTAGGGGCCCCTACATGGACAGTCAACCATGGTACACAACACTTTTGGAACTCTCAGTTATTCCTCATCAAAAACTTCCCAACAGACCAGATCTTCTGACACAAAAAACAAGGACAGACAAGACATCCAAATCCCAAATCACTCAACCTAGCGATTTGGCTCCTGAAGTCATAGAATTTGGATATTTACAATTGCGACAGGAATGTATGGATATCGTTAAACAAGCACGCAAACTTACAACTAGACAATGCTATTCGGCAAAATGGAAACGTTTTGTTTGTTACTCTCAAACAAAAAAATGTGACCCTCTCAAACCAACAGTTCAAGACATTGTACAATATTTATTACACTTAAAAAAAGGAAATTTAGCCTACAAATAAATGTGTTTACATTTGGCCGCTATAGCTGCATATCTTCAAAATAGACAACATATTTCTTTGTTTGAAATTCCACTTATCAAAGCATTTATGCAAGGACTCCAGCAAGGATTCCTCCAGCTCCATCTTGGAATCTTAACATTGTATTCACAAGGCTCATGGTTCTGCCGTTTGAGCCACTTCACTCCTGCCTCCTACAATTCCTTTCATGGAAAGTAGCCTTTTTAATTGCTGTCACTTCTTTTAGACGTGTCAGTGAGCTCCAGGCATCACCTTTAGAAGAACCTTTTCGTTCAAGTTCATAAAGAAAAACTTTTGTTAAAAACAAATCCAAAATTCCTTCCAAAAGTGATATTGCAATTTCATATTAATCAAAAAAATTGAATTAACTGTTTTCTTCCCTAAACCATAATCAATAGCAGAAAGAGCTCTATATACTCTAGATGTTAAAATAGCTCTTATGTACTGTATAGATAGAACAAAATATCTTAGGAAAACAAAACAACTTTTTGTGGCTTTCTCCTTTCCACACAAATAAGATCCCATATCTAAGACAGCTATAGCAAGATGGATAGTCAAATGCGTTCAAACTTGCTGTACCAAAGCTAAGCAACAATTACCTGTACCATTTAGAGCACATTCCATTAGGAAAAAAGGTGCATCTGTGACATTTTAGGTAACATACCAATAGCAGACATTTGTAAAGCAGCAATATGGTCTACACCACACACATTTACTAAACATTATTGTGAGACAACAAGCAAATGTTGGACAAGCTGTACTTAAAACACTTTTTCAAACAATTGCAGTCCTTGCACAATAGCCACCGCTTTATGGAGGGACTGCTTTAGTCTATGCACATCATGTGTATCTACAGCTACACGTCATCAAACGTAAAATGTTACTTACCAGTAGACATCTGTTTGTGGCATGTAGTGATGTAGATTCAAATGCACCCTCCCTCCTCCCCAGACATGTGTAGATGTTGCAGTTTAGTCTTATAGATATAAATAATGTACATATGTGAATACATTGCATGGACCTCTTTTTCTATCCTACTATCTATTTTTCACTACTTCACTGCCTGGGGAGAAACAATCTAACAAAGGACATGATGCCCATGTGCAGTATTACAGAGAGGAGGAGTCACTTAATCCCGTAACTCAAACTTTCTTTGAACAAAAACAAGTTGGACGACTCCAAACCCAACACTAGATGGCGAGCTTATGCACAGCATGTGAATCTACAGCACTACATGCCACGCACAGATGTCTACTGGTAAGTAACATTTTCCTTTCGAATGTAAACTTTCTTTGCACACTTGATGCTTCTGACACTGAGTCTAGGATCATAAACACCAGTATACTGCTTCTCAAAAAAGACATGGCTATGGGTATTAGGATTCAAACCTGACGTTCAACAATACCTTCCAAACATTCCATTTGATGGAAGACAACTTTTTGGGCTCCAGGTGGATAAAGTGTTAGAAAAATAGTGAAACCATTGGGGGCACTACAAACCTATACCTCAAGGGATTTTTTTTCATATGTGCTGTTCAAGAGGTTCATCCAAATCAGGGCAAACATCACAAGCTCACACATTTGAAGTCCACAAAAACAACCTTTCAAGTCCTGCAAAACAACGGGCTATTCAAAGAAAGATTACTGAGGTAAGATTAACACAGGTAGGGACAAGAGGGAACCACAGCTACCAAGTATTTACTTACCCAGACCACCCAGAGCATATAACACCAGTAGGGTGGAGAATAAAAGATTTTCATCCGTACGGGTGGAAATTGTCACATCAGTGGATACTCCAAATAGTGCAAAGAGGATGTTGTCTCGCAATCCACACCAACCCACCTAGTATACGTTCAAGACACAAGGCTTACAGCCTGAAACATCTCACTCTACAGCAAGAGAAAGTTAAAACTCTCCTTCAAAGAAGTGCTATAGAAATAGTGCCTCCTCAAGAAATGTACTTTCACATTCTAAAAAAGGATATAACACTCTGACCTGTACTAGATCTCAGAAAATCAAATCCTTTCATTATTTCAGAGCATTTCCATACAACGCTATAGGATAACATCCCGCTGCTTCACAAGGGAGACTGACTGCGTTAGTCCTCAAAGATGCATATTTTTTATATACCAATTAATTCTGCACATCACTGCTGTTTAAGATTTGTGGTAAGTGGACAAAACTACCAATTCGGAGTTCTCCCATTTGGACTAACAGCCCCAGGGGACTAAACAAAACATTCGGCGGTGGTTGCAGCTCACTTCAGGAGACATGGCATTGGTGTCTTCTCATATCTAGTTGAATGACTAATCAAGAGCAGCAGCAAACAAAAATTCCTAGTACATACGTAAATGGCTCCAGATCTTTTGCTCAGATCTGATAGAGGCTTAGAGTTGCAGATTCCGTACCTTAAACTTTCCCCCAGGCATCAGTCTGGATCCGGAGATTTGCCTTGAGCAGTATCCCAGCTCACCTTCAGGTGGCATCGGTTGGCTCTGCATCCATTGTCTGCATCGTGCGCTCCAGATATGACGTTCCAGGTCCTATATAGGTGCAAACCCGGTTAACTGAATCCATTTTTTTTTTACGTTAGCCGGCGCTGATCCGTCCGAGAAGAGGTACTTCTTGGTCAGTTTTGACTGGCTTTTTTTAAATTTTATTTATTTGTTTTTGTCAAAGATTTGAGTCCTATTCACTCCTGGTGCGTCAAGGATGACTTCTCGTAAGACTGGGTTCAGGCCCTGTGGATCCTGTCATTGGGTGATGTCCGTGACGGATCCTCACCTCGTGTGCTTGTGGTGTTTGGAGTGCCAAAGTCGTGCTCTCAGTGCCGGGGCATGAACCCTATAGCTTTGAGGGAGCAGTCTCTAAAGCTCCTGGCGGCCTGGCACGATGCTTTGTATCACTCCCATTCTTGGTCGAGAGGAAGGTCCTGAGAACGGTCGCGGAGTTCCCCTTCATCATCATCCCATTCCAAGTCCTCGGGCGGTCGGGTAAGTTGAGGCATAAGAAGGCATTGAAGAAGCACTAGCGTCCTTCGGTTGACGCAATGAGGGAAGGGGAGTGTCTTCGTTGAAGGGCTCCTTTCCCCGCAGCCTCTGTCTGGGCTGACTTTGCATTTTCCCGCGTTTCCAGGAGCCAGAGCAACCCCTGCACCGCGTAAGGAATTTTATGCGGCCTTGCACCTCCTCTTTGAGCAGTTTGATTCCACTGGAGCGCCTACGGGCCATGCAGGGTCGGCAGGGGCCCCCTTGGGTTCTACGTCGGCGGCTTTGGCCTTGACTCCAGGGAGCACCCAAGGATCCAGTCCAGGATCCAAACCAGTATTGGTTGTACCAACCCAACCTTTCCCAGCACCAGTTCCGACGTCGACGCACTCTACGCCACCCGAATCCCCGGGTGGTGTCGCCCCTGTCCTTATTGCTGACTGACGGGGATCTGCTTTGCGCGACACAGACTCTGACTTCAGCAGGGGTCTTGACCCCTTTGTTGGATCCTGACCCTTTTTTTCTATGGGTTAGGATATGGTGAAGAAAGGGAGGGGGTTACTCGACCCTTTAGATTACCGGATAGAAGTTCGCATGGACTGGTGGACAGAGCTAGGTGAGGCCAGTAGTCTGAACACGTTCCTTGACATTGGTATGCTTTCTTCCCCTACCATGACTAAGGAGGAGGGAGTGTCCTACTCCATGGTGGTGCAAAGAGTGACTGAGGTCCTGGACCTCGAGATGCCTTCTGTGTAGGTCAGGACTAACCTGCCTGGAGGCTTCCTCTTCTGAAACTACTTTTCCCTTTAATGACCCCCCTTACTTCATAGGACACGGTTGTGCATGTGCTGCCACAGGTCCCGGAGGAGGCCTTGGCCATTCTCTTCCAAGCTGTTACTGATGGACCTGGCCTGGCAGTTCGGGCTGGACTGTTCCCATGAGGAACAGGGTCAAGACTGATTTGCATATGGCTGGGTCCAAACTGGGGTGGCATGGTGAGCAAAAGAATGATGGATTAAACCCAGATCTGTGACTGGGGGTGAGTGTTTGCCTTGTCAGCACTCCGTCCATCATCCTTTTGTGTTGCTAGTTGCCCTAAGTGGGAAGGGTATGCCCAGACGTGGGTCCCTTGCTCACTGTGCCACTGGAATCAAGCTAGCCTGGCTGATGAGGGATGAAACCCCGAACCCGGTCCCAGGATGCTTGTTTCTGGTCCAGGGAGGACCTGGCCTGGCAGTTCGGGCTGGACTGTTCCCATGAGGAACAGGGTCAAGACTGATTTGTATATGGCTGGGTCCAAACTGGGGTGGCATGGTGAGCAAAAGAATGATGGATTAAACCCAGATCTGTGACTCGGGGTGAGTGTTTGCATTGTCAGCACTCTGTCCATCATCCTTTTGTGTTGCTACTGATGGAAGAGATGCAGCAAAGTTCACAATACGATGTGAGCTGGATATGACCTTATCACTGGGCAGATGCGTTGCATCGAAGGGCTTTGAGGCGCCATGCCTGGTTAAGGACGTCTGGCTTTTTGGGGGATGTCCAGTCCACCCTTATGGACTTGCCCTTTGATTGCACCTACAAGATCTGCAGTGGTGGCTTACGAACCACAATTGGGTCAGAGGCAGATCCCGCTCCCTTCCCCAACCAGATCTGACAGTGATTGATGGGATGGAGCAGCCACATTGGGGAGGTGGAGATCAGAGGCATCTGGTCTCTGGTGGAGTCCAGGCTCCACATCAATCTTTTGGAGCTCAGCGCAATCAGACTGGCATTGAAAGCATTCCTTCCCACTCTCAAAGGAAAGTATTGCAGGAATTTGCGGACACCACCACCATGTGATATTACAGCAAGCATGGTGGGGTGGGGTTGTGGACCCTTCGTTAGGAGCCTCTGGACATGGTTGGAACATCAGGGCATCTCCCTCTGGCAGGCTCTCTGAACACCAGAACAGACTGACTCTGCTGACAATGGCCGTGGCGCAAGGTCTCTTTCAGCAGTGGGGAGAGCCTTGGTTAGATATGTTCGCCTCCGCAGAGCACATGCAGTTTTGCGTGTTTAAGATTCCAGGTGGCACTCCCTCTGCAACACTTTGCGTGCCTCTGCAACACAATGCCTTTCTGCCCATACCACTTCTGCCCAGAGTTCTCAAGAAGATAAAGAATGACTGGGTCCAAGTAATCCTTGTGGCTCTGGGCTAGGCATGAAGAGTCTGGTATCCCGAGCTGTTGAGCAGGGCCATCAACCCTCCAATCAGACCGCCCCTTTGCCAGGGAAGGGTTCTTCACCCAAACCTGTCCAGTCGCAGCCTTCTTGCTTGGAGATTGAGTGGCAGCAGTTGACAGCCTTCCACGCAGTCTGTAATGTTAGCTTGGCAGCCAGGTGTCCCTCCACCAAAACGGTATATGTCTATTGTTGGAAGAAATGTGTTGCATGGTGCACAGAAAAGTCTTTTGACCTCCCCCCCCCTCTCTCTGAAGTCCTTTAGTACGTACTTTCTTTGGCATAGCAGGGCTCTGCCTTGGGCACCTTCAAAGGTTATTTATCTGCGATCTCTGCCTTTCTGAGATTACTTGATCAACCTGCTGTTTAAGTCTCCAATTGTAAATAGGTTCCCTAAGGGTCTGACCCACATGTTTTCTCCATCCCCTTTTATCATGTTCCAATGGGACTTAAATTTGGTTCTGACCTCCCTAATTTGAACTCCTTTTGAGCTGCTCCATAATTGTCCTGTAAGGCTTCTGACTTTAAAAACAGCCTTCCTTGTGGTCATTACCTGTGCCCACAGGGGCGGGGGTGAGGTGCAGGACTTGTCATATAAGCCTCCCTACCTCTCCATCTACCCTGATAAAGCAGTGCACTAGGGTTTGTTTCCTCCATAAGGTGGTTAATACCCTTTCATGTAGGCCAATCCATTACCTTGCCTTCTAAGGAAGAGAAGACACTGCACCAGCTAGACCCAAAAAGAGATTTGGCATTCTACCTTGATCATACCAGAGAGTTTCGGTGGATGATCAACTCTTTTCTGGTTATGTGCATTCAAAGAAAGGCCTGGCAGTACAGAAAAGAACCATCTCCTGAAGGGTTGTTCTCTGCATGAAAATGTGCTACGCATTGGCTAAAAAGCAACCCCTGCTGAGTTTGTGCACTCACTCTACCAGAGCTGCAAAAACAACAGATGATGGACGGAATGCAGAACAAATCAAACATCCACCCCCAGTCACAGATCTGGGTTTAATACATCAGTTTTTTTTGCTTGCCATGCCATTCCAGTTTGGACCCACCCATATGCAAATCAGTCTTGACCCTGTTCCCCATGGGAACAGTCCAGCCTGAACTGCCAGGCCAGGTCCCCCCTGGACCAGAAACAAGCATTCTGGGACCAGAGTGACAGCTGCAACCACTGCATTAGCACACGGAGTTCCAGTCTTTGACATCTGTCAGGCAGATGCGTGGGGACGGGTACTTTGCCAGTTCAGTCCTGCAGTTTTTCCTAGAATTATCTTGGTTCACAAACCCACCTCAGGGGATGGTATTGCTTGGATGTCTATACTAAGTTAATGAATCTGCAACAAGAAGTCTATCAGATGAACAAGTTACTTACCTTCGGTAACGCCTTATTTGGTAGAGCCATATTTTAGTTGCACATTCCTACTGACCCAACCCTCCTCCCCATTCTGCAAACTTATTTCTAGGGCCAGGGACTTCCTTTTCAGGGCTCTAGTTCTGACGCACCAGTAGTCCGTGTTCTTCATTGCTCAGCGCTTCTGGGGTGGAAAGTCATGAGAAGAAACTGATGTAAGCATGCCAGGGGTGGTACCTATATAGGATCTGTGACATCCTATCTCGCGCGCACGACGCCAATGATGGACGCGGAACTGACTGATGGCATGCAGGGATACTGCTCAAGAAAAATCTCCGGATCCAGACTGATGCCTGAGGGGAATTCTAAGTTAAGGGGCCTGCAGCTAAAATATGCCTGTACCAGATAAGGCATTACTGAAGGTAAATAACTTGTTCATTGGGATTCACAAGCGCCTGGATACCATGTCCGGTGATTAGCTGCGCTTTATAAATCCTAATTCATTCATTGACAATCCATGTGAAAAAAACTCACCTCGTCCTGAAACAGATCCAGCCGTTACTAGGATAAATTCTGAATACTGTCATGGGGACAGCATATCCCAGTGACCAGAGGGTGGTGACATTTAAACAGCTATTGCCTCTTTTGTAGTCTATTCATCCAATATCAGCAAGACCTGTAATCAGCCTTCTTGGAATGATGGCATCATGTATAGCGATTGTGCTACAAGATGGGGTGCACATTTTGGAAACAAAACTATTCAAAGGACATGGGATGCAACCCAGCAGACCAAACAGATCAATTATTTGAAGCTCCTTGCCATATTTCTGGCACTCAAAGCAGTAATGAACAAAACCGCCTTGATCAAAACAGACAACATGATTGCAGTGCATTACATTCAAAGGCAAGGGATCACTCACTTCCTTCTCCTTTGCTAACCAGCTCAGAAAATTTGGCACTGAGCCAGTCACCACAACATGCATCTCCTGGTGGAACATCTCCGAGGGGTAGACAACAACGTTCAATTCCTAAAAGAAAAAGTACTTACAAACATGGGGTACACCAACAATAGATATATTCGCAACAAAAAAACTAAAAACTGCTGGATATCTAGAGTCACAATCCATAGACAATACACTGTGGGTGAATTGTTCAGGGATATTTGCATAAGTAGCAAGGAAGATGCAGCAGCACAAAATAAGACTCAGTCCAGTAGTGCCAACCTGGGCCAGGCATCCTTGGTTCTCTACTCCACACAAAATGTCCATGTCACCTCCCAAGAAACGTCCACTAAGAGTGGATCTTCTCAAACAGCACAAAGATCTTGTCGGATAGCCAAAACCCTAGAAACTCATTCTTACAATTTGGCACCTGTATTCTTAGAATTTGGTTATCTGAATCTTCCAGAACACACTAAGGCTATCCTTCAAGAATCTTGCAATCCAAATTCTTATGCTGGTTTACACTCCTAAATGGAAGTGTTTGTTATTGTGTTAACTCAACCCATTTCATATAACACAAGATATACTTGAATATTTACTACATCTACAAAAGGCAAGGTTAGCTTAGAACTTTGTACAGCTGCAGCTATAGCAGAATATATGCAAGATAGAGAGCATTAATTTCCTTTTTAGGGTTGCGTGCGCAAGCACTCTTGCCTGTTGTGGTCTCTCTGCGGGCTTTAAACCACACCCACTACTGCTATTCATTCTTTGTTGTACTTGTCTTAAATGCTTCACTTTTATTGGTGCATTTTGTGAAATGTCCCTCCTTTGTGTGCTGAGTTCTCTTCCAGGCGATTTTACTAAGTGAACATTTTTGTTGGCCATCACGCTTCCTCCTGTTACAGCGTGCGATGGCCCCTCCTCCGGTTTCTGTTTGCCTTTCATCCCAGACGCAATCCTTTCTAGACTTTCATGCAGGGAGCCAGTAACTCGTATGCTCATGGCATGATGCTTTGAATTGACTTGCTTATGTCAACTGTTTTACTCTTCAATTTCAACTTATGTGCCAAGAAAAGTCCAGTTAGGAATTTACAAAGCTAATAGCTCTAACTCGAGCAAACGCGATACCCATTGCATTGAAAATGCTTGTTTATCTTTCCAGTCATTAAAGTGGTTTTGAGACCTGAAATGAATAGTACCACTGAGAATAAAACCAGCCTCAAGTGGAGTCCAAATATAGTATTACTACATCTAATGGGCTCATTGTTTGAACTGCTTCACTTGGTGGACTTAAAATTGCTTTTTGGTAGCTATTACCTCTTTGCGAAGGGTTAGTGAGCTTCAAGTGTTCACTTATCAATAACCTTTCATCCAAGTTCTTAAAAATCAAGTAGTTTTAAGAAATAATTGAAGATTTCTACTTAAAGTAATCTCACCATTCCATTTAAACCACTCAATAGAACTACCAGGTTTCTTCCCTAAACCCAAAAGAGTTGCAAAAAGAGCACTACGTACACTAGATGCCAAAAGAGCACTTACGAACAACATTGACAGAACAATGATAAAACGGTTGTAGAATGTATGCCTTTTTGTTACTGTCCTTGATGCCACGAGAAGGACCGGACTTAGATTAGGTCTGTAATTTGTGTCTGTCTCCTGAACACAGAAGTTGCCTGTGAGGCCTGTCGCTTCTTCCAGTCAATCCCTTCTTGACCATCTGGCTCAATGTCCTGTAGGAACGGAGACACCACACCATACCTCTTTGGATCAGTGGGCATTGAGGGGGAGCATTGCACACACCTTCAGCAGCAGATGAGGGAACCTTCTTTCACTCTGACAACTCTCGGTCTGATCTGGTGATCGAGAGCCTGCCTCCCACGCAGCCTAATGTGATTACAGACTTCTCTCCCTCTCGCTGCTACTCGCACGTCAATCAAATCCATGAGGAACGTCCTGCTGCTCTGGAGCCTCAGAGGCCGTCTATGGGGCTGCCACTACCTTCAAGCCATGGTGGGGACTGACCACCAGCTTTGGACATAATGCCGAGCTTTGGCGTGGCACAAAAGAAACTGCTGAGGCCAGCACACTTAACACTGACTGCATCCACCTCTGCTCTAACTAGGCCTTCATAACCAACACCTTCAGTGTTGAAATCGAAAACAAACTTGATCTAAAATCCTCAGCACCGACACACAGGCCTTGGCTTGGGTGTTGTCGAAGCAATCCTCCATAAGCTGCAAGAGGCAATCTACTACAGGCAGAAACATCTTGTCATCAATTCCCATATGGGCCGGATTCTAGCCCACACTCCAGGAGCTGGCACTCGACCCTTCAAGCGTCTGCTGTCGTTTGAGGAAGCTTTAGACGTAATTTTCTCCCAAGCAGTGTAAAAAGGCAGACAAGGCTACTAGCCCCTTGCCCTTTTCTCCTCCACCTTGCCACAGTGCTCACCTTCTCTGCCCACCTCTCCAGGCATTCCCATCCTTGCACACCTCAGTGGTCTCCTCACTCACACACAAGAGGTCAAGGGAGAAGGGAATATGTTCAACACATTTCTTCTCAGGATGATTCCTGGGACACTTAGGATGCTGACCTACTGGGAGGGGGGGGATACAGACTCTGACCTGTACCCTGCCCGTTCCACACCTTTCGATGACTCAACCTCCTACCAAGAACTGATTGGTTGGGCTTCCTCCTTCCACAAGGTGGATCTCCACACTGAGCCTTTGGAGGAGGACTTCCTTTTTGAGACCTGCTCCTCCACGCACTGCTCCACACAGTACTTCCCCATGGTCAAAGGTAAGCAGCGTCACACCCTGGACCTCTTTCACAACCCCGTCCTCGCCAGGGTCATCACACATAGGGTGGACAAAAAGACTTTCTCTACTCGTCCCCTGTACACTGTAGTCGGCTCCCATCCGACTCTGTAGTAGTCATCACCGCTCATAAGAGGGCTAACTCTCAAGCTGCTTGTGATGCTTCTCCACCAGAGAGAGTAAACGGATAGATGCTATGAGTAACAGAGTAGCTGTGCATTCATCCAACCATTGGCAGATTGTAGATTTGATTAGGCTGTTCTCTAGTTATGATTGTGCCCATTGGAATCAGAGGAGGAGAATAGGAAAATGTGCTATGATGTCAGCTCAAACTCATCTCTGGAAAAATTGATCCCCAGCACTACCATCTTCTGCTGCGGACACTGCTACTAGGGGGGGCTTAACGCCAGTGTCCTCCTGCGCCTGGCTCCTTATCTCCAGCTTCAAACCAGAAGTCCCACAACACGTGCTCAACCTGCTATTTGATGACCAACATACGTTGGGACTTCAGGTTTCCCGGGTTCTGGGGGGAAAAAAGAAAAGAGAGATGCGGAGGCGGCGAAAGCGATGGTTGCCGCTCCCCCCCCAGACACCTATTCCTCGCTGCTTCTTTTGATGTACTCCCTACCATGGATGCTCAAAGACTACCTCCCTTGAAGCCTCCACCTCATACCAACCCAGCCTCACAGCTTTCTCCCAGAAGCTACTTTAGAGGGTCCTTTTAGAAGCATCAACTCACAAGGGAGGGGTAAGGGTTGCTCCCCCTAAGGAGCCCTGACTTGCCTCCCCAACCTCCAAAATCATATAACACCTGTTGGTGGGGAAGTGGGTTCCTCCAAAGATTCTTCCCCTCTTGGCGGTGTCACTTCTGACCATTGGGTATTGGATATTATCTAACATGATTGTCTGAAGCTCACTACCACCCCCCCTCCGCCCCAATCATTCCACCTCACAAGCTATCCCCAGAGCATCAAAGCTATTTAGAGAAATTTCAAGCACTCCTTCTCAAAGGAGTATACTCTGTATTTTCTCATTCCTAAAAAAGGCAGTTCCCTTTAACACATCCTGGACTTCAGGTCCATAAACAAATATATTCTTTCAGAGCACTTCCTTATGGTTACTCTTCAGGATGTCATTCCGCTGATACAACAAGTCTACTTCATTGCTGCTCTCGACCTTAAGCATGCTTTTTCCACATACCAATCCACCCAGGTGCATTGCTGGTATCTCAGGTTTGTAGTCAGCGGGAACCATTACCAGTTCATGGTGCTTTCCTTTGGTGGTCACCACTGCACCCAGGGTGTTCACCAAGTGCCTTGCAGTAGTGGCTGCTCACCTGTGCAGACAAGGCGTCCTTGCCAAAACTGCAGTGAACATGCGCAGTTCACAATCAACCTCCTTCAGCAACTAGGGTTTATCACCAACACTACAAAATCCCACCTCCAACCCCTCCAGATACAGGCCTACCAGGGGGCAGTCCTCAACTTGGAGGTTGGCATAGCTTATCCAAATGCTGCCAAGATACAGTGCTTTCAGGCACTAATCCCTCTTTCAACCCAGGCCACCAACTCAGTCAAGACAGTCATACACCTTCTCAGCATGACGGCCTCATGTAATACCATAATGCTCCATGCCAGGTTATACATGCATCTTTTGCAGGAGTGCTTGGCATACCAGTGGTCCGAAGCAGGGGTGTCATTGGGATGATGGAGTGTTGATCAGACACCACACTTGTCACTCTCTGCAATGATGGAACACCAGCAACCTGTTGCAGATGCTGCCTTTTCTTGACCCAGTTCCACAAAGGACCATTACAGCAGACGCTTCCCTTATGGGATGGGTTGCACTCTTATAGAATCTCACTGTCCAAGGCCAGTGGGAAGCCAAGCAGCCGGGCCTCCACATCAGTTACCTGGTACTACAAGCAGTTCACCTTGCGTTGAAAGCTTTTCTTAGCCACTTGATTGGCAAAGTAGTCCTTGTTGATGGAGCTGCAGTGAAACAGGCCCTGCGTCGATTCCTTAGCCACTGGATAGGTGCTGCGTTTCTTTTTTTTTTTTTTTTTTTTGTTTTTTTTTTTTTTTTTTTGCTGCGACTCGTTTGTGGGTGGATTTCCTCCTTCAGGTCACCAGAATATGCTTCCAAGTGCCCAGAGACTGGAGGTGGCACCACTTGGCAAGTCTGGACTCTCAGCAGAAGAGCCTGGGCACTGGCAGATGAAGTCTTTGATGTTCCTGAGACTTCTTAACTGGAGGCAAGCTCAGTTCAAGCCCTTGCAGAACCTTAGAAAGCAGGATGCAGAAAGCAAAGCCCAGTCCCTTCATTCCCAGGACAGAAGCAGCAGGCCAGCACAACAAAGCAACAGGCATAGTGGCAGTCACTCCTACAGCCTCCAGCCCTTCCTCCTGGCAGAATATCATCAGTCCAGAAAGATTCTAACTTTGTGGCGCCAGAGGTCCAGTACTTATACCCATTTCTGTCTTCGAAGTAAGCAAACTTCAAAGAATATTATTCGTAGTGCACAAGACTCTACCTTTCCCTGCCCTGGGCCCAGACACACTCCAGGGAGTTGGAGACTGCTTTGTGTAAGGACAGGTACAACTGTATTCAGGTGCAAGTGCTGGCTCCTCCCATCACTCTAGCTCAGGAAGACCCATCACCCTGATGATGGGCCAACAGGAAATGCAGGGCACACCTAAGCTCCCTTTGTGTGACTATCTAGAGTGAATTCACAAACAGCCTAACTGTGATCCTGACCAAGATGTGTATTCCACAAACAGGCAGAGGCACAGAATGGTTAAGCAAGAAAATGCCCACTTTCTAAAAGTGGTATTTTCAACCCTACAATTCAGAAAGTTCCCTCTTTTTGGCATGGTTACCCCCACGTTTTGCATGCTATCAGTATGCTTTGACTGTTTTCACTGGGATCCTGCTAACCAGGACCCCAGTGATTGTGCTCTCTTCCTCTAAATTTGGTTCCCTAGGTCTTTGCACACCCCGCATTTGGCATACTGGTGCCCCCATATAATTCCCTAGTATATGGTACTTAGGTACCCATGGCACCGGGCCACCAGTGGTTCCCCCATGGGCTGAAGCATGTGTTGTGCCACCCCTAGGAGCCCATGCAAAATGTGTTTGCAGGCCTGCCATTGCAGCCTACTAGAAAAGGTACATGCACCCTTTTGCTACAGGTCACTGCACCAGGTCAATGTAAGTCACCCCTATGGTAGGCCCTCTTAGCCCAGAGGCAGAGTGCAGGTCCCTGTGTGTGAGGGCACCCCTGCATGAGCAGAGGTGTGCCTGCGAACTCCAGCTTAATTGCACTGGACTGGAAGTGTGGGGGAACCATTTTACCAGTGTACTGGACACACCTTTGTCCAGCTACCTAATGGTAACTCCAAACCTGGGCATGTTTGGTATCAAACATGTCAATCATACCCCAATACTGTTGCCAGTATTGGTTGTACGATTCCATGCACTCTTGGGGCACCTTAGAGGATCCCCCCAGTATTACTTCTACCAGTTTTCAAGGGTTTTGCAAGCAGCCCGCACTGCTGCCACCCTCCAGACTGGTTTCTGCCCTCCTGCTGCTTGACCAGATCAAGCAGTGGAAGGCAGAACAAAGGATTTCCTGTGGGAGAGGAAGGCAACACCCACTCCCTTGGAAATAGGTGTGACATGGCTTGGGAGGTGTAGCCTCCCCAAGCCACTGGTATGCTTTGAAGGGCCCATTTGGTGCCCTCCTCGTATAAACTGGTTTGCACCAGTCCAGGGACCACCAGTCCCTGCTCTGATGCGAAACTGGATAATGGAAAGGAGAGTAACCACTCCCTTGTCAATCACCACCCGAGGGGTGGTGCCCAGAGCTCCTCCAGATGGTCTCTTGATTTTGCCATCTTGAATCCAAGGTGGGCAGGAGCCCAGGGGAGCATCTGAATGGCAGGTCAGGCAGGTGAGTCACAGCCCCCTCCTGATAGGTGGTCACCTTGCTAGGTGACCAATCCCCCCCTTCCTGGACTATTTAGGGTTTCCCTCTTGGGTGGGTCCTCTGATTCGACGTGCAAGATTCCAGCAGGACTCCTCTGTAACATTTACTTTACCTTCTGGCCACTGGAACCGCAACTGGACTTAAGGAACCAACAAACTGCAACTCCAGAGACTACTCCGCTTTGCAACATTGTTTCTCCAGCTCCTTCCAGCAACTGCAACATTTCCCCAGCTGTGCATCCTCTGTGGGCGACGAGTCTTAAGCCTGCACAAGAAGCAAGAAGTAATCTCCATAGGAGTGAAGGAGCCACTCCCCTGCATCTGCAGGCACCAACTGCAATGGAGTCTGCATCACAGGTGGTGTCCTGGAGTGGCCCCCTTGGTCCTCTCTGCCAACTGTCCAACTTGAGAGACGGTTAGCCCTCGCCTTTCCTTGCAGTACAGTGCCCCTGTGCACTGCTACTCTTGCAGCTACCAAGGCTTTATTGCTCCCTCTCCAAGGGATCTTCAGGCTTGGTGTAGCTCCGGCCAACAGCACTTCTTTGTGCCAAGCACAGTCCTCTCTGCTGCTCCAGAGATGCAGGACTCCTCTTCAGTTGTGCTGTGGGCCTCACCTCGGCTGCTGTGCCTGCCACCAGTTGGTTGCCTGTGGGAGCTGCCTTGCCTTGGTTCACCACAGTTCTGATTCTTTCAGTAGTACCACTCGAGAACCTCCCCAACAGGCTGGACCTTCTCCCCCATAATCGAGGACAAATCGGGATCAAGACCCCCAAATCATTCAACCTTGCAATATGGCTCCTGAGGTCATAGTTTGGCTACTTAGACTTGCCTACAGAATGTATGAGCATTCTCAAGGAAGCGTATCGACCCACTACTAGAGCCTGTTATGCTACCTAACAGTTTTTCCCTATGAAAACCACAGTACAAGAAATTGTCTTCTATCTGCTCCACTTGCAGAAAGCAAATCTTGCCAGCACTTCCATTTGCCTACATCTCTCAGCTATAGCTGCATATCTTGCGTCCTTACACCTGTGGTACCCCAGACCCATCCTAGAACTTAACTTTGTACTCACAAGACTCATGGGTCCACTGTTTGAGCCACTTCTCTTATGTCCTCTTCAATTTCTTTCATGGAAAGTTGTTTTCCTAGTCATCACTTCTCTCAGACATGTTAGTAAGCTCCAGGCACCAACTTTAGAAGAACCTTTCTTCCAAATTCATAGAGATAAAGTAGTTCTTAGTACTAATCCTACATTTCTTCCTAAGGTGATTTCTCAGTTTCACCTAAATCAATCTATTGAGTTACCAGTGTTCTTACCGCAAACTGTGGAAAGGGCCCTTCACACACTGTCAAAAGAGCACTCCTGTTCTATGTAGACAGAACGTAAGAGTTTAGGAAGACCAAACAGCTATTTGTAGCTTTTTCCCTACCTCACAAAGGCAACTGAATATCCAAATCCGGCATAACCAGATGGATATTCACATAAATACAAACTTGCTATTCTACTGCCAAAAGACCTTTACCTGTTTCTCCCAGAGCACTCTACTAGAAAAAAGAGAGCTACTATGGCCTTCCTTGGAAACATTCTCATAGCTGACATTTGTAAGGCAGCTAAGTGGTCTACAGCGCACACCTTCACAAAACACTACTGTGTGGATGTGTTAGCATGCCAACAAGCCAGTGTAGGTCAGGCAGAGCTACGTACACTTTTCAAGCCAACTGCAACTCCCACAGGCTACCCACCGCTTTTATGGAGGGACTGCTTTACAATCTATGCAGAGCATGTGTATCTACAGCCACACATGCCATCTGATGGATTGTAAGTTACCTTGTAAGCATCTGTTCGTGGCATGTAGTGATGTAGATTCACATGCGCCCACCCTTCTCCCCTGATGCCTAGGAGGTTAGTTACATTATACTTTTTATATATTTGTACCTAGGTATTACACTTTGCGAGGACATCTCTTTTCCTCCTCATTTTCTCCGCTCCTTTCTCACCCGCCTGAGGGGAAAATAATCTAACAAGAGTTGATGCTTCTGTGCAATATCACTAAGAGGAGGAGTTACTCAATCTCATGACGACTCTAAATACTTTCCAAAGAAAAAAACGTTGAACCATGGCAGGAGTATACAGAGCTACAGCATTTCATGCCATCAAGCAGATGCTTACAGTGTAAGTAACATAATCCTTTCCACCCAATGGATCCTATTGTGACAAGCGCCTTGACAGTATTTAGTCAGTTTTCATTTGTGGCTGTCAGATAGGCCCACCCACATAAGTGAAGTAAGGTTTGTATTTCTACCATCAAGTGTGGGAACACTTGGTAGTAGGAATTCAGGGATCTTTCCTCATAGAAATGTAAGGTAAATAATTGACCTTGTCAAAATGTTGACCTTAGCAGAGTACTATGGGTACAAAATCATAATGGAATCCATGCTGGTCACACCACCCTGGGCTCCCCTGGGTATGTAGTTATAAATATCTAGGTTTAGTAGGTCTCCTTTGGTATGGTGGGTGAGACTGGACCAAAATGGGTCTTTTTATGGTCAGAAAATTGATTAGTCATGTCGTTTTTGGAGCCTGTCGTTCTGGGCAACAGATCTAACCACAAATTGGGTTACTCTTTTTATTGGAGCAAGTGTAGTAATGCTGGGTAGTATGAATTTTCTGGATCCCTACATACTCT
This sequence comes from Pleurodeles waltl, assembly GCF_031143425.1. Lineage (NCBI taxonomy): Eukaryota > Metazoa > Chordata > Amphibia > Caudata > Salamandridae > Pleurodeles > Pleurodeles waltl. Next base: position 389,814,245 of record NC_090436.1, on the reverse strand, counting down.
GTACCTCTCCCTCCCAGAAAAAAAAATAGGAAAATGTGTGCTTTCAGTCAAATGTTGAGAGTTGCATGGTATTCTGAGTAACAAAAAAAAAACTTATTAGGATACTTGCAAGTTACACCACCCTGGAATCCACTGGGTGTCTAGTCTTAAGAGATGTCAGTGCTTATTAGCTTGCCTGTGGTGGAGGCCAAGCCTGTGTCCAAAATCAACAGCTACTCGCATAGCAACAATGGGTACATTTTCCTGGCGAGAATGTGTCTCCATGTTACATTTTGGATCTATTATGTTGCTGTAATGGGTCCATACACAGAAGTGGTGTACAGTTTTGGAGGGTGCAGGATGCCCCAGGTGATGTCTAAGATATGGGTGTTATGGTCAGAGACTACCCTGCCCAGGTAGTTGGCTTGTATGACTGAGGGGGGTGGGGGGGAAGTGTGAGAAGAGAATACGGTCTAAACGCACATATAATTTGTTGGGTTGGGAATAAAAAGAATAAACACAAGCTGTTGGATTGAGGAATCTCCAAGTGTCTATAAACGGCCAACTTTATATCCAATCTGTGAGCTTAGATGCCCATGAGATAGGCGGGGAGAGGCAGATAGGAATGGTCGAGGGTGACATCTAGGGCACAGTTATTCTCCTTCCTGTATCCAGGGGAAATGTCTTTTGGGCCACGATTGTGTATAGTGAAGTCCAGAAGGTGCCTTGGTCTACATTTGGTGCATATATGCTCCTGATTAGTACCGGGGTGCCATTCAAAAGCCTGTCCACAAAGACAAACCTGCCTCCCCGGTCTGTTATTACGTCCAGTAAGTGGAATGTAGTTGCTGGGTGAATCCAGATCAGGGCTCCCCTGGCGTAGGCTGAGTAGGTGGTCGCAAATATGGAACTTTGTATGCGTATTTGGAGTTGAGGTAGTTCTGCAGAGGTGGGGGGTGTGTGTGTGTTTTGTAGAAAGACTACGTGAGGATGTTGGCATTTGACATAGGAGTAAACGGAGCAGCATTTTCAGGCGGTGTGCATGCCTTTAACGTTAAGTGTTAGGAAGCGAGTGGCTAAGTTACGTGACATTGTTAGGGTGGTGGATTGTTGGTTTGTACTGGAGATATGCGGAAGGGCTGGGAGCTCCCTCAACCTTACGCCGCCATGATTGTACCATTAGAGTACCTTAGATGCCGGGCAGTCCCTTAGTGCAAGGGTGAGGGCAGAGAGGGGTGGTGTGAGATGGGTCAGGAAAAAAATATTGAGCCTTCTGCAACAGGCAAAATGCCCAAACCAGTGAAAAAGAACAGATCGTAATGTGCCGGGGGTGGCCAGGGAGCTGTGTTAAGGATTGGTAGGGTTAACCACCCTGTAGGTTGCGGTGAGATGTGTTGGAGCATGCCGACCGGGGAACATAAGCTAGAAGTAGGCTGCCCACCAATGAATCAATAGGTGTGCATGTGGTGTAGAAGCCTGAGAGGTAACTGCGGAGGAGTGAGTGCTGTGTGTTGTTTATCTAAGAAGGGGAGGTGGGTTCCATGGCCAGTGAGGAGGGGGGCGAGTCCCCTTCACTCCCTCCGTCAAGCCAATAATGCTTACATTGGTTCAGCGGGAGCAGCCTTTAGTGTCATCAGCTTGGTTTTCCTGTATGTCTTTAATGGCTGGAGAGCTGTCCAAGGGCTGTGGTTGAAGAGTGGCTGGGTTTTGCTCACCCACTGTCACGCGCTCCTTGAGTTTCCTGTGGTCATCACTAAGGAAGGTGAGTTCAGTAACTAGTGACCCCATAACAGTCTCCACAGATTTGTGCAAGTTTTCAATAACAATTATTTAGTCCGGGTCATCCCCCAGGTGCTTCTAAGTGGCTGTGGGAGGGTGGCACAGGAGAGTGTCTGGTATCATGGGGGGGGGGGGGGGGGGGGGGGGGGAACTGTCCTTTTGTGAGTTGATGAAGAGGTCTTCGGGCGTCCCATGGTGTTAGGGGTGAGCTGAGATATTGCTCCTTAGATTGGTGGCTGATATTCGTGAGGCTTTCAAATACTCTTTTTGTTGTTGACAAGATCCAATAATGTTGCAATATGCCAACTCTGACCGGGGGGTGGGGGGGGGGGGAGCATGAGCGGGGTGGGGGAGGGGTGGTATAGTGGAGAGTCTAAGCAGCAACGTGGTTATAGGAGGCTTGGTCGGGGCACAGTTACTAGTGTTATGACACCTAAGTCTACTTTTATGCTGTCAGCCCCAGGCCCAGGCTGGTTGGATAACTCCAGCTGCCTACCGCAGTCAGAGGCAGCGTCGTTGGTGTGGGATGGCTCTGCAGGTTGGGAGCAGTCAAGTTCCCCAGTCACTACTCTAATTCTCTTGGTGGCTTTGATGTCTAGAAAGTCCCTTGGTGCCACCCGGGGTGGTTTAGCCTCCATCAGGGGCCGCAATCGTGCAGGGGCAGATAGTTGCAGCAGCCAGGGGAGCCGTCCCCTGGAATCAGAGCCATGGAGCCCACCCTCGAGTCGAGTGTAAACATTCCGAAGGAGGGGCGAGCTTCCTGCACATGGTCTCTTGTCTTGTGTGCCCCCCAGGCACTTCTCAGAGGCAGGTCCGAACCAGCGCGCCCCCAAAACTGTGGTCTGGATGAGGTCACTGACTCATGAGGTGAACAGGCCTGGGTGCTGGGAGGGTCCGCGTTCACACCATGCTTTGTAGAGTGGGGGTTGTTCTTACCCAGGTGAGCGTGGTTGTGGGGCGTGCGCCGTTTGCAGAGTCCCAAAGGGGAATCCGGGCTTTATCACAGTCCGGGCCCTGTGGGGTAAGTCTCTGGGCCTGCTGCCGTTCCAGCAGCCCTCTGTCACCAGGGTCGGTGGGGATAGCAGGTGGTAGCACTCAATGAGGGGGGCAGTTATAGGCAGTGCTGGATGAGGTGGTCGGGTCTCAAAGTCGTGGTGTCTGGGCAGCAGCCAGCCCCCCTCCCCCATCCTGAAGGCAGACCCCTGATTGTTGGGGGGGGGGGGGATCTCAGTGTCCGGTGTGGCGGGATCCATAGAGGGGGAAGAGGCCCAATGTGCAGTCCTTTTTCCCCCTCGTCTCACTGACCCTCCAGATAATTCACTGTCGCAGGTTACACAAATACAGCCTCCCAGGAAGCACCCAACCCCCTGCACAGTTCCAGGAAAGGTGGGGGAGGGGGGTTGATTGGGCTGGCGAGGCATCCGGTGTGGTGCAGATCGATACTTCCAGGCAAGAGCTCAGGGTAGGCTGCAGCCTGAATGCCCCCCCCCCCCCCGGGGGCTGGCAGGCTGTCAGGACGGACTTGTTGCCCCGCATCTCCTTCCAAGGCAGCAGGAATGGAGAGCAGCAGCCTTCAATTGAAGGGGTGAAAGCAGGCAGCAAAAGGAGGAGGCATCTGCCTCTGTGGGCCCCAGCGTCTGGTACTGAAGGCCACGCGGCCACAATGTTAGTAACAGCAGTGTCAGGGCAGCAAGCTGTTTCCAGGCAGCTCACTGCTCAGCGGGTGTGGCTGGTGCATTCAGAGGGCATTTGGCTGACAGTAACTGACCTCTAGCTGCCTGGTGCCGGCCTCTGGTCAGAATTTACACCAGATAATAGGGTAGTGGATGCTGAGCGTTAGGCTTTTGCATCCGCCATGTTTCGTCGCTTGGTCATGTCCCTAACATCTGAAATTGTGTCAATTTCACTAGAGCCATGGCAGCCTGCATGGCTTTAGAGGTGGCCTGGTTGCAGACATCTGCTGAACGGCTAACTGCTCATCTTTGCATACTTGTGTCAAACAGTACTGCCTCTCATCTCAGTCAAACATTGACAGCTACTTTGCCTGAGGTGAGTACATGTCTTCCTTTATTACCCAGCTCAGTTCCACCTCCTAAGGGGTATTGCTTTGGGACTCACTCATGAAGTCAGGAATTGGCAGAAAGGTGTGTACACCAGTAAACATTTACTTACATTCTGTAATGGTGTTTCTAGTTTATACATAATCTTTCCCCTTTGTGTGCTGTAATTGTTGCTGTGGCTCTAAGTTCCTCTCCACAAGAGTCAATGGGACAAGGGGGCGTGGCCAAGGACCCGGAGATGGCGCACGCCTGAATTTCTCGCTCTGGAGGGGCCGGCGAGAAAACGTTCGGAAGCGCACCTTCTCCGGGCCTGTCGAGGTCCGAGCGGAGGGGCTGAGCCGGAGGAAGTGGCCGAGTGAGTGTGGGGCCACACGGCGACCCCGGAGAGTGCCGGGGGGCGAAATCGGCCCGTTGGCGAGCTCGGGGGCTGGAGGCCTGAGCACGCGGCCGAAGCCGCGGCCGAGCGTCGGGCCGCGATCCGCCACGGCATGAGGGCAGACGGAGCGGGGCGGCGGGGGACCCCGGACGAGTCCCTCCGTGGCTGCGGAAGTGCCGGAAGGAGCCCGAGAGTGGTTGCGCCCAGTCGGGGTGCGGCGAGGCAGCGCTCCTGGAGGCGGGCGGCCCCAGGAGAATACGGGAGCCGGCCCATGATCGAGGTTGTGGCCCCGGGTGGGGCTGCGGACCGAGGCGGCTCGAGGGCGGTCGGCCCGAGGACAGCGGGGGACGCCAGAGGAGTCCCCCCGCTGCGGCGGAGTAGCCGGTTGGGGCCCGGTGGCCCAACTGTAGACACGTTCTGTGGTGCTATTCTTGGACACGGGCGTGGCCCCCCTGAAAGGATTGGGGACGGCGCGAGGCCGAGAGAGAGAGTCGGAGCAACGCAACGCCGGGGTGACGGTGCGTCCCGGGAGCAAACCGCGAGGCTGTTTGATTGGAGGTGGAGCTCTGGGCCCTGGCAAACACGGAAGAAGCGGAGTGAGTAGAGGAAAACGTACCCTGGTGAACCCCTGTAGACTCTGGTGAGACTGTAGCAGGACTGATGGTCCGTTGGAGTTGGGTGCCGGAGTGGAGCGGCCCGGGTCCGCGCCGACCTGAGATCCCTGGGTGCTGTATTGGAGTCCGGGGCAGGAGGATCTAACTGACAGGAGCAAGCCAGCGGGGCAAAAGGATCAGTCGGTGGAACCGGTGAGTGGCGGATCGCGCCCCGGGGGTGAGCGATGCGTGGAATGCCCAGTAGATGGAATGGCGGACTCCCCTGTGCGCCCTGGAGAGCCGGAGACCCCTAAACGAGTAGGACTCGGAACAGTCCAAGGGGAATAGCCCCAGAGGGGTGACTTAGGGTGCCCAGAAGTTTCTTTGGTGCAACAAGGAAAGCAAGTGGGAGGCAAAACGGAGCCACGAAGAAGGGTGACAGACGTGAGCCTACGACGTACTATGGAGCCCGGAGCTGAAGAGACTAGCGGCTATACAGAAAGTGTCGGCGCGGAGCCCCCGGCGCCACGGCCCGAAAACAGCGGGTCCTGATAGGGTGCAGGGATCCAGCTGAGGATCAACCGGGAACAAAGGTGCGGCCAATGGTGAGTGGGGAGTGACGTCCCGGAGAGGAACTATAGACACCGCTGGGGCCGCTGCCGGGACCCCTGGGGCGAGTCCCGCTGCCGGTCTGATGTCCCCCAAGAGCCGCCACAAGACCAGAATCATGGACACGGCGGCTCCGGCGGAGAGCGGGGAGCCGGGCACACAGGACCACACGCAGGTCAAAGTCCAGGATACTCTAGATAAAATACTCTGAGCGATTGAGGACACAAAAGCAACGTTGCAGCGGGAGATCAGCCAGGTCACGGTTGAGGTGAGCCTACTGAGAGCGGACCACCACAAACTGGTAGACGGAGTCAAAGAGACAGAAACCGCACTGGCGGACATTGCACCAAAACAGAAAGACCTGGCGGCCGAAGTGACCTCCCTGGTTGACAGAGTGACGCGCCTCGAAAAGAGAGCTGAAGACGCGGAGGGGAGGAACAGAAGGAACAATGTACGCGTGGTGGGCCTCCCGGAGGGGGCCAAGGGGGCGAACATTGTTGAATTCCTGGAGAAGTGGTTCAGTACGACAGTGGCGCCCGGGCGCCTGACTCCTTTCTTCCCGCTGGAGCGGGCGCGCCGGGTGCCGGCGAGACCCCTTGCTCCGGGCAGGCCCCCCCGGGCCGTGATAGCAAAACTGTTGCACTACAGAGACAGGGACACCCTCCTGCAGAGGGCCAGGGAATCGGGCCCATTCAAAGTCGCAAACGGGGAGGTGACACTATTCCCGGACTTCACCCTGGAGGTACAAAATAAGCGAGCTTCGTTTCTGACAGTCAAAAGAGCCCTAAGGGAAGAAGGAATCCAGTACTCGCTACTCTACCCAGCCAGATTAAGGATGATGCTGGAAGGGAAAACAACGTTCCTCCAATCCCCTGAGGAGGCGTGGGAATGGCTGGAGTCACATAGCTCCCAGGCGGGGGGGTCCACAGGAGAGGGCGCGACTGGGGGCAGGGCCCGCCGAGCTCTGAAGGGAAGGAAGTCCAGAGACCGTAGACGGCTGGCGCCTACGCAAATACAGAAAGAGAAAGGAAGGAAGGAAGCACTGGAAGCAGCGGCACGCATGGGTGGTGAGGCGTCCCCCCAGGAAGGTTCTGGGGATGAAACGGACGACACGCTGGTGTCCTCTGCGGGAGACCTGGAACATTCAGCCCGAGCTCCGAAGGTGACCCCACAAACGGCTGACGAACTTGGCTAGCCTGGACCTGCAGAAGGTACCAGAGACGAGGCATGTCATGGGAACTAGCGGCCCCTCCGGACTTGGCCACCCCCCGGACCAGAACCTCGCCTATCTAACAAAATGGCGAGTACTGCTGATAAGAGATTGAACAAGTTGCACTGTTGCACAATTTGCTGGGCAACCTACAGGTTTAGAGGCGCCCTGGGGATCGGGAGTTGGGATACACAGTTACAAGTTAATATGGCAAAGTGGGTGGCGGAATTAGATTGTGGCAAAGACATGAATATGTGGAAAAACAACTCCGAGGCTTGGGAGAGCCGGGGACAATGTCACCAGGCTAATATCATGAAATGGCAGATTACAATCTCTTGACCTGGAACGTTAGGGGGATGGGCACACCAGCTAAAAGGCACAAAATACTCTCCTATTTAAAAAGAAGGGGTGTACAGGTGGCACTACTGCAGGAGACTCACTGGGCGCCTGGAGAGGGAGAGAAGCTAAGACGCAGGTGGAGGGGGCAGGTGTTTGCATCGGAATACTCAGCCTACGCAAGAGGTGTATTAGTATGGATCAGAGCGGGGGTCCCCTTCACAATGATTGATCTTTTCCAACATAGACCGGGAGGGAAGATTCGTGATATTAGAAGGGAGGCTACATGGTATACCGATAGTCTTGAGCTGCATTTATGCCCCCAGCCAAGACCAGGTACCCTTCATGTCGGGCCTATCAAGACACCTCACACGCCAATGCGCCGGAGAACTATTAGTAGGGGGGGATTTTAACGCAGTGCTAGACACAAATATGGACAGGTCCACCCCGCCTCTACAGGGGGCAGCGACAATTAAAACAGCCAAAAGGTTAGGCGAGTGGTTGGACACGTGGGGGTTGTCGGATGTCTGGCGAGTGCATCACCCAACTGCTAGAGATTACTCTTACTACTCTGGTCTCCACCGGGTGCACACTAGAATTGACAGAGTAGTCTGCACTGCAGGCCTGATAAATAACATGACACGCTCGGAATATTTAGCCCGCACCTTGTCTGACCACAATCCCTTGCTAATAACGAGGGTGTCAGAGGATAGACCCCCCCCATACCGTCATGGAGACTGTCCCCCTCAGCACTTGAGGACCAGGCGTACAGGGAGGCCCTACACTGTCACCTGGCAGAATATATTGAGACAAACAGTGGGTCCACCCCCTCTAGGGCCTTGGAGTGGGAGACACTCAAGGTGGTGATGAGGGACTTCTGTTTGGGACAGTCTGTGGGGGTGAGGCGCACACTTGAAAAGGAACTGAATGCCCTGGAGAACGATATGCATGAGGGGGAGTGAGGACAGGGGAAGGCAGCTCAGGAGAATGAAGAATATAACCGTGCCCGCAGGGAACACTCCCGCATTGAAGAGCAGCTCATGTGCCACGATAGGCAAAAATACATAGCATCCCTGCAGGCGGAGGAGGGCAGATCGGGGAGACTGCTGGCATGGCTGGTCCGCCCAGGGGGGCAGGGTGAGCCTATCACATGTGTGCTAGATGGGGAGGGATCTCGCAGGCTCAGACCGGGCCCCATAAATGACGCATTCAGGGAATACTACACACAGTTGTACGGGAAACCCAGCGAACTGCGGACGGAGGCCTTTGATAGGTACTTACAACAAACTCCACTGCCAACATTGAGTGCAGAGGAGAGAGACAGCCTGGGGAGACCAGTGTCGGTGGAGGAAGTAAACGAAGCCATAGCGCAGTTAGCACCTGGAAAGACCCCAGGAACAGACGGTCTCCCCATGGATTTTTATTAAAAATACAGGTCACTGCTGGCTCCCCAACTGACAGAGATGTACGAGGAGGCACTGCAACATGGAGAGCTACCGCGCACACTGCGGGAGGCTTTGGTGGTGCCACTCCCCAAGACAAAAGACAGGGAAGCTTCGGTGACGGACTTAAGGCCTTTATCAATGCTAAACAGCGATTTCAAAATTCTTAGCAAGATCCTGGCTGCTCGGCTGCTCCCCCTTATGACCAAGCTAGTGCATGCTGACCAGAACGGCTTTGTCCCCGGCCGTAATACCTCCCTGAACCTGAGACGGGTTTTTACGGTTTTGCACATGCCCAAGGACCTGAGGCCGCCAGCGGGGGTCTTGCTCGCAGTGGACTTCGAGAAGGCCTTCGACTCTATCAGGTGGGACTACTTAAGGACTGTGATGCTTAAAATGGGGTTGGGGGAGGAGTGGGTGAAATGGGTGGACTTGTTATACTCATCCCCACTAGCAAGAGTTAAGACCGGAAGGACGATTTCCAGTGCATACCCAGTATACCGAGGAACTAGGCAGGGCTGCCCTTTATCCCCACTGCTGTTTGCCCTGGCAATTGAGCCCCTGGCATCGCAGTTGCGGTGTGAAGGCATGGGCAAGGGAATCCCTTGGGGTCCGACTGAGCATATCGTTTCTCTGTATGCTGATGATATACTTCTCTACCTGAGGGACGGGACAAGAGGACTCACGTGGGCACTGGGGATACTGGAAGACTTCGGAGGCTTATCCGGACTCCGACTTAACCGGAGGAAACCATTTGTGTTCCTCGTGCTGTCAGGCAGCGCGCGCCCTGATGCGTGCCCAGCAGATGTAAACTGGGCCCCGCGGACTTTTAAATACCTGGGCATACAAATATTTCACGAATTGAGTGACCTTAGAGACGGCAATCTTGGCAGGACACTCAGATCCCTGCGCTCCTCGGTGGGGTTCTGGAGATCATTGAAACTAACAATAATGGCCAGAGTGGCGGTCTCAAAAATGATTATGCTTCCACGCCTCCTCTACTACTTTGCTAACTTACCACTACAGGTCCCCTCTGCATGGTTCCGAGAGCTGAACGCTCTGCTCAGAGAGCTGATATGGGATGAGGGTCGCAGGAGAACGGCGCTCTCGACCACCTGTAGACCGACACACCTGGGGGGTCTGGGTGCCCTTGACTTCGAGGTTTATTACTTGGCATCCCAGCTACAATGGGTGGCCGGCTGGGTGGCGGGCAGGGGACGGCTGGACCTGGCTACCGCACACGGAGTAATAGATACAGCTCGGATAGCAGCAAGTATGGCGGGCAGGAAGATTGCCCCCATAAGAGACAACATAATGTGCAATGTGGCGATGAAATGCTGGAAACGGTGCGAGAAAAGGACTGGGGTGGGGCCACCGTACTCTCCCGCTCTGCCGCTGGCGACCGTCGCTCTGGACCTGGGAGTCGGGGAGCGAAGGGGGCTGGGATTGGGACCATGGACGAGAGCAGGGATGGTGACAGTGGGGGGGCTATTCAGGGAGGGGGTGCTGAGGAGCTTCGCTGATGTAGCGGGGGGTGTGCCGCAAGGACAATTTTTACTCTTCAGAAGGCTGGTGCACACCCTGAAAGATCATTGGGACACGATCAACGCGGAACCCACTGTCCACGGGGTGTTGCACCTCCTGTTGACAGCAGGAGAGGAACCTCACTTGATTGCAAAAATATACCAGGCCCAAATAGAGGCAGCTGTGGACCCCCTGCATTCCCTAAGAGAAAAATGGGTGAAGACAGTTGGGCGGGATCTGTCTGAGTCCGAGTGGACCAGAGCACTAGCTTATCCTAGGATGATCTCACGCAACACAAGGCTGAGATACATCCAATACAACTACCTACACAGAAAATACCTCACTCCTCAACGGCTGCACCGCATATATGGGGGGGTGCCCAGGACATGCCCCAGATGTGGGGACGGTGAAGCCGACTTTGATCATATGATGTGGGGATGCACGATGCTCCAGAGGGGCTGGGGCGCGATGATGGCAATCCTCACGGAGCTGTTCGGGACGGAGCTCCGCCCAACCCCCGCCATGTGTCTATTGGGCCTTCGAACCGGCGTCAAATGGAGCAGGGTTGGGGATCGCTTCCTTGACCTGTCCCTATATAAAAGACTGATTACGAAGGGCTGGAAGTCTCCCGCACACCCATCTCTGACAGAATGGAGAAGCGATGTCACAAGATGGTCCAGGGCTGAGCTGCAGGTCCTTAAAGCCAAAGAGGCCAGGGGAGTTCGCCAGACCCCCATCGCCTCGGAGTGGGAAAACCTAGTGACAAACTGGGACGACCTAACGAAGAGACCAGTAGCACCGGAGGGGGTGGGATGAGCTAGCTGAAATGGCCAAAAGATATGATCGTAGGGGAAGGTCCCTGTAACCATGACGGGAGGAATACTAGGCGCCGTGCCAGGCCGGATGCGGAGAGAGAGAGTACGGGGGGACAGGACACAATAACTACAAAGATAGAGTAGGGAGGGGAGCGGAACACAGGCCACCCCTACATAACAAGAAACGCCCTGTCAATCCTCCCTTTTAGAAATTAAGCAGTTCCACCCACATAAGCCAATAAGTTTATTTACAGTTTGAAGTTGAGTTAAGTCTGTTATCAGGTCACAAAATACAAAAGGTAACAAGGGGCACTGAAAGAACTGACACCATAAAAACGGTCTGATTAAGAGCTGGAAACTGATGTATAAATATTATAATATTATTGAAATGAACAGGCAATTGTGAAACACATTGCAAGCAAGGCAAAACAGAGATGCAGCTCAGTTAGTAGAAATGTACAATAAAAACAAAATGTTACTGTAAATAGACCTACATATGTAAAACAGCAAACAGTTAATAAAAATATATTTGAAAAAAAACAACAACAAAAAAGAGTCAATGGGACAAGAAAAGTATCAAGAAAATATTGCCAGTGCACCAGTTGCCACCTAATATACATTCATATCATCCTGTCCAAAAGAGGATTTGCTGTTGAAACCACAGGGTGCCATCTACTGAGAATGGATAGTGTAAGGATAATTCATAAGGTATGGAATCTGCAGGAATACTATGCTTCCACCAGAAATAGTTACCAGTAGTAAATACCATTTTATTAAGGGCGGGTGCATTGCAAAATGACTGCATCTAAGAGAAGCACTAGGCCCGTCGAACTATGTTTGCAATATCCTGTAAAATGGAGAGGAAGATATAAAAATGCAGTTTAATGTCTAGTTGATTTAGACCATGGCTTCACTGAAGACCTCTTTGTAAAAATTGCAAATAAAGAAAAGCTGCTTGTTTTCTTTCTCTAGGTCTCATTGATGCTAAGGCTGTTGTGGCAGGGGGTGGGGGGGGATGGGGGTTGTGAAGGGAGTGTACTGAGAACCGTTAGCCATGCTTGCAGGAGAATGACATCGCCAAGAGGCAGATGGTGGTGAAGGTGACAAACTCTGGATTGGCAAAAGTGAGGGAAGACTCCTCAGTGAAGATCTGCTAGAATGAGTATGTTAGCTGGCGGGGGAACAGCTGCCTGGGAGAGAGGCAGCTCTTCCACACCCAGGCAGAGGTCTTGACAGACCTAGTCAAATGCACACTGCAGTGCAACGGAGATGAGAGAGTAGTTTGAACAGGGAAGGAGCCTACCAGTGCTTAATTTGTGCTTGTTGTTTCCGGTGCTGAGCACCGGCACTTATTTTTTAGGGCCGGGGCTTATTCTTACGCCTCAAGCATTTGCTGCGAGCAAAATACACATATATGAAAGGCAGATGAAGGGAAAAACAAAAAAGTGCCACAAATGGAGAGGGCAGCGAGTGGCTTTATATGGATTGAAGAGGCCTGAGATGGCTTCAGGAATACGTTGCAGCAGTATTCCTTGTTCACACATTTAGTTGCAGCAGTCGCATGCTTAAGAGGAGGGCTTTTGGCACCGGCACCTTTGTATTTACAAATTAAGCACTGGAGCCTACGACTAACCAGCTACATGTGACTCTCACAGGTACCAGCTGCATTTATCCCCTAAGTGATGTAGAGGGCTTATCTAAACTGGGTAAGACGGGAAAGGCTCTGGTCCTGCATCCATTATTCCTGCATCAGTTGGTCCTGAATCTGTTTATTAAATGGAGGCAGGTATTCTGGATTATTGGCCCTGTGGCACTCTACTCTGAGAATGCTAAAATCGTTTTTTTTTTTTTTTTTTTTTTCATAGGGTCATCTGCTACACAGCAGGCCATGGAGACTCTAATAGTCTCTGTAAGACGGGGATTGATTAAATGGAGATGTGGCAGAAAAGACAGGGATTAGCTTACTGAATGCTTGTTGATGGGTAGTGTCCTTTTAACTCATTGGATGTGGAGTTCCAGAGTTTGGGTACCACATTAAATAACATGTTCCTCCTACTCTGGCTTTCGTGACTTTGGGAGACAGCTAATAATTTGTGAGTGCTAGAACTGAGCACTCTACTTGAGAAATATATGACCATTCTGTTTCTGATGTGGCATTGCCCTAACTAATGCACTGTTTGTGAGCAAAAATGCAGTACTTCTAAAGGCTGTCGGCTTCCTCACGTGTAAGACATCCAGGTGTGCTTTAATGAGGCGCATTATGGGATATTGAGAATTGAGCTTGTGGCCAGATTCTGTATCACATGTTGGTGGTGTATTAAAAAAAAAAAGTTGACATCCTAGTTTTTGGAATATTGTCATAATACAGACCGAAAGATATCAAAGCTTGTAGTGTCATCTATTGGGAGGAAATAGGTTTCTCAGGAAAATTATTTAACTCATGCCTGAGTACATGGAAGCATATGGCTTACGTTTTGTTAATGTGATTAATAAATAGAGGTTGTTCTCAAAGACCACTCCCAGACTCATTTCTTTTGGAGAGAGCAGCGGGAGGGTTTAGAACTACCAATGGGGGGGGGGGGGGGGGGGGGGGCGTGCTGGAAGAAAAGTTGCCAATCCATACAATTTCGGCCTAATTATAGTTGAACTTTAGGAGGTGAAGTGCATCAAGACAATTACCATGCAGGATTTTTGTCTTGTGCCAGCAACATTTTCAGTTGTTGAGACAATGTTCTGCACGCATAGCTTAGCCAGTGCTGGCACAAACCTGTTAAGTAGTTTTAGATAAGGATACAAAGTTTCTTTTATTTAAAGGAGACATGAAGTTTTATAGTACAAAATAGTTTATACAGGGAGTGCAGAATTATTAGGCAAATGAGTATTTTGACCACATCATCCTCTTTATGCATGTTGTCTTACTCCAAGCTGTATAGGCTCGAAAGCCTACTACCAATTAAGCATATTAGGTGATGTGCATCTCTGTAATGAGAAGGGGTGTGGTCTAATGACATCAACACCCTATATCAGATGTGCATAATTATTAGGCAACTTCCTTTCCTTTGGCAAAATGGGTCAAAAGAAAGACTTGACAGGCTCAGAAAAGTAAAAAATAGTGAGATATCTTGCAGAGGGATGCAGCACTCTTAAAATTGCAAAGCTTCTGAAGCGTGATCATCGAACAATCAAGCGTTTCATTCAAAATAGTCAACAGGGTCGCAAGAAGCGTGTGGAAAAACCAAGGCGCAAAATAACTGCCCATGAACTGAGAAAAGTCAAGCGTGCAGCTGCCACGATGCCACTTGCCACCAGTTTGGCCATATTTCAGAGCTGCAACATCACTGGAGTGCCCAAAAGCACAAGGTGTGCAATACTCAGAGACATGGCCAAGGTAAGAAAGGCTGAAAGACGACCACCACTGAACAAGACACACAAGCTGAAACGTCAACACTGGGCCAAGAAATATCTCAAGACTGATTTTTCTAAGGTTTTATGGACTGATGAAATGAGAGTGAGTCTTGATGGGTCAGATGGATGGGCCCGTGGCTGGATTGGTAAAGGGCAGAGAGCTCCAGTCCGACTCAGACGCCAGCAAGGTGGAGGTGGAGTACTGGTTTGGGCTGGTATCATCAAAGATGAGCTTGTGGGGCCTTTTCGGGTTGAGGATGGAGTCAAGCTCAACTCCCAGTCCTACTGCCAGTTCCTGGAAGACACCTTCTTCAAGCAGTGGTGCAGGAAGAAGTCTGCATCCTTCAAGAAAAACATGATTTTCATGCAGGACAATGCTCCATCACACGCGTCCAAGTACTCCACAGCGTGGCTGGCAAGAAAGGGTATAAAAGAAGGAAATCTAATGACATGGCCTCCTTGTTCACCTGATCTGAACCCCATTGAGAACCTGTGGTCCATCATCAAATGTGAGATTTACAAGGAGGGAAAACAGTACACCTCTCTGAACAGTGTCTGGGAGGCTGTGGTTGCTGCTGCACGTAATGTTGATGGTGAACAGATCAAAACACTGACAGAATCCATGGATGGCAGGCTTTTGAGTGTCCTTGCAAAGATAGGTGGCTATATTGGTCACTGATTTGTTTTTGTTTTGTTTTTGAATGTCAGAAATGTATATTTGTGAATGTTGAGATGTTATATTGGTTTCACTGGTAATGATAAATAATTGAAATGGGTATATATATTTTTTTGTTAAGTTGCCTAATAATTATGCACAGTGATAGTCACCTGCACACACAGATATCCCCCTAACATAGCTAAAACTAAAAACAAACTAAAAACTACTTCCAAAAATATTCAGTTTTGATATTAATGAGTTTTTTGGGTTCATTGAGAACATGGTTGTTGTTCAATAATAAAATTAATCCTCAAAAATACAACTTGCCTAATAATTCTGCACTCCCTGTAGTAGTAAAAATGTAATGAGCTCTACAACCAAGTCAACACAGTTCACAACTTCCAAAGTCATGAGTTGCTTCTTCATGGCTTGTTATATTTTTAAAAGCAATTTTGACTTAAACAGAGAGGACAAAGGAAAAAGAGAAAAAACAAAGACATAAACAAACATGGGCGCATTCGAGAATTTAGGAATAAGTACCTTTCATCTCAATTCTTAGCTTCATTAAGTGTACAAAAGTACCACTTTGCCTGGCATGTTACCACCATTTTTCGTGTATGTAAGTTTGTTTTTGCCTGTCTCATTGGGATCCTGCTAGCCAGGACCCCAGTGCTCATAGTTTGTGGCCTGAATGTGTGTATCTGTGTAGTGACTGTCACCGAGGCACTGCTAACCAGAACCTCAGTGCTTATGCTCTCTCTGACTTTAAAATTGTCACTATAGGCTGGTGCCCATTTTCACCAACTCTAATTGGCACACTGGAACACCCTTATAATTCCCTAGTATATGGTACCTAGGTACCCAGGGTATTGGGGTTCCAGGAGATCCCTATGGTCTGTAGCATTTCTTTTGCCACCCATAGGAGGATCAGACAAAGCTTACACAGGACTGCCACTGCAGCCTGAGTGAAATAAGGCACACGTTATTTCACAGCCATTTTACACTGCACTTATGTAGCTTATAAGTCACCTATATGTCTAATCCTCACTTAGTGAAGGTTAGGTGCAAAGTTACTAAGTGTGAGGGCACCCTGGCACTAGCCATGGTGCCCCCACATAGTTCAGGGCAATTTCCCCAGACTTTGTTAGTGCGAGGACACCATTATACACATGCACTACATATAGGTCAATACCTATATGTAGCTTCACAATGGTAACTCTGAATATGGCCATGTAACATGTCTAAGATCATGGAATTGTCCCCCCATGCCAAATCTGGTATTGGGGTGCCAATCCCATGCATCCCCGGGGCTCCACTATGGACCCCGGGTACTGCCAAACCAGCTCTCTGGGGTTTTCTCTGCAGCTACTGCTGCTGCCAACCCTCAGACAGGGTTCTGCCCTCCTGGGGTCTGGGCAGCCCAGTCCCAGGAAGGCAGAACAAAGAATTTCCTCTGATGAGGATGTTACACCCTCTCCCTTTGGAAATAGGTGTTAAGGGCTGGGGAGCAGTAGCCTCCCCCAGCCTCTGGAAATGTTTTAAAGGGCACAGATGGTGCCCTCCTTGCATAAGCCAGTCCACACTGGTTCAGGGAACCCCCAGTCCCTGCTCTGGCACGAAACTGGACAAAGGAATGAGGGCTGTCTGCCTTCACCCTGCACTGGAAGCCATGAAGAAATCTCCTGTGGGTCGAAGGAATCTTCCCCCTGCTCCAGCAGGAACCAAACTTCAGCGTCACCGGTACTCTGGGACCCCTCTCATCCTGACGAGCGTGGCCCATGGAACACAGGTAGTGGACCCAGGTGACCCAGACTGTCCAGTGGTCCAACTGTCCAAATTTGGAAGAGATAAGTCCTTGCCTCCCCTCTCCAGACAGTAATCCTGTGCACCGCGTGAACTGCAGCTGCTACGGCTTCTTTGCACTTTGGCAAGGAATCCTCTGTGAACAGCCTAGCCCAGGTCCCCAGCACTCCGTCCTGCACTGCTCAACTCGTTGAGTTGACCACTGGCTTCGTGGGACCCTCTTTTGTTGTGTTGAGACGACCGCCATGCTAAGTTTTCTTTAACCCGTGTTCAAGTACTTCTGCTGGTGCTGCCTTCTTGTGAGTGGGCTCTGTGTTGCTGAGGGCCCCCTCTGTCTCCTCTCACAAGTGGCGACATCCTGGTCCTTCCTGGGCCCGGGCAGCACCCTTTTTCTTCAACCGCGACCTTTGCAGCTAGCAAGGCTTGTTTGCGGTCTTTCTCCAAAGAAACAACGCTGCATCCTCCGGCACTCCGTGGGACATCTTCTGCACAAAGGAGAAGTTCCTAGCTCCTTTCGATGTTGCAGAATCTTCAGCTTCTTCCATCCGGAGGCAGCCATTTTGCACCTTCATCTGGGGTTTAGTGGGCTCCTGACACCCAAAACACCCCACTTCCCCCCGGACACTTTTGTGACTCTTGGTCTTGGTCACCTTCCTTTGCAGGTCCTCAGGTCCAGGAATCCGTCTTCAGTGCTTTGCAGTCTGTTATGCTCTTTGCAGAATCTCCTATCACGAGTTTTGTGTGTTTCTAGGGAAGTAGTATCACTTTACTCCTACTTTTCAGGGTCTTAGGGTGGGGTATCTTGGACACCCTTTGTGTTTTCTTACACTCCCAGCGACCCTCTACACACTACACTAGCCTAGGGGTCCATTCGTGGTTTGCATTCCACTTTCAGAGTATATGGTTTGTGTTGCCCCTAGGGCTATTGCATCCTATTGTATGCTACAGTGTTTGCACTACTTTCTGACTGTTTTACTTACCTGATTTTTGTTTGTGTGTATATTTTGTGTATTTTACTTACCTCCTAAGGGAGTATATCCTCTGAGATAGTTTTGGCACACTGCCACTAAAATAAAGTACCTTTATTTTTAGTAACTCAGAAACTCAGAGTATAATAAATCTTATGATATAGTATCTATATAAGTGGTATAGTAGGAGCTTTGCATGTCTCCTAGTTCAGCCTAAGCTGCTCTGCTATAGCTACCTCTATCAGCCTAAGCTGCTAGAACACTACTTATCTACTAATAAGGGATAACTGGACCTGGCACAAGGTGTAAGTACAATCAGGTACCCACTATAAGCCAGGCCAGCCTCCTAAATTAAGGACATTCTAAATTATTAAATTCATAAGTACTTCTTGACTCCATATAATTACTCTCCAGTTGAATTCACCTGTTAAGAAACATAAACCCCAGATTTGTTGTGTACATTGCTTTTTAGTGGACCTTGAATGTAGTAATCCTCCTGAGGAAAAACAAAGTGGACTCTTAAACCAGATCAAGCAGTTTCTTTCTGCATTAGGGTATGGTATACAACATTAATCAGGTTATACTTGATCATTTTAAAATAATCTCAATTCTGGAATAAAAACTCTAAACATTGGAAAAAGACAAAACTCTTTAAAATGATTTAGAAGATGTTTTTTACATTTTGGGAAAAAATGAAAGGCTACAATTGCGTTTTGTTTTCTCAGTAATACCAAGCTTGAGCTAAATGTGGCGATGTTCCTTCAGTATGTTAACTTCGATACAAATGTTTCAGCTCCAAAAATGAATGAAGCCCTCATTTTACTTGATGTTCTACTATCAAAGGAGCAATTAAGTTCATAACCTACTCTTAAAGGATTAGAAAGAATGACCATTTCTTCAAAGGTATTTTCTAATATATTTATAAATGCCAGTTCTGTAAAATATCATATAAATGCCAGATGTAAAAGTGACTTAGAGTAGAGTGAAGGTATTCTGAGAGTCTCCGGCAAAACAAAAGTGGGGATACACATACTTAACATGCGGCATGATAACCATCTTTCCAAACTTCTGTGGTGTATGAGAGGCAGCCATTTACTTTTCTGAAGGAAGTGTACCCAGAGCCATCTCGGATGCTGTATGCATGAGGCGTTTGCGTGTGATGTTATCACTCAGTGGGAACTCTATGGTTGGTATGGTTTGTCATTCAGTAGGAACTCTAAGGGTGGCATTGTCTGTCCGGAGACCCTGTAACTTGATTTTCAGTGCTGCCATATTTTCAAGGGACAATTCTCCAAGGTTAAAAAATACATATTAAAAATGATTTTAAACTGTAAAATCTAAATGCACATTCCTCCAAATTAGAAAGATTCTTAAAATGATGAAAATTATGAATCCAAAATAAACAACACATTTGAAAGGTGTAAAGCGAGATTCAAACCCTAATAATGTCATGCTTGTAACTTGCCATGGTAACATAGCTTTAAGCTATAGCATCTACTAATCAAAAAGTGAATTTCTGCTAGGGAGCAAGGACACTAAACTCAATCTAAGAATTTCAAACTAATGAAAACTGAAAAAGTGGAAGTTAGGATTTAGAACCCCAATGTTGTTAAGTTCATACTTAACCACTGGGAGAGCATACTCTTGAGCTACAGCAGATGATTACAAAAGCTGGGAGTATTTCTTTGAGGAGAAAGATAGCTAAATGAGATGTAGGGTGTTCACGTCTCATGACAGTGATCTGATTTGTCTAAAAAAGATCTGCAGTCCGTCAACAATGTTAAATCCATATTTAGCTTTTTTTAATTTGAAAGTTCAAAACCTTTCAGTTTTTCTTAATGAATCTATTTTGCTTGATAGTACAAATGGGTTGAAATCTTATATTTTCAATTTTAAATCTAAATTCCTAGTTATGTTCATGTACTGGCATTGGGTATTTGGGTTTCAAAATTTGAAAGGCATGAAGATGCTCCTTCCAACGTTCCTTAACTTCTCTTTTTGTAGACCTAACAAACATATTTTGGCATGTACATAAAATTAAATAGACACAATGCTTCCTGTTACAATTCAGGAAATCCTGTATGTGGTATTGGTGTTTTTTCAAGATATCAAAATAAATCTGTTTTGGCCAAAGTATATGAACAGCAAATGCATTTTGAACATTTGTAAAAACTTTTTTGTATCAACCAAGGTTCCAGGCTATAATATTTTTTTATTTAGGCTAAAAGCCATAAAAGCATTCACAAAAATAAATACATGCAAACGTTAGTCTTAAAAATAAGACTTAGTTTAAAAAGTAGTCTAAAATATCACACAATTGGTAAGCAATCCAAAGCCCTAAGACCTTTACAAATTAATAAATACATATATACATTAAATCTTAAAAGAATAAAACTAATTAAGATCTATCTGTAGTGTCGCACAGTTAATGAACTGTCAGTCTATAGCATCTTAACAAATCAATAGTCAGCCACACCTCTTTACAGGATTACAAGTCAATCAGATGAGCACTCTGGATCTTACTGCCCAAGCACATTGAAGATACCTCGCTACTGCGAACACTACCATATCACTTGTATCGCTTATCAATATGTGGAGAGATTCTCTATAATTCCTTATTCCAAGCAGTCTACATAGGGGAATAATCCACTTCCTCCTAGGGATCAAATATCTAGGGCAAAAAAAAAAAAAAATGGGCCAAGGTCTCCGGTTGCGTTGGGTAAAAGTGGCAAAAACCCGGAGTGGAATCGCCCTTGTTTCAGCCCGAGATGAAGGACTTCAGTGGCAGGATCCCCAATCTGAATTTAATAAAAAGACTTTTAATGTAAGCTGGTTGTACATTGTCCATGTAAGTTTCAAACTTCGGTGAACATTTATGATTGAAAAATTGGGCGGTCCTGCTACCTTGTCCCTGGCTAGACCATATCTGCATCAGGACCATCTCCCAGTAGCAACGCTTTATGCGTGGTGTCACCTCCTTTAAGTCCCGAGGAGCTTTCCACACCTCCTCCATTCTAATATTATGGCGCATGTCTCTAATATATTTGAACCAAGGAATTGACACCACGCCATCAAGAGCTAATATCTCTGCTACGGCTGCTTGGTAGGGAGCCAAGTGATCGGAAGACCAAAGGCGCACCCAATATAGGAGCGGTCTCAAGGCAATTTCTTTGTGGATCTGATTAAACGCTAGGTCAAATCTAAGAGGAATAAGCGGTGTGCTCGTCGGTAAGTGCAACAAAAAGCGTACAAACCTGTTTTCAACTAGGATCAAATTCTTAGAGTTACAATGGCCCCAGAGCTCAGCGCCATAAGTTGCAGGCGTCATTGCCGCAGCCTTATATACAGTGATAGCTGGTGTAATTTGGCCTCCCATGGAGTTTTTCATTTTCCTTGTGATCGCCACTGACCACTGTTGAAGGACAGTGACACTCTTCTTGATTTGTGCCGACCATCGGAGGACATCTGTTAGTCTAATCCCCATATAGTCAAATTGGCTAACCTGTTCTATAGGTTGGCCACCAATAGTCATTTTCCCCCTGAAGGTCTTGTGTGGATTTAAAACCATAAACTTAGTTTTGTTTGTGTTAATTTCAAGGCCCCTCTTCTCACAAAATGTAGCAAAAGCGTCTAATTCATTCTGGAGACCCAGTGGAGTTCTTGACATCAGTAGAGTGTCATCTGCAAACATAAGGATCGCAACTGGTGCTCCTGCTAGCTTGGGGGCATCATGGTTACACTGCATCAGCTGATCTACTGCCCCTTGATATAGAGGCTAAACAAAAGGTGGGGGCCAAACCACACCCCTGTCTAACCCCTCTCTCAATGGGGATGGTGTCTGTCAAATCACCACCTTTGGTCCATCGGATCCGAGCGTAGGTTCGTTCGTGAAGATGCTTTATCAGCCTCAGCAGTTCACTGTTGAGGTCGTAAAGTTCCAAAACATTCCATAGCAAGTCACGTGGGAACAAGTTGAACACAGTCTTTAGATCAATAAAGGTAACATACAAGTGGTCTCTTTTTAGCCTCGAGTATTTCCAACAAAGGAGTTTAAATCTTAAGACCTGGTCAATTTTACTGACCCCTTTCCTAAATCTGGCCTGGAAATCTGAGAGGATCTGGGGGGTCATTGATCCAGGAATGCAGTCTGGCCAGGACCTGCTTGCAGAATACCTTCAAGCTAACATCGATTAAGCTTATAGGCCTGTAGTTAGCTGGTAGCTCTCTTGCCCCCTTTTTATAAATGGGGACTATTGTTGCTCCTCGCCACGTAAGGGGGAGGTCACCTCCCCTCAAAATGGCATTACTAAGAGTATTTAAATACAGCGACCAAGTTCCAGATCGTGATAGATACAGATCACTTGGGATGCCATCTGGACCTGGAGCCCTCCCTCTACGCAGTGATTGGAGAGCCAAAGAGGTTTCTTTCAGGGAGAAGTGGACTAAACCAAAGCTTTGCAGACTTGCATTTCTAGGGAGTGAGTTGGGGGGGGGGGGGCCACAGGTCTCTACTGGTGTTAGTTGAGATTCATTGTTACAACAGTTGGAGACTACCCTGTAGAGGTTCTCAAAATGTGCCACCCAACTTGCTGACTGGATCACTTGTCTTTCTGAGGGTCTTTCTTCTTTGCCACCATTTTCCAAAACAATTTTTTATCGCCCTCTTGGTGAGCGTGAACCAGGGAATTCCATTTGTTGTTTTCCAAATTGTTTTTAGCATTTTTTAAGGTTATTTTGTATAAATTCCTTGCTGCTCTTATCTCGGGCGATTCCCTATTTGCAGCGCTCTCAGCAGCTGCAGTTTGGCCTGGCGGCAAGAACTAGAGACCCATCTCAACGGTCTACCTGTGGCTTTAGCTTTCAGAGCAACTTCTACCTTCCAGGTTAAAAAATATATATATATAATCTATAAATTGTAGCCATAGTAGTAACTGTGGTTCATATATCTGCAAGTCATATCTTGAAATGTCTTTCTCAAATAACCAATAAAGAGGGATGCATAAGAAGGAGCAAAACGCGACCCCATTGCGGTCCCTTCTATTTGGTGAAATAAAGTGTTTTCATACAGAAAGAAATGATAGGTTCAGACTAATTCTGTTAATTCTAATAGTTTATTGCTCTGAAGTAGCAGGTTTCTAGGACTCATAAACATAAAATTGTGTAAACACCTCGGTCCAGTGTCATGATTTATGCAAGTGTATAAGTATTGTACGTCTATGGTGGCTAAAAATATATGCTCCTTCCCCCAAATATTATAAATACATTTCAAAAAGTCTATTGTATCTTCTATATAAGATGTTACAAAACCTATCGAGTTGCAATCTGAATGTCAATGAATTGTGATATGTTCATTGTTAATGACTCATTTCCAGACAGTGTGTGTCACAGAGGGATGTTTTAAGTCCTTATGTATTTTAGGAAGAAAGTACATTACCAGCATTTTAGATGCCTTAACATTCAAATACCTATATTCCTCTTCTTCCTAAATCCCTGTGTCTCTCCATTATTAGAGAGTTTTATTCAATCTGTTTTTGCTTAGTTATAACTCTGGTAGGGATGCTTTTGGATAGCGATTTGTAGCTTTCTATTGGTTAAGAGCCTCTGTTATAACCCCTTTCTTGCAAGAGTGGCAAAGAATAAACACCTTCCATCAGTTCTGCAGAAGAAACCATCCCTATTCCAGCAGAAAAAACTACAACTAGAAGTTTCCATGCTCTTGCAGAAACATGCAGTGGAAAAGATGGTTACTTTCTGGTGAACAAGAAAGAACCCAAAACGAGTTCAGACCCATTTTATACCTCAAGAAAGTGAACAAGTAGGTTGCAAAGAAACATTCAGAATGTTGGCTCTTCATCAGATCTACCCTCAACTCCATCAGGGGGACTGGTTATGCTTGATAGCCCCATAAGATACATATTTTCAAATCCCAATAGCCAAAAAACCTTGAAAATTCCAATACATGGTCATTCCTTTGGGCCTCAAGTCTGCACTGCCAACTTTCTCCTAATATTTGATGGTTGTGGCAGCCTGCCTCAGAATAATGAAAATTCTGGACAATTGACTCATTAAGGTATCTTCCTATTAGCAGGCAAGTCAACATCATTATCTAACTGACATGACTCTCAATCGATTGGGTTTTCATGTCATTCACAACAAATCTAGAATCCTGTTTTATCCCTGCACTACCTGTGTGCAGTTCTAGAAACAATACGCACAAGTGTTTCCTCTGAAGGGGAGACTATTATCTATCCTTTTGAAATGTTGCAATCTGAAGGCAAATCTCTTCCCTCCTGGGTTCAATGGTGCCCTGTATCTTTTGTGTCCCCAATCTACACCTCTACATGCAATCTTTCCAACAATGTCTGGAAGATCAGTGGGATCAGTTCTCAGGAAGATGGGAAGACCTAGTGATACTAACTATACATGTGAAACAATCATTCAAATGGTGACACTCAGGGAATCTACACTGAAGAATGAATTTTCACCAAGACATCCCGACCAAAAGCATAGTGACTGATGCCTCCCTAACAGGTTGGGTGCTCACATGGGCCATCTACAAATACAAGGCATGTGGTCTCAGAGGAAACAGTCTTACTAAATCAACGTGCTAGAGCTGAAGACAGTTGGAAGGCTTTTCTCCCATCATTAAGTACCAATTCTCTCCCTGTTAAGACAGACTATACAACAAGATCCAGAAATGGTTCATACCCAGGAATCTCAAAATAGAGCGGTCCATCTACTGGGAACCCAAAAAGCTCAAGCAGGCACACTCAGAAGAGTCATTCAAAAAAATCATGAATGGGTACTAAATGACTCTGTATTTCAACATCTTTTCCCTTTGGGGATTTCCCCAAATAGATCTTTTCGCAGACAGATAAAACAAGAACTGTCCAAGCATTGCCTCTAGGTTCTACCAACCAGGCATGCTGCAGAATGTCCTATGGATCGACTGGTCACACACATTTCTTTACGATTTTCCTCTGATGTCCTTCTGCCAACAGCGATCAGCAAGGTGTGTATCATTTGAAGGCCAAAATGATCCTCATTGCTCTGAAGTGGCCCCAACAGTGTTGGTGGTTCCATCAAACTCCTTTATCTCTTAGTGTCCACACAGGAAGCTGCATGTACAGACCGTATCTTCTCAAGAAGTATGGAGATCCATATTCAACATTCCAACCTTCACTCTCTGAACTAGGCTGCATGGCTTCTAAAGTCATACAATATGGTGACCTAAACCTCTCTCATTAATGCATGGAGTTGCTGAGAGAATCCTGAAGACCATCCCTAGAACTCCTTATTCTTTCAAATGGAGGATATTCTGCATCTGGTGTTCAGAACAATTTCAATCTTCTTACTTGTCAGAAAGAGGCTGTTTTCCCATACCTCCTCCATCTTGCTAAAGCAAAATTGCAGTTCTCTATTAGCATGCCTCTAGTTAAGGACTTTTTGGAAGGCATTAAAAAGATGTATCCTCCTCTCAGACCTTCTCTTCCATGGGAGTTGAATATTGTCCTTTCTCGCCTTATGGGTCATCCCTTTGAACCGGGGGGGAGGGATACCCTTGTAATCTTGTGAGCCCAGTGACTTGATCACCCAGCCCCAAGCCACTAGAGCCACTTGTGTCGCCGGTGCTCGGCTGTGGGAGGATTTCCCACCATATAGGTAATGGAGAAATGATAGTTTCTCCAAATTTGCGCATTCCAGATGGTCTGGAATGTGGGATGGCCTTTTGGAGCGTAGATCCAATCATTGATATTGAGCAGGTGTGCCGCCCAGTAGTAACCCCCGATGCGAGGGAGTGCTAGCCCACCATTATATTGATCATACTTTAGCGTTCAGCACGATATTCTCAGGTGATCTCCATCCCAAAGTAAGGTCTGCAGGGCCTCATTGATCTTAGAGATAAACTGATGGATAGTAGGCATTTTAAAGGACGTAGAGTAACTTATTGAGCGTGATAATTTTAAAAAGGGCAGCACAGCCCATCACTGTGGGGGAGAGGTCCTCCCCACCAATCAGCATCAGCCTGAAAATTACCCAGCACTCGTCCGAGATTCAGAATATTGCACAGCGCCTTCTGGGCGGCCATAAAGATGCCTAGGTAATTGAGTCTGTCGACTGCTACTTGGAAGCCCTGGGGCAGGTCAAGGATGTCCAGCAAACCCATATCGTTTTACTCCAGTTAATTTTATATCCCGAGTGAGTCCTGTAGTTCCCCAGTACCTGAAACAGGGCTGGGATGGTGGTCTCCGGTGCTGTGATGTATAGGAGCATATCGTCCGTGAGACATTTTCTTCTACTGTGTCTGTGGTTGACAGTTGGAAACCTCTGATATCCGGATGGGGCATAGCTCATACGCTAAGGACTCAATTGTGAGGCCAAACAAAAGGGGGGGATAAGGAGCAGCCCTGCCTGATACCTCTGCCTATGAAGAATTCAGTGGAAACCTTGCCATTCACCCTAACTGTCACCATGTGGTTATGATATAAGACCGCCACCCATTTCTGAAAGTGGGTCCTGAATCCAAATTTTAATAGTCTGTTCTAGAAAAGGCCAGGGAACAGCGTCAAACACCTTTTCCGTATCTAAAGCTAGGAAGATGCGTGGAACCCTTCGAGATTGAACCGTTGTCAGCCAGTTGTGTGACATTCAGGTTGTCGAGTGGATCTGCCGGGCATAAATTCCAATTGATAATAGTTTATGTACAGTGAGATGACTTGCAAGAAACATGTGGCCAAAATTGTGGCAGGAGTTCAGTTTTTACATTTAGAAGGGAGATCGGGCAATGGGAATTGCACCAGAGCTAGGCGTCCCATTTTTAGGGATCACTATAATAATGGCACTCTGGACGTCAGTGGGGAGTTCCCCCTTTTCCTTTACCTCTCTGAACAGGGCCAATAGGTGTCGACCCAACAGGTTTGCATAGCGCTTGAAGAATTCGGCAGGGATGCCGTTAGGACATGGTGTCTTACCCTGGTTCAGTTTGGCGATAGCAGTGAGACCTTCTATTGGTGTCCCATTATGTCTCCTGTTTGAAGTGCCGCTGCTGCTCCATCTTCTCATGGTGTATGTCTTGGGTCGTGCTCCTTCTGCCAACATGGGTAGATGATTTGCCAGACACACCTACACCCATCCCTCACACCCCCAATTCACAGTCTGCCATGGTAGCCGCTCGTCAATCCAGGCCCAGGCCTCCTCCGGGCCTTGAAAGAGATTGACTTGCCGTTATAGAGAACCCTAAGTTTTGCTGGGAATAGTAGCATATACTGTAGTTAAAAGGCTCGCTGCTTCATTTTGACAGAGTCTAAGGTGCGCCTCTGAACCATCCTGGTAATAGTCTGGGAATACCATTATATTTGAGTTGTCCCAACGGATCTGTCCCATCCAGCGCACCTCCTGCAGTATAATGTCTCTTTCACTTAAGTTCAGAAATCAGGCGATCAGCGGTTGTGGTGATGGCCTGTGACAGGAGAGGGTTTACAGGGTAGGGGTTGTTTGGTGGGGGGGGGGGGTAGGCATTGGAGTTAGTGGCCAAGGCCCTGTGGGCTTGCTGTATGACCAGACAGGTTGAGAACTGGTCTGAAGGGAAGAGTGTCTTTCAGCCCTCCACAAATGAGCCCATTTTGGTTTCCTCGACTCCCTCCGGAAAGCCCACAAAGTGCAAGTTGTTCCTTTGTATGCAGTTTTCTGCATCATCAATTTTCCAGACCATTTCCCTCATAGTGGTGCTGAGTTCTTTCACTTCCTTTCTGAGGCCCCCGGTTGGGACCTCCATCTCAGAAATTCGATTTGTGACCTTCTCCGAGACATTCCAAAGGTCTTGTCTAAGCAGGGTGACCTCTGAATGCACCTCCCCAATTCGTCCCTCCAGTGCCTCCTGGGAGGATTGGATTACTGGCAGGAGCGCAGCATTGTCTGGCATGGGAGGTGCATGTTTTTTCAGGATCTCTCTGTGGCGATTCTTGCTAAGTCCATATCGTCTCTGAGTTGGTCTCTGTGCTGCTCAAGGGTCCACCCTTCCCTCTCTTGGGGATTCCCATACCCTAATGCCCTTGTAGATAGGCACGCTATAAGTGATATGGCCCAAGGAGTGTAATTCAGATAGTGCTGCAGTGTAACACTTCATTGGGTTGGCGGGGGCGGCAGGCCCGGTGCACAGTCCCATGTGGGCTTAGTCTATATTTCACTATTTACCAGAAGTACATTGGATATAGAAGGCTCCTTGGGTGTGGGGGCATTTGCTCCAAGGGAAGAGAAATTGGTGACACAGGGAGCTTTCTCTGGTATGTATCTAGGGGCCCCTCATGTCTCGGTCCCACAGGGGTGTCTGCCTCACGCAGCTCTCCTGGTGGGGGTCAGGGCCCGTATGTGGCCAGAAAGAGGATAGTCTCTGCTGAGCCATGCCATTATCCAAGCCAACAGCAGATACAATTAGTTGCTGTGGCGCCATCATTAAAGGGCCTGTGCTGCACTGCTGTTACTGTTCCCTTGCAGGCACCCTGAGGTCCCGGTTGGCTGGTTGGGCACCCAGGGGATCTGGAGTACTATCTTGGCAGACCCGATGCGCTCATTTTGGGCTTGAATGGCAGAGCCCAATTAGGATTAGTGCAGGATTATGAGGGGGCCATCTTGTAGACCACGGCCCGTGTCTTTTTTTCATTGTTGCTTCCCGCCCACCTGCTTGATTCTCTGTTTTTCTCCCTCCCGCCGGCCTCCCAGCGATGCTCCCACCTCCCAGGACCTAATTAATGGAGGTTGCAATGTGAACATGTAGCAGATGCACACAGTGGGCACAGTGCAAGGGCACCAAAGGCAAAATAATCTGCGCCCGGACTGCTGCCACTGCCAGGGACCCCAGCCCTTTGGCCACCTTCAGATACTCCGCTGCAGAACTACTTGCCCTGGACCACAAGAACTGCTGCATTGCATCTCCTCGATTAACCTTAGGACCTTCCTGCCACCACTACTGTTTCACCTGCAGCTTGGGGCCTCCTGCCCAACACCCACAGCACCAACAACGACCACCCCAGAACCACTCCACCGCCTGCTGCTCAAAGCCTGATCACTCTGTAAGCCTGCCACTGAAATCTGCGACACCATCATTACCCTGATCCTCGACATTGTCTTCATCAGAGATCTGGTTCAACACCTCCTCCACCCCCTACATCGCAACCATGATGCCAAATGTCTGCAAGATGGTACACCGGGACTGCCCCAACAAACACGGAGAAGGCATTGCCATCATCCATAAAGATATCATCTGCTGCACCACCGAAGACTACGCCACGCCAATCATAGAGCACCTCAACTTCCAACTCCAAGCAGATGGCTAAACTACCATCAAAGGTGCCCTCGCCTACAGACTCCCGGGCCCACTCCCAGGTTTCTGCAACGCCATCACCGAATTCTTCACCCACTCTCCATTGACTCCAAGCACTGCATCTTCCTCTGTGACCTCAACTTCCACCTCAACGACCCCAAAGACACCAACCTCCTGGAAAGCATGAGCTGCATTGGCCTCACCCAACTAGTCACTGACCCCACACATGCTCAACCCGACCGTCACGGCCAGCAAGAGTCAAGTACAGTCCTGTTACTGAACTCACCTGGACCGGCCACGCATTCGTCCACTTCATCATAGGACCCCCATATACCACCTCCAGGCCACCAGCTCCGCCCACTGCAACTAGAACAAAGTAACCAAGACCCAATGGATGGTCGCCCTCCACATCATCCAGACCAAATCTGCAACCGGCCTTGAACAGGCTGTCCATAATTTCTCCACCTGGATCACCAACTGTGCCAATAGCCACCCCCACCAAGCCAGACAGGGCCAACAGATTGACCAAAATTTGATTTACACAAGAACTGGGGACAAAGAAATGCAACTGCACAAGGCTATAAAGAAGGTTGCACACCAGCGGAGATCCCACAGATCTTACCACCTTTCAGTCAGCCTTCAACAAATACCACCAACGCCTAAAAGACACAAAAAAGTACCCTGGCAGACCTCATCAAATTAAGCTCCAACCACAGCAAGGAACTCTTCTGCATCGTCTGAGAATTTGCATGCCCGTCGGTCACCGTGAACATTATCTCTCCTTCCCAGGAACTATGCAACTCCCTGGTGAACTAATTCCACAACAAGATATCTACCGTCGACAGTAACTACGAACACCAACCCACGGACATCTACAACCTCTTCCCACCAACAGAGGGAACCCACAAGTTCCTGCTAGCCACATGGGAGCTGCTCTCCACACTGGACACCACAGCCACCATGAATTCCATACACTCAGGAGCTCCCACAGACCCCTCCCCCTACCACTTCAATCTCTGGAGTAAGGAAATCAGCTGCAAACTCTGTGCCATTCTCAACACATCCATCACCACGGCTACCTTCCCTGACTGATGGAAGCACACTGAGGTCACACTTTTACTCAAGAAACCCTCCGCCAACCCCAGTGAGTGTGGTGACAGTGTCCTTCATTGTTAGAAGTTGAAATTCTATACCAGTGGGTTAAAAACGTTTTAGATGCTCATCAGTAGTCAGAAAGCAAAGATGCCACATATTTTATTTTGAGCTCGACTGATAACATCCAAAGACTTTCTTTTCTACTGGATTTTACTGGATGCATTATTTGCACGATTGTAATTGAGCAGGCATGGCTACCATGACAGCCATTAGCGGTACCTCCTAGTTCTTCCAATATACAGTGCTGTTGCATTTTTTTAAGTGCCAATGTAGAAAAAAGGAAGGAGAGGGTACAGGTTTCAGTGTCACCTGTTCTACATACTAGATATGTTCAGAAGGACTGTCTGGGTGAAAATGAGGTCACGCTTATGGGACCTGGCTGCCTAGTGCTTCATAGTTTAAAAATTTTACATTCAGACCTTTCAATACAGGTTATCCACCGGTGCATGAAGCTGTTAAGCTAATCTCAAAACTTCTATTTTCAGTGTTTTTAATAGGACGATTGTGAGAGTGGTTATGTTTGGAAGTCATATCTTTGGGACCAGTGCTGCCTCAGAGTAATGGGTAGCAGAGATGTGACATCAAGAAATAAGGATTGGGTGCTAGCAATGCCAGTTCTGACGTGATATGCCTGTACGTTTTTGATGCCCATATCCAAACATTACCTTTGGTCATTCCCTAGGATTGTATCTAACTTTTCTCTAACCTCTTGTCCACAAAGAAAAATCTTCTTAACACATTTCACTGTGGGGACTTTCACATGTGGGCAATTAAGACTGTTGCATGTGTTTGGTTTTACAAATTTGTATTGGACTTACTGTTACAGACCAATAAGAATTTGACCCATCCTCATTTGAACCCCTCCCTTCTCCATGTTGATGTGGGTTTTAAGGAGAGGAGATAAGAATGAATCTTAACCATTTTTTTTTTCTCCAGAAAAGTATTTGTGGGAGAACACCAGAGAATAGTTAACAAGATATTCTATATTTGCTTAAACGTCAACACACAATGAAGGACACAAACACGAAGAATAGGTCTGCTGCCCAGTATTCTTTGCTTCATATGCTTGTCCTGCAAGTACAGGCCACTTCATTTGGTATCCCTAGGTTGAGGCCAGGTTGTCTTAGGTCATGGAATCAGGTTTAGTTTTTTTTGTTTTTTTCTTTCAACTCGTAACAGCACTGCCCTCTGTTGTGCACTGGTACGTCTCTGGCAGCTTAGCAGTCACTATAGACAAGTATCAGAAAAAATACATTAGATGTAAATGCATTTTTCTGTTTAAATGTACATGTACTGCCCCTTTTTCTTCCGATTGCAATAGGGATTGAGATTGCTTCCGTCAAGGGTGTTCCCTCATCTCCATGTCATGACGCTTCGGCTCTGCTGACAAACGACTTCCCACAATTCTGACCCTCATTACCACGCCGACCAGTGCCAAAAGGATGTTTGGCTGCCTTTCACTTCTAGAAGGCTTGCTTGTCGAGTAAAATGTTTTGCGATTGTCTATGCTAAAATGTAATGGAAATCCAGATATCTTGATCGAAGTCTGGAAGTGTTAACCCTTTTTCAGTATAAGCTTCTAACGTATAATTCCACTGGACTTTAAAACATTCACCTGATGGTAATTCCTCAAGTAACTTGGGTACTCAGAAAATGTTGCATGTGCTTTCAACTATATGTGAAAGCTTACAATAGTGGTCTCTCATTGAGGCAGGCCTATTACTCCACGTGGTGTCGAGAAATGCTAATCGAACACACTCCATTTCGGTTTTGCCCTCTATGCTATTCAAAATTCTAACACACCAGTCATCACCAGGTGTGTAACCTCTGCTTGTCCCCAGCCCACAGGGAAGAAACCTGCATTGCCTGTGTCTTTCTGCTCCATGAAGACTCTACGAGACCGAAGAGCACGCTGGTTGGAGATGTCGTCGAAGACACCCCTGATATCTTCCGGGAAGAGCATGCGCAGGAGGAGATCCACCAAGAGGAGGCTTTTTCCATTGGAGAATCAGACTCCGATGTTCAATCGGACATCGAAAGCCAGCCTCTCACCTCGGCGCAACCTGTGAGTTCTACTCCAAGCCCCCATGTAAAGGCTTTAAAGAAGCCACATAAAATGGTCGTCGGTTCACCACTGCCTTCGGGCCATGGTCGGATCCAAAAATTACATACGGATGCCCCACCTTCGGGCTCGGCACTGAAAATAGCCAAAACTAAAAACGTCTTTGGCATAGACCTCTGGCTCGACACCTCAGTCAGCCTCAGGATCGAGTCGAACCCTCAACCCGAGTGTTTCAGCTGTGACAAAAAAAAATCTACTTCTGTTTCAGAGTTGAGGGCTTGTATTCGACAAAAGGCTCCGAGTGTTTTGGAATTGAAAATCCCTCCTTCAGGAGACTTAAGTCTTTCCTCAGACTTAACAGTGGAGCCTATCCTTCAAACAATGGACGCTCGTCAGCACCAGCTTCACATCCAAAAAGGAGCAGTATAAATTGTTGCTTCTTCTCCAGTTCCAATCAGGAGGAAACTTACTTTCCAGGAAACTTCGGACACAGCTTCTCCACTTGAGAAGCTCTCCAAAGACCAGGCTCCAGTACAACCTAGGCCCTCTCCTCTGACTCTTCTGTAATTCCTCTTCCTCCACAATCTCCTCCACCTATTGTGGAGCCAGAATTTTCTCCACCTCAGGGAGATGACATGAAAGACATTCCACAGGACATAGACCCTTGGGATTCTTATGATTATAGATCCCATACTCCCAAGAGACCCTGATTAATATCCACTCCTGAAGACGTAAAACCTTATCAGCAGGTCATAGCACAGGCAGCTGCCTATCATAATTCCCAAGTGCATTGTGACCCAATAAAGGAAGATTTTCTATTTAACACACTAACTTCCGCACACAAGGAAATTTAATTTCTTCCCATGCTACCAGGCATGCTTAGACATGTTACAGACATTTGTAAAGGGCCTGTCGGATCTAAAGTAATTACTCCAAGAGTTGACAACAAATACAGACCCTATATACATTAGGTCACAATTGCCCAAGGATTCCGTTGAGGTTAGTGCGGCACATAAGCGTGCCAACAGTCAGTCAACCGGAGATGCACCTCTTCCTAATAAGGAAAGTAAGAAATTAGATGCTGCAGGTAAATGGGTAGCGGCATAAGCAGCTAATCATTAGTGTATTGCCAGTTCCCAAGCTCTTCCAGCACGATATGATATGGCCCACTGTGACAAGATGGAAGACTTTCTCCAGTACCTCCCAGAACAATACCATTAAAGGGCACAGGAGATAGTTTCTGAGGACCAAACTATTTCTAATGGTGCGATTAGGTGCGCCACTGATACAGCTGCACTGAGCATTAATACTAGCATTATTATTAGAAGACATGCTTGGTTAAGATGCTCTTGATTCTAGCCTGAAATACAACAGGCAGTGCTCAATATGCTTTTTGACAAGTAACATTTATTGGGCAACAGTTTGACACTAATATAGAGAAACTGAAAAAAGACTCAGCAAAGGCCATGCAGAGTACAAAGGGGTACTTTTCGTCGTCCACAGTTTATGGGAGGCTTCAAGACCATATCTACTGAGCCTTCCACCTCCCAAACAAATCAAGGCTACACTTTTACAATAGAGGTTCCTTTAGAGGATCCTATAGAGGTGCAAATAACTGACGAAGAGAGAAGGTGTCCACCTCCAGAGGTTCTGCCTCAAGCACATGCCAGTGACTGGCTACACCTTCTAACAGCGCACACTTCGCCAGTAGAGGGAAGACTGCTCCATTTCTGTCCCCAAAGGTCCAATATCACCACGGATCAATTTGTTCCATATGTTATCCAACATGGTTTTTGTCTAGAACTCATTTCCATTCCACCAAATATTCCCCCTCACACACTTTTGCATGACCATCTCATTCTCTTAAAGGAAGAGATACAAAGGGCTATAGAACCTGTTCACAGCAAGAGTTAGTATATCCCCTGTACTTCATTATACCAAAGAAAGATGCCACATTAAGACCAATTCTGGACCTCAGACCTCTCAGCCTATACATACTTTCAGAGCATTTTCATATGGTCACGCTGCATGATGTTATTCCCCCATTTCAGCAAAAAGATTACATGGACAGCATTAGCTCTCAAAGATGCTTATTTCCACATTCCCATACATCCAGCACATCACATATCTCCAGTTTGTCATTGTGGGAAAACATGTACTGCCCCAATTCAAGGTTCTACCATTCGGGGTAACAACAGCTTCCAGGGTATTCACAAATTTAGCAGTAGTTGCTCATCAAAGCCAGAAACCTACTTATTACACAGTAAACCTTCTACACTCTGGGATTTACAATCAACTTTCTCAAATCCCATCTCCTACCCTCATAGATACAGCCTTATCTGGGAGCAATTCTCAATACTCACTCAAGGTTGGCGTATCCAAACCAATCACAGATTCAAGCTTTCCAAACTCTTTAGTGTCAATTACTGGAAAACCATACTTGGACAATCAGACTAGTGATGCAGCTATTAGGGATGATGGCTTCCTGCATTGCCATTGTTCCTCATGCCAGACTACACATGTATCCATTACAGCAGTGTCTATCTCCTCAGTGGTCTCAGTCATAGGGTCATCTTCAGGATGTAGTGTTGTTGGACCACCAGACTCGCCACTGTCTGCAATTGTGGAATCCCACAACCTTTCAAAAGGGTGGCCATTTCAAGACCCTGTGCCTCAGATCACTCTCACTACAGATGCATCACAGATAGGTTGGGGAGCTCACCTCAACAACCTCACACTACGCGGCAGATGGGATCCCATTCAACAAACTTACCACATCAACTACTTGGAGTTATTAGCAGTCTTTCTAGTGCTCAAAGTATTTCTGTCACAACTCTCCCACAAAGTGGTTCTAGTCTGTATAGACAACATGACAACTGTATATTATCTGCAGAAACGGCAAGGGGGCCGGGGGGAGACACACTCAACTCAACTGTCCCTTCTATCGCAGACAATTTGGAAGTGGGTAATTCACAATGACATTCACTTACTGGCAGAATATCTCTCCGGAACGGACAATCAGTTTGCGGACCTCCTAAGCATGATGCAGCAACAAGTCCACGAATGGGATCTTCATCCACAAGTACTTCACCAGTACTTTCACCTCTGGGGAATACCAGAAATAGATCTCTTTGACACTGTAGAAAACTCAAAATGCTAAAACTTAGTGTTCAGATACCCACACCCTCAGTCCAAGGGCAATGCTCTGTGGTTGAATTAATCAGGGATATTTGCTTACGCTTTTAGGTCTCTCCCACTCATTTCATTTCTTGTTCACAGACTGAGACAGACATCACTCACCATAATCCTTGTAGCCCCCACTTGGGCACGTCAACCTTGCTACACAACACTATTGGATCTGTCTGTGGTTCCCCACCAGAAACTTCCGACCAGACCTTCTGACACAAAAGCAAGGTCAAATCAGACATCCAGACCCCAAAACGCTCAATCTCGCAATATTGCTCCTGAAGTCATGGAGTTAGAATATTTACAACTTCCATATGAATGTGTGGATATTCTTGTAGAGGCACGTAAACCTTCAGCTAGGCAGTGTTATGCTGCAAAATAGAAATGTTTTGTATGCTACTGTCAACCTAAACACATTGACCCACTTAAAGGATCAGTGCAAGACATTATTTGTTATCTGCTACATTTACAAAACGCAAATTTAGCATACTCCTCTATTAGACGTTGTTTAGCAAATTCATCTGCTTACCTCCAAAACAGACAACATATTTCTTTGTTCTGAGTTCCTATAATTAAAGCGTTTATGGAAGGACTTAGGAGGGTTATTCCTCCTAGGGTTCCTCAGTTCCAATATAGAACCTTAATATTGTCCTTATTAAGCGTATAGGACCACCATTTGAACCAATGCAATCCTGTTCTTTGCAATTTATTTCATGGAAAGTTGCCATTTTTAATGGCTATCGCTTCTCTACAATGTGTAAGTGAATTGCAAGCTTTCACTCTAGCAGAACCCTTTTTCCAAGTACATAGAGTAGTCCTTAAGACGAACCCTAATTTTTTCCAAAAGTAGTTTCACCATTTCACATTAACCAATCAATTGTTACCTGTCTTTTTCCCACAGCCAGACTTGGTCGCTGAAAGAGCTTTGCACACACTAGATGTAAAACGAGCTGTTATGTTTTACATTGACAGATTGACAGGCCTTAAATTTTTAGAAAACCTAAACCGCTTTTTGTAGCATTTCAAAGCCTCACAAAGGCGATCCAATAAAAAAACAAATGGAATAACGAGATGCATAGTCATGTGTTTTCAAACTTGTTATCTCAAAGCTAAAAGACAATTACCTACAGCTCCTA
This sequence comes from Pleurodeles waltl, assembly GCF_031143425.1. Taxonomy (NCBI): domain Eukaryota; kingdom Metazoa; phylum Chordata; class Amphibia; order Caudata; family Salamandridae; genus Pleurodeles; species Pleurodeles waltl. Next base: position 389,777,829 of record NC_090436.1, on the reverse strand, counting down.
GTGCACACTATCAAGAAAAAAGGTGCTTCTATATCCTTTTTAGGAAACATTCTAATAGCAGATATTTGTAAAGCTGCTATTTGGTCCACCACAAATTTACTAAGCACAATTGCGTAGATGTTTTTACTTGCCAACAAGCAAATGTCAGTGCTCAGGACACTTTTTCAAGCTATTCCAACTCCTACTGACTAGCCACTGCTTACTTGGAGAGGACTGCTTTACAGTCTGTGCAAAGCATGTGTATCTACAGCCACACATGCCATTGAACAGAAAATGATACCCAGTAGACATCTGTTCGTGGCATGTAGTGCTGTAGATTAACATGTGCAGTCCCTCCCGGATGCCTTTAGTTGTTGTAGTGAAAATCTTCTACAAATATTGTACATATGTATATATACTGCATGGCCATCCTTTTTTAATTGTATATACCTCGCCCATCTGCGGTAAAACAATCTAACAAAGGACTCTATGCCCATGCGTACTGTCTCCGAGACTCAAACAGATTCTTTAAATAAAAACAACTTGTAACACTCCACGCCCAACACTAGATAGCAGACTTAAGCAAAGCATGGGAATTTACAGCACTACAGGCCACAAACAGATGTCTACTGGGTAAGTAACATTTTCCTCATTTGCTATCAGTTGCAACCAAACCCATCTAACTACTAAAAAGTGCTCTGCAGTAATTTCTATTGTTCTCTTAAGTAACCAACCACATCTTTGATTGGGCACCACAACATGTTTTCTTTGACGTATTGATGCTTTATGAAGGTGTATATTCTGGTTCAGAAGCTCTTTTGGTTCATATGTTGTGTCCATAAGGGAGCTTGTAGTGGTGTTCCCATGCTTTGTGGATCTGTTCCTTGGGTTCGGGATACTTGATCTGCTACTGCCTTTCCCATACCTATTCTGCTTGCAACAGGGCTTGTGCTGATGGTATTACTTTTCAGATCTGGCGTTAGCCAGTAGTTTTTGATTTTACTGAAACTATATGCACACTGAACTAAGGTGCTTTCAGTAAATTTTCTTCACCCATAGGTCTGCTGTTGTCATTGAACGTTGCTCTTCCCTCCTCTACAGAGTACATCGTGGGGCACTGGGCTCAGCCCACGTCAGCCATTGACAAACTTCAGTGCGAGTGACGGCATTCTGCTCTTTCACAAGGAGCAAATCCACACACCAAATAGTTACCTTAAGTGCTAGGGGCGACAATTGCAATTTGTTCTTTTTGAAACCAAAAGATTTTTTTTGCTTTTAGGCAATGTGTGTTTTTTATGAGGGCCTAGCACTTTCCCCATCAGTAACGTTTTGCAGCAACCATAACAAAACAAGAATTGACAAAGTTATAAGGCTGACAGCCAACACCAGACAATTGGCTTTGCCAGTGCTTGTTATATCATGTGTTTTGTTTTCATTCTTTTCTATAATTCCAGCTGCCCATGCAGTGAGGTTTGTGCAGAGAGAAATGTTGTCCTTGCCATGCTCTCTCTGTTCTGTATGTGAGAGATGCTTGAACTGCTGATACTAATAAGGTGCCTGTTTAATGTATGTTTATTGAGATTGGCAGAAACTCTTTTTTCGCTACACAAATTTAACACTGTTTCGTTTTGTTCACTTAAAGACATAAAAATCAAATCCAAAGTCCCTTTTTTGGTCAGTTACTTGTTGCACAAAAATATTACAGAATTCAAATGTGAATTGCACGCTTTTGGTATTTAATTTTTTTTTTTTACATCGCAGTGCATTTTTCCTTGCATAGCGAAGGGCTGTGAAGTGTTTTTATTATTTATGCTGCAAGTATTATTTTCCTTATCTTATATGCTTCCATTTTTTTTCTTCTCTCCAGGAGTGACAGTTCGTTCCGGTTCTTTGTCTTCTTTTTTGTATATATTTGTCAGTTTGGTGTACATGTACTCCAGGCTTTGGGATTACAAGGCTGGGGCAACTGGTGAGTGATTTGTAGTAAAAATATGTCAACATTGTTTAGGTTTTTTGTGAGTTGTGTTGCTTTTTTTTTTTTTTTTTTTTTTTTTTTACATAATTGGATTTAACAGCAGAATACATTGATTAGTATATTTTTTTTGCAAATGCCATTATTTTATACTTTTCTGTTAATGTATTGCATTTTTGTACGCAGATTTGTGGACAATTTATTTTCGCATTTTTCATTATTACATCTTTATTTTATAACACCTACAAAAAGTATGCATGCCAATTATCCAAATGCAGAGATCACAAAGGCTGAGATAAAAAGGGATCGAAAAGGAAGCAATAAGGGGACAGAGAAAGACCAGTAGTGCCAAAATAATGACACATCAGTGAGTACACATCAATAGTACTTATATTGGATCCTTTAAAAACAATCATAAAAGTGAACAAGGCATACAAACTTGAATATCAAAGAATGAGTCGATAAATAACAGATATGAGAAATAAAAATCATGATTCAACAAATGATACATACTAGCAGGCCACCGGCATTAAAATATTTTTTTCCTCCGACAAAGAACAGATTTTAAAAAGGAACGAGTGGGTTAACTAAGTTGCTGGTGAAATAAAGCTATAAAAAACCCAAAACTTCTCAGGATAGGAATTAAAGAATGTTTGGTGTATATACAGCATAACATTTACAAAAGAAAGGAAAGTGCAATAGGCTACGAGTAGAGGATTTACTACATGGAGAAATCATAATAGATGACTGATCAAACTGCCCCAAGGGAAAACCTAAATAACATAGACTAATGACAAATCTAAAGTTGGTGAGTGGGATCTGGTCCCAACTATAAGGAACCATATCCAGGTATGCTTCTTCTCCCATGGCCGTGCAGATCATAAGGTGCTCAGAATTTGTGCCCTTAGCTAGATCTGCAGCCTCCCTAGTTACCTTCCTAATGGCAAAAATATCACTTTTGACCAACTTTTTTCTTTAGAGGTTAAGCAAGGATTTGAAGAAATTGAGGGTCGTGTCTGCCCTGTTCATTCACAACAAGCTGATATGTGAGAACCATGGGAATCGAAGCCCAAGATCACAAGACTGGCAGGCATCAATGATTACCTTGTTAAAAGCTGCCTGTGGATTGCACCAGATCGAGCATCATAATAGTAATGGGGCAAGACCGAATAAGTCATCCACGCAAGCAAGCCTCAAACCCTTGGGACAACTAGTGGGCAAGCCCTGGAGTCATCTGCAAACTGTTATCTCCAATTGCAAGGCTCTCATATCCTTATAACTCCAGAACCATAAGTTAAAACAGGTAAACTTTTCCTTTTGTAAATTTCTAGTAAGGGGGGTAATTGGTCCTCTATTGATAGAGGAAGCCAAATTAAATAAAAACCCAACAGTGTTAGAAAAACTCAGTACCTGTTTAGACAGGCACAGGCCTCAACTACCTTCAGAATCAAATGTGACACCTACGTAGGGGAATTCATGTGTTCTAGTAATAGGCTTTCCCTGTAAGGCCAAACTGCAGCACGTCAGGTTTTAGGACCACAAGCCATGATGAAAGTCTTGATTGAATTGGTTTAAAGATTTAATTTGGACATAACATCAACAAATGTGTCCAACAGAATTATGAGCTCATTGGAGTTTCTTGCCATCAGAACGGCATCATCAACTTACAGTAAGACAGGAACCGCTTTGTCCTTGATCCTTGGCATGCCTCAGCTCTTAATGAATGGGTACAATAAAAAAAAGTACAGGGGCACGCAACCCTGTCTCACTCCCCGAGCTATACTAAAGGTATCTGCACACTTGCCATTGATGCCATATCTTACAAAGGGTTCATGGTCACAGTGAAGGGCACACAGAAAAGTAACGATGCCTTGGTCAACCCCCAAACATTCTAAGAGTTTCCACAACACAGTCAAAAGCGCAGGACAGGATGATAAAGGCCAGACAGATGGACCATGGTTAGCAATGGTGTATTTGCTAATGAGTAGGTGGAGATTAAGACACTGCTTCATCGTACCAAGGCCATCGCGGAATCCGAACTGCACCCTAGAGTGGATTTGTTTTTTGTCCATGCACGTGATTAGATGGTTGAGCCATAAAGCACCCCTACCCCCACACCTCCCCTCCTGCCTCCTTCCCTCACCCCTTACCCCTCCCTCACCCCATGACCTTCACAACAAAATCCAATAGTGGAATTGGCTGATAACAGCTAGTACTAGCATGATTGGCTTTCTTAAAAATACGAACAATAATGGCACAGTACCAGGAATGAGGAAACCCAGAAGCACAGGTGACGTTAGTATATTTGATATGCAAGGGCAACCACAGGTGTGTATTCGCCTTGCACAGATCCATGGTGGGTGCTATCCGGCCCGGGGCCTTAATGGCAGGACTAGTAGAAATAGCCTCATGGACTGCAGACAAGGAAATAACTGTCAGTGGGACAGAAGAAAATTGGGGCGTTATTTGTCATGGTGGAACTTTTGGTGGGGTTGTATCTTTTTTAGGGTCGAGCCTGCGTTGCTCGCGCATGCCTATCGCAGAGAGACACTTTAGTTATTAGAAAAGGGCTCGGAGCCCTGTCGACGTCACGTCAGTGTGTTTCATTGGTTCGTGGGCTTGCCTAGTAAAATCGCTTGCTTTCATTAGTGGAAGGCATGCATACGTCAGGCCTTTTCCGGTGGCTAGCCCTCCTCGAGCGCAGCGACCAAGTACAGAAAACATGCGAGGCTCGCTGTTTTCTGTCGGATCGTGGACTACTTTTTCTCTATATTCCTAGCGCGATTTCGCTTGGCAGAAGTTGAGCGCTTTACACAGTTAATTTCACTTTTTCGGGTTACGTACATAAAAGCACTTTTGCTGATAGATGAAAAGTCGGGTTACGAGTTTACAACGCGATCAGCTCTAACATGAGCAAACGCGAGACCCGTTGCATTGCAAATGCTTGTTTTTTATAGCAATCTGCCCAGTGACCTGAACTAATATTCATCCACTTACTATGCTTGTGCCAGTCAACAGGTTTGTATCCTTAACAATTCGCCCAAACATACCAGTGTTTCTGCTTGCAGAGACCAAATTGTACCAAATATCAGCCTGCATTTTCAGTTTCCTCTCACACAGGGCTGGATTGGAAGCCCTGCAACAATCAACAATCAGACTCCTATGTTTAGGAATGAAGTGTAAGGCTGAGTTAGGGAGTACAGGTAACAGCTGTAGAGTAAGGTGGGCCAGCCATCACCATGGTATCATAGAGATCATGAGCAGCCAAATAGGAATAAAGGTCACACCCCTTCGATCTCAACCTTGAGGTGCCCCTTCGTCCCAAGAGGGTCTCAAGCAAATTAATGAAACTATTCAAAAGAGAATTCCCAGGTTTTGCATTGAAATCCCCTGCTAGATTTAAATTAGTCCCCTAACGGGCCTCGGCATGTTTGCAGATAATTTCACTAATAAATGCAAACGATACAGCTAGTTGGGGGTAGTTTGTTTGGTTAAAATTATCATTGTAACAATCGATAATAAAAAAAACACTAATGTTGCTGCCAGTGTAAATAAAGCTTGGATCAGACAACACTTTGGATGGGACAACTACCACAAGGAAAGCTAGTCTTGAACAAGGCAGCGAGCACAGTTTTGGTGCGACCAGTGGCAACAGGAGTACCAGCAGCCGAAAAAAAAGCATTTGCAATACAACTGGTCTTGCATTACATCGTTAGAGCTATTAGTGTTGTAAACTCCTAACCGAGCTTTTTTTACCATCATTAAATTAAAGAAAAAAAAAAAAGATTGCACATGCTGTTAAATAAAGAAAAAATGTAGTCCAGAAACCATACGGAAAATATGGAGCCTCTTATGTTTCAAGTAGTTTACCGGTGCTCTTGAGGAGGGTTAAACACCAGAAAAGGCATGACGTATGCATGCCTTTCACGAATGAAAACAAGCGGATTTTAAAAGGCAAGCCCCCGAACCAATTAAAATGACTGACGTGATGTGCATGGTTAAAATCCCCCTAAAGAGAGATTAGAAGAGGGACGGATCGCTTTGCGCTCGCCCCTAACAAGAAAAAACATTGCAAAAGCCCTTTGGTTGTAGCCCAAGTTTCCTGCAGAAGGACAGTGTCATATGACGGAACACACTCCTCCCAATTGTCCATAGCTAATTTGTCTTGAATACCAGCTGTGTTCCAGCTCAATAATTTGACTTTACGTCGGGTCTCAGGAATGGCCAGGTCAAATCTCTCCTTTGAAATCAGTCGTAAAACGTTTGCTTAAGTTACAGGGGCTAATAAAGACACAAGAATTGAAATAGCGATATCCCTGCCTCAGAACATTATTTCTCCTGAAGTCAGTTGTCTGGTAAATCAAGTAATGCTCGATAGCTATTAGTAATAGGTAGAGAATGTAGACTTGTTGATTTGTAACCACAGGTCGGCTTTACTCAAATGAGGGATTAATCCTGCAATGCCGGTGAATATATCCAAATGACAAGGCCCTTTCCTAGAAACTGTCAAGGCAAGGAGCCTGTATGATGTCGGCTGCAATAGCAGGATTTTTAAAATTAGCAATGATGCTATCCCCAGAAAATTATTTGATCAGGGGGCCCACCCAATACATTATATGACCAAAAAGAATATGGGTAAATTACCTATCCTTGCATGTGATGTGGGTGTGAAACCAATGTGTGACCTTGGTAATAAGCTGGCCTGTTGTCTCTGACAAGGTGTTGGGGCTCCAGCCTTTCTCTTTCCTCCTATTAGCACTCTATAACGAACAGCTGGTTATGCTTACACTAGTGGGCAAGAAATACACCCTTTGGGGGTGGGAGGGTCGGATGGCAAACAAGCTGGTGGATCCAAGGCAGGGACTGCTCTTCTAAGCACTTGAGCCTGCTGCCATACAGTCACAGGGAAATTAGGGGTGGAAATACTGTGGGCTGCTCAGCAGCAAGAAGTAGGCAGTGACACCACCCCCCCCCCCTTAGTATCCCTTCCTCTCCACTTGACCAGGGCTCAGGCAATCACATTTGTTTATGTTCACTAGAATCCAGGCACTTTACTATTGGGCTAAGACAGTTCTCTACATTCTGTTTAAGCGGCTCTCACAAGCCCAAAATTAAAGCGTTTCTAAAATTGTCCAAGGAAACAGCAGAAGATGGAATGGAAGGTAGAGAAGACTGGTTCCTCATTCCAGTACCAAACAAGGCGGGCGATTAGGTATGGAGTCTCCATAAGGTTTGAATGTGGCAAAGCCCGGTTTGGTGCTTGCGTCAGCCCTCATAGTGACACGCCTTGCGAAATAACAGAAGGGCCCCCTTTACCCATAGTAAACAATAAACATCTTCATGCCAGCTGGATCTCCTTATCAATGACCCCTCTGCCTGCTGAAAGAAGCCATCCAAGGTGGTGTTATTTCTGCCGTCTATAGATCTGAGCCCTTCAATTTTGCTTTTCACCATTATATAGAATAGAGTAAATGACTGAAAAGATAAAAATCCAAGGAGACCAGAAGTAAGGGCCCCAAACACATGAAAGAATTGACATAAGTGCCACAAAGTTGCAGTTGAAACTAGTTACAGTCTTGTATGTTGGGGTTCGACAGCACAGGATATCCACAAGGACAGGCCTGGCACAGCCTCCTCTGTGCTCAGACGGGCGCAGATGGGCCCGCTCTTAGCCCGATCTTCACCCAGGCATGTGGGGCCCTAGCGTTTCCTGCACAGCTAGAGCCCCAGGTCTCCTTTCTGCACCCACATGACACATGGTCTCCCGCCTCCTGGTGGTTTCAAAACAGTCTGGGACACGAAGTCCCCTGACATGGTGTCCCGCACAGCAGGAGCACAAGTCTTCCTTAATGCACCTGAACGGTGCGGCATATGGTTCCGCCGCCTCCTGGCAGCCTGGGACACTAAGTCCCATGGCACTACATCCTGCGCTGCAGTAGCCCAGAGCCTCCTTAATGCTCCTGCACAGCGTGGTAGATGGTTCTCCTGCTTCCTGGCGATCTAAAAGCAGCCTAGAACTCGAAGTTTGTTGCTGACAAATAATACAGTATAAGGGGGAAAAAAAAAACAAAAGGAGAAAAAATGAAGACCGCAATCAAGTGGAAGAGAGATGTGTTTGGCACTCGGGCAGGGGAACACATCTGTACACAATGCAGGGGACATCCCTAACTGAGATTACCGGGGATCCTGCTTTTTATTTTCAGCCTATTGAACAGCACATTTGCAAGACATATTACGGCTTATCAAGAGCATAGAGGGGTTTAAAGTTCGCCTATTGCTTACCATTCTTTGGCTTTCCTTGTCACTCTCACTTGTCGGTTTATTAGTGTCCTTCAGTCTTTTTTTGTCCCAACCCTGGAACATTGCTCTTTACAATCTCTTGGATTGGTTGGTATCTCTCTGCTTCCCCTGCTTGCTTTTCAAGCACTACTTTTTTTTTCTTTTGAGTTTATCACTCCATGAGAGTGTGTGTGGTTTCAATCCTTTTCCTTGTGTAAGTCTCTTCCCCCTGCACTCTGTGTTGCGCCCTGTCACTGCTTTTCTCTCACCCTTTTTCTCTTCCGTGCCCCCATATGATTCTGACCATTGCTTCTCCCCACCTGTGCCCTGTGTTGCTTTCCTCACTTCCTGTGCTGCTTCCGTCTCCCTACTGCCCTCCCCATGTTGCTTTTTTCCCATCTCTAGTCCACTACTTTTGCTTTTGCATCCCCTTCCATGTTACTTCAGCATTACCTCCCACGGTCCCTTGTGTTGCTTTCACATTCCTGCCACTCTCCCCTGTGTCTCTTCCATGTCCCACCCTCGCTCTTCCTCTGTGTTGCTTCCACTCCCCCTGCCAACCGTTTAAAAAAAAAAAAAAAAAAAGGTTTTGTGCGCTTTATTTTTTAACTGATCCAACTGGGATCAGTAATTAAAGAGAAAAAAAAAGTGGCATATCATTTTGAAGGCATGGTCATGCACCTCCAAAATGACAGGCAGTTGCTTCCAACCTTTAAAAAAAAAAAAAAAAAAAAATTATTAACTAGCCATGTTGCACAGCTTCCTGGATGCTGTGCAGCTTCATTAAAAACCATTGTCAAAACCAGTGTGTCAGAAAGGCTCGGCCTATTGACTTTTTTAAAATTATTTTATTAAACCATTTATTATTTCTAATATTTGTATTCTTTAAAAAAAAAAAAGTGTGTGTGTGTATATATATATATATATATATATATATATATATATATTCATATTCGATGGCATGTGTAGCTGCAGATACACATACTGTGCATTATCCTGCCATCTAGTGTTGGGCTCGGAGTGTTACAAGTTGTTATTCTTCAAAGAAGTCTTTTCGAGTCACGAGACCGAGGGACTCCTCCCTTTCGGCTCCATTGCGCATGGGCGTCGACTCCATCTTAGATTGTTTTCTTTCTGCCATCGGGTTCAGACGTGTTCCTCTTCGCTCCGTATTTCGAATCGGGAAAGTTAGCTAAATATCGAAAATTCGACGGTATTGTTCGCGCTCGGTACCGGTTTAGTGTTAGTATATCGACATCGATAGTAGAAGCGCTCCGGCGGCCCTTCGGGGCTTCCACTCTTTAGTGGGGCCTGGTCGGCCGACCGCGTCCATCATCCAAACTAATGGACCGGACCCCCTTCCTCTTCTGTCCGGAGTGCCACGCGAAGTATCCTTATACAGACCAACACTTGGTCTGTAATCTGTGTCTATCGAGGGAACACAGGGAGGATACTTGCGAGGCCTGTCGGGCATTTCGATCGAAAAAGACCCTACGTGATCGAAGAGCCAGAAGACTGCAAATGGCGTCGACACCAAGAGAACAGATCGACGTCGAAGAGGAGGAAAGAATCTCCATCCAGGAAACAGACTCAGACGACTCCGAAAGTGAGCGACCGGGGACAACGCAGAAAACTGTGAGTAAAACTGCCCCGTCCAAGACTCACTCCAAGATCATAAAGGCCAAGGGGATGCCACCGCCAGCAGGCCATGGCTTAACCCATCGAAAACACGGTGACTAACCATCGGCACCGAAAAAGGCCACACAACTGCCAAAGACATCCGACTCTGGTCGAGATTCAGGCTCCGAACGATCTCGGCACCGAGAGTTCGACACACCCAAGGTGAAAAAAGTTACCTTGGAACCGAAAAAGACTGTTTCGAAACCTTTGGTACTGAAAAAAGCAGCCTCGGAGCCGAAATGAGGCTCTTACACGGAAGAGCAAGGACTTTTCGGCCAAATGCATGAACATAGATTTGAGCAGCAAATAAGTATGGGAGAACCAGACCATACCCAAAGGAGGCTGCATATCCAGAAAGAGACTGGTAAAATACAAACTCTTCCTCCAATTAAAATCTAAAGAAAGCTGGCATTTCAGAAGTCAGAAATGCAGCCAAAGGCAAAGATGGCAAGAGATAAAACACCACCACCAAGGTTTTCGCCACAGCCTTCTCCACTACATTCACCACAGCTGTCCCCGGTAACAACACCCCCAATGCAGTCACCAACACATACGGGGATGGCACAGGGTGACCCGGATGCATGGGATTTATATGATGCACCGGTCTCCGACAACAGTCCAGATTTTTACCCGACAAGGCCGTCCCCTCCAGAGGACAGCACTGCATACACGCAGGTATTATCAAGGGCAGCTACATTCCACAATGTAGCAATGCATTCGGAGCCAATAGAGGATGACTTCCTATTTAACACCTTGGCATCCACCCACAGTTCCTACCAAAGTCTGCCAATGCTCCCAGGCATGCTCAAGCACACAAAACAAGTCTTCCAGGAGCCAGTGAAAAGAAGGGCTACCACGCCTAGGGTGGAGAAAAAATACAAACCTCCCCCAACGGACCCTGTGTTTATAACACAGCAACTGACACCAGATTCGGTGGTCGTGGGAGCAGCAAGAAAGAGGGCAAACTCTCAATCGTCAGGAGACGCACCACCGCCTGACAAAGAGAGTAGGAACTTTGATGCAGCAGGCAAACGAGTGGCAGCACAGGCAGCCAATCAATGCGCATCGCAAAGTCGCAAGCCCTACTGGCTCGCTATGACAGGGCACACTGGGACGAGATGCAACACATTATACAGCACTTGCCCAAGGAACACCAGAAACGTGCCCAACAGGTTGTTGAAGAAGGACAAGCTATTTCCAACAACCAGATAAGGTCCGCATTGGATTCGGCAGACACAGCAGCACGGACAGTCAACACTACGGTAACCATTCGCAGGCATGCATGGTTACAGAGCTCAGAATTTAAACCGGAAATCCAGCAAGCTGTGTTAAACATGCCTTTTAACCAGGAACAATTGTTTGGGCCGGAGGTGGACACGGCAATTGAGAAATTAAAGAAGGACACAGACACGGCCAAAGCCATGGGCGCGCTCTACTCCCCACAAAGTAGAGGCACATTTAGAAAGCCACAATTTAGAGGGGGGGTTTCGTATGCAAACACCAGAGCCTTCCACCTCACAAACCAGACCCCACCTATCAGGGGCAGTACCAGAGAGGAGGTTTTCGAGGCTCATACAGGGTGGACAATTCCCAAGAGCACGGGGAAAATTCCAAAGCCCTAAAACAAGTCAAACCAAACAGTGACTTCAATGTCACAAACCCCCAACACTTAACACCAGTGGGGGGGCGACTTACTGCATACTACAAAAACTGGAAAAACATAACTACGGTCGCATGGGTCCTAGCCATTATCCAACATGGTTAATGCATAGAATTCATAAATTTCCCACCAGATGTGCCCCCAAGAGCACACAATATGTCCAAACAACACTTAGACCTGTTACAACTAGAAGTCCAAGCATTGTTACAAAAACAAGCAATAAAATTAGTACCCAACCATCAAAAAGGAACAGGTGTCTACTCACTATATTTCCTAATTCCAAAGAAAGATAAAACATTGAGACCCATATTAGACCTCAGAGCGCTGAATCTCTACATCAAATCAGATCACTTCCACATGGTAACACTTCAAGACGTGATTCCCTTGCTCCAAAAACAGGACTACATGTCAACGTTAGATCTCAAAGATGCATATTTCCACATACCCATGCATCCTTAGCACAGGAAATACTGAAGGTTTGTAATCCACGGCGTGCATTATCAATTCAAGGTGCTACCGTTCGGGATAACAACAGCCCCAAGGGTATTCACAAAATGCCTTGCAGTAGTAGTCGCTCATACAAGGAGACAGCACATGCACGTATTCCCATACTTAGACGATTGGTTAATAAAAACCAGCACTCCGCAACAGTGTCTTCTTCACACGCAATACGTTCTAGAAACTCTACACAAACTAGGGTTTTCTATAAATTACCAAAAATCACATCTACAACTATCCCAGATACAACAATACTTGGGAGCAACACTCAATACACAAAAAGCGATTGCCACTCCAAGCCCGCAAAGGGTACAAGCGTTCCAAAATATAGCATTAAACATGCAGCCAAACCAACACTACCAAGTGAGGTTTGTAATGAAACTTCTAGGCATTATGTCTTCATGCATAGCCATTGTCCCAAACGCAAGATTACACAGCGGCCCTTACAACAGTGCCTAGCAAAACAATGGACACAAGCACAGGGTCAACTCCAAGATCTAGTGTTGGTAGACCGCCAGACACACTTCTCGCTTCAGTGGTGGAACCCTATAAATTTAAACCAAGGGCGGCCATTCCAAGACCCAGTGCCTCAATACGTGATCGCAACAGATGCTTCCATGATGGGGTGGGGAGCACACCTCAACCAGCACAGTATACAGGAACAATTGGCAGTGTTTCTAGCATTGAAAGCATTTCAACCACTGATAGCCCACAAACACATTCTTGTGAAAACCGACAACATGACGACAGTGTATTACCTCAACAAACCAGGAGGGATACACTCGTCACAACTGTGTCTCTTAGCACAGAAAATTTGGCATTGGGCAATTCACAATCACATTCGCCTAATAGCACAATACATCCCAGGCATTCAAAACCAGTTAGCCGACAATCTCAGTCGAGATCATCAACAAACACACGGATGGGAAATTAATCCCCAGATCCTACAAGATTACTTTCTACGCTGGGGAACACCAAAAATAGACCTATTCGCAACAAAAGAAAACGTAAAATGCCAAAACTTTGCGTCCAGGTATCGACACCCTCAGTCCAAGGGCAATGCGTTATGGATCAGTTGGTCAGGGATATTTGCTTACGCTTTTCCCCCTCTCTCACTCATTCCTTATCTGGTAAACAAACTAAGTCAAAACAGACTCAAACTAATACTCATAGCACCAACCTGGGCTCGCCAACCGTGGTACACAACACTGCTGGACCTATCAGTAGTACCTCACGTCAAATTACCAAACAGGACAGATCTGTTAACTCAACACAAACAACAGATCAGACTCCCGAATCCAGCATCGCTCAATCTAGCAATCTGGCTCCGGAAGTCTTAGAATTTGGCCACTTAGACCTTACACAAGAATGTATGGAGGTCATTAAACAAGCTAGGAAACCTACTACAAGACATTGTTATGCAAACAAATGGAAAAGATTTGTTTACTACTGCCACAATAATCAAATTCAACCACTACATGCTTCCGCAAAGAACATTGTAAGTTACTTATTACACTTACAAAAGTCTAAACTAGCATTCTCTTCTATTAAAATACATCTCACAGCAATATCTGCCTATCTGCAGATTACACATTCAACATCGCTTTTTAGAATCCCAGTTATCAAAGCATTTATGGAGGGATTAAAGAGAATCATACCACCGAGAACACCACCAGTACCTTCATGGAACCTTAATATTGTATTAACACGACTCATGGGACCACCATTTGAACCCATGCACTCTTGTGAAATGCAATACTTAACTTGGAAGGTAGCCTTCCTAATAGCTATCACATCTCTTAGAAGAGTAAGTGAGATACAAGCATTCACTATACAAGAACCCTTTATACAAATACATAAACATAAAGTGGTTCTCCGTACAAATCCCAAATTCTTAGCAAAGGTTATATCACCATTCCACCTAAACCAAACAGTGGAACTCCCAGTCTTCTTTCCACAACCAGACTCAGTAGCCGAAAGAGCCTTACATACATTAGACATAAAAAGAGCACTAATGTATTACATTCACAGAACAAAACAGTTTCACAAAACAAGTAGCCTTCCAAAAACCGCATGCAGGAAATCCTATATCCAAGCAAGGCATTGCCAGATGGATAGTGAAATGTATTCAAACTTGCTATATTAAAGCAAAAAGAGATCTACCTCTTACACCAAGAGCGCATGCCACTAGGAAAAAAGGCACCACAATGGCTTTTCTAGGAAATATACCTATGACAGAAATTTGTAAGGCAGCCACATGGTCTACGCCTCATACATTCACAAAACATTACTGTGTAGATGTGTTAACAACACAACAAGCCACAGTAGGACAGGCTGTATTACGAACATTATTTCAGACAACTTCAACTCCTACAGGCTAAGCCACCGCTTTTGGGGAGATTACTGCTTATTAGTCTATGCACAGCATGTGTATCTGCAGCTACACATGCCATCGAACGGAAAATGTCACTTACCCAGTGTACAGCTGTTCGTGGCATGAGACGCTGCAGATTCACATGCACCCTCCCACCTCCCCGGGAGCCTGTAGCCGTTATAAGTTGAATGAAAATTGTAAATTTGTAAATAAATACTATTTTAATACACATTCTGTACATACATACTTACTCCATTGCATGGGCACTTTTAGTATATTCACAACTCCTACCTCACCCTCTGCGGGGAAAACAATCTAAGATGGAGTCGATGCCCATGCGCAATGGAGCCGAAAGGGAGGAGTCCCTCGGTCTTGTGACTCGAAAAGACTTCTTCGAAGAAAAACAACTTGTAACACTCTGAGCCCAACACTAGATGGCAGGATAATGCACAGCATGTGAATCTGCAGCATCTCATGCCACAAACAGATGTACACTGGGTAAGTGACATTTTCCATATATATATATCTCAAAAACGAAGTTGTCCTCATGTGAAAGCGCACTCCCAGCAGGTTATATAAACGGGAAGAAAAAGCAAAGCCAGCAACTCACAGTGAATTCTTTAAGCAGTTTCATTATTCCAGGCCTTAAGTTATAAAATCATCTCTGGACACGTGTTTCAAGGTCAATCCTTTCATCAGAAAAAAATATAAAAGTGTTTCACCCTCGTAGGTGCAGCCAGTGCTGGAGGTGTTCCAGGCATCTCTTTCATACTGAAAAGACCGGCATGGCTTCAGCTTGTCTAATTACAGGCACCTGATTAGTCTCTTTAAATACTAGTCCGCCCCAGTGGACCTCTCAAGTGAGCAGTGCATGCTGGTTGTGGTGGTCATGCAATTTTTTTCATTTTGCCCCAAGTGGGTTGCTGGAGCCAAACGAAATAATGACCCAAAGTGCAAAACCTTTGTAGGCGAATCCAAAGTAAAATTGTCAGATTTGCTGTGAATAACCCAACCTGATTGTTCTTATGTGACAATCCATTTGTAGTCACACAGACCTGCTTCTATGTGCAGTGGTGCTGCCTTCCCGGCTGGACAGGCCGGTTAATTATCAAAAACGAAGTTGTCCTCATGTGAAAGCGCACTCCCAACAGGTTATATAAACGGGAAGAAAAAGCAAAGCCAGCAACTCACAGTGAATTCTTTAAGCAGTTTCATTATTCCAGGCCTTAAGTTATAAAATCATCTCTGGACACGTGTTTCAAGGTCAATCCTTTCTTCAGCAGAGAAAAATATAAAAGTGTTTCACCCTCGTAGGTGCAGCCAGTGCTGGAGGTGTTCCAGGCATCTCTTTCATACTGAAAAGACCGGCATGGCTTCAGCTTGTCTAATTACAGGCACCTGATTAGTCTCTTTAAATACTAGTCCGCCCCAGTGGGCCTCTCAAGTGAGCAGTGCAGGCTGGTTGTGGTGGTCCTGCAATGTTTTCATTTTGCCCCAAGTGGGTTGCTGGAGCCAAACGAAATAATGACCCAAAGTGCAAAACCTTTGTAGGCGAATCCAAAGTAAAATTGTCAGATTTGCTGTGAATAACCCAACCTGATTGTTCTTATGTGGCAATCCATTTTTAGTCACACAGACCTGCTTCGATGCCTGGAACACCTCCAGCACTGGCTGCACCTACGAGCGTGAAACACTTTTTTATATTTTTCTCTGCTGAAGAAAGGATTGACCTTGAAACACGTGTCCAGAGATGATTATATAACTTAAGGCCTGGAATAATGAAACTGCTTAAAGAATTCACTGTGAGTTGCTGGCTTTGCTTTTTCTTCCCGTTTATATAACCTGTTGGGAGTGCGCTTTCACATGAGGACAACTTCGTTTTTGATAATTAACCGGCCTGTCCAGCCGGGAAGGCAGCACCACTGCACATCGAAGCAGGTCTGTGTGACTAATAATGGATTGTCACATAAGAGCAATCAGGTTGGGTTATTCACAGCAAATCTGACAATTTTACTTTAGATTCGCCTACAAAGGTTTTGCACTTTGGGTCATTATTTCGTTTGGCTCCAGCAACCCACTTGGGGCAAAATGAAAAAATTGCAGGACCACCACAACCAGCATGCACTGCTCACTTGAGAGGCCCACTGGGGCGGACTAGTATTTAAAGAGACTAATCAGGTGCCTGTAATTAGACAAGCTGAAGCCATGCCGGTCTTTTCAGTAAGAAAGAGATGCCTGGAACACCTCCAGCACTGGCTGCACCTACGAGCGTGAAACACTTTTATATTTTTCTCTGCTGAAGAAAGGATTGACCTTGAAACACGTGTCCAGAGATGATTTTATAACTTAAGGCCTGGAATAATGAAACTGCTTAAAGAATTCACTGTGAGTTGCTGGCTTTACTTTTTCTTCCCGTTTATATAACCTGTTGGGAGTGCGCTTTCACAGGAGGACAACTTCGTTTTTGAGATATATATATTTATTTATTTTATTGAAGTTTTCATATAATCATTAACACCAACATGATACATACTTTAAAGCTTTAACGTGTAGATCAGTGTGTACATCAATCAGTAGCACACAGAGCCACCAGTTTATTTAGCAGGATATTCGGGCACCTTGTGCGTGAGGAACACTGAATAGGCTATAAAACGTGGCAAGTGGTTTTCCCTCATCTCTGACTTAGGGTCTGGTGGGGGATTGTAGCAGTGTCTCCCTCCTTTAAATCTAACCCATACCTTATGGACCTTTTGGAGACCGCCTTTGCTGCAATATGTCATCCTTTCTGCAGCCATGTAACAGTCCATTCCCCATTGCCATTCCTGTAATGAAGGCACCTCTTTGCTCCCCTATATTTAGTTATAACTCTGTTGGCCACCACCAGAGCTACGGCACAAAAACTGAATTTGAAGCGTGGGATGTCTATCACTTGGATCCCCAGCAAAGCAAACAGGGGCTCCAGGAGAAGTGGAACTCCTAAGATGGCTGAAAGCTCCTTACGGATCACGTTTCAGCATTGTCTTGTGTGAGTATTCCCATATTGTGTGGATAAAGGTCCCGGAATCTGCCTCACAAGGGAGACAGTCTGATGCCAGCGCCCTTCAAATTTTGTGTAGTTTACCATTGCAATAGACTGTGGGCAGAATTTTAAACTGTGAGGCGCAAGCGTGATTTAATGGCCACTTCGCATGGGTGCATCAATGCCACCTCCCAATCTGTCTTCAAGTTCCCCCACATCCTTGTGCCCCCTCTCTTGCAGCCAGTCTAGGTTATCAGGCATATTAATATTGATCGTCTTATAAGTGGCTGAGATGCGCCCCTCCTCTCCCCCATTCCCAGTTAGTCCATGAGTATACTTCCCTCTAGCAGGGCATATACAGGCAGATTCTCCCCCGCAACTCTTTGATCAACCAGGTATATCTCAATTGGGCTAATTTTAGAAAATTGGGTTGGTGTATATGGAATACTGTTTGCATAGAGGAGAATGGCATAATGTCTCTCTGCTCCAAGATATCGTCTACCTTGGAAATACCAAAGGCATCCCATTGTTCAAAGCCTCTTAGTTTTGTTGATTGCTGCAGCCAGGTACCTTTCACTAGGGGCGGTTCCCTGATAATCTTACGGTCCCATCCGAGCACATTTGGTGCCTTATTCCATGCATCCAGTGCGACCTTAGTGGCTGATGGCAGTTTCTGAGAGTCCCCTCCAATAAAGGTAATGCAAATGGGTTCTGTGTGTTAGGAGAGCCCATTCCAGGTGGAAAGTTGGGTGATCCTTTGGGGCATAAATCCAGTTTATGTTAATTAAATAAGATGTCCAATAGTATCCTTCAGTGTCTGGGAGTGCCAACCCCTGTTATATTGATTATGTTGGAGCATTTTTAGGGAGACTCTTGGGTGACGTCCATCCCAGAGCAGGGTCCTCAGCTCCCTGTTAATTTTGGCGAAAAATGTTTGAGTGACTGAATAGTGAATGTCCTATAGCACATAAGTGAATTTGGTGAGTGTAATCATTTTAAACATGGCCGCTCGTCCCATCAGGGTGAGGGGCAGGCCCCTACACTGTATCATGTTTGCCTGAAAGTCTCAGAGAACCCTCCCCACACAAAGCTCAGTCTTCGAGGTGATGAATGTTCCTAGGCACTGGAAGCTGTTGTCCGCCACCCAAAGGCCCTGGATCAATGGCAGCGGGTCAGACAGGCCCGTTGGGTGCATACAATAACAACTTGTCCCAATTGATTGTGTAGCCAATGTGAGCCCCATAATCTCCCAGTACCTGGAAAAGTGTCTGAATGGTACCCACTGGTTCAGTGACGTACAGAAGGATATTGTCAGCATATAACCATGTTTTTCTTCCAGGTCATCCTGCTCAGTGATGTGGAACACTTGTGTTGCCGAACTGCACATGCCAAAGGCTCCAGTGTCAGAGCAAACAGGAGCGGAGACAGGGGGCAACTCTGTCTGGTTCCTTTACCAACAGGAAATGTGGTCGAAGTTTTCCTATTGACTTTGACTGCTGCAACTGGGTTCTTGTAAAGTATTGCCTACTGACCCATTTCCTGAAATGCAGATCAAAACCAACCTTCAAAAGTGTCTGCCCAAGGAAGGGCCAGTGGACTCCATCAAATGCTTTCTGGGCATCCAAGGAGAGAAAAACATGTGGTCCAGACATTTGTGAAAAGGCTCAATAGGTGGGGCCCATGTATGCTAGCATACATTTTGTAGAATTCACCCAGAATCCCATTGGACCCTGGGGTCTTTCCAGGACGCAATTTAGATATCGCTGCTAATATTTTGCATTTGAAGGCTTTCTGATGTTTGCGGAGTGTGTGCCAGCAGGAGGAGGCGACAGAGTTTACCTGGCGGGTCAGGAATAGGGAGGAGTCGAGGATGATTCCTAAGTTATGGGCATGCCCGGTCAGTGCAAGGGGAGCGCTGAGGGATGTGGGCAACCAGGAATCGTCCCAAGCTGAGGTGGTGTTTCTGAAGATGATGAGCTCCATCTTGTCGGAGTTAAGCTTCAGGCAGCTTTCTCTCATCCAGTTGGCAACGGCATTCATTCCTGAGTGAAAGTTCCTTTTGGCCTTGTACGGGTCTTCGCTGAGGGAAATGATGAGTTGTGTGCCATCGGTATGTGACACGATGTTCATACCGTGGCTTCGGACAATGCAGCAAGAGGGGCCATGTACACGTTGAACAGTGTGGGACTCATTGAGGATCCTGTGGGCCTGGAACTGTAGGGCAGCTGTCTGACCCTCTGCGTCCTCCCGGAGAGGAAGGAGTGGATCCATTCCAGGGCTTTTCCGTGGATCCTATGTCGTGGAGTCTGGTGCGCAGAGTGCTGTGGGAGACCATGTCGAAAGCTGCTGAGAGGTCGAGGAGTATGAGTGCTGCGGTGTGGCCGCGGTCTAGGAGTAATCGAATATCGTCAGTGGCTGCTAGGAGTGCTGTCTCCGTGCTGTGATTGCTGCGGAAGCCGGACTGGGACTAATTAAAACAAAACATCTAGATTTGTTCCAAGCAAGACCCTCTCTAACTACAGGCTATAAAATGTTCTTACATACTTTTGGCAGGAAATAAATCATAGGAGACTCAGGGTGTTATGTCTTTAAGTGTTTCCATTTTTCATCTCCTGAAAGCCTCTCTTCATTTTAATTAAGGAACTGCTGAAAGAACTCTTCCACAATCTCTTGCGTGTAGACTTTCTCCAATTTTTTTGTGTAGTGTTCTTTGATCGGTCTCTTTTTTCATCGATGTATTGAATCCTATCCATGATTCTGTTTCCACCCTTGTCATATGCTTTCAACATGATATATTTGTATCTTTTATATATACATACCAATATGCCGAGCCAGTGGTGTAACGAAACTTGAGGGGGGCCCCCTTGCAAAGTACATGGAGGAGCCCCCTCCAGGCTTATTCAGGAGCTCCCAGGCCCGGGTACCGTGGAACTTTGGGGGGGGGGGGCACACTGTGGGGGCCTTTGTTATGCCCATGTGCCAAGTGCAGTATGCTGTATACTACCATGGGTGAGCTTAGATCGGGGCAGGAGCGGGGATGCATATAGCATATTACTCCCAGCACTGCATATGTAACTTGTGCCATACTGTTTTATGTGTAGAAGTTCTATACAGAGTTATTTAGCAAGTTCCAGAATGCTATGGATTAAATGTGTTTAGACCTTATGAGTATGGGACTAGTTATGAACCTTTTGACAAGTTATTGTAACATGGTGTCCGACGGCATGTTTAGCTGTGGATACACATACTTTCCATAAGTCCACCATCCAGTGTTGAGCTCAGAGTGTTACAAGTAGTTTTTCTTCGAAGAAGTTTGAGTCACAAGATCGAGTGACTCCTCCTCTCAGTGATACTGCATATGGGTATTGAGTCCTTTGTTAGATTGTTTTCTCTCCGCCGTCGGGTCCAGACGTGTTTCCTCTTGCTCTGGAGGATCTCGGTTCGGTAACTCTGAACTTCTATCTTTCTCGAACTCCGTCGGTATTTTCGATCGTGTTTCATATCTGTGGCCGATCCGATTTAGACCGTCTGGGTCGATTTTCACCCTTAAAATGGGCCTCAACCTTTTAGGGCCGACTTCATTGTCAGGCTAATGAAACAAACTCCTTTTCGATTCTGTCCTCTGTGTCACGCTAAATTCCTCTACACTGAACAACATTCGGAATGTAATCTCTGTTTATCTCCCGATCACCGAGAAGAGACTTGTGATGCCTGCAGATCGTTTCGATCTAAGAAGACTCTGAGGCCGAAGAGCTCGTCATGTGAAAATGGCGTACAAGTCTACAGAAGATGCACCTGATATTTTTGGTGAGGAACACACGCAGGAGGAAGTAAGACAGAGCATGACATTCTCCATCAGATACTCTGATTCCAAACAAGATTCCTATGCTGATAGTTACTCCTTATCTCGGGCACAGTACGTGAGAACACCTGCCATTTCACACCAACCAAAAACATAAAGAAAGATTCCAGCACTGGTCGTCGGTTCTCCACTGCTTTCGAGCCCTGGTCTGATCCGAAAAAGTCTGGATGACCGACATTCGGGTTCGGCACCGAGAACAAAGACTAAAGTGCACTCTGCTTCGATAAAACAGACTGCTGCAGCTGTCTTGGTACTGAGTTAAAAAATTTAAACATACGTTTCGGTGCCTAAAAAACTAACCAATTTCGGAACTGACACTTTCAGTTCGAGCTAAATACTTGATGTCTAAACCTTCAGAGCTGAAAGACCTAAATAGTAAGCCTACTACTTCTACACAGGAATCATTTGATATACAGCCCATTTTAGAAATCATGGACTCAAAACAAAGAAAACTGCAATTTCAAATAGATACAGGAAGGTTGTGCCTCTCCTCCAGTAACTATTAAGAGGAAATTAACTTTTCAGGAGACTTTGGATGCTGGATCTCCACCAAAAAAAGTCTCGAAAGAGAAGGAAAAGGCTACACGCCAAATCCACCCTTCACCTCCACAGTCTCCTGTTTTTCCTTCCACGTCCTCACCCACATATGTGACAGTTTTCACTACAGACATCCTCAGCATTACCACATAGGGATGATCTTGGTGACGTTCAGCAGGATACAGATCCATGGGATCTATGACCCTGATCCCATTCTTTCTAATGATCCAGACTTGTATCCTGCTAGACCTTCTCCACATGAATACACTACTGCGTATAACCAGACCAGCTGCCTATCATAATGTGCAGATGCATATAGATCATATAGAGGAGAATTTCCTTTTAAATACATTAACCTCTATACACAAGGAATACCCATGTCTCCCAGTGCTCCCAGGAATGCTCAGACTTTAATCTGACATTTTCAAAGAACCTGTGAAGGCCAGAATTCACTCCTAGAGTGTATAAAAAAAATATAAACCAACACCCTCGGACCCAGTTTTTATCAGGACTCAGTTACCACCTGATTCTATAGTGGTTAGTGCAGCAAGGAAAAGGGCCAAGAGTCAATCAAAAGGAGACTCTCCTCCTCCAGATAAAAAAAAGTTAGATGCAGCAGGTAAAAGGGTAGCCTCACAAGCTGCAAATCACTGGAGAATAGCCAACTCAAAAGCTCTCTTAGCTAGATATGATAGTGCCCACTGGGACGAGATGGAGGAATTGTAGCAGTATCTTTCACCAGAGCATCAAAAACAACAAATAGTCACATAAGGGCAAGCAGTATCTAATAATGCTAGTAGATGTGCTACAGATGCGGCTGATACAGTAGCGGGAGGAGTCAACACCAGTGTAGTCCTCAGAAGACTTGCTTGGTTAAGATGTTCAGGGTTCAAACCTGAGATACAGCAAGCTGTCTTAAATATGCCCTTTGACAAGGAACATCTGTTTGGCCCAGAAGTTGACAACTATAGAGAAACTAAAGAAATTCGGAGACGGCTAACGCAGTGGGTGCATTATACACCGTGCCCACCTGAAGAACTTTTCGTAGGCCACAGTTTAGAGGTGGTTTCAAACCATCAGCCACAGAAACATCACCTTCACAGCAAAAATAGACCTCACGCCTCTACATAAGAGGATCATTTAGAGGTTCCTATAGAAGATTCAACAATAAAGGAAGAGGCAATCCATCCACTTCTAGAGGTTCCTCTACCTCAACTAAACAATGACTTATTCACCATTCCCACACGCACACATCTCCTGTGGGAGGAAGACTGGTAAATTTCTATCCACAATGGCACAACATCACTGCAGACCAGTGGGGTCTGTCCATTATCCAACATGGTTATTGTCTGAAACTTATTTCCACTCCACCATACATTACCCCCTCGTTCACACACTCTCAGGACCATCTCACTTCACTGAAAGAGGAGGTACAATCACTTCTACTTAAAGGAGGTATAGAGATAATACCTATATCCTAACAAGGATCAGGAGTATATTCACTATACTTTCTGATACCAAAGAAAGACGGCACATTAAGACCAATTCTAGATGTCAGGCCTCTGAATCTATGCATCCTTTCAGAACACTTTCATATAGTCACTCTACAAGATGCCATTCTCATACTACAAAGCGGGGATTTCATGACCGCATTAGACCTCAGATGCATATTTCCACATTCCCATACACCCAGCACATTGCAAATACCGAAGGTTTGTTATTGCAGGAAAGCACTACCAATTCAAAGTACTACCATTTGCGGTAACAACAGCACCAAGGGTGTTTACCAAATGTTTAGCTGTAGCGGCAGCATTCCTCAGAAGACAACACATACATGTCTTCCCATATCTAGGGGACTGGCTTACAAAAGCCAGTACAATCCAAGTTTGTCAGCAACGCAATCAGTATATCATAGATCACCTACACAATTTAGGATTCACAATCAGTTATCTCAAATCCCACCTGATACCATCACAAATGCAGCTGTATCTGGGAGCAATTCTCAACGCTCAGTCTGGGTTAGCATATCCAAACTCAGTAAGGAAGGATTCAAGCATTTCACAATTTGATATCTCAACTATAACACAACCAAACTTATACACTAACGTTTGTGATGAAACTATTAGTAATAATTGCTTTATGTATAGCCATAGTTCCAAATGCAAGACTGTACATGCGACTTCTACAGCAGTGCCTTTCTAAACAGTGGTCTCAGTCACGGGGTCATCTTCAGGATCTAGTGTTGTTGGACCGCCAAACTCACCACTTTCTACAGTGGTGGAATCACACCAACCTCTGTAAAGGGTATCGCTTTCAGAACCCTGTTCCTCAGACCACTATCACAACAGATGCATCACAGATAGGTTGGGGAGCTCATCTCAACAACCTCGCAGTACAAGGGGAATGGGACTCCAACCAACAGACTTATCATATAAATTACTTGGAATTACGAGCAGTATTCCTAGCACGCAAAGGTTTTCTGACACAAATTGAACACAAGGTAGTGTTGATACGTACAGACAACATGATAACAATGCATTATCTTTAAAGAACAGGGGGGCACACTCATCTCAATTGTTCCTTTTAGCCCAGACAATTTGGAACTGGGCAATTCACAATCGCATTCAATTAGTGGCAGTGTGTCTCCCAGGGATGGACAATCAACTAGCGGACCTGTTAAGGAGCACGCAGCAACAAGTCCACGAATGGGAAATCTACCCACAATGAGTTCAAAACTACTTACAAATGTGGGAGACTCCGGACATAGACCTTTTTCGCCACAAAAGAAAACTCAAAATGCCAAATCTTCACATCCAGGTACCCACACACCCAATCCAAGGGCAATGCTCTTTGGATGAACTGGTCAGGGATATTTGTTTACGCTTTTCCACCTCTCCCACTAATTTCATCTCTGATATTAAAGATGAAACAAACCTCACTCACTATGATTCTCATAACTCCCACATGGGCACGTCAACATTGGTACACAACACTATTGGATATGTCTGTGGTACCACATCACAAGCCACCGAACAGACCAGATCTTTTGGCTCAAAGGAGGGTCTAAATCAAACACCCAAATCCCAGTACACTCAATCTTGTGATATGGCTCCTGAAGCCATAGAGTTTGGTTACTTACAACTTCCCCCTGATTGTGTGGACATTCTAAAAGAAGCACGCTAACCCACAAGTAGACAATGTTATGCTGCTAAATGGAAATGTTTTGTATATTATTGTCAACCCAAAAATATTGATCCGCTTAAGGCTTCAGTACAAGATATTGTTTGCTATGTGTTATATTTCCATATTTAGAATTCCTGTTATAATAACTTTTATGGAGCGCCTTAAGAGAATCATTCCACCTAGACTTCCTCCAGCTCCCGCATGGAATCCTAACATTGTACTCACAAGACTTATGGACCCAGCATTTCAACCCATGCATTATTGTTCTCCACAATTTCTCTCATGGAAGGTTGCTTTCTTAGGAGCAATAACTTCTTTAGGAAGAGTTAGTGAGATTCAAGTTTTCACTGTAGAAGAACCTTTCTTTCAAGTACATAAGGACAAATTAGTTCTTAGGAGAAATCCAAAATTCCTACCAAAAGTAGTTCCACCTTTTCATTTCAGTCAGTCAGTAGAATTCCCAGTCTTCTCTATACAGTCAGATTCAGCTGTTGAAAGATCTCTACACACCCTTGATATTAAAGAAGCTCTCTTGTTCTCCATAGACAGAACAAAAGATTTTAGAAAATCAAAACAACTATTTGTAACTATTTCAGAACCTCACAAAGGTAATCCTATTTCTATTACAAAAAATGGATTAGCCAGATGGATAGTGAAGTGTATTCAATCTTGCTATCTTATGGCTAAAAGGCAACTACCAGTAGCTCCTAAAGCACTTTCCACTAGGGAAAAAAAGGAGCTTCAGTGGCATTCTTAGGGAACATACCAATAGCAGAAATATGTAAAGCTGCTACATGGTCTACACTACACGCATTTAATAAACACTACTGTGTAGATGTGTTAACTCGCCAACAAGAAAATGCTGGACAAGCAGTACTTAACATTATTTCAGACTACTCCAACTCCTACAGGCTAACCACCACTTACTTCGGAGGTGTCTGCTTTACAGTCTGTGCAAAGTATGTGTATCTACAGCTACATATGCCATTGAATGTAAAATGTTACTTACTCAAAAGACATTTGTTCGTGGCATGTAGTGCTGTAGATTCACATGCGCCCTTCCTCCTCCCTGGGAGCCTGTAGCCGTTGTAGTACAATATATTGTAAATGTGTGTTCGATTGCATGTGTAGTTGCACTGCATGGACATCTCATTGCGTTACTATTTATCTACATACACATGTACACACTCTTTACTTCACCTGCCTGCGGGAAATCAATCTAACAAAGCACTTGATGCCCATGTGCAGTATCACCGAGAGGAGGAGTCACTCGATCTCGTGACTCGAAAACCCTTGAAGCAAAACAATCTGTAACACTCAGAGCCCAACACTAGATGGCTAACATATTCAAAGCATGTGAATCTACAGCACTAAATGCCACAAACAGATGTCTACTGGGTAAGTAACATTTTCCATCTGTGACGCAGTAAGCAAGAATTTTTCATTTATGTAAGCTGTACTCTGTAATAATATTCTAGCTAATACATAAATAAGATTAACTGAAAATCAGTTATGGTATAATGCTTTATAAATATTGAGTATTTGTCTCATTACTGTGTATATTAATAATGTATTTTCTGCTGGTAGCAGTAGTTTAACATAGTTTACTCTTGTTTTATGTATTGAGTTATGGAAAAATTGTGTTATAGATATTCGATTCTTTGTGCTTGACACTTTGCATGAATATATGCAGAACATTATTTACTATGTATATTTTTACTGTAGCTTAAAGCAAATTGCAGGGAACAGAACCTGAATAAAATCTTTACTCAAGCATTCCTGTCCTTATTCGATATTCGAATACCATCTCATAGTGCCCTTAGTATATGCACTTTACGGTATCATTTATTTTTATGGAAATATCTTCCACAGTCGTTAGCTAAATAAACTAGGTGAGAGATACAAACGTAAATAAAATGAAGATCCACATGTCCTCGGAAAATGGTTGCGATCCCGTCTTCCAACTTTTAAATATTTTCAAATGCAGATGATGCCAGAGGCTCAGTTAGCTCAGTGGCCTAAAGCATCCACTGCAGGGATCTTTTTTTTTTTTTCTTGTCGTAGGTTCAAATGCCAACCGATAAACTCAGCCTTTCATCAGCTCGCAGTCGATGACATCAGTTACCAATCAATTCAAATCAGAAGAACCCCTCGCAATTGAAATGTGAAAATCTGTAAATATCCCCTTCTGTTATGAATAGACACTGCACTCTGCCAATACATCATATTTTGTTTACTTTGTTTATAGGTCGTTTCACACATTGTGCACAAAGACCACAGTTTGTGTTGCCGTTTGTTTTCTCTCTGAATATGTAAAAATCCAGTGAATGTGTTTGGATCTAACATTTGTAATGCAAACCGATTAATGTAATAACGTGTCTAAATATGTGTTTCAGTGGATGGATTTCAGCCCTCACTGGCCTAAATAAAAGTATTGCTGTTGGAGTTATGATGATAATCATAGCCGCCCTTTTCACAGTGTCTGCGGTCATGTCACTTGTTATGTTCAAAAAGGTAAGCTAGTTCTTCGGAGACTTCCAAAACGGGTGAAGTGGCAATGTTTTTAACTGAACAAAAAATATTCAGGATTAATACTTCAGAGGGGTTCTGTGATTTTAACCATAATACATTTCCTCACTCAGCAAAAGAGGCTTTCCTTCTGTTGAATGATGACAATTTTTGTGTGAAAAATATATGTCCCGGAATGTAATTGTCTTGTATCGCATTCTTGGTGCAGCTTCCTAAATGTAAGTATCAATATTGTTCCAAAGAGCAAAACGGTAATTAGGGCCTTAATTTCTACAAGTTTTCTTTGCATTAACCTCCAGTCATTATCTGCATAACAAAAGGTTTGTGAGTGCATGGTAATAGATAGGTTTCCAGATTCTCTGGCAATTATATATCGAATTCTGATCTTTTTGTGCCCTGGAGATTAAAGGGACGTCATTTGGAGAGGTTTTTTTGGGGATGATGGGACCAAGTTGACGTTGGTGCTTGGGAGAGGCGGATCTTTTTAGATACTCGAATATATAAATGCAGTCACATTTAAAAATCGTAAATTGATGATAACTGGCATCTGGCTTAAGTATCTCTTATCCATAATGGCAGTGGTCAAGTCTATTTAAAAAAAAAAATTAAAAAATGGTCGTACTCAAACGACTTCTACAGGGAGTGCAGAATTATTAGGCAAGTTGTATTTTTGAGGATTAATTTTATTATTGAACAACAACCATGTTCTCAATGAACCCAAAACACTCATTAATATCAAAGCTGAATATTTTTGGAAGTAGTTTTTAGTTTGTTTTTAGTTTTAGCTATGTTAGGGGGATATCTGTGTGTGCAGGTGACTATTACTGTGCATAATTATTAGGCAACTTAACAAAAAACAAATATATACCCATTTCAATTATTTATTATTACCAGTGAAACCAATATAACATCTCAACATTCACAAATATACATATCTGACATTCAAAAACAAAACAAAAACAAATCAGTGACCAATATAGCCACCTTTCTTTGCAAGGACACTCAAAAGCCTGCCATCCATGGATTCTGTCAGTGTTTTGATCGGTTCACCATCAACATTGCGTGCAGCAGCAACCACAGCCTCCCAGACACTGTTCAGAGAGGTGTACTGTTTTCCCTCCTTGTAAATCTCACATTTGATGATGGACCACAGGTTCTCAATGGGGTTCAGATCAGGTGAACAAGGAGGCCATGTCATTAGATTTCCTTCTTTTATACCCTTTCTTGCCAGCCACGCTGTGGAGTACTTGGACGCGTGTGATGGAGCATTGTCCTGCATGAAAATCATGTTTTTCTTGAAGGATGCAGACTTCTTCCTGTACCACTGCTTGAAGAAGGTGTCTACCAGGAACTGGCAGTAGGACTGGGAGTTGAGCTTGACTCCATCCTCAACCCGAAAAGGCCCCACAAGCTCATCTTTGATGATACCAGCCCAAACCAGTACTCCACCTCCACCTTGCTGGCATCTGAGTCGGACTGGAGCTCTCTGCCCTTTACCAATCCAGCCACGGGCCCATCCATCTGGCCCATCAAGACTAACTCTCATTTCATCAGTCCATAAAACCTTAGAAAATCAGTCTTGAGATATTTCTTGGCCCAGTCTTGACGTTTCAGCTTGTGTGTCTTGTTCAGTGGTGGTCGTCTTTCAGCCTTTCTTACCTTGGCCATGTCTCTGAGTATTGCACACCTTGTGCTTTTGGGCACTCCAGTGATGTTGCAGCTCTGAAATATGGCCAAACTGGTGGCAAGTGGCATCATGGCAGCTGCACGCTTGACTTTTCTCAGTTCATGGGCAGTTATTTTGCGCCTTGGTTTTTCCACACGCTTCTTGCGACCCTGTTGACTATTTTGAATGAAACGCTTGATTGTTCGATGATCACGCTTCAGAAGCTTTGCAATTTTAAGAGTGCTGCATCCCTCTGCAAGATATCTCACTATTTTTGACTTTTCTGAGCCTGTCAAGTCCTTCTTTTGACCCATTTTGCCAAAGGAAAGGAAGTTGCCTAATAATTATGCACACCTGATATAGGGTGGTGATGTCATTAGACCACACCCCTTCTCATTACAGAGATGCACATCACCTAATATGCTTAATTGGTAGTAGGCTTTCGAGCCTATACAGCTTGGAGTAAGACAACATGCATAAAGAGGATGATGTGGTCAAAATACTAATTTGCCTAATAATTCTGCACTCCCTGTAGACAAAGTTCTGTCGTGTCCTTTTTACAGATCAGTTAGACACGTTTTGTCAAGGCTGATTTGGGCCAATTCTAGGAGTGAGATAGCTTTGGCAACTTGGCAGAAAATTATTTTCCCCCTTGTTATTAATTTCCTTCTGATAAAGCATTTGATGCAGCGTCATCATGTTGACTTTGATGGATATAAGGACTAAATTGTCTTTCCACTTTTGGTGATCAGTTCCCCTCCTTTACTTTCCTCCATCCCTCCATGCAGATTACAGTAGACTGTTTGGTGTTTTCCTGCCAAATATTCCTGTTTCTCCACTAAATTTCCCAATTTTGCGAGTGACCATAGAGTTAGCTTGGCAAAGCTTCTCTCCATTGAAGTCCACGTAAGCCCCGTAAACTGTGTTGAGGATTAAGACGTGTTAAACAAGAAGCAAATGTTCCTTACCATTGTGATGAAGTCAGCGGCCAATAAATGTTGTACATTCACCAGAAAAACAAGGGGCCGTGGATGCTACTGTCCACAGCAGCTACAAGCAATTCAGCTTGACATCAAAAAATGACTATTTTTGCTTGGAACAAATTGAGAATTCATGCTTGGGGGGGAAAAGCCCAACTGTGCTTCTATATTGGCTCCAAAGTTGAAAAACAAGTGCTGAGTCTCTTTGGGAGGAGCCGTGTGTGTGGTTTTTTTTCTCACCTTTCTGCAAAGTTGTGTGTTCAGCAACTTCAATAGCCGCATCTCTTAATTAAGAGAAAAAAAGCTGTGGTTTGGTGGTGAGAATCTTTCAAAACCTCCCCATTTCTTTCAAACAAACTGAGTGATATATCTACAGATGA
Organism: Pleurodeles waltl; assembly: GCF_031143425.1. Classification (NCBI taxonomy): domain Eukaryota; kingdom Metazoa; phylum Chordata; class Amphibia; order Caudata; family Salamandridae; genus Pleurodeles; species Pleurodeles waltl. Next base: position 389,747,231 of record NC_090436.1, on the reverse strand, counting down.
AGACTTCAAAGCAAGAAGTAACCATTTCTTTTAAGCAGGAGTTAGCTAATGGTATCTGGATTGACTTTAATGAAAATCCTGGTGTATATGGTCCAGCAGCATTCTTGCTTTTGAGCTTGATATTTAGGTGCAGTGACACTGCCTTCATTATCCTGTATCCTTAGGGGCTATTATACATGTGCAAAAGTCCAATGCACAGAAACAGTCTTTGACTCCCAATTTAAGAGCACAGCAGGCTGGTCTTTGCATCAAGCATTGATGACATCCACAATCCTGGCAAGACCGGATCTATAATTGATAAATCAGTCACCTGTTCTAAATTTGCAAACCTTCAATGAAGGGTTCATGGTTTTGCAAATATTACAGATCAGATCAATCTCATATGTGCTTGTGTAGATTGCCAAACCCTTACATGGTGAGGAAAATAAGGGAAATGCCACAGCCAGAAACTGAATGTTCTACTCTCAGGCCAAATGTTTAAACAAAAAAACGTAATTGGGCTTCTCCAATGAATAGCCCGTGAGCTACTGGTAGCTCTCCAGCTAAGTAGCTCTCCTGTGTGCATCTCAGCCTACTGAATCAGAAATTTTTGCTTGGTTGAATTAATCTATGTATGCCAAAACCGTGGGTATTTGCAGAACTCATAAGCTGATGTTTGAAGAAAAATGGTTGACCTTCAAAATCTATTTAAAGCTGATTTTCGAGTGATCTTGCATTGAGGGAGACTTGTTTACTGGTATTACTTCCATGCCAAGGGCACCGCAGCTGTGGCTGGCATGTATTGCCTACATAAAGGTATTCCAAATTGACAAAGCCTTTTTTCAGTTATTGCTGGTAACCCTCACTTATGCACTGAGGTGATCGCATCACTGCTGCTGATCTTGCATGTGGTGGTCACTAATATACTCTTGGCTGATTCCTCCATCACCCTTTTTGTGTTTAATGTAATGCCCGAAGTTGCCAATGGTGTGCCCAGACATGGGTCCCTTGCTCACTATGCCACTAGACCCAAGCTACACCCAACTGAAGAGCCCCAATTAGAGTAAAACCGGACTTGGGTTGCTTGTGTTCCATTTCAGGGAGGACATAGCATGATAGTTTGGGCTCAACTGCTCCAACTGCAGCAGAGTCTAGACTGATTTGCACAGGGCTGGGTCCAAAATGAGGTGGACAAAAGAACAATGGATTTAAATGCTACGAGAGTGTTTGCCAGTGGTTGGACCTAATGCATATATTTTTCCCATCACCATTTTTGTGCTTGATCACTAAAGGGGGGATTATGTTATCTCTTGCACTTCTAAAAGTAGTGGTCCTTTGCTCAGTATCCACAGGGTTCGGTGGGACTTTGGGGCTCTTATTGCTCTCCGGTCTATCTTACCGTCCCTTCTCCAATGGAACCAGGGCTACCATGGCCTATTTTCGAACCATCATGGATGGGTACATGAGCAAAACAAAAGACCTTTACATGCAAATCTCAAACAGTCAATTTAGCTGTTAGAAGTTGGATGCCGTCATCTTCTTGAGGAGTGTATGACTGTTCTAAGAGAAGCTAGATATTTTATCAGTCAGTCGATTTATAGAGCTTAGCGAATCACCCAAGAGGGTTTCTAGACGCATGTGATGCATCAAAATGAAAGCATTTCACAACTGACTTCAAAAGGATAAGTTGAATCCACTTCAATAACCATCCAAAATGACAGCCAAAACTTTTTGCAGATACAAAATTCAGAGCTGGAATATATTTTCATAAAAATGCATTTAGCAACAATAGCGCCCTTTCACAAAGTAGAATGTATCCCATGTTTAAGTTCTGGTCATAAAGTATTTCATGAAGGGCTTGCAAAAAAAAAACATTACACCACCTAGATTCATCCCAGTTCCTTCTTGGGACCCAAGTGTTGTGAATCTTTTGAATTACTTTAATACTTTATGAACTCAGAGACCAGTGCAGAGTGTTTGCCTCACACTCTGTATGTTAGAAGGGTTCCTAATTTCTGTTTTGAGTTTTTTCAGTTCGAAAGAAACATGCCATTTCCACCCAGACTTTGTAAGTCGTGTTTCAAAAGCAAGTATTCATGGTGGGTTGTTAAATGTATTCCGTTTTGATATGCTAAATCAACGCTTGCATCTGCAGCCATCCCACAAGCATGCCGTGCTCACAAAGGGGCAAAAAGGTTTTTAAGCAACATTCCTTTAATGAACAGATGCAAAGCAGTAAGGTGGTCCTCCATCCACACATTCACAAAGCATAACTGCTTTGATTATGTTTGCTGGAAGAGGCTCAAGCCGAACAAGCTGTTTTTAAAGCACTAATTCCACATCTACTTACCACAATCCACCACCTTAGAGGGATTTACACTGCTTTACTGGCGATGAGCAGCATGTAATCTGTAGCAGTCTTTGTCACAAATGCAAGATATTACTTACCTCGAACACTGTTTGCAGCTTCTAGTATAGACTCTGCATATGCTCAACATTCGTTCAAATGTGAAGTCTGCTTTGTTATGTTGTGGGTTGTTGTCACTAGTGAATCACCACATGCTTGAAACTGAAAGCATTTTTTACATCTAAACTGGTACTATTGCGAACCCAGCAACAGATTTAGGAAAGTGCATATCATGATATGTAGCATTACAAGCTGCAGGTAATGTTTTTCTCATATATTGTATTATATGATTCTGTCATAAAGTCTTGGCAATGCATCCTTTTGCTTGTTTGGATGTTTTAGACTATGTTCTACAACTTCCTCTGCCGACATCTCTGCAACAGTCTGTATACCTTGAAAGTCTAGAGGCGGTAGAAAGTCTATTCTTGAGATAAATTGTGCTGGTCTGCATAAAGGGCAGGGATTTTCTCCCACTATTTAGCTGTAAGGAAAACAGGCATGGGGACTCTGCCCGTCTGGATTTTTACAACCCCACTGAGTCCCAGCTCCCTTTCTGAATGTTAAAGATTCTATTTGAGTAGTGTCTGATTCACAGATCAGTGACTGGATATTGTCAGTGGACCTTCAGATGCATATCTTCGTGTGCCCATCGTGAACGAGTACCAAATGTACCTCTGGTTCTCAATCTAAAATCAGCAGTACCAGTACAGGATTTTACTGTTCGTTTTCAGTGCCACCTCTCAGGCTTTTGGAAAAGTGCTGGCCCCACAGCTGGTCTTTCTACATCAGCATAGGCGGTGCTGCTACTTCTTTCTAGATGACCGTTTCATTTATATGGTGCCCAGAGCGGGCATAGAGTACAGCTGAGCTGTTACTTTGGAAATAATTTTGGGTTGTTGGCAAAATACTAAAAGCCCTTTCTGGTTCTAAGTTGAAGGAGTCCGACAAGGGCCTTCCCTCCTACCGAAAGAGTGGCAACAATGGACATCAATTCACCAAAATGCCAGGTGTCGTAGAAGTGACACCACAAACCTGTGACTCCTGTTTCCATCACTGGAAGTGATGTCACATTAACTTTAACCTTGGTGATATCACAATAAGTGATGTTCCATGACCCCGATACCATCACACGAAGAGACGCCACCAAAATTAACAAGGCGCAATAACTGCCAGAGGTTCGGGCATCAGCTACCAAGGTATAGTCCTCATATGCTTGTCGGTCATCAGTTCTCAGGAATAGACCTGAATCCTAGTGGTCCACTCAGTTTTCATCCTTCTCAGCGCAAAAAAATGAGAACCATGAAGTTCAGTAGTAAAAACATCTGCTGTTCAGCCCAAGAGGCCCAAACGGTGAGTGTGTCCTTTATAAATGCATGTTACGTAATGTGCAACCTGCCAAGGTGCATTTATTCTGGTACCTCTAGTCTGGCTTTGCTAGGTCTGGTACTCTGATCACCTCCATGTCCTGTAAACACACAGTGGCCTGTTCCACCATGGGATAGATGTCCTGTTCTTGCAAGGATGAGCATGCTCCACCCTTCGAGTTCAGCTTTTGCACATTTACTCTCAGGCACAGCACTAGATTGACAGGTACAATTCCAAATACGGTGTCAGGGACCAGCCATTAAATTCCCTGGCATGGCCTGAACTACCCACGACTAGCTCAATGATGAGGTACAGATGCCAAAGTGCAGGCATCATTTACAAAAGCAAAGCCCCAAGTCCCTAGACACAGCTTCTAATGCTCAGCCACAGAACAAATTAAGATGTGACCAGGCACAGCAGTGAGTGCTCAGACACAGGACCTATTTCTGAAACAACAAGCCAGACATCAGAATAAAAACAATATCTTCCTGGGATTAGGCTTATCGTCTAGTTACAGACATTGTAAGCTGCTGAAAGCCAGAATTGGAGCATTCAGAGGTATAAAGTCAATATAGTTAGATACTATCTCAAATGCGATGTGATGGATGGAATGCTTGAATTAATCTCAGCCAGTCACTCAATTTTATTTGCATTTGGCTGGGTCTAAACTGAGGTGGCATGATGTGCAAATAACGATGGATTGGGATGTGATTGCCAGTAGTTTAGATTTATTCAAGTATTCGATCCACCCCCTTGCTGTTTTTCCACTCTAACCCCATCACAGTCAAGACCTTCTCATAGCTCTGTGGTTCTTCCACAGGGTACAACACTTTTAAACTGACAGAAGAAATAATTCATGACATATCACAATACTTACAAGATTGGTCTTTAATTCCCCCCACACTCCCACCCCAAAAAAATAAAAATAACAGCTAAAGCATAATCAAATTAAGTTAAAACGAGATGTAAAAATACAATAGAGCAACTGTCCAGCATACAAGAAATGAGATAAATGTGAAATAAACTGGCAAGAACACGTATAGATTGAAATGTATCTAGAAGGTAATAAGTTGAAGCGAAATGATGAATCTCAAGGTTCTTGGGTATCTAACTTTCTCCCAAAAGTGCCTACCTTATCTTCAGTACCGGCAGATCCAGTTAATTTGTCAGCAATGGCATTCTCAAAACATTTTACCAGAAAACAATTTTTGACTTTCACAAGTATCAGTCACGCATCTACCCATATCCACAGAAGAAATGAGATTCTTTGAGACTGGAGCATTGTGAACACTTTCCAAGTGAGCGTGGCCACTGGCAATTCTCACAGACATTCATGGACACATATCTACACCTAGTTCCATCTTACCTTCACGAATATGACCACTTAACTCAACATCAATATTGCTCGGCCGCCAGGAATTCTTCCTAGAAACAGACAGAGCCTCATAATTCAAATCACCTTTTCTCTCCACAGTAATATGACTCATATGTGAGACCCTGACATCCTCAAGCTCAGTCATATTCCTTCCTCAATACTTTGTTCATTTTTTGGTGCGCTGTAAATGTTTAGCATTTTTAGAAGGGCATTTAACACATTTCGAAGAGTGCTGAGCTGTAGTACTACAATAGCACCTCTGGCTACATCATGGTAGGAGTCGGTGACTTGTTTCCATCACATTCCTTATTCTTTCCATAAGATAGTTTATCAACCAATTTGTGCACTGGTTTATTCTCAGAGTTTAAAGTTGCCTTGGCACTAAGGGCCATATGTATGAACACATTTTCCCATAGACATAGAATGGGTAAAAACCTTTGATACATCTGGCCCTATGTTCTGATCTTGTTTCATTACCAAGGAGACTGTATCGTTTAAGGATGATTTACTTTCATTCCTTAACTTTTCCTGAATACCTTTGTTCCTTAAATATGTGAATACTTGGCGTCTAACCAGTTCATCACCTAACGTCCCAAATCTATGCTTGAATAATTTTGGTTGAGAACAGACCTAGTGTTTCTGTTGCTTCACCTTTTTCTCTTGATTTCTCTGAACGAAAGCATGCTTTGTAACTGCAATATACACAATGAGAGAAGCGATCATCAAGCTCTTTACGAGTATTAACAAATACATCAGTCGCCAGTTCCTCTTACTCGCTTTTGTATCTGATTTGCAAACAAGCATGCTTTCAGGTGTTAAGCAATGCTGAAATAGCCCATGACAATTCTGTAACTATCTGTAATTGTGAAGAGCTGATACTATTACTCTTTCCTGACGGTTTTAGCTGATGTCTTAGATGGTCCTGGTAGTAGAGTTCAAATGGATGAGGAGGAGGAATTGAAGTGATATCAACTCTCCAAAGTAGAGGTCTTCAACGTGCTGATTGTTGAGTCTTTATTATGAGCCGACCTTAAAGTTCCCCCAGCACAGTATAATGTTTTATGGGCACCTCTCAGTAGGTGGGTGTGTGACAGCTTTGGTAAAGATTATGTGATTATATCCCAGAAATTGTTGCTAGGCTTCTGCCAAGATTCATGCCACAAGCCTTGTGATTTGTGCATCCCAGATACTGCTATAGCAATTTCCCCCACTTATAACTCTCCTTGGACGCTTTACACAAATGGGAGGTAGCCTGGTTATTTTTAGTAAGGAAGATTGAGTAATGCCTTCATTTATCTTCTCAGATTTTGATTTTTCTGAAGCTTTAACGTGCAATATTTACTGTCATTAATTAGTAAAGTCAGCACTATCCCTCAACTCTTCGATTTTTGCTTGTCTGCCCTATTCTTGGACTGATTTAACAACTCATTGGCCGACCCGTTTTGCTAGCCAAAGGTTTTGATGGCATACCTTTAGATTCGGTACTCACTCCCTTCAACCAGTCACTCAGATTTCCCGATTTCCCTTGGGACACTTTGTATTCTACCACTCTCACCATGCCACCCCACTTAATTGTTTGAGGTCCAAAGTCATTAACACTGACTTTGCAGCTTCTCTGGACGCTATCCCGGTCCTGTCTGCTCCTAATGTCTTCTCCTCGCAGCTACCTTCACGTTCCTCAGACTTAATTCAAGTTGTTCTGTGGACCTCAGTCTTTTGAGATGACATTGGATGTTTTAACTACTGTCTTCACATATATTTGTAACTTTTCCTTAGCAGAGGCAACACTCTCTTCAACTTGGAAACAGGCAATTGTAGTCTTTATTTAAAAAATAAAATTACAGCTGTTTTGGCTAATTAACAACATATCTTATTTTGCCTGTAAGTCCTAACTTTTTTGAAAGTGCTGTCAGCTACGAGAGGTCTCAGCTTTTAGGGGACTGACTCCTCCTTGACCCTGTCCACGAAGTCTTCAGAGAGATCAGCAGGATTGGATAATTTCTGCTAGTTCCGGACTAACGCAGTAGAGCAGCCTATATTCTCTTTGACCAAAAATGTGTGCCACATTCAATATTATCTAACTCTTTTCCTCTGGAACTTTTTTCTTTTGCAAGATTAGGAGACATTGCCCTGGCCAGTTTGTGTTTTTCCATTTGTTATCAAGCCCAGGCTTTCTTTAGTCTTCCTTTTTCTTTTGTTCAACCTACAACGTTCCTCCTAGAGGATCAGGCCTTCAGATGGCCATGTATTCCCTCTAGTTCTTCTCATCTGCTCATTTGGATTTTCGTGCTATACGTACACAGGTGACCCTCAGGTCACCATCTGCATGGATGCCAATATCCCTATTATAGAGGTTGGCTTTGAAAATTGCACCAATGCAGTTGCTAAATTGATGAACAGCAACTCTTTACATCTGAGTGCAAGCATTAGATATTAAGATAGGGTTATCTATGGAGCTTTGGATCAGGTGTTAATATTTGAAAGAGTCCTTTTCTGAATGTGTGGTAGATATTCAGGTCGACTATTTAACCATTGGTATGGTTGCATGTCATTGTTTTCTGAGTTGCTCAAGTGCGCCAATAGCATCCTTGGTCTTGCAGACTTAGAACATATGAATATTTGCTTTCTTTCTAATTTCTTATATTAAAATTCCTTTTATCATAGAAAGAGCAGCATTAGGGCCCTTCAGTTTCCAGCTATTTTCTTTTTCTTTTTATGCTTCTTGTCCTCTCCCTTCCATCAGCTTCAATACCATAGAGGTAGCGTACTACACTTCAATGATATGATCCGTTAGCACATAATTGTCAATGTATGCATTTTTATAAACTCATTATCATTTTTTGGTTTAACAAAGAAAAAAGATAGTGTATACAGCTAAGGTACAGATACCGTTTCATAGCTATAGCAATTTAGCAGAACAAGGTTAATCTTTCAACATATTACAAATATCGATGTTGAACGTGCTCATGTTATTGCCAGTTTCCCTCATTCTTTATAGAACCATGTGCTTCTGAGTTGCTATCTAAATTCCTTACAGCCTGTTGGATCTTCATCTAGCCTGTAATGAAGCATCTGTGGGCAGCCCTTACTCTCATACACCACTTTCTCATCTTGCATACACATCGGTGCCTGTCTGCCATAGTCATTGTGGGGTCCATCGGTTGCCTGACTCCTTGGCAGTGTCTGTTTTTTCCACCATTATTCAAAGTGCGCTGAAGAGAGGTTTGCTGTTAGGTATGTTAATGTAATTGGGGTCTCTTAATGTTATGAGTTGGGGTATCATTGGAATATAGCTTTCTGGTACTGTGGATTATTTGGTTAGCACCTCCTCCTAGTGCCACTATTACCCTAAATTCACTTATGGTGTGTAGGATGGTGCAATACTCTGTTACATGTCATGCACGTGGCCACATTTCATGCACATGGTTGTCTGAACCAGCTACTTCTATTATAATATTCTTTATGTAGTATTTCACATTGGACTGGTCTCAATTTTGCTTTTATTGCTGTCTCTTGGGGCACATACGAGCAGCCTCCCAGGCTGTCTTCTACTGGGCCAAGTTATTTTTCTCATGCTTCCCTTAGTTTACCCAGACATTCCGGGATGATGATAATAAGGGTTTTGAATATAGATGAAACGGTCTCTCTTGTTCAGTTCTTCCAACTGTACCTAGTTTTCTAGTGGTGATGCCTCTGGTACATCGGGCCAGTCTGGAGTCTGCCAGTAGGGCATGCCAGAGCTGGGAGTACTGATATATTCGAGATGGACCATTCTTATTCCTCTTGAAAATGTTTTAATCCTGTTTTCATTTACTATGTCCTTAACCTGAGTCACGCCTATAAAGTCCCACTGCGGGAACATTTTTGGTTTGTGTGCTAACTTCAAAAGGTTCCTAGTTCATAATGGAGTCTCCCTGGTGACCCTTGCTTTCCAGTCTATACTGAGTGCGGCTCTTGCGTAGGCCTTCAGCACAGTTTGTCTTCCCACCAGTGGGGTTTGCCTGCCCGCCTCCTCCATATAGGCCCTGCAGATTGATGGCTATGTCTAGCGCTAATCTATTCAGGTGTGTCGCTGAGCCGTCTATTAGAGCATTTAATTCATGAAGCTCAGAGGCCCAATAACAAGCTCTCATGCTCTGTAATGGTATTCCCCAATTGTAAGTTGATCTGTAGACTGATTTTAGTGCACTATACGCGGTGCCTCCCTTCGTACCAGCACACTTAAGTCTTCTAGTTAATCAAAGAATTATACTGGTGCTGGGAATGGAGAAACGTGTAGTATGCAGAGTGATTTCTGTAGGGTTATCATTTTGAAAATTGCTGCCCTCCCCACCTGGGTCAGCGATGAGAAGTGCCATTGCAGCGTATCGGCATAAATACATCTGCTTATTATGAAACGTATACATTGTTTGCATCTGTCATTTACACCATTCACTTTGTAACATGAAGTTGTTAAAACTGTTCAATGTTGCAATTAAAATTTATTTTAAAAAGTTTGAGGTATTAATAATTGGCAGTTCCAGTGAGTGGTGGCAGACCATCATGAATCTTGTTCATGCCCTTTCAGCTTTCACTGGCTATATAGGCTCTAATTTTAGTGACGCTCTTATGCTTCAGCTCTCCAAATGTATTTATTGTGCCTCCTCCTTAAAGTAGTTGTGCGAGCTGTGATATCTTCCCACCTCGATTACGGCAACTCTCCGATAAGCAACTGGTGCATAATTCAGTTTTTGGGACCCTTTGTTTAAACTGTTAACCTATTTCTAGTAGGTTGCTCACACTCTATTGACTTCTAATTTCTAAAAATAATCTTTGTCTCTGTATTTGCCACCGTGCCATTCACTGCTCTTTTTCCATAGACTCATCTATCGAAATATCTGCCAACTTGCTGCTTTCAGTCAGCTTGAGCCAACATTGTGGCAGGTGTCCATGGTTCTCACCGCAGAGGCCAAGCCTTCTTAGTTGCACCTAAGGTTTGGAACTGCTTGCCCCTGGATCCCAGAGGCCAACCCAACTTTCTTATCCGTGGGCACCTTCTCAAAAGTAGGCTCTTCATAGCCTTCCTCTCTTTAATGAAAGCTTCCACCTCTCTGCAGCCCTTGTCGCCCTCTTCAGACCACCAGCTAGTGCCAGACTGCCCTTCAGGATGGTGCTTATAGTTTGTAATTTCTGCCTCACGTATTGATTCCTGCACAAGATGTGGCTGTTTAAAGTAGATTCCCAGTCTAGCTTGGTTAGATGCTTAATCTGGCTCTGGATTATGCCAGCTGGGCAGCTAAAGGCATTGTTGGTGCATCCTTGTGGCAGCATGCAGGGGCCAGGTGGGCATGAGCATTCTTCCTTCCTGCCCCATAAGCTTTGGGAGAATGTGCACAACCTTCCATTTTGATGGCAAGAGGTTTATCGGTTCCTATACAGGTGAGAAGCTCAATAAGTATAAATCTGCTTTGAGATTCAGAAATATGCTTCTGTTCTTTTACACTGAACGCCTCATTAGCATGGACTAAACATTTAGGATTACCGGTTCAAGACCTCTAAGATCAGTTGTCCCCCCCCCCCACCACATATTTTTATTTTGATTATATGTGCACACCTAGATAAAACGTGAGCTTCATAAGTAGACACATTAGCTGTTGTGCACAGTGATCTACTATTTCAGTGTACTCTCTTGTTCGTCTAAAGCAGGTGTCTGGCTGTTTACCGGGTCAGGTGCAGTTGCCTGGTTCTTCCAATGTTATTAGTTTAACAAGCTGCCTCCTTCTAAGCTCGCTCTCTCTGCTCCGTTCTCTGCAGGTGCACGGGCTGTACCGGACCACAGGCGCCAGTTTTGAGAAGGCTCAGCAGGAGTTTGCAACCGGTGTAATGTCGAACAAAACCGTGCAGACGGCAGCAGCGAACGCAGCTTCCACGGCAGCAACCAGCGCGGCCCAGAACGCGTTCAAGGGGAATCAGATCTGAGCAAAGATGGCCCCCGAGAGCCTGGGCACTGGGAACACTTCCTGTGACTGCACGTGGCCTACCCAGAGCACTACCTTGAAGACTAGTGTTGGACTGCGCACAGCACATCCTTACCCTTGTTATTTACCCGTGCATGGGCTCAGTCAGTTACTTTATTTATATCTTAATTTTCTGGACCTTTCTGTGATCAGACGAACTGATTGTGCTGCACTTCTCTCCAACAGCTGTGCTAAATACATACTGTATATTATGTTCTGGCGGACCTTCATTTCAGTAGATTAATGTCAGGAGTGTTTTTGAGTTTTATATCCCCCACTGCGAACATCATAACTGATCTTAATTTTGTGAAACCGTTTCTTCCACTGACTTCCTTGTAGGCGTGCTGTGACCCGCAGTGTTGTGGCCCTGGGGGAGGCTTGTCGCCTGACGCTTCTAGTCTAAAGGATGGCAGACGACAAACTTCTGCGACACTTATCTGGCTGCCACCATTTTGATAGGGTGTTGATAACTACTGTGAGCGGTGGGAATTACATTAGAGCATAATGTAAATATACGCTGCTTCAATGTTTTATTCTTTTTATATTACTATTTAGGTATGTCCTAAACCTGTAATTTGGCATGAATTCTGTTGAATTTTTTAAACCAAGGCGATAGTAATTTGGTTGCACTTCTGATCAGGTTTGTGTTTGAATGTAGTATTCGCCTGTTACTATTCTGAAACAACATTGGTACATACGCATTATTTTCCGTAGAATGTGTGTGTGTGTGTTTGTGAGTGAGTGATGCAATGAATAGTTGACTCAAAGATGGCATCTGCAGTTTAAAGCGAAACTAGAAAAATTAGTTTCCAATTTTACTTTGAGCATGCCTGTTACATTTTCTCCTTGAGAAACATAAATATGTTAAACGCTCACTAATACTTCTAGTTTAACGTGTGCCCCTTTACATTCTGCTTTTTGTTTTTATTGCATTTGGTAATGCTATTTTTTGCCTTTGAAGCGTGCATTAAGTCAGATAGTGATAGTCTTGAACAACGTTTAACACATTTTGAAACGCCTCATTACTTTTCAAATGGAAATATTTTGCATATTGTTGATTTGTTAACACCGAGTCACTGCAGAGTAATTAGGATGTTTATCTGACGTCGTAACGCATTCATGTGATCATCTTAGTGTCCGATTTGCATTGGTAAAATCATCAATACAAATCGTTAAGAGGCATCATTGTAAATCCAATTTTTGTGGATTGTTAGTGATTGTTTTTTTAGTATTGGTTCTTCTATCCTCTCCTCTGATTTCAATCATTTTCGTATCATGTTTACTGAGGTAACAATGTGTATCTCGTTTTATATAATTTGTAACCCTTGTGTGGGTAGAGCCAATGAATATTTATTGTTGGCTCTGTTGTCCTACACAGTGGGAGCCATTTGGTGGTGTTTAAGATGTTCAGTCTATTTATTACATCCGTGGGTGCATGAGGGACGCAATGCGTCCTTCAGTGCACACGGTGCTCCGGAGTTAGAGGGAATGATGGGGGTTGTAGTAGTTTTCACATTTGTCAGTCTCACTGTTTGTAGCTTTCATAATAAAATGCTCTGTCCACGCATTAGACGGTGTTCCTCTCTTCAGCTCAAGATATTTCGGTAGAATCAAACATCCAGTCATTTTTTTTACCAGAAACTTTAGGTGGGTAACGTCCTAATGGGCATTATTCACATTTTCAGATATTCGCTCATAGATGCCCCAACATTTGTTTTGTATGGTGTCGCTACATTCATTACACTGTAATTGTACACCAAGCGATGTTATGTTGTCCAAGCCCTGCCTTGGCTCTCATGAAAGACTTTTTTTCATTAGATAATGTAGCTCAAGTATGAAACTAGAGCTCAAACACTCCAGGTTATTCTGGTTAACGAAATCCACAAAAGCTAACACAAATAGCTGGTTTCATTTTAAAGTGGTATATACACATGAACTAATGGTAATAAGTTAGAATAGACCGGTATGAGGAGTCTTGGAATCCAAAATCAAAACGTGAAATCTAAATCAAAAGGTAAGAGACAAAGGCTAAATCTGACATGTATTTACAGTTTATTGAAATCCTCTCATGTGCTAATGTTCTTTTGAAATTCCCGACCTCATTACTACCTTGTGTTTAATTAAATTAATTTTATTGATACAAACTCCACCATACACCGGGGCATTGGATCGCCTGCCACTTGTGCATCCTATTGCCACCATGATATTCAACCCACAGTGCATGTTTTATTTGACAGAACTAGAGTTGATGTAGCTACCACCTTCCGCAACACCCTTACACTCCAATCCGTTCTCTGACCCAGTCTGTAGTTGTGTGATAAAATAACTTTGTAAAGAGATTACTCTTAGTCTCGGGCATTGGAATGCAGAATCGGACATCCAGTCAGATACCTTGATATCCATTCCCTAGCAACTACTGTTACAAGCTGTGGCTGTCACAACTGAAGTGTGTGTGTTTTTTTTTTTTTTAATGTATTCTTTTTAAAGAAGCACAAAAAATATGGTGGATAAAGAGCTTATATGTTCATTTAACTATCATTTTTGATGTTGTAGCCAGTTATTACCATTCAGCTAATGTCCCTTAACTTTCTTATGCACCCTGGCCTATGACTGAGTCCCATAAGCCAGGCAAGGGCCAATAACTAGCATGGTTGCCTCACTCTGCTAACAATAATACTATGTTAGATGTCTTGTGTTAACATTGTGTCCATGTTTCTAGTTAACTGAGACAACAGCAATTGGTTCCACTGTGAGACTAGTCAATCTTTGTACACAGCACACTGGCTAATTGGCACCTGTTCCCACCCTTCCCTTGCATTTCAAGACCTTCAAAATGTTAGTGGTTACCTAATTTAGAATCATATAGAACAGTGGTTCCCAACCTTTTGACTTTTGTGGACTCCACTTTATTATTACTGAAACCGGGGGACCCCCACTGAATCATTATTTGAATCAGGGGACTCCCCCACCCCCCCACTGACTAATTACTTGAAAGCCAGGGGCCACGGTCTGAACACTGTCGATTATTTGAAACGCAAAACAAAACACAAAAATATACAAAAACAAGCATTCATCAAACACATAGTCAAATGATAACACATTCTATTTAACTTGCAAACAAATATAAAACATGTTATTTTAATAGGAAGGTTGTGGGTTTTCTAAATTCAGTCACACATTGTCCAAACTATGTTTTGTTTGATGCACCTGCACTGCTCCCACAAATCAGAGAATACTAATTTAATTGTTAGTCTCCAAATTCCTCGATAAACACAGTACGTTTTAAAAATCTTCAACTATACATTTAGCCACTATATTTATATGCACTTTTATTAATCTGTTAATAATATTTAATTTTCTAAGCAGTCACAGACCCCCTCAGGACAGGAGGCTTTGTAGACCCCCAGGGGTCGCCCCGGACCACAGGTTGGTAACCACTGATCTAGAAGATGGTCTTCTGTGGAACCACGATCCGTTGACCTTTTGCTGTTTTGTTGTATCTATATTGGTAACAAACTTATGTCATGTTGACCCATACTGATACTGGCATAGTTTGCGTTCTTTATAATCTCTTTGACTCAGTAAATAGTTTCTCCCATAATTCTGAAACACTTTATCCATTTGTGCTTTGGACCAGTTTCACTGATTTTGTTTTTTCAGATATTTTGGCTGGTGTAATACCTGTGGAGGCAAACTTTGTTTTACAGAGGGCACCACTAATCTCTTGCTGTTCACTACTTGTCACATGTTGTGACTTTTGCACATATTTAATTCATCTTTCATGCCTACTCCATAAACACAGCTGTGTGTGCATTTCACAAGAAAACATTATTAATTGACCCATCTCGTTTTCTTGTTAAAGGCCCCTAGGCTATTGGAAATTTGCCTTGTACGTAGCTTGCTTTGGCCCAAAAAATCAAAATCCTTCCTCCACATGACATTGTTTTGGCTGTAGTTTTCAAGTATGGTAGTATGAAAGGAATATTTTAGATGCCGACACGCAACAATGCCCCTGATTTTGTCTGTGGCTACAATCCGGCTTTACAAGTTGTGAGGCATGATTCCGTTGGATACAATCCACCACTTTATTACATAAGAAGAGGGCATGCATACATAGCATCTGCTATCCACTCCTCATCGGATTTCTGTAATGTTCTTTAGGCATATGTCCTGATTCCCAGTCTGCAGTTATCACTGCCACATGTTGTAAGGACTGGTAACTGTTTCTGTATCTGTTTAAGGACAGTTTTGCATAATCTTACACATCGATGTTCCTACTTGGGGGGCCTAGACCTAAAATTTCGGCTCTTGTTTTTGTCTCATTTGTGCTATCTCATTCCTTCTGTAAATTGAGTAGTTTAAGGCTTAGTGGTCTGGCATCAAGTGGTGCACCTGTTGGTAGTGGTCGTTAACAGCAACTGACTCCTGTGTCCTCTGGAATTCATGCTTAGAGTACAGTTGGCCAGTGTACACTAGTCACCTATGTACCACTATCGAAGTAAGATCCCCTCATAACTTCCTTGCTTGCAGAATGAGGGGACACCCCGTACCTTAAAAGACGTTCAATTAAATCACCAGGAAGAAGCAAAAAGGATGTAAATGCATACACAGGCTTGGTAAAAAGATGTGATACAAATGTGGGAAGGAAGCAGACTATTTCCCCATGGACTGTTCTACTCCCTCGTGGAAATCGCCCTCACTAACCTGACTCAGTTGTCTGGGTAATCCCAAAGGAAGGAAAACGTACCTTGTCAAAGTCCATTCCCGCCTTGTCCTCCAGTACCTGATGATTTAATCCTGCTGAAAACGTCTTTTGCGTTCTAGGAACAAGGCATGAACAAAGACTGTGTTTCTCTGAGTTGAACCCTGCTTCTCATGAAAATCCTAAGCTGCCACCCTTTCTCTCAAGACAGTGTTGCGGGTCTGTTGCACCAAAAGGTTGAGCCGCTTTGCCTCACTGAGAGTGGATCAGAGAACTAAGTCTCAACCGCCCTCCTAAGAGTTCAGAGATTTTAACTAAGGAGTAGAAACCAACTTCTTGTACTATTGAAGTCTCTGCTGCAGTTTTATCTCATTGATAGGTAGTCCAATATTGTGAGTTCTCCTTTACCCCATGGTTGAGCCTGGCTGCCTCACTATGTTGGTGGCTGTTGAGAAAGGGGGCACCACATTGTCAGTGAGTAGAGGGTCTCCACCCAAGCAGGTGGTAGAACTTCTTAAGTTGATGCAATTCAGTTCTCTCTGAAACAAAGGTGACCTAAGATAAAAGGGGAAGCACAGGAGCCTACCAAGCTAGCCTCTCTGGATACCATTCTGGTCCATTTCTGGTGAGAGGAGCACCCTGCCAATTAGGAAGTGACCCTTTTCTGTTGCCCCACGTCTTTGAGGAACAAAACGCTCATCTCCTCAGCACAGCCGATGGGCTCTCAGGAGTCTGTCCTGGTACTGGAAGCCCATCTCTTTAGCATACAGTTCCCTATGGATTCTCTTTTTGAAGTCCCTATCTCGGGCTGTGGGCTGCAAGGTAGACAAGCATTTGATTCAGAAGTTGCCAAAGCCTCCCTTGTTTCCTTCATATATGGTTACAGGTTTAGCTCCACAAATTCTTTTGTGTATGCCTTGAGTACAAGGTTTAAGGCCAGAGAACCATCTCTGGTCTTACTTCCTGGTGTACATCCTGTTCCCTGTGTCCCAGATGTAGCCCTAGCAACCAGGGGACCAATCCAAGGCACATGTTTTTTGCCCCATCCAGCAATTCTAGACACTTTTTCTGCCCGAGTGCACCTTCTTTTCCTTCATGGATGCTTGTTTCTCTAGTAATGCTACTTTCATGCACCCCCCCTTTCTCACAGGAGGGTTGTTTGTGAGAGCTAGACAATAATCAAGGCATTGAAGCGGAGATCCATATGGCTGCTTATGAGGAACTGTACTCAACTAGATGCTAGGAAGCTATTAAGGCCAAGGTTTTGGCCTGTCAGGCTCTTAATGACACTACTTGAGTATGACTGCATCTTTGCCTTGGTGGCTGCAGCTACTTTTCCACCAAGGCCTGCCCTGGTTATATAAACCTAGGATCTCAAGCCACATCAGAACATTTGGAGAAAGCCTTTATCCTGGGCTCTCGTCAGAAACCACTGAGTCATCAAGGATTGTACTAGCCTTGTGTCTGGGAATACCATATCTGGTTGCTGTCCCTGTAAGGCAAATTGACATGTTCTGTCAGAAACAAGAAAATAAAACATCTGGAAATGTATGAGTTGAGGATGGTCCAGTCCACCTGTCTGTCCCTTATACAACCCAATGCCAACAAAACCACCTGCAGTCTCAATTTTTGGTGACAGCTTGAGTAATAAACTTCCTTCATTCCAGGCTGTGCCATATGTTTCTCTGCAATCTAACATGGTGGCTACAGAACAGAAGTTGATGATGCCCAGGGACACATCCTTAACATGGCCACCAGGACCATGAACTCTGTCCTGGCCTTGCAACAGCAGTTGTGGATCATGTCCGTGGACCTGGCTTAGGTACCCAGGAAAAAGTCATTGAGTTTATCAGAAGGAACGTGTTTATTGCTTCATCAGATGACATCCAACAGCAGTGAAATGTGGGCATTGTAATGGCTAGACCCTTTAGTGCCATCCAAGTAGTACTGCTGTGACCTCCTGCTCTCTGACAGCTGGTAAAGGCCTTCCTCAAGCAGATCTGTGAAAAGATAATTCAAGAGTAACAATAAGCCAATGCCCTCTTCGGAGTCCAGGATGCCCCACTGATCTTTCTGTGAAGCAGTCTATCCTTGGCAACATCTCTGTAGGTCGATTCCATTTCAGCTTTCCCTTCAACTACCAACACTGGACATCGCTCTCCAATAATGGATAGATTCTGCTGTTGAACAGCTATATTCTACAGCTGTCATAGTAACCATCTATGGCACCACCATCTATGCTGTTTCTGCTCCCCTAACTTCTGCAAGAGAAGTTCCTTGTTTTTGACAGGTTTTAGCCAGATGCCCCTGCCTCAACCCAGAAAAGGGACAGGCATACTAATTCTTCTAAGGACACACTAAAGGATACCACAGACATTTCAGATTATGAGCAAGAGGACACATAGCTGGGCGCACTCAGTTCCTTTGTGGAACAACACCAATGCATTCTTGCACCTAAGCATATTGGAACTGAGAGCAGTCTTCTTAGCAGTAAAGCTTTTCCTACCAGTTCTGAGATCAACAGTGGTATTGATCGATACATCTTCTTAAACGGAAAACAAGGTACACGTGTCACAAGTGTGCCTATTGGCAGTAGCTGTGAGAGCAGAAATTTTATCAATGTGTTTCTTCTGCTTTCACATTGTGTGGCTAGACAACCCCAAACAGAATAGCCTGCTAGTAACATGATTTGAAGATTCTCTAGAAGGTCCTCACCCCAGCTTTTTGTAACTCCCCTCAATTCCAGTATGATTAGTTTGCTTCTTGTATGTACAGTGGCCAAGTTCCTTACCAGAAGGCTTAATGTTGAACAGGATGAGGGCATTTCTGTACCCGTGTTGTTGCTATACCATTCTGGCAGTGGCAGAGTGGCGATGCTGTCTATTGAGCTGCTACATGCTTTCCCTGTGGGACCTGGCTAGCAAGATCTTGCCAGTGGTCCTGGAAGACTTTGGGGACCCTCCCGGCTCATACTACTGATTGCCTTGGAATGGCAGTTGGCACCAGTGTTGTGCTTTGCCAATTCGCATGAACACGATCCATGGAATTTTCTGGCTATGTATAAACCTTTCTCATGGATATGCCATTTGATAACTTACGCCTGTTAAGCGAAAAGGCATATTCTGTGTTGGAGCACTTTTGAGGAAACTAGAGCCACAGCGCTCACCCTGGTCTCTTAATTCCTGGCAAGCAGTTTATACACCAATTCAAAAAAGTTCTGAGGGTTAGCATATGGCAAAGACCATCTCCCCAGGCAGTACGCCAGTCACCCCAAGTCTTTTTGAGACATGGGCCTGGAAGGCAGTGTTCAGGCCATCAAGAGGCATCACCCATCCTACCAGCCATCCCCTGCTGCAATAGCCACCAAAACTCCTTAGTGGTGCATGCTCATCCACTGGGGGCCAGGGTGGCGATCCATCACATCAGACAGCTAGGTATACAAAATGTTGAACATGGCTATGCCCTGCCTTTTATTTTTGGCCCCAGCAAAGATCCTGCCCACATTAAAGAATTTCTGAAGAGTGTCTGTCTGTTATTCTATAGGTGGTGCGAACATTAATCTTTCAGAGCGTTACTCAATATTTTCTTGTAATGAAAAAGGACGTATGTCTCCGGCGTCTTGTAGACCTTCAATCCCTGAATGCGTTCCCGCAGGACAAATGCTCACGCTGCCCCGGATCCTGTCTGCCCTGGACCCCTGCGACTAAATGGTGTCTTTGGATTTGCAGAACATGTATTTTCATATACCTATGCTGCAGTCCACCAACGTTACCTGTGGTCCAAGGTGGGCTAGGAGCATGTTTAGCTTTCTCTGTTCCCTTTGGGCCTCACCAGCAACCCTTGGGTGGTCACGAAATTGATGGTGGTCATAGCCCATCTTTGGTATCCGTGACCTCCGGTCTTCCCCTTCCTCACTGACTGACTGTTAAAGGTTGAGCACTCCACAGTCAATCTTAGACCACCTCCAGATGATGGCGAAACTCCTGATATTTTTGGGGTTCATGATCAGCAAGCCCTTCAGAGGCTTCCCTCTACTGCAACATGTCCTGTACATTTAGACTATGATCCTGATGTTTCAGCCTGGTTTGGATCACGTTGAGAACATCTCTGAAACTTCTTAGCCTCCTGTATCCTCTTTGTCAGTTGCACTAGGTGGTATATGCAGGTTTTGCAAAGGAATCTGCACTTCCAGTGGGCCCATCCTCAAAGAAATATGATGGACTTCCAGACTTCGGAGTGGGAAAGCACACAATCTGTAGTGATGGCTGCTTAAACTGGATTGTCCCAGTTGCAGGCCCCAGTCTCTTCCTCGCCCAGAACTGACTGTGGCGGTGGACATATCCCTGCAGGGTGAGGGAGGGCATCTCAGGGAGGTGGCAATTAGAGGACTTTTGTCTTTAACAGAAGCTTGGCTCCATATCAGTTTCTTGCCCATTTTTCTGTTCTATTTACGTCCTTGCTGCTCTCCCCTGCCAGAGTCCTGAACAAAATGAACAACCGGGCTCAAGTCATGCTAGTCTGGATTTAGCCTAGAGCATGTAGTACCTGGAATTTCTGGCCATGAGCATCTGTCCGATCAGGCTAACACTTTGTGAGTATTTTCTGCCCTAGCAAATGGATATCTGTGCAGTCTACATCTACATGTGTAGTGACAGAGCTACGGCAACTGACTGCGTTTGACCTGTTGCCTGAGGTGGTTGTCATTCTTGCCACAAAATCCATTTATGCCGGACATTGGAACAAATTTGTGGGTTGGTGTGGCACTAGTAAGATTGATTGATTACTCACAAGACAAAGCTTTCAGATGTGCATTTCTTTGTTTTAATTGTAGCCATTCAAGGCCTTGCAGTGGACACTAATAAAGGTTGTTTCCTCTTTTTTCTTTTCTGCATTTTCCAGATCAACTGTCCCTGTTGAAATGACCTGTTGTGATCAACTTTATTAAAGGTTTGGCACACATTCCCTCCCAAGCCATTTGTGATACCATACTAGGACTTTATCTTGGTCTGGGCGTTTCTAATGTATGTGCCCTTTCAGCTGATGCACAGTTAATCACTTCCTCTCAGACTTTGTAGAATATCTTCCTTATCACGGTTATGTCTGCTTGGCCCAAGAATGAACTTCAGGCACTTTAGTGTAACTGTCCTACACCACCTTTTTTCCCCAGACAAATTGGTCCGTAGGAGTCATTCTTGCCAAAAGACATTGCTCCCTTTCATATAGGGTAATCCATCAATGTGCTTGGGTTGCTTGCTATCCCTATTCCCTGGAAAGGGACACCTAATGGGTGGTCAGCTTTATATGGGGTTTTCTGGGTCAAAGAAAGGGGAGGCTATGCACAAGAGAACCCTTTCAAGGTGGCTGGTGTTCTGTATCAAGATCTGCTATTAACCGAATAGGATCTGACCTTTGTTGGAGGTGGATGTAGGGAGAGGTAACATGCTACACATACAATGATCATGTCCAATGGCTCTAACCTACTGGGATAAGATAACCAGGACACACAGGGATAGCTGGAGTGAAACTCCTGATGGACCCCCTATTTTTTCTCTTGGTGAGCTGCCAGAGACAATTCTGTCTACTCATTGACAACCCTGCTAGGTTAACTTATCACACACCTGCTACAGGCTGTTTGCTTAACACTGGCACAATTCTGGAATCGAGATCTGTTCCCCCCGCCCCACATATGGTGGACCAAGGTGTTGGCAGTCGACATCCATTGACAGCAATAATACACAATACACCTCACAAATTCAAGAAAGAAAACATGAGTGCCTTTCTGAAACTATATGAAAACTGTGAAAAGATCTGAGTGGTGCGACAAGTAGACTACCCGTTCTCCAAAGGTCTGGAATGGATGGAATGTCCTTAACCCCAGAAACAGGCTCCTCAAGTGAAAACCCCTAACCCATAACCGGTCTCAATCAGAGCACAACAGGAAAACCACTCCGGGGTAACGCCTTATCCCCCCCTCTAACCATGACCTAATGGACACCATATCCCATTCTGCAGATCACACCCGACTAAAACCATAGACAGAAAGTGCTTGTAATTATGTAAAACTGAGACCGAATCTTTGCAATCTGAAACATTTTTTTTTTTTTTACTTTTCTATATGTACATTGCAGACTAGCTTGCTGTAATGAATCTGTGGAAATAAATAAGTTTAAAAAAGAAAACAAAAACACACACACACTCACGTCTTAGCAAAGCTCATTAAGTGAGCACGATTTAACCGTGTTCCAGCTGTTGGCTGGCTCACCTCAGGTAACAAGTCTTGCTTCAGAAAGAGTCAGGTCAGTATCTAAATTCATGTCAGTGAAAGATAGTTTGAGCAACAGTGCTAAATAAAGTTCAGAATATGATCTAATGGTTTTCCTCTAAAGAACTTGGATTAGAAATTGTAGGCAGCAAGAGATGAGGACAGGCATTTCCAAATATTCAGTTAAAGGCATGAGCAGATGGGATGAATAACACTCAAAAAGGCTAATCTAACCCGAATTTATAGTATGAATGTGACCTCGTGTATGGTTTTTGCGTCAATGTGATAACTTCTTTCAAACAACTTGCAAGCTTATTTAGATTCAGATAAGGCTAGTGTGTACTAAAAAGCAGTCAGTCTTTTGTGAGAGGAAACTCACACGGGGTAATACTCTAGCACAGTGGTTCCTAACCTTTGGACTTCTGTGGACCCCCACTTTATCAGTACTGGAACCCAAGGACCCCCACTGAATCATTATTGGAATCTGGGGACCCCCTAATGAGTCATAACTGAAAGCTGGGGACCTAATCTGTTAAGTTTTCTAAGCAGTCATGGACCCCCTGAAGAGGCTTCGCGGACCCCTGGGGGTTCCCGGACCACAGGTTGGGAACCACTGCCCTAGCACAACTGCATTTCACTGATTGAAATTCACATAGTTGAGCTGGACATCTTTCCTAAAGTTGCCGAGAGGATTCCTAAAATAGCGCCAGTAGTTGTCAGCATCTTAAGCAGCCGCTGGAAGTAGGATATTGCGTATGGGGACTTTTCCCCAAATCTTAGTAGGGAAATTCAGGCCAAGTGTTATAGTGGGCAGGGTTTGAGTAAATAATTTGTGAGGGTGTGTCTGGAAGCGGCTAGAGTTGCCTCTTAAGAAAGTGCACAGTCTACACTGGTGGAGTGTTGATTGGACATTTTCTGATAAGAATTAAAGAATGTGGACAGATCTTGGTGTTGAGATTAGTAAATGCAGCAGGGCTAGAATAACAGTGATGATGTGGCGAGGTCTACTTATTTGTGATCTGAAGGTAGCCAGTTGATAGTGGTTTACGATGGTGAGCATGAAGAGAGGCTGTGTTTCTTCTCACTTCTCACTCTGCTCCCCCTCGTTGCGTGGTGCATGTAGGGCTCAGACATATATTCATGTTAGTAATGTAAAAGGTGTCGTGATTCATTCAAGAATAGATCGTAAGTAGTTGGTGTTGTCTTCCATCAATAGGTACTAATGATGAAGGGTATTTGTTGATTCCTCTCCATGTGTTATTCGTCCAATAAAATGCTTTAAAGATAGAACTGTTAAAGAAATAAATGCAGAAGCAACCTTTCCCCACTGTATCCCATTAATCTAGAACAATCTATGTCTGAGGCGCTTTGCACCATCACTCTTTCAGTTTAGAAAATAAATGAAAACATCTCTCTTCAAGGAGCATGTCACCCCTCTCTAATAAGGGAAAGGATGGGTTAGGAGTCCCTATTATGCTTAACCGTGTGAGGTTATCTTGACCATCTTCTAGAACCACATTGAGCTTGTCTGGATTTTTTTTTTTTTTACAAATAATCTTTTTACTGTGCATTTGTCAAGTATATGTTACATTGTTTAATGCAGTATACATTTCTAAAACATAGTGCGAGTTCAAGCTTGTCTTACAGCTGTAATGTCTTATTGGTTCAAATGTAAAACAATCCAACAATATATGGGCTGTAGACTACCACACTGAATAAACCAGGTTGCTTAGACCCAGTGACACAAGTAAAAAGTAAACTTCTGTAACAACAAATGGGGGAACAGGTCTCCATCTGTCTACGTAGGTTAGGAGAGTGTCCCTTTCTGCATGACGGTGTGCGTGGACGTGGAGGAATGGGCACTTAAACCCGCTAACTTACATGGCCCGTGCTTCTCCCTGAATCATCCTCAGCTGTCTCTGGCTCAGATTCAGAGGGGTGTTCGGCCTCGTGTATGTTGGTGTGTAGTAAAGCAGCAACCTTTCTATGGTTTTCGTAAAACTGAAGACTGACGTATGATATCTATTTCACTACAGTCTTTATAATGCACATGCACCATTCTGCAGAGAGACAGAGGAAGATATTTCAGATTTTAGGGGATTAACAAGTTACTAACTTTTGGTAACTCTCTTTCTAGTGATGACTCTATATAGCCACAGATTCCTCATCTAATATACTCTCCAGGCACCAGACTGGCTCTGGAAATTTTTCTTCAGTAGTGCTCCTACGCGCCTCTATGTGGCACTGTTACTCCGCATTGGCTGTGTATCATCCCAGAAGTGACAGAGCTGAGCTGCATGTAACTGACACCACTGCATGCTAGTATCAATTTATTACCCTTTCTGCATTCTTAGACGCAGAATGTGAACAACTGCTGGCACCAGTGTGCTGATCTCAAGCCACTCCACAGAACGTGGAGGTCGGATGAAAGGGAGGAATCTGCAGTTAGAGTATCCACCAGAAAAGAGTTACCAAAGATAAGCAACTTGTTCTTCTCATGGATGCTCCTAACTGCAGGTTCCTTACCTAAAAATATACAAAGCAGTAGGTCCTCAGGTGGAGAGTCTGTGGAGTGGACTCAGACCAAAGGCTACTTCAGTACCAAGCAGGCAAACTATCCTTCCCGGAGTTCTTTTATCCCAGTAGGTTAGAGCCTGGGTATGTTTAACAACAAAAGGATGATGGACAGAGTGTTGAAATGTTTCAAACACTCAACCCCAGTCACAGATCTGGGTTTAATCCATCGTTCTTTTTCTCACTTTTTCCCAGCCATATGCTAATCAGTTTTGACCCTGTTCCCCATGGGAACAGGCCAGCCCGAACTGCCAAGCCAAGTCCTCCCTGGACCAGAAACAAGCATCCTAGGACCGGTTTCAGGGTATCACCCTTCATCAGCTAGGCTAACTTGAATCCATCGGCACAGTGAGCAAGGGACCCACGTCCCACTTAGGGCAACTTTAGCAACACAAAAGGATGATGGACGGAGTGTTGAAACTTTTCAAACACTCACCCCCAGTCACAGATCTGGGTTTAATCCATCGTCTCAAGACAGGGTCAAGACTGATTTGCATATGGCTGGGTCCAAACTGGGGTGGCATGGTGATCAAAAGAAAGATAGATTAAACCCAGATCTGTGACTCGGGGTGAGTGTTTGCATTGTTCAGCACTCCTTCCATCATCCTTTTGTGTTGCAATAGAGCCTGGGTATGACCATTACATGTGTAGCATGCCACCTTCCACTACACCCCCTCCAACACAGGTTGAATCCTTCCGTAATGGTATTCAACCGGAACCGGACATGTGTGAGGCACCATCTTGTTAGGAGTTTTCCTTATGTTGTATGCAGACGGATGATTTGGCTGCCCTAGTCCATATCCAATTGCATATCTTTGGGTATTTTGCCTAGATCTCTACACCTTGCTGATGTGGCCCAGACCATATTTTTAATTCAACAAGGCATTCAAACACTTAGTAACTGGCAGCCTTAGCTTGATAGGTCTTCTGGCCGACCACTTCCTATGAAATGTATGCATCTGTGTACACCTGCTATCCTTTCACACTGAAACATAGTGAACCCGCTCTCCCGGTCAAATAGTATTGGTGACTTCTCCCAAAACTGGTAAGGACTTGAAGGCTCATTTGATAGCAGTAGGGATGCAAACCCATTTTCATTGTACGTGTAGATACCAGAGACTACTTATCATCCCATTGGGTAAAGGTATATGATCAAACTAGTTTAGGCCTTGATTTTCATATGAATATCACTGCATGGTAACAATCCATATCTTTACAATATGTGCACTCCTAAATTATTTATTGTTATTTCCAACGAGCCTCTAACATTCTTTCAGGAGCCTGATCACTCCCATTTGCTATTGGAAGTTGAAACTAGGTTTTCTGAAAATTAACTAAATATGAATTGGTTATCACCTCATTCTTGCTATCTATTTTAATTAAAGCATCTTTGTTTTACTTTTCAATATAATAATGCTGTGGTTAACATTTTGCAAATAATGGTAATTAAGCACTGAATTGCCTGTGAGCTATTACCTACTTGTAAATTAAAGCTTGGTATTATTTACCAAATGAACAGGTGTACATTTTGTAAATGACTAATATAATCTTTACCCAATGTCATTGGTCTGTTTAAAAAAACAAACAAAAAAAAACACCAAGTTGTCGAATCTAATGTGGCATGACTTTAGTCTAGGAGTTTTGTACACTTATTGTATTATTGCAGGTTAACTTACAATAAAGTCAATATACCTTGGAATTGGCTATGTTCTTTTAATAGTATTTAGCTTGCAACAGTGCTGCTTTATACACATGAAGCATAGTTTCATGAATGAGTAATGCTGCCTTTCAGCCCTATGATGTTGGTCTGTCCTACTCTAAACTAGTGACGGGGCTAGATGTTTCTTCTTCTAAAACCATTTAGATTTGGAGCATTGCATAGCCTGTTCTGAGCGTGTCAGTGTGTACTGAAAAAACAAAGGTTAAAGTAACGTTCTAGTTATGTGAATTTGTCAGTGACATTAACATTTTGATATTTAAAAAAAAAACACATTCACCAGTTATAGTTAGCAGAGCGAACTATAACTTGTGTACTGCTCATGACCTCACATATTACATTGCTCTTGACATGTTCTATGACATCATTTATGACATCACTGATGGCATCACAAATAAGCTCATTGAAGACATCCTCTTTTACACACTTTGCTCTATAAGCGGGTATAGCATTAGAGCTCTGATAGTTGTGGTGGGCTTCCTGGGGCCTTTAATGGCTAGAGGAGGGAGGCTATGTGGCCCCCTTCTCCATTACAGGAAAATCATCCCCAGGGGACATAACCTCTGGAGACTTGGGGAAGGGGACTGCGTAGTTTTTTTGGTTGTTGTTTTTTTTATTTAATTTTTTAGGCCCTGGAGGTTTCTATGGCTTTTTAATGTAAAGTAATATATAAATACTGTACGTTAATACAACAAGCCTGCAGCCAACCTCACACATGCATTGCGACCTCATGCTGCACATGACCTTTGGCTGTGCATTGTGGGGGTATGGTGTGACTTTTTTTTTTTTTTTCCCCAACTGGACTTTGGAATGCAAGTACCCACAGGTAGGATCCACACCCCTAGATATCTATATATTTTTCATTTAATAACTCAAAACTACCGAAATAAATTTGCACCAGATAACAAAAAGTTATTTCTGGACCAAGATCTAGTTTTCTACTAAATTTGGTGTAAATCCATTCAGCGGTGCGGGCTGTAGTAGTGTGGAAAAAAAAAAAAAATGCAAAATCCCCATAGACATTGCATGGGGGAAAAGCATTTTGGGACCACCCCTTTTTCTCAGCCCGCTTGATGAATCACCCCAAAACTTTCCAGACAGCCACTGGACTAACTAGGTTGCTAGTTTTGAAAATGTTGATTTGTGAACAGCACCAAAGTTATTAGCAAAACAAACAAGCATTTGCAATGCAATGGGTCTCGCATTTGCTCGAGTTAGAGCTATTAGCGTTGTAAACTCCTAACCGGACTTTTCCTGCCACATAAATTAAAAATGAAAAGTAATACAGTTTCACATAAGCGAGCAGATTCAAAGTGCCACAGCATCAGCGTGAAGCTGCACACAAAAGGGAAAAGAAGTTTGCTCGCAGTCGAACCTATCGGTAAAAGTGCAGTTAGCCATGTAACAGGGGCTATGTCCGAGGCGGTAATTAAACCGCCCCAAGGAGGGACAAACGTAAAGCATTTACCAACGAAAATAAAGGATTTTTGAAGGGCAAGCACATGAATGAGTGATAATGATGGATGTGCAGTGGGAGTGGCTAAAAGCCCATATACATACCAACGCGTCGGAAATGCTCAACCTAAAAATGCTTTGTCTGTGGGAATAAGTTGGTCCTAACTATAACCTCCTACTGGCTATCGTCTGTAGGATATATATATATATATCTGTCTCA
This sequence comes from Pleurodeles waltl, assembly GCF_031143425.1. Lineage (NCBI taxonomy): Eukaryota > Metazoa > Chordata > Amphibia > Caudata > Salamandridae > Pleurodeles > Pleurodeles waltl. Next base: position 389,719,179 of record NC_090436.1, on the reverse strand, counting down.
AGTCACTTCTCGGTTCTCCTCAGCAAGAGTGACACGCACTCCTGTGTTGCGAAATAAACCTTTATCTTATTTCATAACAACCACGTTTTGGCGTTCCCTTGGCTTTGATCACAGATAAATTTTGCTCTCCCCACCAGACACATAAACCTCTCTGCTGTCACAAACATAAAGAAAGGGCTGCAGTATTGATGTTCACTAGCTAATGTGTCACCCATCTTAACATGTAGTCCATAGCACATTTCGAAATGAGAAATTGAAAATTTGCAAATATTTGCCACAGCTCGTGCTAGAGAATGTAGGAAACAATTTAAAATTCAACATTTTCGCATCTCAGAATTATCAATGGAACGCACTAATGCAATTTAGCTTATGTTTCACTCTTCATTCCCTCGTATGCATGGTTGGTGCCTGTATACTTAATACATTTGCCATTCTCTTATTTACTTCTGCACCACCCAAACAAATAGCCATCTTGTTCAAATAGTCAGTGTAGCAAAATATGGTAAGAGTTGTCACAGAATAGATCACGCAGAATTCTACTTTCTCCCCTATAAACTTATGAGTGTGCCCATTACAAATCAGTCTGCATGTGAGCGTATCTCATGACATAATCAAGCCCAAGTGGTCACAAAGTGGTACATCCATAATCTAGCAACTACTGTAATAATACCCCAAATATCAACAATTGCACCCAAATGGGCAAGTACATGCCACAAACAAAATATTGTCTTAGTTCAAATGCCTCAGAAAGGCGGTTGGCCCAATTTTGAGTCGGCCCCATGCATTGCATCAGAAAAGAAAAAAAGACAATGGGTAAAACAATGAAAATTAAAAAATCCTCTATAAACATGTCAAACCTAACAACGGAGATCTCAAAAGGGTATCAAAGAAAAACATTGTACAACTAGTCACTTTCGTGAAAGGCAAACACCCAATTAGCTCACATGTATATGCAACTCCACCACTTTTTAGCCCATTTGAGGCTTTGGTGTTTAATTTCAAAACATTTCTGGATTCTAGTTGTCTGAGATCTTGTATCCTATTGCCGCCCCCTTTTTATTGGCGGCATTCTGAGTCACAAAGCCTGAACAGTGTACTATTTCCATTGTGGAATGTTGAAAAGTGAGCAAACGGATTTTGCTTTTCAGCATGTTTAATGTCCCTTATATGTTCCAATACCTGCTTTTTCACTGAATGTGTGGTACTGCCCACATAACGTTTCCCACAGGGACAGCCAAGTACATACACTGAAATCTTAGGTACAGGTGAAGTGCTGGCCAATAATCTTTTCTACTCCTGGTGAGGGAGATAAGTATTTGACATCATTCAAGCTGTTTCAACATGATCTGCATTTCGTGCAAGTAAATAACCCCATACCACCCTCACCCAAAGTAATTGGTGCCTTTGCAAATTCAGTCTTACTTAGTCTTTCGGGGTGACTCCCAACGTGAATGTGATCCTAGGTTAGTTGTCTACAAACATTTCACCTGATAGTATTTACCAGTGTTTGTTCAAAAAAAATATCTAAGCTCCTCTGCCCTGTGATTAAATGTAATAATGAACTTGCTCTTGGCTATTGATAGACTATCCTGACCTCCCCTTCGAACAAGAAGTTCTTTCCTTTGTACTTTAATCATCATTTGCATAGCTAAGTCTAATGTAGATTGTTGGTACCCCCTTTCTTTAAATCTGCTCACCATCACCGGACATTTACGTTGAAAGGCCTTCTCCGTGCTGCAGTTTCTACGATCTCTAAGAAATTCGCCAAATGGAATACTCTCATAGCTTTAGAATCACTACTTTGTATATGCAAGAGGGTGTTATGTGCTGTGGCCTTCTTATATAATCTAGAGCTCAGCTTGTTATCTGTCACCTTCACTTTGATGTCCAGAAATTCATTTTCTTTGGTACTCGTGTGATACGCAAGACCTAAATTCAGTTCTTTATCATTTAACTTGATAATGAAGTCTGAGAAAGCAGCAGTTTTGCCCTTCTATATCACAAACAGATCATCAATTTAACAGATTGTGATCACATTGGTGAGAAAGTCTTCCAGTGCTACGACCACTTGTTTCTCCGACCATCCCATAAAGACACTGGTGTAACTGGGAGCAAAGCAGGTGCCGTTGCCTTCCCCTGGATCTCTCTGTAAAGCTTATCATCAAACAGAAGAAAAAAAAATTCTTAACATAACTAAATTGCGTCCAAGATCAATTCAGTGTGGAAAAAAAATGATTTCGCTCTAAGGAAAAGCCTGAATGCATTGATGTCATTGATATGCCTAATACTAGTATATAAAGCTGTTCAAATATGAAGTCATGAGTAAGAAATCGTCCTCCCACGATACTTCCTCAATACTGTTCATAAACTCTCTGTTGTCCTGAATGTATGAGAGTAATTATGTTACAAAAGGGTGTAGGAAACAATATATTTGGACTTGTTCTCCAATGGGGAACCTCTGCAGGATACAATAGGTCTCCCGGGGGGGGGTTGGTGGGATGCTTATGAATACTGGGCAGTAAATAAAGGATCAGCACCTTGGGATGCTCACAGTACAGAAATGTGAACTCATTCCATTCAGTCAGCCTTTGTTCCCTTCAATTGATCAACATATTGCAAGTTTGATTAATTGATTCCACCTTTCTATGTAATCGCTTAACAATTCTTGTCACTCAATTGTTGGTAACCTTCTCTCAAATATTGCTTCTTAGATAAGACAACAACATTGCCACCCTTGTCAGATTGTTTGATAACAATGCTCTTGTCATTCTATAGATTCCTGACCGCTACTTTTAGATAAATTATCAGAATGCCAATTCTGTTTCTTAGCCCGTTTCTTGAGGTACTTGATAATCATGACCTCAAAGGTGTCAAGAGCATCATGTGGAAGGGTAGGGGTAAAGGTAGATTTCACCTTGAACATGCTTGGACAATTCTTTCCTCATGTGTAGTAGGATCAGAAGTTTATCCCACTGTATTGTCGCTCTCAGAGTCCAGTTCTGCTAGTGTTAAAGGAACCTAAATATTACTGATGATCAAATTGCTCATACTACCCTGTGTTGTAGTCACTGATCTTGAATCTACTTTCATGGAGAACCATTTGTGTAATTTCAACTTCTTTACAAAAGTAAATCATAATTTGGCCATAATTGGACTCATTAGTAGGACAGAAAGATAATCCTAACCTTAATGATCTGTTGTGGTTAGAGTAGGAGTTGATAAATTTACTACATTTATTGTCCCATCCATTTTTGTCCCATTTTCTGACCCCTTATTGCTGTTCCCTGGGGGACGGGGGGGGTGTTTTTGTTGCACCTTCCTCTCCTGTTTTCTTTTTTTTTTCACCTCTTCCATGATCCTTTTTTCATTGTGGTTGATTTCTTTCCTGGTTGATTAGTTTGAATTCCTCCCGAAATTTTTATGGTTTGTTTGTGTTAGCATCAAACTCAGCTGGCACCTGCTTCCGAAACATCAGTCGCATTAAGTTCAATATTGGCCTCATAGTCCACTGTTTGATTGTCTGCATTCAGAGACTGTACATTTTGTGTATTTTTTTCCTTCCTCCTTAGATTATCACATCTTCTACTAAAGGTTAGCACCCTGCTTATGTGGTAGTTACGTTTTTCTCTCACAAACTTTCTTTCCTTTTTAAATTGGATTTCTCCTTACAATTTATTTGTCTTATCCATCATGTCCTGCATGTGTCTTTCAAAGGATTCATTACTGCCAGTCCCTTGTAAATCCTGCTTTAATGTTTGCAAATCTCTTTTCATTCTTGCCACGCATACTTAATTAATATTTTCGTCATCTGATTGGAACAGTTGCCTGTGTTGGTATCCAATTCCTTCAGCAGTTCCGAATTTGGACATTCATAAGAAGGAGCAAGCAATATTCTTGAACTCTTTGAACACGTCCACATTCCAAATATTTTTCCAATGTTGTTGTTTCCCACCACTTTGTGACTAATTGCTGCATCAGTTTCTCTAAATTAAAGTATTTCTGTCTCAACATTAAATCCATCTGAGTCTTCATCTTTCAAAATGCCTGCCTGGGCAAACAACTCATCCACTTTCTTTTTCCTTAATGAATCTGTCTGCCATTACTGCACATGCATTTGTCGGGTTTGAAAATCCTTCCGAGACTATTATTGCTCACCTGCGACACTGCGCTCCAAATACCATTTTCACCAGTACATCCGATTTCAAACACTACCTACTATTTCAATCATAGTTCATCTTCCTGTGCCTCCATACACCATCATCCCTACAGGCCGACACATGTTCTGGAAAAAGAGGGGGGGGACGTACTTGCAAAAAACTGCTTGCCCCAAAGAAGTGTCCACTGTCCTAGCTGCTCTAGTTTGTGGCCACACTTATGACAAAGGTTTTCACTAGAACACAGTTGTACCCAAATGACGAATAGCGTGCTCACAAACATGAAAATCCGATCATGAATCACAAAGTCCTCCTATCTTGGTGCCCTGGAGGCAGCAGTGCACATATGAGTGTGGAAACCTATATAATTGACAAACTACTCCTGTCTTCACCTCAGCAAGTGAGAGGTGCATTTCAGTGTTGCTAAATTAACAATTATTTTATTTTGAGTTCTTGGACGCCCTTTTTTCTCAGCCCTGCTTGATGGATCACCCTGAAACAATCCATGCACAAGCTTATCAAACAGTAGCACCTTTTTGGAAAGTTTGGTGGAGAGTCTTTTAACAGGGCCAATGTTATTAGCAACACGAAAAACCCTTGTTCAATGGAACAACTGACCTAACTACAACTATCTATTGGTGACTGCCTCTAGGTGTGTGTGTGTGTGTATATATATATATATATATATATATATATATATATTGTTCGGTGGCATGTGTAGCTGCATATACATATGCTGTGCAGTATCCTGCCATCTAGTGTTGGGCTTGGAGTGTTACAATGTTGTTTTTCTTCGAAGAAGTCTTTTTGAGTCACGGGATCGAGTGACTCCTCCCTTTCGGCTCCATTGCGCATGGGTGTCGACTCCATCTTAGATTGTTTTCTTTCCGCCATCGGGTTCGGACGTGTTCCTCTTCGCTCCGTATTTTGAATCGGAAAGGTTAGCTAATTATCGAAAATTTGACGGTATTGTTATTGCTCGGTACCGGGTTAGTGTATCGGCACCGACATCGGAACGCTTCGCGGCCCTTTGGGGCTTCCACTTTTCACCGAGGCCTGGTCGGCCCGACCACACCCGTCGTACCAAACTAATGGACCGGACCCCCTTCCGTTTCTGTCCTAAGTGCCACGCAAAGTATCCTTATACAGACCAGCACCGGGTCTGTAACCTGTGTTTGTCACACAAACACAGAGAGGATACCTGTGAAGCTTGCCGAGCGTTTCAATCGAAAAAGACCCTGAGAGATCGACGCGCAAGAAGACTGCAAATGGCGTTGAAACCGAAAGAACAGCTCGACGTCGAAGAGGAGGAAAGTATCTCCATCCAAGGGACGGACTCGGATAAATCCGAAAGTGAGCGATCCTCGACGGTGCAACGAACCGTGAGTAAACCTGCCCCATCCCAAAATCAGGTTCATACAAAAACACTGGCCACGGAGACGCCACCGCCAGCAGGCCATGGCTCAACCCACCGAAAGGAAGGTGACCAAACATCGGCACCAAAAAAGGCCAAAGAGTTGCCGAAGACTTCCGACTCCGGTCGAGAATCCGGCACCGAACGATTTCGACACCGGGTGATCGAATGGACTAAACCCCGAAAAATCACCTCTGAACCGAAAAAGACATTAGCAGCAGAAACATCGGTACCGAAAAAGAAGCTCTTATACTGAAGAGCAAGGACTTTCCAGCCAACTCAAGGAAAGACATCGATTTGAGCAAGAGTTAGGTATGGAAGAACCTGACCATACACAACGGAGGTTACATATCCAAAAAGAGACTGGCAAGATACAGACTTTACCTCCACTCAAATCGAAAAGGAAGCTTGCATTTCATGAAACAGAAATGCAACCTAAGGCAAAAGTGGTAAGAGACAATTCTCCACCACCAATGGTCTCACCACAACCGTCCCCACCGCACTCACTACAATTGTCACCAGTGGGAACACCTATAATGCAGTCACCCACACATATTGGGATGGCACAGGATGATGCTGATGCATGGGACTTATATGATCCACCAGTATCGGATAACAGTCCAGAATGTTATCCAACAAAGCCATCACCACCAGAAGACGGTACTACATATATGCAGGTACTATCCAGAGCACCTACGTTCCACAACGTAGCAATGCACACAGAGCCAGTGGAGGATGACTTCCTTTTTAACACTCTGGCATCCACCCACGGTTCCTATCAGAGTCTGCCGATGCTCCCGGGCATGCTCAAGCACGCGCAACAGGTCTTCCAGGAGCCTGTAAAGGGAAGAGCTATCACGCCTAGAGTTAAAAAAAAGTACAAAAGTACAAACCACCCCCAACAGATCCTGTGTTCATAACACAGCAGCTCACACCGGACTCAGTGGTTGTAGGGGCAGCAAGGAAAAGAGCAAACTCTCAATCGTCAGGAGATGCTCCACCACCTGACAAAGAAAGTAGAAAATTCGATGCTGCAGGCAAGCGAGTGGCATCACAAGCAGCCAATCAATGGCGAATTGCGAATTCACAAGCCCTACTTGCACGCTACGACAGGGCACACTGGGACGAGATGCAAGACATCATACAGCACTTGCCCAAGGAACATCAAAAACGTGCCCAGCAAGTAATGGAGGAAGGACAGGCCATATCTAACAACCAGATAAGGTCCGCACTAGACTCGGCAGACACAGCAGCACGGACTGTCAACACGGCTGTAACCATTCGCAGACATGCATGGCTGCGAAGTTCTGGATTCAAGCCAGAGATTCAACAAGCGGTGTTAAATATTCCATTTAATCAACAACAGTTGTTTGGGCCGGAAGTCGATACAGCCATTGAAAAAATGAAAAAAGACACGGACACGGCCAAAGCCATGGGCGCGCTCTATTCCCCACAAGTCAGAGGCACCTTTAGAAAACCACAATTCAGAGGGGGGTTTCGGCAACAAACATCTGAGCCTTCCACCTCTCAAACCAGTCCCACCTATCAAACACAATACCAAAGGGGAGGGTTTTGTGGTTCCTATAGAGGACAATTCCCAAAAGGAAGGGGAAAATTCCAACCAACCAAACCAAGCAGTGACTTCAATGTCACAACGCCCCAACACTTGTCACCAGTGGGGGGGGAGGCTAACCACATACTACCAAAACTGGACACATATTACCACAGACGCATGGGTCCTATCAATTATCCAACATGGTTATTGCATAGAATTCACAACATTCCCTCCAGATGTGCCACCCAAACCGCACAGACTGTCTCAACAACACTTAGACCTATTACAAATAGAGGTCCAAGCACTACTACAAAACCAAGCAATAGAGCTCGTACCCAATCATCAAAAAGGAACAGGCGTCTACTCACTATATTTCCTGATTCCAAAAAGGGACAAAACGTTAAGACCTATCTTAGATCTCAGAACACTGAATTTCTTCATCAAATCAGATCATTTCCACATGGTAACACTTCAGGACGTAGTTCCCTTATTAAAAAAGGAGGAATACATGACAACATTGGATCTCAAGGATGCGTATTTCCACATACCCATCCATCCTTCACACAGAAAATACTTAAGGTTTGTAATGCACGGCATACACTATCAATTCAAAGTGCTGCCGTTCGGAATAACAACAGCCCCCAGGGTATTCACAAAATGCCTAGCAGTAGTAGCCGCTCACATAAGGAGACAGCACATGCACCTATTCCCATATTTGGACGACTGGCTAATAAAAACCAACACTCAACAACTGTGTCTTCTTCACACGCAATACGTCATAGAAACTCTACACAAACTAGGGTTCTCTATAAATTACCAAAAATCACATCTGCAACCATCCCAAATACAACAATACTTGGGAGCAACACTCAACACACAAAGGGCAATTGCCACTCCAAGTCCGCAAAGAGTCCAATCGTTCCAAAATGTAAGATCAAGCTTACAATCAAACCAACACTACACGGTAAGGTTTGTAATGAAACTACTAGGCATGATGTCCTCATGCATAGCCATTGTCCCAAATGCAAGATTACACATGCGGCCCTTACAACAGTGCCTAGCAAAACAATGGACACAAGCACAGGGTCAACTTCAAGATCTAGTGTTGATAGACCGCCAAACACACTCCTCGCTTCAATGGTGGAACCCTATAAATTTAAACAAAGGGCGGCCATTCCAAGACCCAGTGCCTCAAGCTATTATCACAACAGATGCTTCCATGATTGGGTGGGGAGCACACCTCAACAATCACAGCATACAGGGTCAATGGGACAATCAACAAAAACGACTTCACATAAATCACTTGGAACTGCTAGCGGTTTTTCTAGCATTAAAAGTGTTTCAACCACTAGTAGCCCACAAACACATTCTTGTCAAAACAGACAACACGACAACAATGTACTATCTCAACAAACAAGGGGGGACACACTCGTCACAACTGTGTTTCTTAGCACAAAGATTTTGGCATTGGGCAATTCACAACCACATTCGCCTAATAGCACAATACATACCAGGCATTCAGAATCAGTTAGCCGACAATCTCAGTCGAGATCATCAGCAAACTCACAAATGGGAAATACATCCCCAGATCCTACAGGATTTCTTCCACCGCTGGGGAACACCAAACATAGACCTATTCGCAACAAAAGAAAACGCAAAATGCCATAACTTCGCGTCCAGGTACCCACACCCTCAGTCCAAGGGCAATGCCCTATGGATCAGCTGGTCAGGGATATTTGCTTACGCTTTTCCCCCACTCCCACTCATTCCTTATCTGGTCAACAAACTAAGTCAAAACAAAATCAAACTAATACTCATAGCACCAACCTGGGCTCGCCAACCGTGGTACACAACACTGTTGGACTTATCGGTAGTACCCCACATCAAACTACCAAACAGACCAGATCTGTTAACACAACACAAACAACAAATCAGACACCTGAATCCAGCATCGCTCAATCTAGCAATCTGGCTCCTGATGTCTTAGAATTCGGACATTTAAATCTTACAAAAGAGTGTATGGAGGTCATTAAACAAGCAAGAAAACCTACAACAAGACATTGTTACGCAAACAAATGGAAAAGATTTGTTTGCTACTGCCACACTAATCAAATCCAACCACTACATGCCTCCACAAAGGACATTGTGTTAACTATCTGTTACACTTACAAAAGTCTAATCTAGCATTCTCTCCCATTAAAATCCATCTCACTGCAATATCTGCCTATCTGCAGATTACACATACAACATCACTTTTTAGAATCCCAGTCATTAAAGCATTTATGGAGGGACTAAAAAGAATCATACCCCCAAGGACACCACCAGTACCTTCGTGGAACCTTAACATTGTATTAACACAACTCATGGGCCCACCATTCGAACCCATGCATTCTTGTCAAATCCAATATCTGACTTGGAAAGTAGCCTTTCTAATAGCCATCACATCACTTAGAAGAGTGAGTGAAATACAAGCATTTACTATTCAAGAACCCTTTATACAAATACATAAACATAAAGTGGTTCTCCATCCAAAATTCTTACCACTAAACCAAACTGTGAAACTCCCAGTCTTCTTTCCACAACCAGACTCAGTAGCTGAAAGGGCCTTACATACATTAAACATAAAAAGAGCACTAATGTATTACATTGACAGAACGAAACAATTTCGTAAAACAAAACAATTGTTTGTAGCTTTCCAAAAACCTCATGCAGGTAACCCTATATCCAAACAAGGCATTGCCAGATGGATAGTTAAATGTATTCAAACTTGCTACATTAAAGCAAAAAGAGAATTACCTATTAGACCAAGAGCGCATTCAACTAGAAAGAAAGGCGCCACAATGGCTTTTCTAGGGAATATACCAATGACAGAAATTTGTAAGGCAGCCACCTGGTCTACGCCTCATACATTTACTAATCATTACTGTGTAGATGTGTTAGCAACACAACAAGCCACAGTAGGACAGGCTGTATTAAGAACATTATTTCAGACAACTTCAACTCCTACAGGCTAAATCACCGCTTTTTGGTGAGATTACTGCTTGGTAGTCTATGCACAGCATGTGTATCTGCAGCTACACATGCCACCGAACGGAAAATGTCACTTACCCGGTGTACATCTGTTCGTGGCATGAGACGCTGCAGATTCACATGCGCCCTCCCACCTCCCCGGTAGCCTGTAGCCATTTTTTAGTTGCATGAAAAATTGTAAATAAATAAATATTGTTTTAATAGACATTAGGTACACACATTACTACTCCATTGCATGGGCACCTCTAGTATACTCACAACTCCTACCTCACCCTCTGCGGGGAAAACAATCTAAGATGGAGTCGACGCCCATGCGCAATGGAGTCGAAAGAGAGGAGTCACTCGATCCCGTGACTCGAAAAGACTTCTTCGAAGAAAAACAACTTGTAACACTCTGAGCCCAACACTAGATGGCAGGATAATGCACAGCATGTGAATCTGCAGCGTCTCATGCCACGAACAGATGTACACTGGGTAAGTGACATTTTCCATGTATATATATAAATATATATATATATAAAAAAAACTACTGGTAGTCTCAAGTAGGTATTTGTAGTTAGGACCTAGTTTCCATAGACAGAGCATTTTTTGTTTTGCCTTTAACTTTGGCGCCGCCTGACTAAACTTTCAAAGCTTATACTTTGGTCAGTTCAGCTGCTGTCTTGAAAGTTTTTGGGTGATCTGTCAGGCGGGGGCTGAGAAAAGGGGGGTGGGGGAGAATCCTAAAATGCGTTTTCTCCATTCATTTTTTCAAAGGGTCTTTCAATACACCTACTGCCTAAACTGTTGAACAGAATTACACCAAATTTGGCAGGAAGCTAGATCCTGTTTTGTAGATTACGCGTTTAGTGGTTTGGTGTAAATCTATTCAGTAGTTTTGGAATAATTTAAGGTAAAGTAATATAGATATGTAGGGACGTGGATCCGGGGTAAAATAAAGGCCCCGATCGGCTGGCCGCAACATGACAGAAAAATTGCGGCCACCATTTTGTTTGTCGCAACGGCTTGGGGGTGGGAAAAGAAGAGTGCAAAAACACATGAGGTCAGGATGCAGACATCCTGACACCCATAGGACACATAGATGTGTGGGCAAAAATTGGACAATAATAAAAAAAAATAATTTCATCTTATCCACAGGTAGATCCATGGTTCCCGAGAAACATTTGGAGAAAAAAAAGAAAAAAAACACCCACTGCGTCCAACCTCATGCTGCGCAACGCCAAATGCTGTGCGTGGCTTGGTTTTTGGTGGATGTAGGAGGGCTGGCTGCTGGGCCTGGCCATAGGCCAGGCCCTCAGCAGTCCCCTGCCATGCACTGCCAAAAGGGTGTGCAAGCGCCCCTGGTTATATGTACATCTGTGTTTGCTTAAAAAAAACTTAGAAGTGGAGCCTCAAGATGGCTGCTAACACTTCCTGGTTTGAAGTGTTGGCAGCCCATCAGAGCTGTGCATTGACTGTGCACGAGCTCTTAATGTTTTTACAAAATCGTTGCGGCCAAAGATATACAAATTTGTTTTCTCTTTAATATCTCAAAAACTACTGAACAGATGTTCACCAAATAAGTGAAAACCCAATCTGCATACCGAAAGCTAGCTTTCTGCCAAATTTGGTGTAATTCTGTCCAGTGGTTTGGGCTGTGGTTGTGTCTAGAGATCCTATTGGAATTAACATGGGTAATGCAACTTATTTGAACTGCCCCACCCCCTTTTTCTCGGCCCCTGCTTGACAGATCACCCCCAAACTGTTTGTGCACAACAAGAATCAACAGCACACTGTTTTGGGAAAATATCATGAGGATTTGTCAAAAGATGCCAAAGATATAGGCAGGCCAATAAATGTCATTTCAATGGAAACGTGGTCCTAACTATAACTCTATAACTACCTTGTGGCGACCACCACTAGGTAATGTGTGTGTGTATATATATATATATATATGTGTGTGTTACCTAGTGGCCCCCCTCTTGGACTTTGTACAGCCCCCAGGGGACCACCACCTCCCTGGTGCTTATTTTTTGTATTAATGTAGGGAGGGTGGTGCCCCCCCTCCCACCTCTCACAGCCCCAGGGACCACCATCTCCTGCTGGCCTCCCCATAGCCCCGGGGACTGCCACGTCCCCGAGGCATTGCTGTAAGTTTAAGTGGGGAGGGGCCCTCGTGTGGACCCCCCATAGTCCAGGGGACTGACACCTCCCTGGCGAATTGCTGTAAGTTTATGCGGGGGGGATCTGTGCACACCCCCCCGCAACCCCATGGACCACCACCTCCCTGGGCCCTTGCTATAATTTTATGTGGGGGGGCCCCACAGAGCCCCCCGCAGCCTCGGGGAGTGCCACCTCCCCAGGACATTCATGTAATTGTATTCAGGGGGTCTGTGCTGTCAACCCGCAGCCCCGAGGACCACCACCTCCCTGGGGCTATTTACGTTGGAGGGGTGCCATGAACCCCCCCCCCCCCCCCCCCCCCCCCCCTTGAGGTTCTTCAGATGGCTCTGAGGACCAGCCACCTACATGGTCGCCTCCTGCTATGTTCCGGGTTGTCCCCCAAAAATAAAATGTAAGCTCTACCTGGAAGATGGGGTTCCCAGGGATGAGATCGGCCTGGGAAGGGGGGGGGGGGGGGGGGGGGGTTGGAGGTGTGTGTGTTGGCTGCAGTTACTGGCCACAGGCCAGGCCCTGTGGCCAACCCCTGCTGCACACGCTGCCAACACTGCTGGACACACCTGGTACACACGGCCTGGTTGCTATAGGGGCTAACCGCTGTGTGGTGATGGTTGGATTAATGTATAGTAATGAAAATGTACTTTACGTTAAACCATAGAAATTCACTGGAAAAAAACAAAGGTTATAGGGACGTTCTAGTTATGTTCTGAATTTACTTGTACAAAACCATAGAAATTGAGCAGTTACAGTTGTAGTTCTTTCAAGTAGCTATAACCCATGCCCTAAGGGAACTATAACTCATGCACTCCCCACGCACTGCTAATTACCCCAGATATTACAGCAGTCAATGAAAACTTCTGCAATGTCCTTAAAAGTACAAATAAAACATTAGCAGTCACATTTTTGAAAAAGCTCTACATGGCGGGCCACCAGTTATAATTACCTTAGGGCGCGAGGTGTGTTAATTCTGCACACATTTTTAAAGCAGCTAGGGTTTGTAGGGATCTCCCCTTGCACATACTGGTGATTGAGGAAAACATGAATTCAATGCAGAGGACATTTAGAATGGTAAGTCGAATCAAGAACAAGATGTTGTAAACAGCAGAGCTCTCATCTTCTCTGTTGCGCAGAACATTATATTGCTCTGCCCTGTATGAAATTGAGTTCTTTGAGGCAAAATGAGTAGATACACTTGGACAATTCTTGAAGGAATTTGTGACTCAGTAAAAGCACAAATATTGAAGTGGTGGAAGAACCGTGTAATTACAATGCACTATGGCTATTGTGGTCCGCATACCATTATGGAAAATATCAGTGACATGGTGGATATTTATATATTATCCAATCAAATTATATACAGTAGCAAATGGTGTGAATATATTATTATGTCAAAGCATATATATAGTGGTGAATTTTCACTGATTACATCGTATTTTGACTGATTTATTGTGGTTCCAATCCATTTGAAGTCCCTCTTATGTAAGTGATGTTTAGAAAAATAAAATAAAAAAAGGGGGGACCAGCTGACAACTTTGTATTTTCATATGATAAAGACCCTGTGGGTGTTGAAACGCGTTATGTTGGATAATGGACTCTGCATTAAAATATGTCTACTTGAAACCATTAGGTGGACTCGTTTCTCTGCTGGACTCAGGAGAGTGTTGTTTTTTTTATCTACAACAAGTGTGTGTGTGTGTATATCACTAGCTAGTGTTGAGCTTGGAGTGTTGTAGGTTGTTTTGCTTCGAAGAAGCTTTTTTTTTGAGTCACGAGATCGAGTGACTCCTCCTTTCGGTGTTAGTGCGCATGGGCATTGAGTCCTTTGTTAGATTGTTTTCCTTCTGCCATCGGGTTCGGATGTGTTCCCTCTCTCGTCGGTAATTTTGGGTTCGGTACTATCTGAACATCTTTCTTTTTCCTCACCGTTGGTATCATTTTCAAACGTGTTTCTGACTAATCGATCCAGACGCTACAATCAAATCGAGGGTAAACGCCCTTTTGGGTGCCCGCACCCCTCTCGGGCCTACTGCTTCCCAGGCTCATGGATCGGACTCCATTTCAATTCTGTCCTCGCTGCCACGCCAAGTTCCCCTACACCGACCAGCATTTGGTGTGCAACCTCTGCCTTTCTCCCAACCACAAAGAAGAGTCCTGTGAGGCGTGTTGGTCCTTTCGATCAAAGAAGACTTTACGGGATCAAAGAGCAAGGCGGTTAGAGATGGCGTCGAAGTCCACGGAACAAATGCCCAACATCTTTGGTGAAGAACAGGCACAGACTGCAGTCTCCATCCGAGACTCTGACCGAGATTCAGATAAGGACAGCCACATACTCCCTGCGGCGCATTACGTGAGTACACCAGCCCTTCCCATCAGAAACAAACTAAAACATCACAGAAGGCCTTGGGTCTGCCACTGCTTGATGGCCATGGTTCGACCCGAAAATAACAGATCGTTGACCACCTCTCTGGTTCGGTGCCAAAAAAGGCCAAGACTCACGCCCACGAACAGACTGTCACACCTGTTTCGGCATTGAGTCGAAAGATGGAGGCTTCCACTTCGGCACTGAGATGGCTTTATACCACATCGAAGCGGAAACATCCACGCTCCTCTTCAGAATCGAAAAAACATTCCCCTACTGGTCAGACCACTTTTTCAGCCCGCATAAAGCATGCTGTGACACCAAGCTTTCGGAGCACTCATTAGTGGGGAGCAAACCGGTTTCGCGTTCAGAACAGGAAGCAGATGAAACAGACATTAGACTGATTCTTGAGGTCATGGACCAAAAACAAAGGAGGATTCAAATCCATAAAGATACTGGAAAGATTATTGCCTCTCCTCCTCCAACTACAAAGAGGAAACTAGCATTCCAAGAAAGCTTGGAAACTGGATTTTCACCGGCGAAGATCTTTAAACACAAAGAGAAGCCATAGACTACAGCTTTCTCCACTGCATCTGCCTTATCTTCCCTCTTCTCCCTCACCACCAACTTTACCCACACAATTTTCCACACATTGTCATGTTTCTTAACATGGCGAGATACTATTTATAACATGGATCCATGGGACATGTATGACTCTGACCCAATCCCATCCAGTGATCCTGATTTGTATCCCACAAGACCATCTCCACCTGAGGATACTACAGCATATAATCGGGTCATTTCCAGAGCAGCCACGTTTCATAATGTACAGATGCACTCTGAGCCTATAGAATAGAATTTCCTATTTAACACACTTTCCTCAATTCACAAACAGTATCGATGTTTGCCAATGTTACCAGGTATGTTAAAATATGCTGATGACATTTTCAAAGAACCAGTAAAGGCCAGGGTATTGACACCATGAATAGACAAAAAATATAAAGCAGCACCAACTGATCCAGTCTTTATTTCACACCAGTTGACACCAGATTCCATCATGGTCAGTGCAGCCAGGAAACAGGCAAATTGTTAGTCCACAGGGGATGCTTCTCCCCCTGATAAAGCTGCGAATTTGATGCAGCAGGCAAAAGAGTAGCAACTCAAGCTGCAAATCAATGGAGAATTTCTAACTCCCAAGCTCTTTTAGCCAGGTACGATAGGGCGCATTGGGACGAGATGCAGGAGTTCCTTCAATACCTTCCACAAGAACACCAAAAAAGAGCACAGCAACTAGTGGAAGAAGGACAAGCCATTGCTAATAATCAGATCCGATCAGAACTAGACGCAGCAGATACAGCAGCTAGGGGAATTTACACTAGCATCACCATTAGAAGGCATGCTTGGTTGAGGTCTTTCAGGCTTTAAGCCTGAAATACAACAAGCGGTCCTTAATATGCCTTTTAATAAGCAACAACTTTTTGGACCGGAGGTGGATACAACCATTGACAAATTAAAGAAGGCCTTTGAAACAGCAAAGGCCATGGGGGCCCTTTTCACAATGCCTTTTCGGGGCACTTTTTGTAAACCCCAATTTAGAGGCGGTTTTAAGCCACAAACTTCAGAGGCCTCTACGTCCCAACAAAAACAGGGACACCAATATTATCCCAGGGGATCTTTCAGGTGCTCTTATAGAGGATGCACTTTCAGATCTATGGGCAAATCCACTACAACAAGTGATGCCTCCCCCTCGTCAAAGCAGTGAATTTCTCTGCATCCCCTCACAGCACACATCTCCTGTGGGAGGAAGACTGCAACATTTCCATCAGCACTGGCAACAAATTACAACAGATCAATGGGTACTGCCATTTATCTGCAATGGTTATTGCCTAGAGCTTGTAGCCACTCCACCAAACATTCCTCCCCATTCACACAGGCTTTCTCCCAAACACATTGACTTGTTAAATCAAGAGGTAGAATCTCTTCTGCTCAAAGGTGCAATAGAGATAGTTCCCATCAATCAACAAGGGAAAGGCATATATTCTTTATGCTTCCTCATACCAAAAAAGATGGCACTCTCAGACCTCTAAATCATTATTTTCTGTCAGAGCATTTCCACACGGTCACTCTACAGGATGTAATTCCTTTTTTTCAAAACCAAGACTACATGGCAGCATTAGACCTAAAAGATGCTTACTTCCACATTCCTGTATATCCAGCACACCGCAAGTTCTTAAGGTTTGTGATCCAGAACAAGCACTATCAATTCAAGGTACTACCCTTTGGAGTAACAACAGCACCAAGGGTATTTACAAAATACCTAGCAGTGTTTGCAGCGTACCTCAGAAGACAGTGTATTCATGTCTTCCCTTTAGATGACTGGCTAATAAAAGCCAGTACCATTCAAACTTGTCAACAACACACACACACTGCACAATCAATACCCTGCACAGTCTAGGGTTCACTATCCGTTACCAGAAGTCTCACCTTCAGCCAGCGTAAATACAAGCATATCTGGGAGCGATTCTCAGCACTCAGTCAGCATTAGCTTATCCAAACCCATAAATAATTCAAGCTTTCCACACACTCCTATCTCAACTCCAATACAATCAAACTTACACAGTAAGGTTTATCATGAAGCTCCTTGGAATGATGGCATCCTGTATATCAATAGTACTCAATGCACGTCTAAACAAGATACCCCTACAACAGTGTCTCTAACAACAATGGTGACAGGCACACAGTCAACTTCAAGATCTATTGTTGTTGGACCGCCAAACATACAACTCTCTGCAATGGTGGAATCACACCAAGTTATCAAAAGGGTGGCCATTTCAAGACCCTGTGCCACAGACCATAATCACCACAGATGCATCAATGACTGGTTGGGGAGCCCATCTCAACAATCTTACAATACAGGGGGAATGGGACTCAATCCAGCAAACTTACCGCATAAACCATTTGGAATTGCTGGCAGTGTTCTTAGCAATCAAAGCATTCCAACCACAGATCATACACAAAACAGTCTTAATAAGGACAGACAACATGACAACAATGTTTTATCTGCAAAAACAGGGGGGAGGGGGTTCACGCTCATCCCAGTTGTCTCTTGTAGCACAAACAGTTTGGAAGTGGGCAATTCACAATCACATTCACCTGCTAGCAGAATAAATCCCTGGTAGACCTCTTAAGCAGGACGCAGCAACAAATACACGAATGGGAGATTCACCCACAAGTAATTCAATATGACTGTCAGAGGTGGGGAACACCAAACATAGACCTTTTCATAACAAGCGAAACCGCAAAATGCCAAAACGTTGCGTCCAGATACCCACACCCTCAAAGGGCAATGCTCTATGGATCAATTGGTCAGGGATATTTGCTTACGCTTTTCCCCCTGTCCCGTTAATTCTGTTTCTGGTCAACAAGATCCGTCACACTTCCCTCACTATGATACTCATAGCTCCGACGTGGGCAAGTCAACACTGGTACACAACACTATTGGATCTTTCGGTAGTACCACATCACAAGCTTCCAAACAGATCAGACCTGTTGACTCAAAACAAGGGTCAGGTCAGGCATACCAACCCCAGTATGCTCAACCTGCCGATTAGGCACCTGAGGTCATAGAATTTGGATACCTACAGCTTACATCGGAATGTATGGACATTATAAAACAAGCATGTAAACCTACAACCAGACAGTGCTACGCAAATAAATGGAAACATTTTGTATATTACTGACAACCTAAAATCATTGATCCACTTAAAGCATCAGTACTGGATATTGTTTATTTGTTTCATTTACAGAAAGCAATTCTTGCATAGTCATCTATTAAAATTCATTTAACAGCAATGTCAGCCTACCTCCAAAACAGACACCATACCTCTCTGTTTAGAAGTCCTGTCATAAAAGCTTTTATGGAAGGTCTTAAAAGTTATTCCCCCTACAGCTCCACCAGCTCCAGCATGGAATCTTAAGACTGTCCTCACAAGGCTTATAGGTCCCATTTGAACCCATGCATTCTTGCGCTCTTCAGTTTCTCTCATGGATGGTTGCTTCCCTCGTAGCAATTACTTCCTTAAGAAGAGTAAGTGAAATGCAAGCATTCACTTTAGAAGAACCCTTCTTCCAAGTACACAAACACAAAATAGTACTTAGGACAAATCCCACATTTTTAACCCAAAATGGTTTTGACATTTCACATTAATCAGTCAGTGGAATTGCCAGTCTTCTTTCCACAGCCAGATGCAATTGTGTAAGGAGCTCTCCACAATCTTGATGCCAAAAGAGCTCTCATGTATTATATAGACAGAACAAAAGACTTTAGAAAATGTAAATAAATAACATTTTGTGGCTTTCCAACAGCCTCATAAGGGTAATCCTATTTCCAAACAAGGATTGGCCAGATGGATAGTAAAGTGTATTCAAACTTGCTATCTTAAAGCTAAAAGGCAAGTAACTCCTAAAGCACATCCTACTAGAAAGAAAGGAGCGTCAATGGCAATCCTAGGAAATATACCAATGGCAGACATATGCAAAGCAGCCACATGGTCCACATCACACACATTTACTAAACAGTACTGTGTGGATCTGTTATCTTGCCAACAAGCAAATGTTGGTCAAGCAGTGTTTAAAACACTATTTCAAACTACTCCAACTCCTACAGGCTAGCCACCACTTACTTCGGAGAGGGACTGCTTTTCAGTCTATGCACAGCATGTGTATATGCAACTACACATGCCATTGAACGGAAAATGTCACTTACCCAGTGTACATCTGTTCATGGCATGTAGTGCTGAAGATTCACATACGCCCTCCCTCCTTCCCGGAAGCCTGTAGCCGTTGTAGTACTTTATTATGTAGATATGTATATACATTGCATGGACATCTTCTTTACTTGCTATATATATTTATACATATACAATTAACTCCTTACTTCACCCTCTTGCGGGCAAAACTATCTAACAAAGGATTCAATGCCCATGCGCACTATCACCGAGTGAAGGAGTCACTCGATCTTGTGACTTGAAAAAAGCTTCTTCAAAGAAAAACAACTTGTAACACTCCAATGGCGATATATGCACAGCAAGTGAATCTGCAGCACTACATGCCACGAACTGCCATTTTCCATGTCTATATATATATATATATATATGTTTAATGGCATGTGTAGCTGCAGATACACATGCTATGCATTATTCCGCCATCCGGTGTTGGGCTTGGAGTGTTACAAGTTGTTTTCCTTCGTAGAAGTCTTTTCGGAGTCACAGGATCAAGTGACTCTTCTCGGTCATACTGCACATGGGCATCAACCCCATTGTTGGATTGTTTTCTTTCCGCTTTTGGGTTCTGACGTGTTTCCTCTCGCTCTGAGATTTAGTATCAAAAACTGTAGGAAACTCCTTTAATCGTCGGTATTGTTTCGATCGCGTTTCCATCTAGCATCGAACTGATAGTACCATCGGAATCTAGATTCTGCCCTTCTGGGCGCGTGCGCCTGACTCAGGTCTGTTCATGCCTACCGCGTGGAAGCCTGATGCATCGGACTCCATTTCGAATCTGCCCTAAGTGCCACGCAACGTTTCCCTACACAGACCAACACCTGATTTGTAATCTGTGTCTTTCTCCCGATCATAAAGAAGAAGATTGTGAGGCCTGTCGCTCGTTTCGATCCAAGAAGACCCTGCGTGATCGGAGAGCCAGAAGGTTAGAAATAGCATCGAAAAGTACAGAACATCTCGACGTCCTGGAAGAAGAACAAGCACGGACAGCAGTCTCCATCCAAGACACCGACTCCGAACGAGAATCGGAAGAAGATAGGCCTATCACTGCTGGACAGCATGTGAGTACGTCTGCCCCTACGCCCATATATAAAAAAAAAAACATCGAACGCCTTGGGTACACCACTGCCAGAGGGTCCATGGTTCGACCCGAAAAAAAAGACTATCGTCGACCGACCTTCGGGTTCAGTGCCGAAAAAGGCCACTCATCCGTCGACATCGGAGTCGAGTAAATCTGTAAAGGGTTCTGCCTCGGACTCGAGTAAGCGTCCTCACTGTTGAAGCCTCGACGCCCTGCTTTGGAGCCGAAACAACCGACTCCATTTTCGGGACCGAAAAACTTCAAACTTCGGAACCAAAAATCTTCTTACACAGAAGAGCAAGGACTTTCAAGCCATCTCAAGGAGAGTTCGAAATCACTGCAGGAATCTTACAGACCTTCTGATGGGGACACCGAGATTCAGCCTATCCTGGAGTTATGGACAATCCAGAATCCACATCCACAAAGAGACTGGCAGAATTGTTACTGCACCTCCTTTGAAAACCAAAAGGAAGCTGGCTTTTCAGGAACAATTAGACACTGCTCAACCAGCAGCAAAAATGTATAAGCAGAAGGAGAAGCCAGTACCTGCCTCTATGTCTCCTCCTCATTTACCACAGCTTTCCTTTTCACCTCCTCCCACTAGCCCACCACCGTTGCCTTCACCAATGCATTCACAGTACTCACATGGGGATAGAGAGGATCCTTGGGATCTATACGACCCAGATCCTATTCCGAATAATGACCCAGATTTATACCCCTGCAAGCCTTCTCCACCAGAGGTCACTACTGCATACACGCAGGTTGTTTCCAGGGAAGCTGCTTACCATGGGGTGCTTATGCACACTGAAGAATAGGCTTTCCTATTTAACACTCTATCCTCCACCCACTTTAGATATCAGTGCCTTCCTATGTTACTTGGAATGGTCAAACTCACAGACCACATTTTTAGTGAGCCAGTCAAAGCTAGAGTAATTACTCCGGGTAGACAAAAAATGCAAACCTGCTCCTACAGACCCGGATCACATCACACACACCAAGTTCCTCCAGATTCAGTGGTAGTGAGCGAGGCTAGAAAGAGGGCTAATAGCCAATCCTCAGGGGATGCTCCTTCCCCTGATAAGGAAAGTAGGAAATTTGATGCTGCTGGCAGGAGAGTGTGCTCACAGGTGGCCAATCAATGGCAAATTGCAAATTTGCAAGCACTTCTAGCCAGATACGATAGAGCCCACTGGGATGAGATGCAAGAACTCCTACAGCACCTCCCAAAGGAAAATCGGAAAAGGGCACATCAGATTGTAGAAGAGGGCCAGGCCATAAACAATAACCAGATAAGGTCTGCCCTTGATTCTGCAGACACAGCAGCCAGAAGTGTCAATACTGCCATTACTATAAGAAGTATGCATGGCTACGTTCTTCTGGTTTTAAACCAGAAATTCAACAGGCAGTACTTAACATGCCTTTTGACAAAAAACATTTGTTTGGCCCGGAGGTCGATAAGACCATAGAAAAACTGAGGAAAGACCCAGACACTGCCAAAGCAATGGGAGCATTATACACAACACAGTATAGAGTCTCCTTTCGTAGGCAACAATTTAGGGGAGGGTTCAAACCACAATCCTCCGAAGCCTCTACCTCCCAGGCAGAGCAGGGACAGCAGCAGCAACAATATCAGAGAGCGAGATTTAGAGGGTCTTACAGAGGCCAGTATTTTAGAAACAAGGGCAAGTTCCAAACCTCTAAGCAAGCCACTACACCATCCAAACTGACTTATCTACCATCCCTCAACCCCACACATCTCTTGTGGGGGGAAGACTACAGCAATTCCACTCTCATTGGCAAAACATCACCACAGACTATTGGGTCTTGTCAATTATCCGCAATGGCTATTGCCGAGAATTGTATTCTACCCTTCCAAACATTCCCCCACTTTACCACAGAACACAACGTTCTATTACAACAAGAGGTACAATCTCTACTACTAAAACAAGCAATAGAATTGGTCCCACATTCTAAACAAGGAACAGGAGTATACTCAATATACTTCCTTATCCCCAAAAAGGATGGCACTCTCAGGCCCATCCTAGATCTCACACCTCTGAATCTATACATCCTGTCAGAACACTTTCACATGGTAACTCTGCAGGCCTCATTCCACTCCTACAAAAACAAGATTACATGACTGCTTTAGACCTCAAAGATGTGTATTTCTATATACCCATCCATCCAGCTCACAGAAAATACCTCCGGTTCGTCATAGCAGGAAAACATTATCAGTTCAAAGTTCTGCCATTCGGCATAACAACAGCTCCAAGAGTGTTCACAAAATGTCAAGCAGTAGTGGCAGCCTACCTAAGAAGGGCAACACATTCATGTCTTTCCATATCTAGATGATTGGCTAATAAAATCAAGCAATTTTATACAATGCAAACAACACATTCAGACTAGGGTTAACTCTCAATTACCAGAAATCTCACCTTCAACCAGCACAAGTACAACCTTGCCTAGGTGCTATTTTAAATACGCAAAAAGCCCTAGCTTATGCAAATACAAAAAGGATACAGGCTTTCCAAAATCTCATCATACAAATACAGCCAAATCAACAACACACTGTAAAAGTTATCATGAGAATTCTAGGAATGATGGCATATTGCATAGCAATAGTACTGCATTCAAAACTCAATATGAGGCCTTTACAACAATGCCTCTCACAACAATGGTCTCATGCACCGGGTCAATTGCAAGATCTCAATGGTGGAATCTCAGCAATTTAGTGAAGGAGCGGTCATTTCAAGACCCTGTGCCTCAGACCACAATAACAACAGATGCACCAATGATAGGTTGGTGAGCTCATCTCAACAACCTTACCATTCAAGGGGAATGGTATTCCAAACAAAGAAATTTTCACATAAACCATTTAGAATTATTAGCTGTGTTCCTTGCCCTAAATGCATTTCAACTCTTTCTCAAACACAAGAATGTTCTGATAAAAACAGACAATATGACGACCATGTATTAACTGAAGAAAAAAGGCGGGACTCATTCATCTCAACTGTCCCTTTTAGCCCAGACAATATGGAAATGGGCAATTCACAATCACATTCATCTATTGGCAGAATACATTCCAGGAATACACAATCTGCTAGCGGATCTCCTAAGCAGGACCCACCAACAGACACACGAATGGGAGATTCACTTTCAGGTACTTCAAAAGTACTTTATAAAGTGGGGAACACCAGAAATAGACTTATTTGCAACAAACGAAAACGCAAAATGCCACAACTTCGCATCCAGACCCCCCACATCCCCTATCCAAGGGCAATGCTCTATGGATCAGTTGGCCAGGGATATTTGCTTACATTTTTTCTCCCCTCTCCCACTCCTTCTGGTCAACAAACTACATCAGACATCTCTCACCATGATACTCATAGCCCCAACGTAGGCACGACAACATTGGTACACCACACTCCTAGACCTGTCAGTAGTACCTCACTCCAAACTTCCAAACAGACCGGATTTGTTAACACGGAACAAAGGTCAAATCAGGCATCCAAACCCTAGTGCTCTCAACTTAGCGATTTGGCTCCTGAAGTCATAGAGTTTTGATACCTAAAGCTTCCATTAGAATGCATGGAAGTGCTCAAGCAGGCACGTAAACCTACCACTAGAAAATGTTATGCTAATAAATGGAAAAGATTTGTTTACTACTGCCAATCTAAAAATACTGATCCACTTACAGCATCAATACAAGATATTTTATGCTATCTACTTAATTTGCAGAAATCAAATCTAGCTTAAAATCCATCTTACTGAAATATCAGCATACTTGCAGACTATTCAACACACCTCTCTATTCAGAGTTCCAGTTATAAAAGCCTTCATGCAAGGATTAAAACGTATTATTCCACCTAGAACGCCACCTGTTTCTACTTGGAATCTAAATATCGTACTCACCAGACCTATGGGCCCACCTTTTGAACCCATGCATTCTTGTGAGATTCATTTTTTGACATGGAAGGTCACCTTCCTAGTAGGTATTACTTCATTGCGAAGAGTTAGTGAAATACAAGCATTCACTCTTAAGGAACCTTTTTTCCAAGTGCACAAACATATAAAATTATACTTAGAACAAATCCCAAATTTCTGCCAAAAGTGGTATAATCTTTTCACATAACCCAAGCAGTGGAATTGCCAGTCTTCATAGGAAACATACCAATGGCAGACATATGTAAAGCTGCCACATGGTCTACTCCTCATACATTTATGAAAACATTATTGTGTAGATGTATTTTCAAAGCAACAGGCCAATGTTGGCCAAGCTGTCTTAAAAACATTATTTCAAACAACTTCAACTCCTACAGGCTAGCCACCACAATTTTTGGGGAGAGTAACTGATTTGTAGTCTATGCATAGCATGTGTATCTTCAGCTACACATGCTATCGAGCGGAAAATGACACTTACCTAGTGTACATCTGTTTGTGGCATGTAGTGCTGCAGATTCACATGCACCCTCCCTCTTCCCCGGAAGCCTGTAGTCGTTGCAGTTCTATTATTTGTACATATGTAGATTCATTTACATTTCCAGGGACATCTATTTTTTTACTTACTAATTTTATAGAACATTTATATTCTTACACTCTATCACTCCTTCCTACACCCTTTTGCGGGAAAACAATCTAACAATGGAGTCGATGCCCATGTGCAGTATGACCGAGAGGAGGAGTCACTCGATCCTGTGACTCCGAAAATACTTCTTTGAAGAAAAACAACTTGTAACACTCCGAGCCCAACACCAGATGGCGGAATAATGCATAGCGTGTGAATCTGCAGCACTACATGCCACGAACCGATGTACACTGGGTAAGTGACATTATATATATAAAAATATATATATATATATATATATATATATTTATATAAAACCTACTGGCGGTTGCCGGTAGGTAGATATAATTAGGACCATTTTAAGTGTTTAACTTTGGCGCTGTTTGACGAATCTTCACGAAATGTTCAAAACTTATACTTCAGTCGGTTCAGCCTCTGTGTTGAAAGTTTCGGGGTGATCCGTCAAAAAGGGGGTGGGGGGGTGGCTGAGAAAAAGGAACACTTTTACCCATTCTACATCAATGTGATTTTTCACATTTTTGAACATGACCACTGTCCAAACTGCTGAACAGAATTACACCAAATTTGACAGATCGCTATCTCTTGGTCCATAAAGTGTGCCTTTTATGATTTGGCTGTAAATCTGTTCAGTAATTTTGGATTAGAGATTAAAAAATATAGATATCTAGGGATGCGGATCCTCCGCGGATCCAAATGTCCCCGTGCTGATATCGGATTGGCTGCCAACACTTCAGCAAGTGTTGGCAGCCATCTTGGGACTCCGCTTCAGCCGAGTCCCACAAAAAAGTTAAAAAAAATAAAAAGCCTTGGTCTAGGGGTCCCTCAGGGACGCCGCCAGGGCTAAAAAGCAAGTCAGCGCAAACCCTCCACTTCCAGCAAGCGAGACCTGTCGAACAGAGGAAGCAACTTGTCTCACAGACATGGAGCTCCATGTTTAGGAACTCCCGTTCTGTGACAGCAGTGTCTGCTCCCGCAGGAGGTGGGGAGCCGCCTAGGACTGCAGGGGCCTTCAGGATCGCCCTGCGGTCCCATTACACTCTGTGTGTCCTGCGGGGCACCCAGGACAGATAGCTGGGTTCCGGGGGATAGGATCACCAGGGCTGAAATCTGCCGGGGAGGGGTGCTGTGCAGCCCCCCTCCTCCATTTAGTGAAAGCTGGGCCCTGGGGATAGGGTCACGAGGGCAGAGATCAGCCCCCTCCTCCATTTACTAAAGGTAGGCCTGGGTAATGGTGTCCCCAAGACTGAAATAGCATGGGGGTTGTGAGACCACCTACAGGATTGAATAGAGGTGGTCACTGGGGGATGGCGTCCCGGGGCGGAAATCGGCCGGAGGTGGGGGACCCCCATAGTTATCTCTTTAAATTGCTATGAGTATGCAAATGTACAAATCACCTTTACGCTGCACCCGCTTGGCCCCCCACCATCTACCTTAGTAGTATGCCTGTCTTCCCACCCTTTTGCCAGGATGATGGACAGCTTCCCAAAGGGCCCCCAATGCGTCTCCTGCCTATTTTGATGGCCTGTTATTGATGCGGAGGAATATGAGGACATGTCCACAAAACAAAGCACTAACTTCATATAGGTAAGAGGAAGGACCCTGGTTTGGTGGGCATTTACTTCTTTGTTGGCCTCTGCAAGAGGATTCATCCTATATCAGATTTCTGGAGAAAGATGCATGAGGAACAATTACATTGCCAGACGCACACAAGGTCACTGGTGAAGTTTCCTTGTGCTGCATTGCATAGCTGTAGTATAGAATATATACTGGACATTTACCCAAGGAGGCAGAAATAACTCCACTTGGGTAGATATTTAATGCAAAGCTGTGGACTGTTGTTGGATAAAAGGGCAGAGTCACACAACTGACACACCCACGTAAACACTATAACGTCCTTGTAACATGTTTTTTTCCAGTGAATTTCATTTTTTTTTTTAACAAAGTAATATTAATTACTATACGTGAATCCAACCCCTTCCCACACCCGCCCTGAAAACACCTAATCACCCAACAACCTATAGCCACCCTAAGCCTTAAAAACACCATAAAACCCATACCCACCCTAAAACTTCCCTTTCTACCCAAAAACTCATACCCAGCCTAAACATATCCTTGCCACCCATACCCACCCAAAACCCTAAAATTGGCCTTGCATCCCAAAAACACATACCCACTCTATCCTTGCCACCCTAAACCCCTGACCCACTCTAAACTCTAAAATTACCCTTGCCACCCAAAAACACATACCCACTGTAAACCTTATAATTACCCTTGCCACCTAAAATAATTATACTCACCCTAAACCCAAAAAATGCCCTTGCCACCCAAAAAATCCATTACCCTTCCTAAAACTGACTTATTCCATATATATATACTTAATAGTTACCTGTAAAACCTTTACAACAAATATGCCTTTACAATTCATTCCTGTGCAACGAAATTCATTGTAATGGCATGCATGGTAAAGGCATATTCATTGCAATGGCATGTGTGGTAATGTTACATGCCCGGTTAAGCATGCGGGGTTTAGCCTTCGTTGTAAAAGCTATTTCTCCTGTAGCAATAACATTTCTATGACAAAATGAACCCCCTAATGTTGTTACTTTCTGAATTAAATGTTTGAAATTTTACCAGTTTAACTCAATCAAGATGGCTTCAGGTGTACCCTACTTTCATCATAAGTTAAGACTGTTAGCATTCTAGTTGTTTTTTTTTTAGAACATTCTGGGAGGCTGCAGTAGAATACAACAGAATCACTGACAGCATGCTCCTGTTGGTAGTGCATGTTTACTGAGAAAGTCAGACCTAATTCTCCTATGGATGAGAAAGATAGTGTGAATTTACAGAAAATATGCTCTCAATTTAGCTTCTGGAGTACCTTCCATCACCTCTATGGGAAAATTATGAGAAAATAGTTTTCTCTTAAACGTGATTCATGAAATCCCAGCAAGGTAAAATCACCTTGGAACATGCCACAATTCCTACAATTATTATAGTACCATCAACAAATGATTTATATTGTGACTAAAATGTATCACCCTTTATACGTTCTACTTTTTGTGACCCTAAAAACCTGCCATTCACTGCAATGCATTTCAATGGGGTGCAAAATGTATATTGGTACCAAGATGGCTGCTAGCACTTCCTGGTTGAAGTGCTGACAGCCAATCAGATCTCACCATGAGATCTGTGCTTAGGCTCCACCTAGATATACAAAGTCTTCCGTTCTGCCAAATTTGGTGTCATTCCATCCAAAATGCAGCACACATAGAAAACGAAAAAACAAGGAGGAATAAAAGTATTCCTCCTCGTTGTGCCCTGGGGTGGCATTAGTTTTTGGTGCTGCCTCAGAATTACGCCTTCTTGAAAATCTGTGGTAGCATCAAACACAATGGGTTGTTGCGGTGGAACGCCCACAGGAACACCCATTCCACGCCCCTCTGATGCAGAAAACTGCTTCGGTGGGGCCCACATTTACAAGGTGGTGTTAAGCCACAAAAAGTGGCTTAGCGCTGCCTTGTAAATGTGGCGCAGTGCACAGCACCACCAGAGCGTCACAAAAAGTGATGCTTCAGTGCCGTTAGTGCCTTGTAAATCTGGCCCTACGTCTCCTCACAGACCTATTCAGCAAGGAAAGATCAGGTTCCCCCTTAGTTCAGCCCCCGCCCTCTCCATATTCTTGAACAAGGATAAAAAAGCATCTTTCCCAACCTTTTAGATATAGTGAACTCATCTCTAACCAGTAGGGCTTGTTCCCCCTAATGGAAGAATGTGATGGTAAAACCATTATTAAAGAAGCCCAGACTAGATCCTCGAATGCCTGGACAACTGTAGGCTGATTTCTTTGTTGCCAGGAGTATCCAGGCTCCTAGAAAAATATGTAGTCGAGCATCTCTCAGTCTTTCTTGAATCTAACATAGTCCTCCACTTCACCCAAATGGGGTTCCGACCACACCAAAACACAGCACTGAAACAGCACTATTGCCTGTGGTGGAGGAACTGAGACAGCTCTGGGACCAAGGAGCTTCCACAGCAATTATTCTCCTAGACATCAATGCAGCTTTTGATACTGTTGATCATGTTACACTCATTCAGAGAATCTCAGATGCAGGGATTGAAGGTAGGGCACTGAAATGGCTCACTTCTTTCCAGGACGATAGAACCTTCCAAGACCATGCCCATTACTCGGACAGTCTTACTGTGAGCTGTGGTGCCCCAGGGCTCAGCTTTGAGCCCCACCCTCTTCAACTTATATATGCGGCACCTGGTAGAAATGGTGCAATCTTTTGGGTTGTCATTAGTCTCCTACGTTGAAGACACCCAATCAGTCTTGTTAAATTCCCCATCCAGCCCGAATCATCTTCAACTGACCCCTATTTGCAGGAAGTGGCCAGTTGGATTGCACACTGGCGTCTAAAATGCAATGAAGACCAGAGGTCATACTGCTGGGCAACAATATTAGAAACCAGAAACCTACACTTATGCCCAATTGTCTTGGGAGCCTTCTAAGCCCTAAACGCCCGATAAAGAGCCTGGGCGTTTGGCATAACAACCTTACTATGGACTGTCAAGCAATAAAGCTTGCAGCAAGCTGTTATGGCATTCTTAGAATGTTCAGGAAGATCCTTCACCTTCTCCCTTAACCATCCAGAAAGCTGATTATTCAGGCCCTAAAAATCTCACACCTTGACTATGGCAATTCTTTGTATTTTGGCTCCCCGTCCTGTGCTAAAAAAGGCTGCAGGTCATTCAGAATGCTGCTGCGCGCCTCCTTTTGAACATCCCAAAGCATCAGTCTGCTAAAAATGCATTGATCGAATTTCATTGGCTTGCAGTGGAGGAGCGGGTGCAGTTCAAGGCCTTAAGCATTTTGCACAGAGCACTTTACAACAAGGGCCCTTTGTGGCTACAGCCTTTAGCCTCACCCTGTACCCCGGTAGGCTACTCAGATCGTCCTCAGCCCACCATCTGACTGTCCCAAAGATTCACATATCAAGACGGGAGTCTGGTTGCCTACTTGGCCCCTAAAATTTGGAACTCTTTACCAATTGAATGATGCTGGCTGGACTGAGTTAGCCCCCTCCCATTCTGTTGCTGAGTGACTAGTGCTGTGTTGGGTCTAGCGCTGGGAAGCCTCCAGGTAGCCATGGGCTTTATAAGTCTTGCAGAATAGGATAAGTCATGCAAAATAGTATGTGGGGAAATTAGAAGTGCATGATGAGGATGTGAGTTATAGTTACCTTAGGGCACAAGGTATAGTTACTTGGGATAACTATAACTGGTGAATTTCTGTGTTTTTTAGTTTAAAATATTACATTGTTAATGAAAATTTCACCTAAGTATAATGTTACTTTTACCTTTGTGGTTTTTCAGTGGATTTCTAGGGTCCTTTTTTATTTTTTTATTTTTTTATTTTTTTAAACTTAAAGTAATATTTTGTTACCATACTTAAAGCCAGCTGTGTGCATCAGGGCCTGTGGCCAACACCCCCTTCCTCCCACCGAACACCCTATAAATAAAGCCAGTCTATCATCTTTTTACAAAATGTTGCAATCATTTTAATCTAATAATACACACAACACAATCTTTGTTATTGTTGATTACTTGAAGCTATTTAATAAAGTTTTATTAAACTACATGTCTGCGACTTTCTTTTTATATAGCTTTTATTATTAAACTTTTGGGGGGGAAAAATGTGAAAATAAGTAGTCAGAAATGTTATTTTTTAAGAAAAAACAAAACAAACAATATCTCTTACTTCTACTTTTTAACATTTTACACCTCAAAAAATGCAATCGTCAAAACAACCACATATAACCTTGTAGTTCATGGGATACACACTATCACATAAACTGTAACTATGCAGCCGGCACCTAGGTGGCACTGCAATCCCAGCTGTAGAGCAAAAGTTCCCGCCCATGAAATGCTTTTAAAAAATATGCTAAGTTCTCCTAGGGCCATGGTTTCAATGACCAAGAGACTTAAAGTTATTTTCTAGTGTTGCTGGGGAGCTGTAGCCCTGCCCCTTCTAGGGAAACATAATTTTTGTAAATAGCCCTCCCACTGCATTATGGGGTGCTGCATGAAGGAGCAGTGTAAAATGAGCTGATGTGGTCGTTCATTTATGCACTTTAAAAAAAAATTGTTTCTGGGTGTCCAAGTCTTACCCAGGACACTGACTTTTTTTTTTAAGGGGCCACAGGGTGGAGGTTGGGGTGGCTCCCTGCTCCTGCAGGAGCTGGCATGTTTTTGTTTAAAGTGGTGTGACCCACAGGGGGAACCCCAGACCATTTTTTATTTTTGGGGATTGCAAGAGGAGCCCCAGGGCCCCCGCTGCCCCACCCATTGCAGGTAGAGTGGGAGCTGGCATTGCGTCAACCACGCAGCAGCACTGTTATTTAACTCCCGCAAGGTGGGAGCAGTCAAAGCATTTTCCTGCCGAAGATTGTGGGCAGAGAAATGCTTTTTTTCTCCCACCAGGTGGGCGCAGCTTTGTGCTCCCGCCCGGTGGGAGAACTTTACATTGTCCCTGACTGCCCTCGATGACAGGGAAATAGATGGTGTCTCAGAGGTCGGGGACCCCGGTACACAGTAACTGAGCCGGCCCCTGGAAGATGTGGTCCTTGGGTCCATAGTATGGCTCTGGTAGTGGGGGGACTGCGTGGCCCCAGGGATGAGGTCCCTGGGAACTCTTGGAGGGTCAGTGAGTTGAGGGGGGGCATGCAGCCCCCTCCTCCTTATGAAATTATCAGCAACTGACTTTGCGGAGGCTTGGGAAGGGGGGACGTGTGCCCCCCTTTGCCTTTATTAACTTTATGGTCCCGGGGATGTGTCCCCAAGGCCTGACGGAGGCTTGGAGAGGGGGCTATGCTTCCCCCTTAAGTAATGCCATGCCTTACCCCCAGGCCCTACCCTACCCAGGAGGGATATTTTTAAATGCGCAACAGCCGAGGCTTTATTTTTTATTTTTGCTGCAGATAAGTGAATCCTCCACAGATTTACTGCAAATTAAAAACTGGTGCTCTAAAGGTAACTGACTCGCACTTCCGTCATGCACAGTATTATCAGCAACCATTTTATAACAAATGTTGGAATTATATTCTAAATTACATCATAGAAGATGTCCTTACTGATGTAATATGTGGGGTAAGTTGCAGTGTATGGCGAGGATATGAGTTATAGTTACCTTACAGCATGAGTTATAGTATACTGAGATGAGTAGTACTATAACTGTTGAATTTCTATGGTTTTGTGCTTCTAAAATATGAACCCATCTCTTAACGTCCCTCTAACCTTTGGTTTTTATGTGCATTTCTAAACATTTTAAAAATTTTATTTCCTCACAATAATGTTTCTGTAACCTTTGGTTTCTTTTTCCCATGAATTTCTACGTTTTTTTTTAACGTTAACTAACATTAAATTACCTTACGTTAATCCAGACCTCACCGCACACGGTTGAAGGCCTGCAGGCCAGGCCCCGCAGGCACCCAACCCTGCGCCACCCACAGCCTTCAGCCGTGTGCTGCAGGGGTTGGCCTCATCGCCTGGCATACGGTCATGCACTGCAGCCAACACCCTCCCCGTAGGCACCCAACCCTGCAGCATGCACAGCCTTTGGCCATGCATAGCGGGGGTTGGCCGTAGGGTCTGGGCCCCACCCAGGGTACTGATTGTGCACTTTTATATACCCTGGGGTGAGCAAGGATGCGTTCACCTTCATCAAGAACTTCAACGTTGATTTGCAAAGAAAACACCTTTGCTTTGCCTTGCATAAGCTGGAAAATGTGTCCTCTATAGAAGCGGAGCTTCAACTGGGGCACCTGCTTTGTTTATATTTGTAAGTGCTTCCCGTTGTGGTTTAATTTCTGTGAAATGAGCATCGGTGCCAGAATGGATCCTCACCTGCTTATTTATCCAAGACGAGTCCACAGTTTTTCACAAAATGTCTACCCAACTGGAATGCTTTCTGCTGGCTAATTAGTAAGTGCTACCTCGTTAGGTAAATGTATTGTGCACGTTTCACTCTACCACTACGTAAAGGACCATGAGGGAATGCCTCCAGTCACCATTGTGGTGTAATTTTGAGAATGTGACTGTTCCTGAAGGAGTGTTCCTACTGAAATCTGTGATAGCATGAATACTCATATAGAGAAGACAGTGATTCTACAAAGAGTTAAGTCTTCACCAAACAAAGTTCATTCCTCTTAATAATATGAAGTGCTTCTTTGTTTGGTGGAGATGTGCTCATATTCCTCTGCATCACAAATGCTCGGGGGCCTTTTGATAAGTTGTCCATCAAGCTCAAAGAAGGCAGGAAGACAGATGCCTACCACTAACGTGCATGAAGCAGGCCAAACAAGCAGAGCTTTAGGGTCATTTTGCACATTTGTATACTGGTAGCAATAAAGGGGATGAAGGATAGACTGTTTTCTCACCAGCAGAGGACAGGAAAGAAATATGTCCCCGGGACCTGGCCCAACCAAGTGCCCAGTTTTAAGAAGCACAGGAGAACGTTTTGCCAGGATTCGCAAATCCTCTGCAATTTTGCAGCAAAAAAAATGCTTTTTGGCTCAGGCGCGGGGTCCCTGGCCTAGGGTATCAGTGTATTCCTACCATGCTCCTTCTCTTTATTTTTGACGTTTTTTTTTTTGGGGGGGACTCAGTGGAGTCAGAGTCCTAAAATGGTTGTCAACACTTCCTGGTTGAAGTATCGGAAGCCAATCAGATCTCAGCCTGAGATTGGTTGGTGCCGCGAAGTATCCGCATCCCTAGATATCTGTATTTTTTTTTTCCTTTTAGTATGTCAAAAATTACTGACTTACACCAAATAAAAAAATTATCTTTCTGGACAAGATCTACCTTTCCGCCAAATTGGTGTAATTCTGTTCAAAGGTTTGGGCTAAAGTCGTGTTCAAAATCCCTATAGGAAATTGCAATGGGAAAATCCATTTTGGGACCCCCCCTTTTTCTCTGCCCCTGCTTGACAGATCACCCCAAACCTTTCAAGACAGCAAGCTGAATGAATTAGTGTACAAGTTTTGAATTCATCAAACTGCACCAAAGTTATTAGCCAAACAAAAAACACTTTGTCTATGGAATTAAGGTCATAGCTATAACTAGCTACTGGCAACTACAAGCAGGTTATATATATATATATATATATATATATATATATATATATATATATATATATAATAAAAACTACTGGTGATAGCCAGTAGATAGCTATAGTTAGGACCAACTTTTCCCTTGGACAAAGCATTTGTTGTTTTGCTACTAACTATGGCACTGTTTGATGAATCTTCACAGACTTTTTCAAAACTAGTATACAAGTTACTTCAACTGCTGCCTGGAAAGGTTCAGGAGGCTGAGAAAAAGGAGAATCCCAAAACGCTTTCTCCGATGCAATATCTTTGGTGATTTTGCAGTTTTTAGACACAACTACAGCCCAAACTGATGAACTGAATTACACCAAATTTTGCAAAAAAATAGATCTTGGTCTAGAAAGAACCCTTTTGTTAATTTGGTGTAAATCTGTTAAGTTGATTTGGAGTTAATAAAGGGAACAAAAATTGATATCTATGGAAGTGGATCCTTTGTGGGTGTCCATGGGGGATCCCCAGGTATCCCTGGATCCAGGTGAAAATCAAGGCCCTGATTTGCGGGCCACAACCTGAAAGGAAAGTTGCGACCACCATTTAATTTCTTGGCTGGGCCACTGGGGAGAAAACATAAATAAAAGCAGGCAAAAGGGGGGTCAGGATACAGATATCTTGACCCCATTGGTCTCTGAGGGAAACGTCATGGAAAAAAATGTCCCCCCCTTTTTTTTTTTTTTTTTTTGCCGATCTGCAGCTCTACTGCAGCACACACTGCGTGACCCCCCGTGTAAATATGCAATTTATCTGAAACCCAATGGACAAAGAAAGCTCACTCACTCACACATCAAATCCCTGCCAAAGGCCATGTGCAGCGTCAGGTTGGGTGCATGCTGGGTGAGTGGGCATTCCCTGCGGCCAACCCCCACTAAGCACGGCCTAAAGGCCATGCGTGGCAGTGGTTGTATTAACTACGTAATTATATATTACTTTACATTTAAAAAACCTCTGAAACTTATATATTTTAAATTAATTGGAAAAAAACAAAGGTTACAGGGATCTTACAGTTAGGTTGACGGTTTACCCACACAAAAATATAGAAATTAAGAAAACCATAGAAATTCAGCATATATATATATATATATATATATATATATATATATATATATATATATATATATATACACACACACACACACACACACACACACACACACACACACACATATTCTATGCTTAAAAACTATGCTAGGGAAAGAGACATTTGAGGTAAGCAGATTTTAGAGTGTAACTGGTATTGTAGGGTGGTCTATATAGGAGCTGCTCTCCACCTAAACTTGGGAACTACACAGAGTTTTTGTGTGTGTATATATATATATATATATATATATATATATATATAAATAAATAATATGATTTTGGCATTCATCTTATTGGAGCAACCTTGCCAGATCCCTTCTTTCAGCCAATCGATTTTGACTGGAACCTGCTTCTCACAAACTGTTTCCTTAGATTGGCCACTTGCCCACAATTATTTAACTTGTATTGGATTTTCACCTTCCACTCATGCAGCCTTTGCCACACAACTGCTTCAGCCAAATGTGAAGTTCTGCAAGCAGTTTACAGCAGATTTGCCCATTCCTTCTATGTGTCAAGGTCTGGGGGAAATAACCATCCATACACTATCAATAGACTTTGTTCAATTATTGTGTTGCGATTTCTCAAACACCATCAGGTGTATTCAGAACAAAGGTGAGCTGTTGGAAATGTATGGTTATCCCCATACTTTTTGCCTTCCTCCCTCTCTTTTTCTGACCTCATTTTTGCTACCTTTAGGACTCTGCACACTTTACCACTGATAATCAGTGCTAGAGTGCATATGCTTTCTCCCTTTAAACATGGTAACATTGGATCATACCCAATTGGACTATTTAATTTACTTACAAGTCCCTAGTACAGTGCACTATGGCCCATATTTATACTTTTTTAGCGTCGCATTTGCGTCGTTTTTTTTATGCAAAATCGGCACAAACTTACAAAATACAATTGCATTTTGTAAGTTTGCGCTGCTTTTGCGTCAAACAATGACGCAAATGCGGTGCTAAAAAAGTATAAATATGGGCTTGTATGTGCCCAGGGCCTGTAGATTAAATGCTACTAGTGGGCCTGCAGCACTGATTATGCCACCCACTTAAGTAGCCCCTTAGCTTTGTCTCAGGCCTGGCAAGGCTAAAAATTGAGGCTCAACAGGAGGAAAGTAGAGCAGAGAGAGAAGCCAAGCAAGCTGAGGCTGAAAGAGCAGCCAAACAGATTGAAGCTGAGAGAGCTGAAGCTGCAGCTGAGAAAAAGCTGTTGTTGGCTCATGAACTGAGTCTCAAGGAGCTTGAGATCAAGGCGAGACAGTCTGAGTCCAGCAGTGATCATGGCAGCATACATGTAGGACCTGCTGGATACAAAAAGGTTTGTATACCCAAGAATTTGGTGCCAAGTTTTGTGGTGGGAGATGACATTGACAAATGGCTGGCTGCTTATGAAGTTGCACTAAGGGCCCATGGGATCTCTGAGGAGCACTGGGAGGCAGCCATGTGGTTTTATGTACCAGCAGTGGGGAGGGACACACATCTTACACTTGCTCCACAGAATAGAAATGACTACCCACACACGAAAGCCGCTTTACTGGCTAAGTTTGGGCTGACCCCTGAGAAATAACGTCAGAGGTTCAGGGACAGCACCAAACTTTCAACACAAACTTGGGTGGATTGTTATAATTTCTCCAACAAGGCACTGGATGGATGGGTGCGGGGCAGCAAAGTAGGCGATGCCACCCACTTAAGTAGCCCCTTAACCTTGTCTCAGGCCTGCCATTGCAAAGCCTATATGTGCAGTTTCACTGCCAATTCGACTTGGCATTTAAAAGTACATGCCAAGCCTAAAACCCCCCTTTTTCTACATATAAGACAACCCTAAGGTATACCCTAGGTAACCCATAGGGCAGGGTGCTGTGTAGGCAAAAGGCAGGACATGTACCTATGTAGTTTACATGTCCTGGTAGTGTAAAACTCCTAAATTTGTTTTTACACTGCTGTGAGGCCTGCTCCCTTCATAGGCTAACATTGGTCTGCCCTCATACATTGTTTGAGTGGTAGCTGCTGATCTGAAAGGAGTAGGAAGGTCATATTTAGTATGGCCAGAATGGTGATATAAAATCCTGCTGACTGGTGAGTTGGATTTAATATTACTATTTTACAAATGGCACTTTTATAAAGTGAGCATTTCTCTGCACTTAAATCTTTCTGTGCCTTACAATCCACTTGTGGTTGGGTTTAGTTGACAGCTCCTTGTGCATTCACTCAGACACACCCCAGACATAGGATAGCCAGCCTCACTTGCATAATCTGCATTTTGAATGGGTCTTCCTGGGCTGGGAGGGTGGAGGGCCTGCTCACACACAAAGGACTACCACACCCCCTACTGGGACACTGGCAGACAGGATTGAACTGAAAGGGGACCTGGTGCACTTCTAAGCCACTCTTTGAAGTCTCCCCCACTTCAAAGGCACATTTGGGTATATAAACAGGGCCTCTGCCCCTTCCAACTCAGACACTTCCTGGAGAAGAAACTTGTAACCAGTGCCTGCATACTGCCCAGAAGAACTGCCTGGCTACCCAAAAGGACTCTCCTGACTGCTTTCTGTGAAGGACTGCTGCCTTGCTGCTCTCTGGCCGAGGTGAATAAGTGCTCTCCAAGGGCTTGGATAGAGCTTGCCTCCTGTTCCCTGAAGTCTCAGGACCAAAAAGACTTCATCTCTTCAAGAAAGACTCCTTGGGGCATATTTATACTCCGTCTACGCTGAATGTGCGTCAAATATTTTGACGCACATTCGGCGCAAACCGTGCACCATATTTAAACTTTGACGCCCGAGCCCACGGACGTCAAAATCCCGCCGTGTGCATCATTTTCTGGATGCGGGAAACCGCCTTGCGTTAATGACATGCAAGATAGGCGTTCCCGTCCAAAAAATGACTCAAACACCTGTGCGCCTTATTTATGCTATTGCGCAAAAATCCCGCACGGGCGGGAGGCGGAGTCAAAAAATTATGCATATCCCGATTTGCGTAAAAAATTAACGCCTGGGTCAGGGCAGGCGTTAAAATGGGGCAAACACACCTGTGTTTAATGAAAACACACAGAAGCAACAGCAGAGCTCCAAAAGGAAGACATGGAGGTGCTTCTCATCCAGCGTGCACGCAGAGCACAGGACCAGCAACAGCAACTTCCACAACACCAGCAGGGACCCCAAAGGCAACGCAGAAGGCAGGAGAGGATATTCCGCACCAGGACAACCCTTCATGGCCTCAGGGAACATGACATCATCCAGAGGTACAGGTTGAACTGGCAAGCCATTCAGCAGCTGCTGCGCAACATTGAGCCACAGTTGGCACCCAGCTTGCAGACACCCAGCACCATCCCACCAGAAACCAAGCTGCTAGCTGTACTACACATGTTGGCAAGTGGCTCCTTTCAAACCACTGGCGCCCTGGTTGCTGGGATCTCACAGCCATCAATCTCCGCCTTCCTGCCCAAGGTACTGGATGCCATCATCACACTCACACCCCGCCACATCTGCTTCCCCAACACACAGCAGAAGCAGCAGGAGACAAAACAGGGGTTTTACCTCATTAATGGATTCCCACACATAATTGGTGCCATTGACTGCACACATGTACGCCTTGTGCCACCTGCTGCAACTGAACATCTATACCGCAACAGGAAGCACACACACTCCATCAATGTGCAGGCCATTGTTGATTACCAGGGATTGATCACCAACATCGTGGCAAAGTATCCTGGGAGTGTACATGATTTATTCATCTTCCGTCACCATCAATCAACACTTCCAAGATGGACGATATGGAAATGGACTATTTGTTGGTAAGTCAAGAAACCTACTTATATACACACTGCACAGCAACCCTCTAGGACAAACAACACGTACACCACGACATCGACATGTGGACAGGAACACACTGAGGTTGTGACACCGCTAGGCATGTTTGATATCCTCACCCAATGGGAGACACACCTAGGGACAAAGTACTGTTCCAAATAAAAACTGATGCCACTCCACAGACAGAAGGGGAAAATGTAAAACAACACAATGACAAACACATGGCCCCAACTGGCAGTACATCTGCGAAGATTAAACTTCAATAACACATCAATAACACCCAATCAAACACTCTTCAAATCAATACGTACTGTGTAAGGGGTGTGGAATGTTATTTGCTGCAGGTCAAACACCATGACACACATAGCATTATGATGACTACAATAAAGGTCACATGCAATCATTGAGGCCGTTCCAATATCTCACATCACTCCTGCTCTCACATTGCCCACTACCAAGAGGCAAGTGGACTGTGCGAAGAACACACTTGTTGGGACAATATGGAAAGTGCACATTCCTACACATACGCATTGTGACAAATTAACACACACACAACAGATGTACTGCCATATGGACCTTCTGAAACTCAAAACGACAGCCTCACAACCAAGTTAGCCAGTTTAACTAGACCATGTGCAGTAGTCTAGGTAGACGTTACAACCTGAGTCAACTTGCCAAGGGCAGAGAAATAGGTCTGCAGTGAACTTGTCACACGTGAAATTAGTGTACAGTCAATTGTTAAGACGTCAGTGATCACAACGTACGGAGAAGTTTGGCTAATTGTCACCTTGCAAAATGTAAGTGTCTCACTGATGGTTAAATTAATCTATTGCATATGTCAAAATGTATGGGAGGTCCAGGGTACATAGATGCAAACGTGTTACCACCACTGTTGATTTGATTCTGTGTATGGAACTATCATCTCACCCCCAGTGAAGACACAGGGACACCTGTATCACAAGTCACAATGCAAGGGAGTACACTGTACTGCAACTCTCAAAATATACTGCTGACATCCGGTCAGCAGCCAAACACTCGTTCAGCCAAGGAAACAACCCACTGCTGTTGGTACATCCTAGAAGCCTAGGAATCGACACAATAACACAAACACAAATGAGTCACAGACAACACAAGAGAACTACTGCCATGCAAGGTGATATTAATGGGGCAAGCTACATCAACATGATCTCAATCCTTTTCTCTTTCAGCTGA
Organism: Pleurodeles waltl; assembly: GCF_031143425.1. Classification (NCBI taxonomy): domain Eukaryota; kingdom Metazoa; phylum Chordata; class Amphibia; order Caudata; family Salamandridae; genus Pleurodeles; species Pleurodeles waltl. Next base: position 389,678,802 of record NC_090436.1, on the reverse strand, counting down.
TCAGGGGTATGGGATCCAGCCATGGATTATGACCCCATTTGCCAACCCAAGCACTGCAGTAGAGCGTGCCTATAATGAGGCATATAGGAGGACACGCACCATAGTCGAGAGGACCTTTGGCGTCCTGAAGTCAAGATTCAGATGCCTCGACATCACTGGAGGCAGCCTCCTATACTCACCAGAAATGGTCTGCAAGATCATTTTAACCTGTGCCATCCTGCACAATATGTGTGTACAAAGGAACATTCCCCTATTAGAACCAGAGCCACAAATGCCTGAAGAGGAGGAAGAGGAGGATGCTGGCCATCAACATGAGGGGGACCAACCAAACACAGCTGCAGGATTGCGTAGGCGCCAACATATTGTCAACAATTTCTTTTGACTCAACTCACTATCACTACTGTTTTAACATATGTAAATAAACACCTATAGTAATCACCATATCATGGTCTGGGTAATCATTTTTGCTTACCTTTATCTCTAACTATCAGAATAAGAGTGTAGCCTCATGGAGCATTGCTGATATACCGATCAGGAAACAGAAATTCCAAAGCAATTGTGATGCGTATGAATCAACAGTTACATTCACACACACTGTAAATGACATATATCCTGTACATTTCACCTTTGAAGGGCAAAAGCAGAGGACCACACCTATTTCACACATACATGTTGGCAACATGGTTCATTGCAGCATATGGCACACAACTAAAGACACCATCAGTCAATAATGGAACAAAAAGCACCATACAAGAGGCAGTGGATGTGCAATTGCATTAGTAACAGTAATGTATGACCAGACCCTTGACAGCAATTACTGTTACATCACCTATCTTTGCAAGTACTATGTGTGACTAGAATTCCATATAAGCAGAAAATAGATAGCACAAGTGCCACAGCTATGACAAGCATTGCGCACATGACATTCCATGTACATGTCAGCCCATGTCCTAAGTCCTGACACACCCATGTTCCCGGTCTCACCCCAACCGTCTTAAGAGGTCCCTGGAATGGTAATATGTGTACCCAGATAATCCCTCCTCTACACACACCCAGACTCACAATGTTAATCCGGTGTTCTTCACCCTTTAGTATGGTATGCCATAGTCATTGTACTTCTGTCTGCATGGACGTCAGGTTAAATAATGCACTGGCTTGTAGTCTCTAAGACCTGTTATCACCTGTACTTTGCTTCCCATGTGAAAGGTACTGTTGGCCATAAGAACTTGAATCTCACCTACAGGACTTGTGAAAGACTGATGCAGCACACACCTGTGAGCATCTCCATGCAGACCAGCCATTTTAACATGCACTGCCCTTGCAGATGCTTGGAACAGCATAGAAGGTGCCATTTTATCGATTACACTGTTATGCATTGCCATACAAATCTGCTGTGTAACACAGGCCTTTGGTTAATGTGTCACCTTCCAAAACACAGGACAAACACAGTTTTCCATTTCAACTGTCTTGTCAGACCACTGAGTATGTACCTTGTGAAACGTCTGGATCCTGATTGACCCTGCATCCTGTTAGCCTGACTGGCTCCTGCCTGTGCGTTACCCTAAAGGTTCCTTGTGGCTACATTTGTATCATAGTTGCTTTCCCAACCCTCACATTCCTCCTGGGGTATTTTGTCAGGTGGGTCTACAATGCATACTCAAATACATTGTATAGCATAATCTGTTTATTTATCGTACCGTTGTTGGGAACTTGCCTCCAGATACCCAAATCATGGCCTATCCCTTGTCTGGGTCTCATGTATGCATGAGTGACAAATTGTGACAGTGTACCATGGCCGTATACAGGGATTGGGTATGGTGCCTCCAGCAGAACCAGCAATGTCAGATAATGTGCATTAAAAGTCCACACATGTTAGGACCCTGACAGTCCAAATGCTGATTCACATTGCTCACAACATATTGATGGGCCGTACGTGGTGAATAGCTGCTAGAATAATCAGCGAAGAGGCTATGATGTTCCCAGATGCAGTAGGAATTTTAGAGGCCAACCTGTGTACAAATGTTGTGATGACACCTGCCGGCACAAGAATCCTGAGATATTATCTTACTCAGCACACCAAGGTTGCCCTGTTGACAGTCTCATAACACGTCTGCAGTGACAGGGTAGGACCATCCCCATGTGGGTTCTCAAATCCTCATTGGCTTTACTTCCATTGATCTCCGAAGGATACTTAGTAGATACAGGAATAGCTGCCACAGACTCATGACTAGACCTGGACATAAATATGACAACATAGACCCCTAAAAATATACAGGCTAAACATTGGCCCACACACATGAACCAGACACCTCTGTGCATTTGATCACTGGAAATATGTGGCCAGGTGCTGCTTCGTCTGCTGGTCCTCCACTGCCACAGGAGAGTTGTGGCTCAGTTATATGACCTCAACTGTGGCGTGACATTACAATTGTGGTTTATCTTTGGCTCTCCGTGTCACAAACACGGTACCCACTTAGTATGTACATGTGCCTGACTCATGGTGGGTTCACCAACAAGTGCCTAGGAAGCTGTATCCAAAATTCCAGGACATGTGATGGCCAAGTTTTGGACCATTGACATGAACAACCGTCTGCTATCTATCCAGTGCATGCTTAGTCATTTGTGGTGTTAATGTTACCCAAAAATGTTAAAGTGCACACAGCAGTTGTTGCTACATGTATGACTAACACATGTCCTCTCTCATTTCCACACTTACTTGCATCTGAGGGTTGGACACATTGACTCCACATGCATACAAGCATATTTGCTACAATGCATCTTGTGATGGTCACACAGTGGGTCAACAACAATATTAGTAGCCAAAGCATACACATTGACCCATAGGCATTGAGTTATTGTACTTATGTGCGTCACCTTGCTATCCTCTCCTGACACCAAACATGCCTAATTTGTGTAATACATATTTTTAGGCCACACGTTTGGCCATCTATTGCGTCAGTCAAGAGTGAAAATCCTGTACATCAAGTAGCGGATCATGATCCGCAGTAGTATGATGTGTCACATGTTCCCATACACTGTCATGCCCAAAGTGGGTGCAATCAGCCTATCTCAGTATTGTCACAACTGTAATGTACCATTAAAATGGTAAAATGACCCAAACCCAGTTAATGCCTGAAATTTTGCCGCATACGCGTCAAAAAATTACGCACATGCGTCTAAAAATGACACTTATGCTCGGAAAATGACGCATAATGCCCTGAAAGAACCATTGGCCCTGAGCGGTATCTTCCACACTATACCTCCAAAAATTGGTTAAGTTAGAAACAATTTTGAACCATATGGATGCCGGGTGTAATCTACTCCTGTGCGTCAATAAAAAATGACACACAGACTGTATGCGTCATAGTATTTTGACGCATGACAATAAAAACGCACCGCATTTTAGGCAGGAAGTGGTGTAATAGGATATCATGTTTACAGAATAGGTACAGTGGGTGTACTTTCACTTTCACTTTGCAGTCTGTGATATTTCCTGACTGTGTGGCTGTGTCTCGATTTGTCTTTGTGCATTTAGTGAATTTGTCTCCAGTGTGGTCTTTTATTTGTCTTTTTGTGATTAAAAACTGTCTGGGGTATCCTGTCTGAGTGTTTTTGTGGTCATTTGTGTTGTAAACAATTGTCTTTGTTTTGTTGGGAGTCTGTTGTGGGAAGTGTTAGTTTGGGTATAGTTGGGCTGTGTTAGTAGTTTTTTAAAATTGTTCCTGTCCTACTTTCCCCCCTATTCTCCTTTGTTCCCCTTTATCCCCTATTTCTATTTTTGTACCATTATGTTGGGTAGGCCTCGTCTTGGCAGGATGGGAGAGGAAGAGCTGGGTGGGTTCATTTGGCTGGTGTGCCATTTCCTACCCCTGATGATTGAGGCAGGTGGGCGTGTGATCCAGGGGTATCACACTGAGGCACGGAGGCTCCGGTGGGCAAAGGTGTTGCATCATCTGCAGAGGATATACAACACACCAAGAAACGACTACCAGCTGAAGCACCGCTGGGATGACCTTGTCTCCAGGGAGCAAGATCTGCTGGACCACCTGGGGATTGTGATTGGTGGCCCTGTTGGTGAGTACAAATCATGTTAATGTGCACGTTTAAATGCTCTGTAGTGACATCAGCTGATTTTTACAATATCTGCCGGCAACGTTGTTGAGCGTGTGAAATGCTAGTGAAACACGCAGGGCCATATTTCTACTTTGTTAAGGACCACAATTGCGAGCTGTTTGGAAGCAAGAGCTCCGCAAACTTCCTGAATACATTTGTATTATATAAGTTAGTGCCGCCTTTGTGTCAAACAGCAACACAAATCAGGTGCAAAATATGTATAGATATAGGCCACAGTTGCCTGTGAGGTATAGAATTTTCCGACACATTACCGTCATTTGTTGACGCAACAGCTAGACTAAACTTTAGAAACACAACAAGAGCCTGAAAATTAGTGCAGGCTTCACGTCAATTGATGATAGCAATGTGGCGCAAACATATGTCTCGTGTGTTCGGTGAGTGTGTAAGGAAAACGATCAAGGAAATCCCGAAAATATTAGGAATTATTGTGCCCCTCCTTCATTTCGGATACATGTCTGATCTGGATTTGGACACATAGGTAACACGTTCTAGCTGCGCTCAGCTAACATCTTAGACTGGTATTTGGAGTTTGTAGTGCCACATTTAAATTAGGGATGACTGGCAAAAGGTAGGCACATGGGTTTATATCTCTATGGTTGGTGCAACTCATCATAGCTGTGCCACATCAAATGAAGAAACTGTAACAAATTGAGGGCTAACAACTGTCCCTGGCCCTCGGTACATTGTACCTGTGTGTCAGAAATTGGTCATAGTCACAATGGCTGGTTGACTGGTAATGCAGTCCTCACGGAAAGTGGCTTTGGATGTCTCTCATGGATACACATGATGAGACGAATACACTCCATGATTTTGTCTGCTCACTAATGAAGGAGCATGTTTGCCACCACATGATAGTTAGGGCCACTGCATGTGTGCAGATATGTGTGTATCACTCACTGGAGCCCCTGGGTCTGTACATGTTTCCCGTGGTATGTAGGATGCAGTATCATCATGTCTGAGAGGCTTTACTTTCTGATGTAATCTTACACATAGTATTTCTCTTTTGAATTGTTGGTCAGTGCACAGACATTGAGCACATTTCTCCCTTCCATGCCTTACAGGTGGACCGGCACCCTACACTGTTGGCGAGGTGGCTCGATTTGAGGACCCAGACATCTCCAGTAAGTGTTGATATTTCTGTAATGTGTTGTGTTTGCTGGTGATGTGTGATGGACTCCTGTGTATTGGACACATAGCAAGGTGTGATGCGCTGGCCAATCATTTGTTTTTTCCATGAGTGGAATATCATTTTATCAACATCTTTGAGTTGGCCAATCCTTACCGTATTGTCATATTTTGGTATTCTAGGTCAGTCCTGTAGGCCCCGCAATGTGAATAGGGATGAGTCATGTGGATAAAACTTGATTCAGAAAAAGTCACAGTGGACCATATTAGTGAATTAGTCAGCCAGTCAGACCCGAATTCTCCCAGAATAGGGATGCCAAAGTCTTACCCACAGACTTCTGCTTCCCTATTCACTAATGAACATGTTGAACTGTATGTTAAACTTCCTAGCAGCATGTAGCTCCACAAGTAGTGCTACGAGTATGTGGCACTTGAGTACAATGGCCAAGGTGTGCATGCAACTCATGGCCAGAGGTGTTCTTGCATCTCTCTGTTTGTTGTAAGTCATGGCTTACTGGTAGTAAATGATGTGGACAAAGGTCTGCATTTCCAAACATGAGTGTTGATGGGGTTGTCCAAGGGTTAGCTGTCTCCTATTTGGAGATCCTCCTTACCTGTGGTGTGTGTGCTGGGCCAAACCCATGTCCAGCTTTCCAAAGCTTCCTGGGTGTCCTTGTTGTTAGAAATTATTAGTTGATTGTCCAACCCCCCCTCAGACACAGGCATAGTACCTAGGACTGATGATACAAGTTTGGTACCTAGACATGTAAATCAGTGAATCACTTGTCTGAACCTAGTATACCCACTCATGATTAGCACATGCTTTCTATACTGGCAAGTCCATTTACAACTCGCAGATCATGTGGCCCCAGATTGCCATCCCATACAATTACATTTGTTGCCCTGGCAGTGGTGGAGGATGTGCAGCATGATTTTTAGCTGACAACTGGCAGAAAGAACTATGATGCCAAAAATCATGGCAGTTGTTACCCATCTTGTAGAGTTTGGATGTGCTATGTGTGAAAGGACCTTTTGTAGGCTGGCTTGCCATGTACTTCCTCAGGGACAATCAATGATCTCTTTGATGATATGTGCTGTTACAAGTACATTCGATGTATGGTCTGATTTACTTCTTGTGCCATTTCACACAATTCAGTACCTAATGTTTGATTTTCTATTTGTCTTAACAGCTGCAAATATGACTCCCATCCAGGTCAGGGAGTTTCAACGGCGGGCAATGAGATACCGCCACATACTTGATGTCGAGTCTGGGTACCGCAACATGGCCCGAAAATATCGTCATGAACGAGCCTCCGGAGCTTGGAGGGCATTTGCACAAGGTGGCTCTTCTGTGTCTACCACAGCCACCACCAGCAGCACCACCACTACCACCCAGGTGGCACCAACAGCAGATGGGACCTTTGCTGGACCATCAACGGCAACTGCTCCAGGACCAAGCACAGCACCACCTGCAGGGCAGTCTACAGCCATTGCCACAACACGGGCCCACACTTCCTCGGCTGGCACCCAGACCACCCCTACTGCAGCCATTGACCCTGCTGCTTTTGCTCATATGCAAAGGAAATTGGACCGTGTCCTTAGAAAGATGGCCAGACTATAGCAGGAGGTGGCACAGGTCAACCGGCGGGTGCTTTCCATCAAGAAGACCCTGAGGAGGGCCAACCTGTAGACATGTAGACGGACATGATTCCTTCCCCTCCCTCCTCTTTCCTGGTTCTTATACTTTGTGGGTTTAGGGGGCTTAGTGTTAGGTTAGTATAGGCTGTTAGTTTAGTAGTTTAGTTAGTGTTAGTGGGTGGGGGTTTCTGAATATTTCTACTGTTTATTTTTATGTGTGTGGGTGGGTGGGTGGTTGGCAATGTTGGGGTTCTTGTGTTTAACAAAAAAAAAAAATACAAAAATATATATATATTTGTTTAGTATATGATAGTATGTGTTTAGGTTAGTATCTGTTGTCCTCCATGTGTACCATCTCATAAGGGGGATAGGGGGTTGATGTTTAGATCGTTTTGTTAAATGTGTTAAGTAAGTTTAGGTTAGGTTAGTTAGGGACAGTTGTGGGTAATGAGTAGTTAGAGTAGATTAGGTTAGGTAAGGTCTTTCCCTGAGTTTTCACTTCTGTTTTTACTGTTTAATAAATATCTAGGTAACCATTTACAGTATGTGTCAAATGCTTGTAGATCAGGGCCTTGGCATGAGTGAACAGTGTCTCTTTTGTATTAGATTTTGTGTCCTATGCTGCAAACAAATCCCAACTGAGCTGTAACATTGGCAGCTACCCCAAAGCTACTTAGCTAAGATTCGGCCATTCATTGCAACCACCAATCACGGTTACTATGGATCCCAAAGTGTGGTGTTTTCATGATGTATGTTTTCAATGTCACATACTGTGCTTCCAGATTTAGTATTGGGGACACTGTGTTAAGTCTGACTGCAGTCTCATGTCCAAGGAAATCCTTATAAGGTGAGTGGTAGTAAGCTCTCTTGTAGCATAGTGTACATAACTCACATAGATCATTTGTTACACTGTTCGGCATGGTTACTTATTTGGATGTAAACTCATACACCTCCATTCATGCAGTTTGGTGTGTGTTAGCTTAAATTTGTGGGAAATGTCATATACGTTAGTTTTGCATATTGAGTAACAATTTGAAGGCACTATTTTCTGGATTTGACATCCCTTGAGGAAGTGTTATTCTGTCCAACACAGCATTATGGTGTATAGTTTCTATTTTCCTCAGAAATAACCCTCAGGAAGGGCAGGGTATGGTACAGTCCAGGTCACTGTGCATAGTTATCAACCCACATTATTTCAGGACAGTTGTATTGACAATCAATAATAATTGACAGAAGGCAAAATTCACTGATCTACTGCACGGTTGATGTGCCACATTACACAGAGTCAAAGTGGTTGTGTAAGTGCTATTTTTTTTAAAGTGCTGCAGTGCTATATGTACATTATCCATGATTGTGAGTCCATTATAGTGACATCTTCCATTGTGATCCTACACAAGTGCAAAAGGACATGTCATTGGACATGCTGGGGTGAAGTGTCAGACAGTGCAGAGGGACAGGACTTGCCAATGAGTTAGTGAGAGACAATCACAGGGCAGCCTGACAAGATAAACAGTGGGTTGCAGAACAGTGCTTGAATACAGTTGTTGCAAGACTGGCATTAAACAAAGCGCAGGACCTTGGTAATAGGTGGCCATGTGGCAGGGACTAGTGCTACCGGGTACTCTTACGTGTGAAGGTGATCTGTTCCTGGTTTTCATCTTCTGATGTGTGTGTTGCCTCCTCTGCCCTTGGTGGTGGTGGTTGTGAAGGGGCAACACACACCTCAGTGTGTGTAGACGTGGAATCAGACATCCCGGTAGCTGCTACCTGTGGGGGTCTTAAGGGCAGTACTGCTGCAAGGAGGATCTGCTGGTTCTTAAGAATAGCAGCCACATCACGGTGGTAGGCAGCCAGGTCAGCCCTGAGGGGTTCAATGTTGCATTCGTGCACACGTTAACAGGATTGCTGTTGTAGGTGTTGGGTCAACTGTATTACAGCTGTGCTGATTTCCTTCTGCCTTTTTTCTACTTCCTGCAAGATAGTTGTTCGCCCTTCCATAGCTGCTGCCTGTTCTTCAGTTGACATCATGCACAAACGCACCCCATCTAGGCTGGCTGCCATAGTTTGCATCCCCCCCCACACCTCCTTGGCCAGCTCCCGCTGTACTCTGACTACAGTTCTCTCAAAGCGGGTGCCAGTGTTGTCAGAGTCCCCAGCTGTATTGGAGCTGGCAGGTCGAACAAGTGGGGTGGTGGGCGGGTCCTCTGTGATGGCTACTGTATCTGTGCTCCTCCTTGTGACTGAAGGTGGGGTCTGGAGGGTTCCAAGGACCTCTTGGAGGATCTGCTGGCTGATGTTTGGCAGCTCGTCATCCATGTCATCAGGGTAGTCCTGGACAGGCATATCCGCAGGAGATCCATCGTCCTCTGCAATGTAATACGGTACAATTAGTGTGTCAGTGTTGTGGGCTTTGTAATGTGACATGCCTGCCTTGTGATTATTTTCACATTGTGATCTTGGTTCCTGTTCATTGCTCCTGTCTTTCAGATGGGCATTCTCCCAGGCCTATGCCCCACCTGCATGTCACATGTATTGTGGTCAGTTTGTGGACTTGTCAGCATCATCTCCTCTAGGTGTTGGTTCTGGCCAAATAGTGATTTGCCACCTTCTTGTCCTACTCAACCCTCCGTCTACTTCCATTCTCATGGTGAAGCCTTTCACTGGCTGTGGGTGCTCTGATGGCACTAGCACCACACTTAACAATCTGGACCTGCCCCAGTCTCTGATCTTTCACATCCACCTATATGTAGTTGAAATGTAGCGTATACTATGTATAGCATTGTTATGGCACAATATGGATGTCAGCATTGGTAATGTGTACTGCTGATGTTGGGGAATGTGTGGTACATTGGATTGCCCTGATAGTCGTAGCAGTGTCCTATTTCCTCCTCTGAGTGCGCAGGTGTGTTTCTGTGACCAGTTACATGTGTCCTCCCCCTCAATGCTGTTGTCTGAGCAGTATGACATTTGGGATGTTGCATTGTGAGCCAGGCACAGGATGGACCCTTACATATGCAGCATAGGTATGACATTAGTGCTGTGTACCTCCTAATGTGGATAACATTGGCTGATGTTTGCGGCAACTATGGACATTCACATTTGACAGGACTGGAACATTTGTCTTGTTTCAGGGGATTGTTAACATTGTCATCCTAAACTCTCTAATTTGGGTGTTTTATATCCATGGGGACGTTACTGCCATTAGCTACTTGACCAGCACACACAGCGGAGGTGGTAGTGGCAACTGTTGTCAATGTTACATTCCAGTTGTCGGTATGGCTAGAGGTTCTTAATTGGGCCCTAGTTAATGTGGGGAGTATAGTGGCTGACGTGTGACGGGATGCCAGTTTGACGTTGTGCCCTTTCCTCCTGGCCTGGCTTTACCTTTGCAACATCGTTGGCATGGCAGCATACACCCATGGAAAGGTTGTTGGTGTTGTGTAGTGGTGTGCTCCAGGTTTCCTCTGAACGGGCCATGGCCTGCTGCCGTGCCCCTTTACCCATGCCACTCCCTGATTATAATGACTTACATGCATTGTGTAGTTGGTATTCCCCCCCCCTGCTGGCAGTTAACATTTGTGCATTTTAATTCCCCATGCGACTTACCCTGTATGTGCGTTGTCTCCTGGTAGTCTGCGCTGTCCTGTCCTTGAATCCCTGTGACGATCTCCTCAGGGATGACGGCTGCGACCATCTCCTCCATGTGGTCCAGGGCCTCCTGGTGTGC